>NC_066581.1:405834381-406486048 GCF_024323335.1 Lathyrus oleraceus
GCATAGCTAGCAATTACTCGCTAGGCGAGCATTCAGCGAGCAGGTAGCGAGCAATTCCAGTAGCAACATCATCAAGGCTCGCTGGAGCGAAGGAGGAAGCGTGGGCTTCGCCTAGCGAAGGATTGCTCGCCTAGAGAGCATGACAGCTCGGGAAGTTTCTTCTGGGCGCAGGTGACTCTGGTGGCTTATTTTGGGGCTCACTAGGCGAACCATTCTGCTCGCTTAGTGAGCATGACAGCTCAGGAACCAGTCCTATAAGTAGCAGGGGCTACCTTCTTTTGGAAAGAGGAGATAAAGGTCTACAACTTTCATGTCTGAGAAAAATTCATTTGGAGCTTCCTTGGTGATGAAAAATCAAGTTGGAGCTAGGTCAAAATCCTTCCAAATTTGGAAACTTCACAATACATGTCATCTTTCCAAATTTGGTAACCTGTGCACTGGACCTTTGTTCCTTCAAGATTAATGTTTTGAATGATGAATAGACCCCATTTGAACATGTTGGAAGTATCTCAAGTCATTCCCTAGCCATTTGACCCTCAGTTGACCAACAGTTGACTTTTGACTTCACAGTTGAATTTTGAACTGTACTGAGCCCATTAAGCTTGATCCTTTAAAGAAAACCTCTGAAAATGAAACCCTAGCTCCCAAGAGCTCTACACAACATCCATAAGACCTTCAAACCAAGAATGCATCTCAATCCTTGAGGAACCCTACTTTGACTGCTTCAGTAGACCAAAGTTGACTAGAGGTCAAACCCTAATTCAGATGAACTTTGCTGATAAGAAATGAAAATTTGAGGAAAGAAATATCATGAGGATGGTGATGCACCCTTGATACCCAGATGAATACAAACTTCCTTTAGTGTTGAGAAAAAACCTTAGTTGATGCACAATTTCCTTTGTGTTGACTGATCATTCAGATAGAACCCACAAAGTGACTTGGGTGATATCCAAGCTTCTTGGAAGACAAACTCTTGAAGCTAACTCTGATTGACATGATGAAATGCAATATGAAATGTTAAATGACCTAAAATGAATGAATGAATGAGGAGGGAAAATTTGAGGTGCTACACATGTATTAACACAAATATTATTATTAACCGGCCTCAGATAGTTGTGACTTCTACATAAGTCCAATTATGATTGCTTAACATAGTGCTAAATTTGTCCTGAATCTGAAAGTAAGTCATTTTCATAAGTGAGATTGTAAGTCTCCTACTCCCCATGGTATTATGTGAAAAATGTTATTTTCTTTTTACCTAAGAGAGTTAGTGGCAGGTTAGTTGATTTTATCCAAGTTGGAGCCCTTCTCATGGTGATGTAAATGTCCATATTTCCATATTGTATTAACTTTACTTTCATGTCATTTATCTTATGCTCTTTACTTTATGATTTTATTTTAGCATCTCATATCATATTTTTTGTGCTTATGCTATTTACTCTTTGTCCACTTAGACCTTTGTTTATGTTTATGTTCTTTTTCCTTTGTCCATTTGGACTTCTTTTTCTTTTAAAGACATTAATAAAGGAAAACCCCCTTAAAAATGTGGTTCTCTTGATTCATGAACTTGTGGTTACTATCCTTAGTATTGTTGTGGAGTATGGACTTAGAACTAGGACGTTGACCCTTTTCTTTGGGAGTTTGTAATTTGAGACCTTGGGATTCATCTGGTACCTTTGCCTTTGGGAATTTTGTGAAGACTTGGATTAGTTATTTTGGTTTCATCTGGCACATGGATTATTCTTTGGTTATTTGGTTTGCTTGAGACTTAATTCAAATGAGGGAATCCTTGCATGATTCATGTCAAAAAACTTGCTATTTCTTGGTTAGATCTTTTCTCTCTAGCTTTTACTTTATGTTCTAGGATAATCTCTCCATCTCCTCCCCTTCTTTAATTTTCAAAATCTTCTCTCTATTTCAAAAAAGCTTTCTTGTTTTCAAACGTAAGCCACTTTCTCAATAAACCTTGACTTTTGTCAAGTAACTTTCAAATTCTTTTCTTAATAAATTCTAATACATATTAAGCATATCCAAACCAATTTCAAAAGACTAAAAAAAATACACAACTCATTCAAACTATTGTGTGCCCTCTGTGCACTTTTTCTTTTAACACTTCTTCTCAAAGTTTAGACATGAGTCATTTCCATAGTTGAGATGTAATTGTCCTATCCCCATAGTATTGATACTAATTCTTTTCCATCCAAGAGAGATAGTGGCACACTTTTTGATCTTTATCCAAGTTAGAGCCCTTCTCTTTGATGATGAAAAGTTCTCATACGTGTGGGTGGCTAGTTAAGTGTTCTCCTTAAAATGAAAAAATTCCTTTTTCATTAAAAATGAATCCAAATAAACATCTTTGTCAATTTTACCATGAACTCCGAGGTTTTAATCCTTTCACTTTGTTGGTATGTAGGGATGAGGCTTAGGAAGTCTTGGCAAACACAAAAATTACAAAAAATCATTTCTCTTCTCATCACCCCAATCTTTTGCAAACAACACAATTTTAAAGCCAAAATATACAAATTTTCAAAGAGGTTCCTATAGAGTACTATAGATGTTTGGGATGCTAATACCTTTCCTTTACATAACCAACCCCCGGACCCTTATCTCTTTTTATTAGTTTTGTTTTAAAACTTCTTTGGTTTTTGTTCGTTCCTTTTCCCTTTCCTTTAGAAATAATAAAAGTGTGATGGTGACTCTTTCTTTGTGAGTTACGTTAATCAATAGCTTAATCTCAATTTTTTTTACCGCTACAGTGCCCAAGCCACCCTAAACCCTAATCTTCATCATCGAGCATTCTTTGACCTTTGAGGACCACCAAAGTCATTCCATTCATCTCCAAAACCCTAATTGGGTGGTGAATCTTGGTTGGAGACTTTGCTTATTCATCTAATCATACATTGGGCCCCAACCCTAGTTTCTTAATCCTTTGTGGCTTGAACATGTCATGATCCACTTTGTGCCTTGGCCTTACCTTTGAGGAACCCTAATATTCAAACTTTGATCATGCCTTAACCTTGTGATTTTCAACCATCATCCATCAAGCAAATATCTATTTCATCCATGGCACAAGTTCTTGGTTTGGTCTTGATTCTTCAACTTCAATGATTTGGTTTCATCCATGAACTTGACCTATAATCATCCCACCAAGCTTCAAGGCTTGTTTTCCATTAAGACATGATCATTTGAGCTTCAAACATTCATCATGGTGCCTTGGAATTCAAGGAAACTCAAAATTACATTTTTAGGGCATGATGGTTGGTAATGTTTGGGCATGTTTGGCCTATCATTTGGCCTAAAATCCATAACTTTTACATCTTTCAACCTTTTAAGGATCTTATTTGATCCAAAAATCCTAATTTAATCCCTCTTCAACTTTGTTTCAAGGCCCAAGACTTAATTCATTTAGAAAGGACCTCAAATTATGGATTGGCCAAGCTGATTAAAATGCCTAGTTACGCCTAGAAACATGTCTATGACCTCCACTTTACATCAATGCCATATCCACACCACAACACCTTTTGATCTGGTTCTTTTTGCAACGTGTTAAGGGCATGGAAAAGATTAATTAACCTATGTTTCATGCAAAATGCATGAGCCAATTTTAATTGGCCCAAGTGCAAAGATGGGGTTTCATCATAGTGCTCACATCAGATGAGTTTCAGTTAGATTTTGCATAATCATGCATTAAGCCCCTAAACTTGCTTGTTTAAATTCCTTATGATCCCAAACACATACCACAACATTACATGACACTTTTACAAGTCAACTTGAGTGAAAACAAGTCACGTGGGATCAAATTCGAACCAATGTCAAAAAGTGGAATTTTGCCAAAAATGGTTTAAATTAAAAAGCCTCAACACTAATTGAAGCCTCCGTTGCTTCACCTAAATGATGCAAGTTGCAAAATAGATTGAATGGAAAGGATTAGCAGGCTAAGCACATATCATACTTGTTCAACAAGCTTCCCACTTTGTCATTTTTCGGGTTCCGCCAATTTCCAAGCCCCCCCCCCCCCTCAAACCTTCAACCAAACAATTTCAACACCTTCCATATGAATAAGGGATCACGTTCCACCATTTCATCAAGCTTCCAAGCCAAAGAATTGTTGCTAAAAACTCACTTTTTCATCCTCCAAAATAGAGTATCGGGTTTCAAGTTTTAAGCAACCTCAAGACCACTTAAGCATCTAAACACCTTCACCCAACATCCTTAAAGCTTTCTAGAACCTCAAAACCACTTGAAACCACCTCACCTGAGCTTCCTGAACTTGTCGGAACCTTCATTAGAAACCGATTGCGTTAAGGTAGTTAGCTTCACCATTTCCATTCAAACAAGTTACCATCCTACTCCATTTTTTCTCTGAAGCTAATCCCCATGGTTTGAGCCTCTATTGTTGAACATCCATTATTTAATTTTATTTTTAGGGTTGCATTTCCGCCTAAGTTCATGTGAAATACTCCATACTCATATCCAATTAATGGCTCATGAGTATGGAGAAGGCAGTAATGACATGAGTGGGAGTCGAATCTATGTTTGATTCCTCTAAAAAACTTCAGTTGTAGAGTTTAAAAATTTGAAGTTCTAAGGTTGAAGACAACTATGGTGTCGTTGCTTCTCGCGTTTCTTGGTTTCGAATTCAAACAAATATGATGTCATATTCTGATTTGTTGTTTGTGAGTGATATGTCCCCGTGTGTGTGTGTGTGTGTGAGAGAGAGAGAGAGAGAGAGAGATAGAGAGATAGAGAGAGAGAGAGAGTGTGTGTGTGTGTGTGTGTGTGTGTTCCTTTGGTCAACGTGTGCATCATGATTCCTCTTTATCTAACCATTCATTTGTTTTACTTTTCATGAGTGACTTGATCTAATGGCCTTGGTTGATCCGTGTTTATTTTTATTTGATCATTTATTATTTATTCCACTCAGCGTATTATTCTCATCCAAGGTCCCTTGGCTCAGTGGAAAGGGGGTTGACCCTTGACTCTAACATCAGGGGTTCAACCCCCAACGTCCCCTTTTGTTTACTTTTCTAACTTTTTCCCTTATTTTTATATTTTCACTTATTTTTCTTATTTTCATCCCATTTTTAATTTCATTTTTTACCACTTATTTATTTTTGAATCTCATATTTTTGTATATACTTAGAACATTTTCCATCCATATATTTTATTTTGACCATTTTATTGACATTTTTACCTTTGTTGTTGATAATGGTTGATGAGATCTATTGGCCATGGTCTTTGGATTTCTTTGGTTCAAATCTATTGTTAGATGATCATGGATCATCTTCAATACTTTCATCAATGATAAGTTATCCCTTGATGCGCCATATTTTGAGTCCTTTGACTTATGGACAGATAATTCCTAGGTGGTTACCTTGTACATTTGTTTACTAAACACTAACTATTCATCACTAACCATTGTTATTATCACCTTGTGATTTATTTTCTTGTCAACTTTATTGCATTGTAATTTACTTTCAAGCACCCATTATCATCATCATTATATATATCTCATGGATATTTAGAATTTCCATTTATGTATTGTTATCATAATCAAAAACAACAAAAACATGATAAATTTAAAAGAACAAAAAGATGCATTCATCTGTAACCAACTGTTGGACTTAAAGGATTTTATGTAGGACCCTTGCTTGAGGACCTTGTCCTATCTATTGAAACTTTTCCCTAACTTGGATTTTCATTTGTAACTTGCAATCTTTTATTGTAAGAATGGCATCATGGCACTACCCAAGGGAGACATGCTCTGTAAGCCCATTATTCAATTGTTAGCTTAGGCCACTTTTGCACGCAGAAGTCTTTCTCTTGGGCTAACTTACAATGAGACTCTTTTATCTTGCTTGGTTACTCTGTAAATATTCATGTACGCCACCATTTCAAAATAAAAAGCAATAAACCCTTAATCCAACTTCAAGCGGAATTTTCTTAATCAAACTCAAAAAACAATATAAATATGACTAATATTGTGCGCCATGAGCCTTAAGTGGTGGGCTATGAGTAAGGATGGAGCTCTCTACCCTTACTCTTATTATTTTGGACACAAGACATTTGTCTTATTTGTCTGAAATACTCGCCTCCACCCATACACTTTAGTGCAATCTAATCACAAACAATCTTTTCAAAAAAACCTAAAAACAACTCCAAACTCATTTTTGTGTCTTAGGGAATCACACCGAAAACCCTTTTTTCAAAGGTAAAATCAACCAACCCACAAACATTTTCTACTCCAAACTACGGAGCTCTGATTCTTCATCACCCGATGAATAATAAAAACCCCAAATCTCATTCCTTTACACCTTTCTCAAAAACTAAAAAATAAAGAAAATTTTATAGATAAATACCCATGCACGCAGACAACTTAAATGGTTCCCATGGAGTACCATGGACGTGAGGGATGATAATACCTTCCCTTGCATAATCTACTTCCGAATCCATATTTGGTTGCTACACCAATCCTTATCCTTTTCTTTTTTCTTTTAGAGGGTTTTGTCGACTGTTTTCCCTCTCCTCTCTATTACGAGGAAATTAAATAAAATTTGATGGTGACTCTTTTGTAGTGCTTTTTCTTTTCTTTCTTGGAAGAGCATTTCTTTAGTTCATAGTTGGTCCAGTTTATTTTCTTTTTTCACGGTAGTGACAGCTGGCGACTCTACAGGGGACCCGATTTCCCTAAGTAAGTCAAACCTAGTTTAGGTTGTCTTTTTGCGTGTGTGGGGGTTTATCCAGTTATTTTTATGTCTTTATTTTTTACTATTGCTTTCTTTATTCCTGTAAATATTATATCATTGGTGATTTGGCTCTGTGATGATCGGATACTAAAATGGTTGATAATGATTGCAAGAAATCCCTGTGTGATAGGCTCTCCACCCGAGTCTGAGAGTAAGCTTAAGATAGAAGAGGTTGAGTAGTATTGTCTACTGAGAAGCTTTTCTCATAAGGTACACGCGAGAACCTCGCTTACAGTAGACTCTTTTGATAATATTGGTGACCATCAAGCTTCTAGCGTAAGCATTCATATCTTCATTAGAGTCTGTGACACTAAGAATCTTTTGTAGAACATTTAACCTTTGGTCAACCTAGACCGATGGTCGCGTAGTGCAGGGGAGTCCATGACTCTAAGAGCCGTGTCTAAAACCCAAGGTTTCACCTGGCGGAATATCTTCAGAACTTTTACAAGTATTGGCGACCTTTTGTCAAGTGATTACCTTTTATGAGTTTATTATGTGTTTGTTGTTTGCAAGCCCTCCTTACCTTTCGCATGTAGAAGATCATTGATATAACTTACCTTTTGTGAGTTTATTTCATTGTTTTTTGCATGAAATTATGTCTCCCTCATGTTGCCTTTTGCACGAGAAGGGTGCCCCTGTCAAAACTTTGCATCCTATTTGTTTAAACAATTGATATAGGTTTGGTGAGTCCCGGGATTTGGGTAGTCATTTTTCGAAAGCTTCATCCACGTCATTATGTGTAAGACCCCAATTTTGGCCCTAAGATCCCTCATGGCCCATATCATATCATATCATGGCCTCAAGGATCATTGCATGCCCTAGCTTCCCTCCTAGTGGGTAGGTTGCCTTGTGAGTGTGGTTCTTGATCACCAAGCATGTCTTGCATTTGTATATCTTTGCCTTTCATATGTTTATTAACCAAAAAGTACCAAAATATTGTCAGTCTAACCTTGTTGCTTGCAGTTGAAGAAATCATCAGCAATTAGGTCAAAGTCAGTCAAAAGTCAGTCATTGCAGTGGATGGTGACCATTCTTGCAGAATTTGGGCACCATGATCAATAATCAAGAGTTCATATGACTTGGGACATCATTTGAAGTCAAGGTCTCAAGGAATTAGGGTTTGGAATTCATCAGAAGTGGTTCAATCATGCAAAACCCTAGAAAAGTCAACAGGAAGTCAAACTTGGTCAACTGTGGATTTAATCAGTGATTTGATGGATGGAATTGATTTGAAGGAGTTCATTCATGCCTATACAAGCCTCATATATCATGTCAAATACCATCATGGAAGAATTTGGAGCAAAATCAGAAATTTCCAGAAATAGAAAGTTGACCTGTAATTCAATTTGCCAAAAATGGAAACTTCTTGATCTTAATCTTGCATCATGATACAAGCTTCAAATGAATTTTTGCCCAACATGAAAGTTGAAGATCTTGTTCTCCCATTTCCAAAAAGTCCAAGAACTCTCAAATCCCATGTATGGTTGGCAAGATATGATCAATTCAATTTCAAAAATCATGAACTTCAAAGGGCCATATCTCATGAACCACAAGGCCAATTTTAGTGGGGTTTTTTCCTACAAGTCCTATTTGTTCCCCTCTTTCCAAAAATGCATTCATCTTTCACCAAAACCTCACCATGCAAAATGGCATTTTTGGACTTGTCTAATTAAAATTCAAGTGAGCACCAAGGTTGACTTTTTGATTTAAGTGTTTTCAGCACATTTGGCCAATTGGGATTCATTTAAGATGGTATTTGAAATTTGCCTAGGCCCAATTCGAGCAGCATACCACTATCATACCACCTCCATATGCATTTTTGGTCAAAATTAGCAATTGTGCAAATTGGTTCATTCAAGCTAATCTTGTTTAGCACTTCCATTACCAACCTTAAACAGATGATATAAATTACATTTTCTGTCATTTTGAAAAACCCTAGCGGCATCAAACACTCAGAAATTCACTCTCTCTCAAAATTCATCTTGCTTGCATTTTTCCAAAACCTTCAAAAACCTTCAAAGAACCCGACCTGGTTAGCATTGTTCAATCATCTAAGCATCATTGTGGACATATTTCAATTGCTATTTTACAACTGGAAAGAGGTTTACTCGACTGTTTTCCAAAGCACCTTTCCATGGTAGGTTGAGATTCAAGCTCTTACAAGGGTTGCTGAGCCACGATTGCTTCATCATTCATCTTGTAGAAGCATACTTTGCATCTGTTTCAAGCATTAAGGGCCTGAAAGCTGCTGAATCTGCATCTGCTCTCCAATTTGGTACCATTAGTTGCTTAGTTCTTTGAACTTGCTTTGCTTTGCTTTATAGCAATTTGCATTGAGGTATAATCCCTTTCCTTCATGTAGTCTGGAAGACCTGGCCTGTTACTTGGCCAGGCAACTGTCTGAAGTCCTCCTTAAGAGGCAATGCTTGTGTGTGTTTATATTTGTCCCAAGCAGGAAAAGTCCTTCAAGTAAGGAAATTGGTAGATCATAGGGATAAGTAACCTATCCCCTACTATTCAGTGAGTCTTCTCCTTGCTCCCATTACATGGTTGTAGCATTGAGATCAAAACCCAAGATCAATCGAGTCAATAATATGTGGAGAGAGTTCCTACTTTCTGAACTCCCACACCTTCTGATATTCAAATGCTCTCCCTGACCAGGGATAAGAGCAATGAGGCACACCCCTCATATCCTTTCATCTGCTTCACCTTAGCCTCTCAATGGCAAGGTTAAGAGCAACTTTTGACCCTATTCCAGTTGGCCTCAGTGCCTAACCCTCTTGTGTGAGCCTCATTGTGTGGTTATAGTGTGTGCTGATTGACTTCATTTGATTGATTACTTCATATGCACATGTTTGCTTGTATGCTTCATGCATTTATCATCATCATTAATTGCTCATCAATGCATAACCATCTCATTTGTCTTTTTGACTTATCATTGCTGTTTACCCATTGAGGACAATTGTAAGACCATCCATTGGCCATTGCTCCTATGATATGGAAGTGAGTGTAAGACCATCACATTGGCCACTCATCTTATCTTTGCTTGATGCATTTGTTTGATTGTATGTGAGGAAGCAATTGTAAGTCCCTACAAGTTGGCATTTGCTTTCCTATGATCACATGTTGCTTTTTGTTTGTTTGTATGTGAGGATACAACTGTAAGTCCCTGCAAGTTGGCATTTGTATTCCTAGGACCATACTGTGGAGTTTAGAGTAAGCCCAGACAGATTGGCATCCGGTATCCAAGTTTCATTTTGTTTTAGGAGATTAGTGTGAGACCATTGAGTGGCCTCTGATATCCATTTCTGTTTTAGGAGATTGGTGTAAATCCATCTATTGGTATCCGGTATCCACCTTTTATTTCTTTGTTTGAGGAGATTAGTGTAAGACCATTGAGTGGCCTCTGATATCCCGTTCTATTTTAGGAGATTGGTATAAGCCCAGTGATTGGCATCCGATATCCGCTTTTGTTGACTTTCTTTCTTGTTTGTTTGTTATTATCCATTGCCATTCCAAAGGACACACTTGAATCATTCCCTATATGATCTCAAGAAGTGAACCTTCTAAGAAGTTTTACAATCCATCTTCATCCATTCATCCTCATTATGTCCTAAACCTTTTCACACTTGGATTTCAAACTTGACATTGATATTGTGCAAACATCTTCATGCTTTTCAAACTAAAAACCTGGACCCCAAGTCCTTGACTTTTTTCCAAACTCCATTTCATAATACTTCTTTGAATTAATCTTAATCATACTTTGACTTCATTTTCATAATCACAATCAATTAACTTCACCCATTCACTTGTTTTGGCTTTGTCCATTGTTAATCTTTTCATGCATTAGCCATAGGTTTCAATTATCATTGTGGTTGATGTAAATCTTGCCTATCCTTAGTGAGTCGACTATAAGACTTCCGTACTGAAAACAGGGCTAACCCCTCTAGTACGTCGAAGCTATCCTCGCATGGTGGATGTTGGTTTTGGTCGAGTGTTCTCCCATTGATAATGAAAAGCCTCAGTGCTTGTGTTTAAAATTGAATCCACCAACTTTTGGAAATCTTTTAGCCGAACTACGGCGTTTTGATCCTTACCTTTGATGGAAGGTACGTAGGCAACGGGTTCATCCGTTCAAACCCAATAATAAATTGTATATTCTTTTCTCATCATCCCAATCATGTTTGCACAATATTTATGCCATAACAAATAACAATTTAATACAACAAGTGTGAAAAGGGCTCCCTAGGAGTACCTAGGACGTAGTGGGTGCCTAACACCTTCCCATTGCGTAATTTACCCCTTACCCAGACTCTCTGATCTTTTTATTAGTTTTCTACGTGTAAAACTTCTTAGGCTTTTGTTCGCTTTTTAGCCAGTCCTTTGGATAAATAAAAGTGCGGTGGCGACTCGAAATTCATTGTATACCTTGCTTATGATTTAATCGATAGATCATATAGCGACGAATACACCGCTACAGAAAAGTGGCGACTCTGCTGGGGATGTCATCGATCCTTGGTGGTATTGCCTACTTTTCACCCTTGTTGTGCTATATTATTATTTGTTATATGACATGTTTTTGTATAATTTGGGATCACTGTATTGATTGTAATGTTTGAATTGCTTGATATACAATTGCTGTTTGCTTTGGTGATCAGTGAGATGAGTTCTATACCCGAACTCGAGTGCACTCTAGGATAGGAGAATGGCATAGTCTCGTTGACTGGTGTGGAGTATTCCTTAGCCAGTTGACTTGCGAGTCCATTCACTTGGTGGAGGTCATGTTGAACTAATAATGTCACACAAGTTATTTGTGGTTAGGCATTATTCTTTCAATCATGTTCCGCAGAAGCCAAGGACCTTAGTTTACCAAACCCATCTTGGCCTATTTTTAGGACCGTAGTGCGGAGGTCGTTCAGATGTCAGTTCTGATACGATTGTTACGCGATACTACACTCATAAGAGTTTCTCTTGAGAATATTCTTGGAATACGAGTATTCGTTCCTCCGATAATATTTGAGAGATGGAACGATGATTATGGGAACCTCTGATAGAACATGTCTGGCAGGTTTAAACCCTAGTACACTCCTTTTGGTTGGTTCTTAACCGAGACTCCATGCTCGTGACTCTCAACAAACCCGTGATTCGTGGTTGAGTCGTTCAAACATTGTTAATATCAATGGATCCCGGATCAGGTGTAAAACCTAAAATCCACCAAAGCGGCTGATTGATATTAAGAATGTTAGAGCCGGTTCATGTACCGTTAATATCAATGGAACTTGGGTGTTGATAAGGTGAAAACCTAAATCCACCAAAATGGATAATTGATATTAGGGATACATAGAGCTTTCCCACGACCTTTGTTTGGTGTGCTTTGCTTGATCCTTGAGTGTGTTTGTTGCATTCATACATTCACGCATTCATCCGCATTCATGTCATCAAAAGAGAAAATTTTCAAGGAACTTAAAGGGTTATTTGCAAAATTTTCAGACATGGAAAGACCAAAAAGGCATACAAAGAAGTACAGCTTCAAACAGCCCGATGTAAAAGAGTTAAGGAATCTGACATCGTATGTATTAGATCCTTTGGGTTTCAAAGCTCGCTTTGGGAAGCTTCTACCTCTGCTCACCACTCAGATTGATGAAGGGTTGATGAGTACCTTGGCTCAGTTCTATGATCCGTTGCATCACTGCTTCTTATTTCCGGACTTCCAGCTATTGCCGACTTTGGAAGAATACTCTCACCTCATTGGGATTCCGATTCTGGATCAAGTGCCGTTCAGTGGCCTAGAGAGTATTCCATCTGCTCGAGAGATTGCAAGTCTGTTGCATATAGATGAAGATCTGATTAGAGCTAATCTGACCACCAAAGGCGGAATTCAGGGTTTTCCTTCCGAGTTCCTCATTGCCCAAGCTACCTTTTATGGGAAGGCCATGAGTGAGGATGCCTTCGAGGCTCTATTTGTGCTGCTCATCTATGGATTAGTGCTATTTCCCAACTTCGACAAGTTCGTTGACATGAACGCCATTAGAATCTTCTCAGTTCTTAATCCAGTTCCGACTTTGTTGGGCGATGCATATGTCTCTTTGCATCTGAGGAATATGAAGAATGGAGGAGTTATTGTCTGCTGTTTACCCCTACTGTACAAGTGGTTTATTTCGCACTTGCCGCAGACAGTTGCTTTCAAGGAGAACAAGGGATGTCTACGGTGGTCTCAGAGACTCATGTCTCTCACCAATGATGATATCACCTGGTATGATCGCGTGTATGATACCGTCCAGATCATCGATTATTGTGGTGAATTCCCTAATGTGCCTCTTCTTGGTACATGTGGTGGGATCACCTACAATCCAATTCTTGCACGTCGTCAGCTTGGGTTCCCCCTGAAGGATAAACCTAATAACATTCTGTTAGAAGGTGTGTTTTTCCAGGAGGGTAAAGATCCCCAAGGCCTGAAAGCCAGATTTGTCCGTGCATGGCGCAGTATTCACAAGAAGAGTAGGAATGAGTTGGGTCCAAAGAACTGCATTGCTTTGGAGCCATACACCTCTTGGGTCAGACAGAGAGCTGCCACCTACTTGATGCCGTACGATCATCCAAGACCTACACTATTGGATGTGGCTGGGCCTTCAACCCTCCCTACCCAACGTGTAGAGGAGTTGAGAGAAGAAGACCTTTCGCGTGCTTGGATCCGTGAAAGAGAGGAATTGCTGCAGCAGCTCAAGGAGAAGGATGTTATGATTGAATTTCTCGAGCACCGAGTGATCGACGATCCGAACGACACTTGGACTTCTCTGCTTCCTCAGTCATCCAAATTCTGGAAGAGGAGGTATGATCGACTTGCGAAAGAGAAAGCTGATATGGAGGCCGCCTATGAGAGAGAGATCAAGAAGTTGTGCACTTCTCGTCTTCCAGCATCCCGAGCTTCTAGGGATCCATAGGATGTCATTTACCTTTTCTCTTTGTAATGAATCAAAAATGCTGTATTTCTTTGTCTCAATATATTGAATGAAACATTTTCCATGAGCAATTAAAATGTTTAAATATTCAAAATATTGCAAAAAATACCCTAAGGGTTCCTTGAAAAACAAAGCATTTGCACAAGCATTTCATGCATCATTCTTGCATAAACAGGTACCCATTTTCTGGTCTTCTTGTCCTAACCTCTGTTCTTCATTTATTTTGAAGACAAGCTGACTCACCGGTATTATACACGAGTCAACTCAGCGAGAGTAATGGAGCAATTGGAACAAGAGAACCAAGAACTAAAGGAAGAGGTCGCCAGACTTGGCGCTTTGATGGAGCAACTCCTTGCTGCTCAGAACCAGCCTGCTCAACAGCCAGCAACTCCTGTTCAGAGGACAGTTATATCAGAGATAGCCACTTCTACAGTGCCGGTCAGTGTTCATCAGCCTAATGCTATGCCAGCCGGGTTCCCTTGGGGGATGCCTCCAGGCTTCATGCCTGATCTGCCAGCTCCAACATTTGTTCAAATGCCGGCATCTAGCCCGGTCCCTGTTCCCGCTCCTCCTGTCGTGCATACCATGCCTAGGGTAGACGACACCATCTATCACTCTGAGGCGTCTGAGGGCTCAGATGTTCATGAAAAGATGGACGCAATGAACGATCAATTCCTTGAGCTGAGAAAGGAATTGAGGACTCTCCGTGGCAAAGATCTCTTCGGCAAGTCTGCAGCCGAACTCTGCCTGGTTCCCGGTGTCAAGATACCGATCAAATTCAAGGTCCCAGACTTTGAAAAATACAAGGGGAACACCTGTCCACTTGCTCACCTGGTCATGTACGCCAGGAAGATGTCAACACAGACTGATAATGATCAACTCTTGATCCATTATTTTCAAGATAGTCTGTCTGGTGCCGCGCTCAGATGGTACATGAGCCTGGACAGTGTCAACATCCGATCTTTCAATGACCTTGGCGAAGCTTTCGTCAAGCAATATAAGTACAATGTCGATATGGCACCTGACCGAGATCAACTCAGGTCCATGTCACAGAAAGATAAGGAATCGTTCAAGGAGTACGCCCAGAGATGGCGAGAGCTGGCAGCTCAAATAACTCCACCGCTGGAAGAGAAGGAAATGACCAAGATCTTTCTGAAGACTCTTGGCTCATTTTATTATGAGCGGATGGTAGCAAGCGCTCCCTCTGATTTCACCGAGATGGTGAATATGGGGATGCGTCTTGAAGAAGGTGTCCGTGAAGGACGGTTGGCCAAAGATGATGGTTCTTCCTCTAAACGATATGGAGCGTTTAAGAGGAAAGAAGGCGAAGCGCATGCGGTGCAGTCTCAGCCAAAACATAGAAGACCCTCTGTTCAGAGGAAGCCTGCACGACATTCCAGTCATCAGCACCAGGTGGCTCACGTAGCACCTGTCTTCAAAGACAACGCTCCTCAACATCAACAATATCAGCATCAACAACAATATCAGCATCAACAGCAATATCAGCAACCACAGTATCAGCAACAATCTCGTCCACAGCAACAGGCTTACCAGCCTCGTGGGAGTACGAGTAATCAAGCAAACATGGGCTATGAAAGGAAGAAGATCAGTTTTGATCCGATTCCTATGTCTTATGCGGAGTTATATCCCTCTCTAATAGAGCGGAAGTTGGTTTCTCCGAGAGATCCTTCGGCTATACCGGTCAACCCTCAGTGGTGGTATAAGCCTGATCTACACTGTGTCTATCACTCTGGTGCTCCGGGCCATGACATTGAAAATTGCCTCCAGCTGAAGAATAAGGTGCAAGACCTTATGAGAAGTGGAATCCTGAGTTTCGAGGACTCAAGCCCGAACGTCACCAAGAAGCCATTGCCGCCGCATGGGAAATCTGTGAACATGATTCAGGAATGCCTTGGGAAATACAAGGTTAAGTACGTCAGCCACATCAGGCAGTCGTTGGTTGATTTACATAAGATGTTGTGTCAGTACAGCTGTTTGGAGCATAACCACGACAAGTGCCGCGTCTGCTCAGTTAATCGCTTGGGTTGCGACCGGGTCCGCAAAGAGCTTCAACAGTTGTTGAATGAAGGTACCATTGAGATTCTGCAGAATCGCAATGTTGATACAGTTGAACCTGAAGTGAATGTCATCTCGCCAGTGTTCAAGCTACCTGAACCGGTTGTTATTCGCTATAATAGCAACAAGTCGAAGGCTTCACCTTCTTTGATCATCAAACCAGCTGGCCCTGTGCCCTATTCATCTGATCGAGCTGTACCCTTCCGGTACAATCCTGTTGCTGTCCAGGATGGGGTCGAAGTACCTTTGCCTTCCACTTCTGTGACCACTATTGCTGATGTCAGTGGGTTGACCCGAAGTGGTCGTGTATTTTCTGCGCCTCCAAAGGCTACTGTTTCTGATACTGTTGAGCGCCCTGTGGGGACCGCTGTGAATGTTCAGAATCCGGCACTTGATGTTGCCAAACCCTCCTCGTCCGTACAAAAGACTCCCATTTCTTCAGTTGGCCCAAGTGGCATTGTTGATGAAGAATCTGATGAGATGCTGAGGCTCATCAGAAAGAGTGAGTACAATATTGTAGACCAGCTTCTACACACGCCCTCCAAGATTTCTATTCTTTCTCTGCTGCTGAATTCAGAGCCCCATAGGGAGTCTCTGCATAAGGTCTTGGATCTGGCATACGTTGATCACGACGTCACCCTGGAACAATTTGATAGTATTGTTGCAAACATTACCGCTTGCAACACTTTGAGCTTTTGTGACGCTGATCTCCCTGAGGAGGGAAGAGACCACAACATGGCTTTACACATATCCATGAATTGCAAATCTGATGCAATGTCCAATGTACTGGTGGACACAGGATCATCTCTTAATGTATTGCCAAAATCCACACTCTCTCGTCTGTCATATCAAGGTCCTCCTATGAGGCAGAGTGGGGTTGTTGTGAAAGCATTTGATGGGTCGCGCAAGACCGTGATTGGGGAAGTTGATCTCCCAATCAAGATAGGACCAAGTGATTTCCAGGTTACTTTTCAAGTAATGGACATCCACCCATCTTACAGCTGTCTCTTAGGTAGACCATGGATTCACGAGGCTGGCGCCGTGACATCCACCCTACACCAGAAGTTGAAGTTTGTCAAAAACAAGAAACTAGTTGTAGTAGGGGGAGAAAAGGCTCTCCTGGTTAGCCATCTGTCTTCTTTCTCGTACATTGACGCAGAGGATGAAGTTGGGACTCAGTTCCAAGCTTTATCTATTGATGAACCAATCGAGAAGAAGTCTCCTTCATTCACTTCCTACCGAGATGCTAAGCTGGCCATTGAATGTGGTGCAGTTGCTGGATTAGGGAAAGTGCTTGAACTTGAAGATAACCGATCCCGGGCTGGCATTGGCTATGGTTCTGGGGCATGCAATGAGCAAGGTCTGTTCACAAGTGGAGGATTCATCCATGCTGATCAACCTGCAGAAGAGGAAGTTGCTGCTATCATTGAAGAAGAAGATGCAGAAGACTTGAACAATTTTGTTATTCCTGGTGGTGTCTGCCACAATTGGGTCGCTGTAGATGTTCCTACAGTCATCCATAGATCAGAGTAATTGTTCATTTTGTTTAAAACCCTTCTCCCATGCCAAAAGGAGAAGTGATGACATTGCTGGCAAAGCATATATACAATGATGTTTTCATTCAATTTTCGCATTGTTAAACATTTGTTTTTCCTTTGTTTTCACTTTTTGCTTTTCTGCATGAAATCAGTGATCACAAAAAACCATAAAAACAAAAACAAAAATAAAAGCAAACATTTTTCATCTGCATAATGATTTGCTTGTCTAAATTCTGAAGTTTTTCTTAACTAAAATCATTATGCAGGTTGATCCTAAAACCCATTGAACATAATGATCCAACGCCATCTCCCAATTTTGAATTCCCTGTATTTAAGGCAGAGGAAGATGACGTTGAAGAGATTCCTGATGAGATCGCCCGTCTCCTTGAGCACGAAGAGAAGATCATTCAGCCGCATCTCGAAGACTTGGAAACAGTCAACTTGGGGTCTGAGGATTGTGTTCGCCTGGTGAAGATTGGGGCACTTCTTGAAGGGTCTGTTAAGGAAGATTTGATCAGCTTGCTACGAGAATATTCAGATATCTTTGCTTGGTCCTATGAAGACATGCCGGGTTTAGATACAGATATTGTGCAACATTTCCTGCCTTTGAAGCCTGAGTGCGTGCCTGTGAAGCAGAAGCTCAGAAGAACTCATCCAGATATGGCAGTGAAGATCAAAGAGGAAGTTCAGAAGCAAATTGATGCGGGGTTTCTGGTGACTTCGACATATCCTCAATGGGTGGCCAATATTGTGCCTGTTCCTAAGAAGGACGGAAAAGTCCGTATGTGCGTTGATTACAGAGATTTGAATAAGGCTAGCCCAAAAGATGATTTTCCTCTACCACACATTGACATGTTGGTAGACAATACAGCTAAATTCAAAGTCTTTTCCTTTATGGACGGATTTTCCGGATATAATCAAATCAAGATGGCACCAGAGGATATGGAGAAGACAACATTCATCACACCTTGGGGAACATTCTGTTATCGAGTGATGCCCTTCGGTTTGAAGAACGCCGGAGCCACGTATCAACGAGCTATGACTACCTTGTTTCATGATATGATGCACAAGGAGATAGAAGTCTATGTTGATGACATGATTGCCAAGTCCCGAACGGAAGTTGAGCATATTGAGCATTTGTTGAAGCTTTTCCAGCGTTTGAGGAAGTTCAAACTTCGCCTGAATCCGAACAAATGTACATTTGGAGTCCGTTCTGGCAAGTTGTTGGGTTTTGTGGTAAGCGAAAGAGGTATTGAGGTTGATCCTGCAAAGGTCAAAGCAATACAAGAGATGCCCGCACCCAAAACTGAGAAGCAAGTCCGAGGTTTTCTTGGCCGCTTGAATTACATCTCCAGATTTATATCCCACATGACTGCCACATGTGCGCCGATATTCAAGCTCCTCCGGAAAGATCAGTCTCATGATTGGACCGAGGATTGCCAGAAAGCTTTCGACAGTATCAAAGATTATTTGTCTGAACCTCCGATTTTGTCTCCGCCTGTGGAAGGAAGACCTCTGATTATGTACTTGACAGTTCTTGAAGACTCGATGGGTTGTGTACTCGGTCAACAAGATGAATCAGGGAAGAAGGAGTTTGCTATATACTACCTCAATAAGAAGTTTACTGATTGTGAGTCTCGGTACTCTACGCTTGAGAAGACGTGCTGTGCTTTAGCTTGGGCTGCTAAGCGTTTGCGCCAGTACATGATTAATCATACAACTTGGTTGATATCCAGAATGGATCCAATTAAGTATATCTTCGAGAAGCCTGCTTTAACTGGGAGGATTGCCCGTTGGCAGATGTTGTTATCTAAGTATGATATTGAGTATCGAGCTCAGAAAGCTATCAAAGGTAGTATCTTGGCTGACCATCTAGCGCACCAGCCGATTGAAGATCATCAGTCTGTTCAGTATGACTTCCCGGACGAGGAAATTCTGTATTTGAAGATGAAAGATTGCGATGAGCCTACACTTGATGAAGGTCCAGAACCTGGTTCCAGATGGACGATGGTGTTTGATGGCGCTGTTAATCAATATGGAAATGGAATTGGGGCAGTGATTATTACTCCCCAAGGTCCACACATTCCGTTTACAGCAAGGCTAACTTTCAAATGCACGAACAACATGGCGGAATATGAAGCCTGTATAATGGGACTTGAAGAATGCATTGACTTGAGGATCAAATATCTTGATGTCTATGGTGATTCAGCCTTGGTGGTCAATCAGATCAAGGGTGAATGGGAGACAAATCAGCCAGGTCTCATCCCATACAGAGATTACGCAAGACGGATTTCAACTTTCTTTACAGAAGTTGAATTTTATCATATTCCTCGAGAGGATAATCGGATGGCAGACGCCCTTGCTACGCTTGCTTCCATGATTGTAGTCAGATGGTGGAATGATGTCCCCAACATTACTGTGATGCGCTTGGACAGACCCGCTCACATATTTGCAATCGAAGACGTGAAAGATGACAAGCCTTGGTATTTTGATATCAAGAATTTCCTCCAGAACCAGGTCTACCCGCCTGGGGCATCTATGAAAGATAGGAAAACTCTGAGAAGGTTGTCAGGCAGTTTCTACCTCAGTGGTGAAGTGCTGTACAAGAGAAATTTTGATATGGTTTTGCTCAGATGCGTGGATAGACACGAAGCAAACCTATTGATGACTGAGGTCCATGAGGGTTCATTCGGTACTCATTCCAATGGACATGCCATGGCTAAGAAGATGTTGAGAGCAGGCTACTATTGGCTGACAATGGAGTCTGACTGTTGCAAGTATGTGAAGAAATGTCACAAGTGTCAAACTTATGCGGATAAGATTCATATTCCTCCGACACTTCTGAATGTGATTTCATCACCATGGCCTTTCTCTATGTGGGGAATCGACATGATCGGCATGATTGAGCCGAAAGCGTCCAACGGACATCGATTTATTCTCGTAGCAATTGATTACTTCACCAAATGGGTTGAAGCCGCTTCATATGCGAATGTGACCAGGCAGGTAGTTGTGAAGTTTATCAAGAACCAGCTGATTTGCCGTTATGGCGTGCCAGAGAGGATCATTACTGATAATGGATCCAATCTGAATAACAAGATGATGGATGAGTTGTGCGCTGAATTCAAGATTGCACACCATAATTCCTCTCCCTACAGACCTAAAATGAATGGGGTTGTTGAAGCTGCTAATAAAAATATCAAGAGGATTATCCAGAAGATGACTGTCACGTACAAAGATTGGCACGAGATGCTGCCATTCGCTTTGCATGGATATCGTACGTCTGTACGCACTTCAACAGGGGCGACCCCTTTCTCTCTTGTTTATGGCATGGAAGCTGTTCTCCCAGTAGAGGTGGAGATCCCATCAATGCGAGTCTTGATGGAAGCCAAGTTGACTGATGCTGAATGGATTCAGAGTCGTTATGACCAACTGAATTTGATTGAAGAGAAGCGTTTAACTGCCATGTGCCATGGTCAGTTATATCAGCAGAGAATGAAGAAAGCATTCGATAAGAAGGTCAAGCCTCGTGTGTTCCGAGAAGGTGACCTCGTGCTCAAGAAAGTTTTGTCTTTCGCGCCCGATTCCAGGGGCAAGTGGACTCCAAACTACGAGGGTCCATATGTTGTTAAGAGAGCCTTTTCAGGCGGAGCTTTGATGCTTACAACAATGGATGGGGAGGATTTCACTCGTCCTGTGAATTCAGATGCAGTTAAGAGATACTTTGCCTAAAAAAAAGTATATACAAATGAACAAAAACAGAATTGCTCGCTAAGTTGAAAACCCGAAAGGGCGGCTTAGGCAAAAATGAGCGTCTCGGTGGAGAACCCGCAAGGGTAATTCAGGCAAAAATTAGAGACTTGAAAAAAAAAGAGAATATTTGCATCCCGCTAGATTGAGTACCTCACCCTGGGGCAATCTAGGCAAAAATTAGGGATTTGGCAAGTAACTGCATCCTGACAAGACTTTCTGTTCACCAGTCGTCATTTCGTCAGAAGATTCTCGATTCGTCGTCAACTGAAGCTTCGGATACATCGAGATTCAAATTGGTAGAGAAAGGATCATTATGTTCAATGTAGCCCTCTTCCAATATATATCACTGATTTCAAATTTGTACAGATCTATGGAGTCTTGCCATTTGCAGACTACCATTTTATCAAATCAATTTGAGCTTTTTATCCAATTATTTGCACTCTTATTTGTTTCAATTCAACAAATGTTTTGCATGTTTTAAATTGATGAAATATCATTGTTTTAAACAAATCAAATTTTTCAAAACATTGTTTTAAACAAAGTGAACATTCACAAGATTGAAAGGATACTCAAGAATATCTCAGTGCTCTCCCGAGGGTGGCATGATTTCCAACAGGTAAGACATTTGTTCATATTCCTGGTTTGGTTGTATTTTCTTTCTTCAGACCTTTGTTGGGGTTGTTCCTCAAACAGAATTGTTGTTGGGGTTGTTCCCCAGTATAGTCGCAAGCAGAGTGTTGTTGAAGACTTCGTTTTCTCCAGCAGCAGTTTTCCCCAGCATGGGTGTTTCCTTGGAAGTTTCGGCGGTTGATAGTTTGTCATCTTGGTGCCCCGTCACTTTCTCCAGTGGGCCGTATGCCCCAGACTTTATTTGTCTCCTCAGCACAGTCATGAGTAGAGCTGTTATTGATATCCCCATCGGATTTGCGAGTAGAATTGTTGTCACTCTTCCCAGTGCAGTTGCCAGCGGAATTGTCTGTTTTCTCGGCACAATCGTTTTCTTTTTAAAGACTCGGTAAGTCAGCGGTTTGATACCCGGTACTTTACCTTTTCCCCGGCGAAGTCGTCTGCGGAATTGTTGCTATCTCTCCATCAGAGTTTTTCTCTTCAGCAGAGCAGGATTTATTTTCCTACTTGGTGTTTGATTTGGGTTGACATCCCAGTATTGCATCCATCTTTTCCTCAGCGTAGTCTGCAGGGTGTTTGTTGTGGCAGCTTTGCCTGTTGAATACTCCTTCGATCCCCAGTGTGGTCGGATGGTGGCTCTAGCCTCCAGTGAACGGATTTGATTTCCTGACTGTTTGTGATCCCCAGTAGAGTGGCTTATATTGTAGAATCTACTTGTTGTGATCAGTTTGCTGTGTATTCTCCCCAAGTGGAGTGGTTCGTTGCAGAATCTACTTGTTTGATCTGTCCTCCCTCAGTGGGTTGTTCCCCAAGAGAGTAGCCGACAGTTTTCCCCAATAGAGTTGCTTATGCAGTTAGATTCTATTTGGATGATATCATTCTCCCTCAGTGGGTTGTTCCCCAGTGGAGTTATGTGGAGTTTGCTTCTACAGCAGTTCGTGCCAATGCACCTTTTGTTTCTCAGTTAACACTGGGATCCCTTGCAGATATCTGAGGTTTTCTCTTGTTCCCCTACAGATTCGTCTTGGTGGCTGTTTTGCCCGTGGTGACTTTCTGTGCCCTGATTGGTTTGTTTTCTGATATCTCTGATCCTCTGCTTCTTCAGCAGTACCTGCAGATCTTTGCTTTACAGCATGTAGATCTCCGCAGATTGGCTCTCCAGCTGGTTTTTCCCCTGGAAGTATAATACCGGACGTTTGGTTCCTGAACCTGTTTGTGTTAGAACTGTCTGTTTTGTCAGCATTCATCAAACATAAATCACGCATGTTCATGCATATTCATAAACATTCAGATATTCATGTTGCATTTCTCGCCATATATCTTTTGTTTGTCGTGTCTCCTGCTATGGTGATACAGATCTCTTTACAGATCTCCCCAAGCAGATGTCGGGTGTTTAAAATCTCTCCATATAGAGTCAACCCCATAAGCAGAAAATGTTGTCTTTCCTTCTGCAGTTCCCCACCGAGATATATCCTCGTGGATGACGGTTTCTTCCGTTTCCTCCCAACACATATATTGGGATGGATTTTCCTATTTGAGTTACATCCTCATTAGGACATGTCTCGATTCAGTCTGTCTTTTCGGATTGTTCCCGAATTGGCTATTTGTCAAACGTCTTGTGCTTCCCAGTGGGTTGTTCCCCAGCGGAATGTTTTGGGCCTCTACCTACGAACCGGTAGCTATAAGTCCTATTTCTCTCGGCTTTCTTGACAGAATTTGTGGTTATACACCTTTTATTCTCCAGCCATAGTTTTTGGTTTTCTACCTCATACCGGTAGTTGTAAACCCTATTTTCCTGCTCTTCAGCAGTTTGTGGTTTGTTATAAACCCTATTTTGGTTTCCCGTGCGGATTTGTGATTTGTTCTATCCCCACGCGGAGTTGTTGGTCTTCTACCCCGTATTCGGTAGATGTAAACCCTAATTTTGTGGTTATCTCCACCAATTTTGGCCCTCTGCCTACAAACCAGCAGTCGTAAGTCCTATCTTTGCGGTTTTTCTACCTATAAATCAGTAGTTATAAACCCCGTTTTCTCCACTGGCAGAGTTAACTTTGTTGTTCATCCCAACCGATGACAATTTCCCCCTTGTGGTTATCTTCATCTAGTTCTTGATGTTGATTTTCCTTTGCTTGGATAAGTTGCTCAGATCAGCACTTATATCCCCAGCAAGTCTTTTGTGGATAATCGCTGTATGCTAGCAATTTTATCCCCAGCGGGTCCTTTCACCTTGTGTCAGTGATTGTGTTCCCCGGATCATTGATTTTCATCAATGCATCCTCAGCAGATCGCCTTTCATTTACTCTTTTGTTGGTAATGTCTGTTGTTCCCTTTGATTGGTCATCATTGTATACCTATTCTGGTATCCTGATGCCTTTCTTTTCGGATTTTATCCTATAAACAACCTACAACCCGGTTAAGGATAATCTTCCATGCGAGGTTATTATTCACGTTTTGACGGCTATGAATAATATGTCTCATGCGCGCTTTAGTTGGAATCCTTTGTTGATTTTCCCCAGCTGAGCAAGATTCGTATTCTCTGTAGAATCGAATATCCATCCTTTAACCAGTTTGTGTTTTGGATGATGAGTGTTTTGGAACACACACCAATTCACGCTTTTTTGTCCATCCTTTAAACAAGTCTGCTGTTCTAGCTTTCTTCAGGGTGATGAGTGTTTTGGAACACACACCAATTCACGCTTTTTGTCCATCCTTTAAACAAGTCTGTTGTTCTAGCTTTCTTCAGGGTGATGAGTGTTTTGGAACACACACCAATTCACGCTTTTTTGTCCATCCTTTAAACAAGTCTGCTGTTCTAGCTTTCTTCAGGGTGATGAGTGTTTTGGAACACACACCAATTCACGCTTTTTTGTCCATCCTTTAAACAAGTCTGTTGTTCTAGCTTTCTTCAGGGTGATGAGTGTTTTGGAACACACACCAATTCACGCTTTTTTGTCCATCCTTTAAACAAGTCTGCTGTTCTAGCTTTCTTCAGGGTGATGAGTGTTTTGGAACACACACCAATTCACGCTTTTTTGTCCATCCTTTAAACAAGTCTGCTGTTCTAGCTTTCTTCAGGGTGATGAGTGTTTTGGAACACACACCAATTCACGTCTTTGGTCGGTCACCTGTTACATACCTACAACCCGGTATCCTTGGTGTTCCTTCCCGTTTTTTGTTACCCTTATACCGGTGACATCTCATTTCTTTGGTGCTTCCTCAGTGAAGTTTTCCTGTTGCTTCTCCCCACGAGTCAGCTTGTGTCTCTCCAATGGATTTATTTTCCTTTGGAATTCTTTTCCCAGTGTGAGTCCTTCACTCCCCAGTGAGTTCTCCAGTCTGTTTTCTGTTATTTCCCTAATCAGAGTCGTGTCTTGTTCACGCTGTGTCAGTTTTGTTTATCCCCAACTAGAGTCTTGTTAGAGTCTCTGTTCCTGGTGAGTATATCACTCCGATGGATCGTCTTTTCTTCTGTGTGAATCATATTCCCCGCAGAAGTTGTGTCTTTTGCATGCATACATTTGCATCATGAGGTCTCTTAGGGACCAAAATTTGTCTCATTACTGTTATTTAAGCCCATTCTACCGCGTCGAGATGAAGATTTCTAAACTTCACTTTTCCGGCTAGAATGACCTTAAATAGGGGCATCTGTAAGACCCCAATTTTGGCCCTAAGATCCCTCATGGCCCATATCATATCATATCATGGCCTCAAGGATCATTGCATGCCCTAGCTTCCCTCCTAGTGGGTAGGTTGCCTTGTGAGTGTGGTTCTTGATCACCAAGCATGTCTTGCATTTGTATATCTTTGCCTTTCATATGTTTATTAACCAAAAAGTACCAAAATATTGTCAGTCTAACCTTGTTGCTTGCAGTTGAAGAAATCATCAGCAATTAGGTCAAAGTCAGTCAAAAGTCAGTCATTGCAGTGGATGGTGACCATTCTTGCAGAATTTGGGCACCATGATCAATAATCAAGAGTTCATATGACTTGGGACATCATTTGAAGTCAAGGTCTCAAGGAATTAGGGTTTGGAATTCATCAGAAGTGGTTCAATCATGCAAAACCCTAGAAAAGTCAACAGGAAGTCAAACTTGGTCAACTGTGGATTTAATCAGTGATTTGATGGATGGAATTGATTTGAAGGAGTTCATTCATGCCTATACAAGCCTCATATATCATGTCAAATACCATCATGGAAGAATTTGGAGCAAAATCAGAAATTTCCAGAAATAGAAAGTTGACCTGTAATTCAATTTGCCAAAAATGGAAACTTCTTGATCTTAATCTTGCATCATGATACAAGCTTCAAATGAATTTTTGCCCAACATGAAAGTTGAAGATCTTGTTCTCCCATTTCCAAAAAGTCCAAGAACTCTCAAATCCCATGTATGGTTGGCAAGATATGATCAATTCAATTTCAAAAATCATGAACTTCAAAGGGCCATATCTCATGAACCACAAGGCCAATTTTAGTGGGGTTTTTCCTACAAGTCCTATTTGTTCCCCTCTTTCCAAAAATGCATTCATCTTTCACCAAAACCTCACCATGCAAAATGGCATTTTTGGACTTGTCTAATTAAAATTCAAGTGAGCACCAAGGTTGACTTTTTGATTTAAGTGTTTTCAGCACATTTGGCCAATTGGGATTCATTTAAGATGGTATTTGAAATTTGCCTAGGCCCAATTCGAGCAGCATACCACTATCATACCACCTCCATATGCATTTTTGGTCAAAATTAGCAATTGTGCAAATTGGTTCATTCAAGCTAATCTTGTTTAGCACTTCCATTACCAACCTTAAACAGATGATATAAATTACATTTTCTGTCATTTTGAAAAACCCTAGCGGCATCAAACACTCAGAAATTCACTCTCTCTCAAAATTCATCTTGCTTGCATTTTTCCAAAACCTTCAAAAACCTTCAAAGAACCCGACCTGGTTAGCATTGTTCAATCATCTAAGCATCATTGTGGACATATTTCAATTGCTATTTTACAACTGGAAAGAGGTTTACTCGACTGTTTTCCAAAGCACCTTTCCATGGTAGGTTGAGATTCAAGCTCTTACAAGGGTTGCTGAGCCACGATTGCTTCATCATTCATCTTGTAGAAGCATACTTTGCATCTGTTTCAAGCATTAAGGGCCTGAAAGCTGCTGAATCTGCATCTGCTCTCCAATTTGGTACCATTAGTTGCTTAGTTCTTTGAACTTGCTTTGCTTTGCTTTATAGCAATTTGCATTGAGGTATAATCCCTTTCCTTCATGTAGTCTGGAAGACCTGGCCTGTTACTTGGCCAGGCAACTGTCTGAAGTCCTCCTTAAGAGGCAATGCTTGTGTGTGTTTATATTTGTCCCAAGCAGGAAAAGTCCTTCAAGTAAGGAAATTGGTAGATCATAGGGATAAGTAACCTATCCCCTACTATTCAGTGAGTCTTCTCCTTGCTCCCATTACATGGTTGTAGCATTGAGATCAAAACCCAAGATCAATCGAGTCAATAATATGTGGAGAGAGTTCCTACTTTCTGAACTCCCACACCTTCTGATATTCAAATGCTCTCCCTGACCAGGGATAAGAGCAATGAGGCACACCCCTCATATCCTTTCATCTGCTTCACCTTAGCCTCTCAATGGCAAGGTTAAGAGCAACTTTTGACCCTATTCCAGTTGGCCTTAGTGCCTAACCCTCTTGTGTGAGCCTCATTGTGTGGTTATAGTGTGTGCTGATTGACTTCATTTGATTGATTACTTCATATGCACATGTTTGCTTGTATGCTTCATGCATTTATCATCATCATTAATTGCTCATCAATGCATAACCATCTCATTTGTCTTTTTGACTTATCATTGTTGTTTACCCATTGAGGACAATTGTAAGACCATCCATTGGCCATTGCTCCTATGATATGGAAGTGAGTGTAAGACCATCACATTGGCCACTCATCTTATCTTTGCTTGATGCATTTGTTTGATTGTATGTGAGGAAGCAATTGTAAGTCCCTGCAAGTTGGCATTTGCTTTCCTATGATCACATGTTGCTTTGTTTGTTTGTATGTGAGGATACAACTGTAAGTCCCTGCAAGTTGGCATTTGTATTCCTAGGACCATACTGTGGAGTTTAGAGTAAGCCCAGACAGATTGGCATCCGGTATCCAAGTTTCATTTTGTTTTAGGAGATTAGTGTGAGACCATTGAGTGGCCTCTGATATCCATTTCTGTTTTAGGAGATTGGTGTAAATCCATCTATTGGTATCCGGTATCCACCTTTTATTTCTTTGTTTGAGGAGATTAGTGTAAGACCATTGAGTGGCCTCTGATATCCCGTTCTGTTTTAGGAGATTGGTATAAGCCCAGTGATTGGCATCCGATATCCGCTTTTATTGACTTTCTTTCTTGTTTGTTTGTTATTATCCATTGCCATTCCAAAGGACACACTTGAATCATTCCCTATATGATCTCAAGAAGTGAACCTTCTAAGAAGTTTTACAATCCATCTTCATCCATTCATCCTCATTATGTCCTAAACCTTTTCACACTTGGATTTCAAACTTGACATTGATATTGTGCAAACATCTTCATGCTTTTCAAACTAAAAACCTGGACCCTAAGTCCTTGACTTTTTTCCAAACTCCATTTCATAATACTTCTTTGAATTAATCTTAATCATACTTTGACTTCATTTTCATAATCACAATCAATTAACTTCACCCATTCACTTGTTTTGGCTTTGTCCATTGTTAATCTTTTCATGCATTAGCCATAGGTTTCAATTATCATTGTGGTTGATGTAAATCTTGCCTATCCTTAGTGAGTCGACTATAAGACTTCCGTACTGAAAACAGGGCTAACCCCTCTAGTACGTCGAAGCTATCCTCGCATGGTGGATGTTGGTTTTGGTCGAGTGTTCTCCCATTGATAATGAAAAGCCTCAGTGCTTGTGTTTAAAATTGAATCCACCAACTTTTGGAAATCTTTTAGCCGAACTACGGCGTTTTGATCCTTACCTTTGATGGAAGGTACGTAGGCAACGGGTTCATCCGTTCAAACCCAATAATAAATTGTATATTCTTTTCTCATCATCCCAATCATGTTTGCACAATATTTATGCCATAACAAATAACAATTTAATACAACAAGTGTGAAAAGGGCTCCCTAGGAGTACCTAGGACGTAGTGGGTGCCTAACACCTTCCCATTGCGTAATTTACCCCTTACCCAGACTCTCTGATCTTTTTATTAGTTTTCTACGTGTAAAACTTCTTAGGCTTTTGTTCGCTTTTTAGCCAGTCCTTTGGATAAATAAAAGTGCGGTGGCGACTCGAAATTCATTGTATACCTTGCTTATGATTTAATCGATAGATCATATAGCGACGAATACACCGCTACATTATGCCTAAGGGACGATATGAGATTTTCGTGCCTATTGCAAAGTCCATCATCTATCGGAGTGTGCCAAAACCCAAATTCGTCTGGAAAATCCCTTTAAGTCTAGGTTTTACCTAGCTAATCCCGTCCAACTTTTTATTTATTCCTTTTGAAAATGTTTGTGACCTTTTTTCAATTACTTACCTTTTGTAAGTACTCCCATTCCTTTCGCATGGGATGCATTTCCCTTATTGCTTACCTTTCGTGAGTCCCCTTTGTGCCTTTTGCATAAAGGCTATCATCCCCAGTTGCTTACCTGTTGTAAGTCTCATTAGCCTTTTGCTCGAGGATTCTTATCCCTAAACCTACTTACCTTTTGTAAGTATCCTTTGCCTTTTTCATTGGAAATCTTCTCTTGCTAAGGAGCTATTGCTACCTCTTGTATGAGATGATCATCCTTTCCAGCTTTCTTCTTAACCTTTTGTTGATAAGTTTCTCATTTTCCTTTTGCATGAGAAAACATATTCATCTTCATGTGCCTTCTTAACCTTTCATTTTAAAGTTTCTCATTACCTTTTGTATGGCAAATCCCACCCAAATTTCTTCTTAACTTTTCATTAAAAAGTTCTCACTACCTTTTGCGTGAGAATCCACAACAGTCTTTGTGTCTAAGATCTCTCGTTACCTTTTGTATTAGAATATCATTCTCATCTTTCTTCTTGATCTTTTGTTAAGGAGTTATCATCACCTTTTGTGTGAGAAAGTTGGCCATCTTTCTTCTTAACCTTTTGTTTGGAATATCCCTTTTCTCTTGCTAAGGAGCCATTGCTAACTGTTGTTCGAGAAAATCATATTCCCCAATGAAGTCTTCCTTCATTCCCATTTTCTTCTTAACCTTTTGTTAAGAAGTTCTCATCACCTTTTGTGTGAGAAATTTGGCCATCTTTTTTCTTAATTGTATTTGGAAGTTCCCATTTCTCTTGCTAAGGAGTGGTTGCTGCCTGTTGTACGAGAAAATCACTTCTCAGTTGAACTACTTGCCTTTTGCAAGACGTTTCTCTTCCTTTCACAAGATATCTCATTTCAATATATCCTTGAATACTTTCTTTTGCAAACACATGTTTCTTTCACCTTCACATAACCATGTGGGGATACTTTGATCACCAGTTACATGCCAAAACTGGTTAATGGAGACAAGGAAAAAATAAAATAAAGAAAATAAAGAAAGAAAAGAATAAAAAAAAAGAGAAAGAAAAGAAATAAAAGCAAGAAAGAAACGAATAAAAAAAGAGAGAGAAAAAAGAAAAGATAAAGAAGGACATAAAAAAAGAGATCAACATACATTGCATACATATCATATTACATACTTCATGCATGTCTTTACAATACATCCCGTTTGTACAGCTGGCCCATTTTTCCCCACAAACATTCCAACTAATCCCTAAGCGATAACGATATAAAAAGCCTTATACACCATCCATTGAACAATCTTTCATCAATACCCTTACCTTATATCTCATTCGCTTCATTCATTCCCTGTGGATAAATTTCTTGGTTATTTTAGTACTTAATCCTCTTCTACCATGAACGTTTGAAATTCGTTGCTATTCATATCTTCAGGTTTGGAAAGATTAAATATGGGGCAACTATCATACCCCAAAAGTTTTCCTCCCCTTTTACTTTTCATCTAACCTATGACTTGATATTCATCTGTACTAATTCATGACTCATTCATGTGCATCATTCATTCATGATTAACACTTGTTAACAAGCATCATAGATTCAAGGTTTATGGTTGGTAAAAACCAGGGTTTTGCTTGGAGTTTATGGTATTGCACATCATATGGGTTGAAACCCTAATTTTTGACTTTGCTATTATGGGATCTTGTGTTTAACCTTCTGCGGAATTGACTTGACTTCTAAACTATAATTGTGGGCCCATGGTTTGATATGTTGCTTGGGGATCCTTTGTGATTGGTTTGAAACCCTAATTAGGGACAGTGGGTGAATGAGTGCCATGTTGGTTGACTTTTGGACTTGGGATTCATCAAAACCCCAGTTTCTAGGTGGTTGAGACCTTGAAGTTTGCATCATGGTGTTCATTCATGCCCAAACCCTAGTTATTGATCTTTGAGGTTCATGAATCATGTGACTTGCATTGAGGTGTTGGAAACCCTAGTTTTGGTTCATATCATTGGTGGAGCACTTGCGTTGGAGCCTTTCTCCTTGGTCTGGGTCCCTTGACTTTTGCTTTGCATCTTTATTTTGAAAACCTAACTAAAACCCTAATCCATGGTTTAAGATATCTAATCATTGTGGCTTGCATCATGCCATTCATATTTACATTTAGACCTTGGTTGGTTGTGTGTATACTTGTTTTATGTTCATTTGATCCAAGGTTATATTTCATTCACATTCCATTCATGTTTTCATGATCTCGTTAGTGCATTACCAATCCATGGTCTCATGATTCATTAGTGAGTCATGGTTCAAGTTTCCATTAAAGTTCATAATTTTAAAGGTCCATTTGGTCAAGTTGTTCATACTTCATTCATGATCCTTTGATTTCCATTTCAGTCATTTATCCAAGCATGTTTTAGAGTGCATTTAAGATCTTTGGTTTAAAGTGATTTCAAATTAAACTTGGAGGGAAGTGGTAATTTGAAATTCAAACTTGGTTCATTAGTCATAAGAATATTTTTCACTAAAAATAATTCATTTCATTCATACAGATCATATTTACATTGTCCATACATGATCATACGAAGTTACAAATAAATTACAACTTTTTGCATAAGTTGACTTTTGGTAAACCAGTTGACCAAAGCCAACTAATCATACTTTGACCATCCTAAACCATAAAGTCCATTTTTCACTTGAATATTCCACTTTGTCTTGCCATGATCCAAATCCTCACCACTTCTTCAAGAACAAGTCATGCCTTTGATTCCATTATTCCCCTTTTGCACATCCTACAAAACCATTCAAGCCATGCATTATAAATTAGCAACCATACAAAACAAATGTCAAGCATATGCATAACACATCACATTACATACTAATCAATACCATATAGCATAAACCAATTCCATTAGCCACAAAGTAAATTCACATGTTAACCATGCATCATAACCAAACATAGCAAAACCTATTCAACTAAGATCCAACATGTCATTACCAACCATACATCCAAATATCATAACACCCCTAGCACAAGAATAACACTTCAAAACATACCATGGCATGATCATTACAAGCATTCCTTCATAACACTAGAAAACATGCCCCATACATTCATTCACATAATAACAATACACAATGCATCATGCATCATCATAACAGCAGCAGTTACAAACCTTCATATACCTAGCCAATATCCGATGCAATTCATCAAAACCAAGCAAGGCAACTGACAGTGTAACATCAATAATGCATTCATTACAGACCATGTCCAAACCAACCTAACAAATCATCAAAGTCATAACAACAAGGGAACATCAATAATGCATTCATTCACATTCATCTAACGCTCCAAATATTTCGATCATGACAGTCTTATAACATTCATTAGCAACAGTTCATACAAACAACAATGTAATGTAAAACTAACTAATAGTCAAACATTAAAACTTACAGCTAACATCAATCAAATTTCATAACAAAAATTAAACTAACTCAGACTGCAACTAACTAATTCGTTTTCACTTAACAGAAAAACTAGACTCATATTACACTAACTGTAACTGATTCATTCCAGTTTTAACTAGCTAACCTAATCTAACTAACTAATATAACATATCCTAGATAACAAATTCACACCGTGAATCACCTCCAACAAACTTCCCTCTCAATCATTTAACAGATTTAAATCCTCTTGTTATCTCCCTCCTATAAATTCAATCAACCTTCATTCATTTCGGGATTCATGATTCATCATCAACTCGAGATTCATCCATCACACGCTCCCTCTCGAATTTAGAACATAATCTTTCACGATTCACACAAAAAGCACAGAAGATGTTTCTAGAAGAAGAAAGAGGAAGAAGAATCAGGCAAAGGAGAAGAAATGTTAAAAGACTTCAGAGCATCTTACATGAACTCTGGTTTTGCTCCAGTGAGTTGCTTCTGATCTTTTTCATCTTTTCACTTCATGCATGTTACTAGAGTGTAGAAGAGGTTTAGGGTAATCAAAGGCCTAACATCTATGGCTTTGATTCCGAGGGATTAGAATTTAATTTTATATCTAAGGTTTAGGTTTCTTTGAGGAACCGCTTCGATTCAGACAACTTATGAAGAATCAGGTTGTTTCATGGTGATTTTTGGAATCATGAGAGAAAGACGAAGGCATTTATCTGATTGGCTTGGACATTAGGACTCCGCCTCCGCCGGAGGCGACCTCTGTCGCGGCGGAGGAGAAACGAATTCTGATGGAGAGAAAAGAGAGACCTCGGGTTTGTTTGAAATAAGTCTTAACACGTGATAAACATGTTTTTTACTTTTGGCACATGGATTATGTTTGATGACTCACTTCCTTATTCAACATTCCCTCTGCATTGGGCCTTTGGTCCAAAAATGTGCTATTCACACTGTCCTTGCACCTACACCCCCTGTTCCTTGCTGAAATTAATTTTGGACCTTTGCTTGGGCCTGCATTCATTTCCTGCTGATTGCACCTCTGAATTGATTAATATACCCCCGCTTGGACTTTTCTTTTTTCATTTTATTTTGATATTTGTTTGTTTTTATTTTGTTACATTTTGTATGATAATGGATCATGATAATGCAAGTTGTTAATATAAATAAATTGTTAGCTAATTAGGTTTTTCATATGATTAATAGTTTTAATTAGAATTAATTGAATTGTTTAGTTCTTTAATTGATTGTTCAAAAATGAATTGAAAAATATGACATTAACCTAGTTCTTGATTTATGTTAGATTTTAATTTCTATGGTAGATTGCATGATTTGATTTTAGATTCTTTCGATTGTAGGTTTTAATTATTTCAATTTAGGATTTTAATTGGTTAGAATTTGTTTGTTCATAATCTTTTAGGTTTAAATTGATCTTTTAATCAATTGTCTCTTGTGAACTTTGATATGATTTTCTATGATTGTTTGCACCTTAACCCATTGCATGATCCCTTAGATTTAGAACTTTAGAATTTAATTCAGATGACTAATCTTTAGGGTTTGCAGTCCTTATCTCTTTGTGCATGAATTTTTAACTGTTTCCACCTTATTGATTCAATTGATAAAAGTTCGCTTTGATGAATTAAATCCTTTGACAATGCTTAATTCCCCAAGTCTATTCAAGTGATCAAAAGACCCTTGATCACTTGATAATACAAGTCCCTTGTGTTCAAGCTATACTGGATACTAGATCTCAAGAGTTGTACAAGACTTCAAGACTCAAAGATCAATATTCAAGACTTCATTCAATTCAAATCAGTACAAGATAGACTGGGCAATCATTCAAGCACTACAAAGGTGGATTCTATATTATTCAATCATGAGCCAATTTGTGTGCCATGAGCCTTAAGTAATATAGAAAGGGTGAGAGTGGAGAATTCCTATCCTCATTCTGAATATCCTTTGGCACGGGATGAATGACTCAGTAGCTCACTATATTCACCTCTATTCATAGACTTTAGCACAATTTGATTCAAGGTGATTGTCAAGTCCTCTTTCTTCAGAAGCAACCCTTCATTGTAACACCCTTCTAAATACCCCAAATTATTATAATTAAAATACACATATATTCATCAGAGTAATTATGCCCCGAAGGGTGTCACACAATCATTTCACTTCATTTATCAAAATATCCTGTCATGCTCATTTATTTAAATCAAAATAAGATTCTTTTGCATAATTCGCAGCGGAATAATTCAACTCAATGTAAAACATGTAACACAATACATGTAAATCATTCAACAACCAATATCAATTTAATTAAAACATCCCCTCCCCGATGTTACATCTATCAGAGCATGACCCATAAGAACTACTCTAGACTCCAAGCATAAGCTTCTACTCAACTCATTTCTCGTTACCTGAAAAATAGGCGTAAGGGTGAGTTCCTCAATCAATATAATAAGCATTATAGAACAACATGTAATGCCAAGTGTAGCACCTCAAATTTGCACCTATCATTATACATACCATTTCATATTAGGTCATGGCATATCATAATCCATTGCATAGCATTTGCATTGTCCCCAGTTGCCTCAAGTGCAAGCAAGCAGAAATTAGGTCAAACTGATCAGGAGATCAGTCTACCAATCAAGCCAAGTTGTTTCACAAGGAGCAAAGGCCTTAGGGTTTGTCCATCAAGTTCACATGCCTTGGGGGTCTTTTTGAAGTATTCAAGTCAAGGGTTGAATGTCCAGAAGCCATCAGTTCATGCACAGCCAGGCAAAAACCCTAAAAAGTCAACAGTCAGTCAAAGCAATGGATGGTGACCATTCTTGCAGAATTTGGGCACCATGATCAATCATCAAGAGTTCATATGTCTTGGGACATCATTTGAAGTCAAGGTTTCAAGGAACTAGGGCTTGGAATTCATCAGAAGTGCACAGTCAAGTCCAAAACCCTAGAAGGTCAAAGTTGGTCAACTGTGGTTGATTCTTTGGATTTGATGGATAGAAATGGTTTGAAGGAGCTTATTCATGTCCTAATAGGCCTCACATATCATGGCAATCAATATCATTGAAGAATTTGAAGCAAATCAGAAGATTTCCCAAAATAGAAACTGGACCTGTAATTTTAACTGCCAAAAATAGAAACTTCTTGATCCTCAACTTGCATCATGATACAAGCTCCAAATGAATTTTTGCCCAACATGAAAGTTGAAGATCTTGTTCTCCCATTTTCAAAAAGTCCAAGAACTCCCAAATCCCATGTATGATTGTCAAGATATGATCAATTCATTTTCATCAATTTTTGAACTTCAACTGAGCATATCTCTCAAACCATAAGGCCAAATTTGGTGGGGTTTTTTCCTACAAACCACATTTTTCATCCTCTTTCCAAAAATATAAACTTCATGACCTAAAACCTTACCATTCAAAATGGCATTTTTGGACCTTTTTCATTTAAAATCAAAGTTTGACCAAACTTTGACTTTTTGAATTAAAACTTTTTTCACCATTTGGCCAATTGGGATTCACTTTATACCATATTTGTGACATGTTCCAAGCATAATTTCATGTTCATGACATATCCATACTATCATTCTAGACCAAAATGTCAAATTTCACAAATATGCAAATGGTTGGAAACAAGTGAAGCAAAGTGTAGTAATCATTCAACAGACCAAAAACAGTTGAATTGTAGGCCATTTTGCAGCTGGCCAAAGGCCCAAAACCGTGCAATACATACCCCTCATTTCCACTTAGACAAAATTAGCAAGTTGGCATTTTAATTGATTTGGGTTAAACTTGTTTACCATTCACTTAGCACTATCTAAACAGCAAATATAAGTTCAATTTCTGCCATTTTGTAACCCTAGAAACTAACTGCAGCCAAAAGCACAACAGATTTTTTTTCTTTGCTCCATTTTCCATTCATGCTCGATTTGGACATTTTGGCTCTAGCCTTCAAACCCTCAAGTTTCTTTTGTTTCTTTTCATCATCCATCATCCTTATGAGCCACTGTCCAAGCGAAAAATCCCAGTTAAATGGTCATCCTCAAGCTCTGTTTTGCAAAGGATCTTCAATGGTGAAGCAAGGTTTGGAAGCTTCAAAGCATCATTGAGCTGGAATACTTCAAGGTTTCATCAGTCCATAGCATTGTACGCACCTGTTCCAAGCTACATCCTTCAAACAACTGCTGCATCTTGATTTTCTTCACAACCAAGTAATTTTTCGACCATCATCATTCTCTAATCCATGCCATGTATTAGCTAGAGCTTGCTTAACTGAGCTTATTGCAATTTACATCATGTTAATTGGTTGTTTATACTGTGAGAAAAATGAATTTTATTATTTAGGTTCAAACAAGTTTTAGCTCGATTTGTGTTGTGCATGAGGATTTAATAAATTTGGATACCATAATCTTGTTGCTTGAGGTCTAATAATGATGTTTGCATGTTTGATTGTGTTTTCTGGACATTTTGAAAATTCGAATTGCAAGTTGATGATGAATGAATGCGCGCCGTTCTTGTTAAAACTCTGCCCAGAATTTCCACAATTTATTGTTTGTGTGGTTGACAGGTTGATGACTTGATGTTAACAATGCCATGCTGTTATGTTAATTTGTTTGGTTTAGATGTTTATTTGAGGATTGAACATGATTAACACGATGCCCTGCTGCTGTTTACATGAAACCCTAATGCTGCATGAGATTCCCAGAATTTGAAATACAAGTGGCTGTTGTTGTTTGTTGTTCATGCTGTCAAAACTTGTCCAGAATTTATGAACATGCTGGTTTAGATGCTGTTTGAACCATCCTATTACCATGCTGCTTGATTGGGTTTGCTGAAAATCTGTTTTGCTGTTGAAGTTACATGAGTTGCCATGCTTAAACCCTAGCTCGTGTGTATAAACCCAGAAAGTATGAAGGTGATTGGCTGCTTTTGCCATTGTCACTGTTTCATTGGGGGCGAGCCAATCAGAACATTTCCTGGCCGCCCCTGAAACACAGTCGTTTGGTTAAATGAATAGGTTAATTACATCTTTGCCATGCGCTGACTTCCTTGTTGACCTTTGCCATGCCATTTGCTCATGTTATTCCAATTTTTGTACTCAACTTCCATAATTCATTTTAAGTTCATTTCAACTCCAAAAATTGTGAGATTTTTTGCATTAAACTCATGAATGTGTCCTCTATTTTATCATGATTTTTAATTAATTTTCCATGGTCTGGATTTTAAATGATAAATGATTTCCCAACATGTATGCATAAATGATACATTGTGCCATTTCAACTGTGAAATACTCATGTTATATCCAATGCCTTTGAAATTTTTTGTGATGAAACTAGACATGTTCACCTTCATTTTGGTATAAAGTTTGTGGATTTCCCATTTGTGGTTTGCTGGTTATGAATTTTTGAAGTCATGTGTTACATTTGGTGTTACAACATGAACATGCATTTTCCCTAATTTTGTTCACATGTTTCCTTGCATCCAAATGACCCCATTTTTTGCATGAATCCTCTATCATATGTCTAATTCATGTATGAATTTTCTTGGAATTTATTGTGCAATTTTCCATTTGATTGTGATTTTTCTTCCCTGCCTAATCCATGGTTGACTTTTTGTGCTACATGTTGCCAAATCTTTTGGGAAATTCTCATACTTTATCTCATGATCATGAAATTTCATATGTGATAACTAGACTCTTTGAGCTTTGCATTGGTGTTAATCTCATTCATTTCTCTTCTGTTTTCAAATTGATATGATTTTTTGAAGTTGACCTATGCTTGTTGACTTTCACCATGCTTACTTGAACTTGATTTGACTTTATGATTTTAATTGACTGCCTTCCTCTCATCCAAATGCCATGAAATTTTACATGTCTACTATGTTAGATGTTAGGATTGAGTATGATTTATTTGATGATTTTTGAAAATGCTTGGGTTGACTTTTGATGCATGTCATTCTGTTGATTTTTGTGTGCTTTCCTTTGCCTTACTTTGACTTCAAATGTTCATGAAATGATCATAATGCATGACTTGAATGTGGGCCCAATTGTGATTGCTTTCTAATTGGTTGACTTTGACTTTGAGTTGACTTTTCCTTGCTGCCTTGACTTTTTCTTCCATCTTTGACCCTAGGCTAGCCCTAGTGGTCCTTTGGACTTATGTTGAGTTCATCTGTTTCAGGTTGAGCATAGTGCTTCCAAGATCATACCAATTTGATTGATGTTTGTTTGTCTATATTGTGCTAACCTTTTGTTTTGTAGGTGACTCATGTAACTTGAGTCTTGCTTTGCACAGTTGACCTCCTGTGGTTGACTGTTTATCCATTTCTTTTGATTTTGACTGTTGACTTGTTTACTAATGAGTTCGACTTTTTTCAGGTACTTTAGTTGCCTAAGTTCTTTGAACTTGCTTGCTTTGCTTTTTAGCATTCGCTTTGAGGTATAATTACTTCTTCTTCATGTAGTCTGGAGACCCGGTCTGTTATTTGACCGGGCAAACTGTCTGAAGTCCTCCTTAAGAGGCAATGCCTGTGTTTGTTTAAATTTGTCCTAAGCAGGAAAAGTCCTTCAAGTAAGGCAATTGGTGGAAGGTAGGGATAAGCAATCTATCCCCCACTATTCAGTGTGTCCTCTCTTTGCTCCCAGTACCTGGTTGAAGCATTGAGATAAATACCCAAGATCTAATCGAGTCAATAATGTGGAGAGAGTTCCTACTTTCTGAACTCCCACACTTTCTTTGATGCTCTCTCTTACCTGAGATAGAAGCAATGAGGCACACCCCTCATCTCCTATTCATCTGCTTCACCTGAGCCCCTCAATGGCCAGGTTAAGAGCGACCTTCACCCATTACAGTGGACTTTCAAAGTCAAACCCTCTTGTGCGAGCCCCCAATTGTTTGGCTATAGAGTGTGCTGTTTGCTATTCTTTGACTGATTGCTTGCTCTATGTGCATTTGCTTGCCTATATGTTATGCATTCATCATCATCAATTGCCGTTAGTGCATGATCATACCATTTGTCTGTGTGACTTTTGTTATTGTTGTTTGCCCATTGAGGACAATTGTAAGTCCCACAAGTTGGCATTTGTTCCTATGATATGGAAGTGAGTATAAGTCCATCACATTGGCCACTCATCTTATTTTGTTGTATTGTTTGTATATAAGGATACAATTGTAAGTCCCACAAGTTGGCAGTTGTTTTCCTAGGATCATACTGTGTGTTAGAGTAAGTCCCACAAGTTGGCATCTGACATCCCTGTTTTGCTTTCTTTGTTTGTGAGAGGATGCAATTATAAGTCCCACAAGCTGGCAGTTGACTTCCATATTTCTTCATTGTTTTCTTTTTGAGGAGATTAGTGTAAGACCATTGAGTGGCCTCTGATATCCAGTTCTGTTTTAGGAGATTGGTGTAAACCCAGCCATTGGTATCCGATATCCGCTTTTGTTTGTGAGATTGGAGTAAGACCATTGAGTGGCATCCGGTATCATTTGTTTGTTTATTTCATCATTACTTACTTTCCATTCCAAAGGACACCCTTGAATCATCCTCTATATGATCTCAAGAAGTGAACCTCCTGAGAAGCTTTACTTTCCATCCTCACTCATTCATCCTCATTGTGTCCTAGAACCTTTTCACACTTTGATCTTAAACTTGATTTAGACATTGTGCAAACATCTTCATGTTTTTTCAAACTAAAAACCTGGACTCAAGTCCTTGACTCTTTTCACAAACTCCATTTCATAATACTTCTTTTGAATTAATCTTAATCATACTTTGACTTCACTTTCATAATCACAATCAATTAACTTCACTCATTCACTTGTTTTGGCCATGTCCATTAATCTTTTCATGCATTAGCCGTAGGTTTCAATTATCATTGTGGTTGATGTAAACCTCACCTTATCTTTAGTGAGTCGACAGTAAGACTTCCGTACTGAAAATAGGGTTAACCCCTCTCGTACGTCGAAGCTATCCTCGCATGGTGGATGTTGGTTTTGGTCGAGTGTTCTCCCATTGATAATGAAAAGCCTCAGTGCTATTGTTTAAAATTGAATCCAACTCACTTTTGGAAATCTTTTAGCCGAACTACGGCGTTCTGATCCTTACCTTTGATGGGAGGTACGTAGGCAACGGGTTCATCCGTTCGAACCCAATAATAATAAAAGATGTATATTCTTTCCTCATCATCTCACTCATGTTTGCACAATGCATATGTCTTAACAAATAACAATCTTTTACAACAAGTGTGAAAAGGGCTCCCTAGGAGTACCTAGGACGTAGTGGGTGCCTAACACCTTCCCATTGCGTAACTTACCCCTTACCCGGAATCTCTGATCTTTCATTGGTTTTCTACGTGTAAAACTTCTTAGGCTTTTGTTCGCTTTTTAGCCAATCCTTTGGATAAATAAAAGTGCGGTGGCGACTCGAAACTTCATTGTATGCTTTGCTTATGGTTTAATTGATAAATCATATGGCGACGGATACACCGCTACAGAAAAGTGGCGACTCTGCTGGGGAACCTAGTTTCCTTGGCGGTAGTGCCTACTTTTCACCTTTGTTGTGATATATTGTTATTTGTTATTTGATTTATTCTTGTACCATTTGGGATCACTGTATTGATTGTAATGTGTGAATTGCTTGATATACATTGCTGTTTGCTTTGGTGGTCTGTGAGATGAGTTCTATACCCGAACTCGAGTGCACTCTAGGATAGGAGAATGGCATAGTCTTGTCGACTGGTGTGGAGTATTCCTTAGCCAGTTGACTTGCGAGCCCATTCACTTGGTGGAGGTCATGTTGAACTAATAATGTCACACAAGTCATTTGTGGTTAGGCATTATTCTTTCAATCATGTGCCGCAGAAGCCAAGGACCTTAGTTTACCAAACCCATCTTGGCTTTTTTTTAGGACCGTAGTGCGGAGGTCGTTCAGATGTCAGTTCTGATACGATTGTCACGCGATACTACACTCATAAGAGTTTCTCTTGAGAATATTCTTGGAATACGAGTATTCGTTCCTCCGATAATATTCGAAAGATGGAACGATGATTATGGGAACCTCTGATAGAACATGTCTGGCAGGTTTAAACCCTAGTACACTCCTTTTGGGTGGTTCTTAACCGAGACCCCATGCTCGTGACTCTCAACAAACCCTTGATTCGTGGTTGAGTCGTTCAAACACCGTTAATATCAATGGATCCCGGATCGGGTGCAAAACCTAAAATCCACCAAAGCGGCTGGTTGATATTAGGGATGTTTGAACCGGTTCATGTACCGTTAATATCAATGGAACTTGGGTGTCGATAAGGTGAAAACCTAAATCCACCAAAATGGATGATTGATATTAGGGATACATAGAGCTTTCCCACGACCTTTGTTTGGTGTGACTTGCTTGATTCTTGAGTGTGTTTGTTGCATTCATACATTCATGCACTCATCCGCATACATGTCATCATCAGAAAAAGAAAATGTTCAAGGAACTTAAAGGGTTTATTTGCAAATTTTTCAGACAATGGAAAGACCAAAAAGACATACAAAGAAATACAGCTTCAAGCAGCCTGATGTAAAAGAGTTAAGGAATCTGACATCATATGTATTAGATCCTTTGGGTTTCAAAGCTCGCTATGGGAAGCTTCTGCCTCTGCTCACCACTCAGGTTGACGAAGGGTTGATGAGTACTCTTGCTCAGTTCTACGATCCGTTGCATCGTTGCTTCTTATTTCCAGACTTCCAGCTACTACCGACTTTGGAAGAATACTCTCACCTCATTGGGATTCCGATTCTGGATCAAGTGCCGTTCAGTGGCCTAGAGAGTATTCCATCTGCTCGAGAGATTGCTAGTCTGTTGCACATAGATGAAGATCTGATTGGAGCTAACCTGACTACCAAAGGCGGAATTCAAGGTTTTCCTTCCGAGTTCCTCATTTCCCAAGCTACTTTTTATGGGAAGGCCATGAGTGAGGACGCCTTTGAGGCTCTGTTTGTGCTGCTCATCTATGGATTGGTGCTGTTCCCCAACTTCGACAAGTTCGTGGACATGAACGCCATTAGGATTTTTTCAGTCCTTAATCCGGTTCCGACCTTGTTGGGTGATGCATATGTCTCCATGCATCTGAGGAATATGAAGAATGGAGGAGTCATTGTCTGCTGTTTACCCCTGCTGTACAAGTGGTTTATTTCGCACTTGCCGCAGACAGTCGCTTTCAAGGAGAATAAGGGATGTCTACGGTGGTCTCAGAGACTCATGTCTCTCACCAATGATGATATCACCTGGTATGATCGCGTGTACGATACCGTTCAGATCATCGACTATTGTGGGGAATTCCCTAATGTGCCTCTTCTTGGTACATGTGGTGGGATTACTTACAATCCTATTCTTGCACGACGTCAGCTTGGGTTCCCCCTGAAGGATAAACCTAATAACATTCTGTTAGAAGGCGCGTTCTTTCAGGAGGGTAAAGATCCCCAAGGCCTGAAAGCCAGATTTGTCCGTGCTTGGCGCAGTATTCACAAGAAAAGTAGGAATGAATTGGGTCCAAAGAACTGCATTGCTTTGGAGCCCTATACTTCTTGGGTCAGACAGAGAGCTGCAACCTACCTGATGCCGTATGATCATCCAAGACCTACACCGTTGGATATGGCTGGGCCTTCAACCCTCCCTACCCAACGTGTAGAGGGGTTGAGAGAGGAGGACCTTTCGCGTGCCTGGATCCGTGAGAGGGAGGAATTGCTGCAGCAGCTCAAGGAAAAGGATGCTATGATTGAGTTTCTCGAGCACCGAGTGATCGACGATCCGAACGACACTTGGACTTCTCTGCTTCCTCAGTCATCCAAATTCTGGAAGAGGAAGTATGATCGACTTGCCAAAGAGAAAGCTGACATGGAGGCTGCCTATGAGAGGGAGATCAAGAAGTTGTGCACTTCCCGTCTTCCAGCATCCCGAGCTTCTAGGGATCCATAGGATGTTATTTACCTTTTCTCTTTGTAATGAATCAGAAACGCTGTATTTCTTTGTCTCAATATATTGAATGAAATGTTTCCATGAGCAATTAAAATGTGTAAATATTCAAAATATTGCAAACAATACCCTAAGGGTTCCTTGAAAACAAAGCATTTGCACAAGCATTGCATGCATCATACTCATCTCATTTGCATAACAGGTGTTCTCAGGCCATCTTCTCACTTTGATTCCTGTGTCCAGACAGGATAGCTGATCAAAGACCGCATCGCTACTCAACAAGGCTCAACCATCAACGCAACATGGATCAGGTTCAAGCCGAGTTGGCAGAGATGAGGGCAAGCATGGCCCAATTTATTCACATGATGCAAGGGGTCGCACAAGGCCAAGAAGAGCTACGAGCAATGGTCCAGAGGCAAGAAGCTACATTGCCACCGCCCAACCAGCCTCTGCAAGAAGGAAACCCAGTTCCTGAGGTCCCTGCCGCTGCTATTCCCGTCAACAACTACGCTGTGGGTGAAGAGTTGAGGGGTATCCGAGTCGACGGTCAACCGATTGCTCCGGATGTTGTTAGTCCCAGAGTCATCCATGCTCCGGTCCGTAACAGAATTCCAATTGTTGACAGACAAGAGGATTTGTTTACTATGCTCAGCGAAGACGACAACATGTTGGGTAGAAATGATGCGAGAGATCGCAAAGTGGAGGCCCTTGCTGAAAAAATCAGAGCAATGGAATGTCAAAACTCTCTCGGTTTTGACGTTACCAACATGGGATTGGTTGAAGGACTCAGAATCCCGCATAAATTCAAGGCGCCGTCATTCGACAAATACAACGGTACCTCTTGCCCTCGCACCCATGTGCAGGCGTACTATAGAAAGATATCCGCATATACAGACGATGAGAAGATGTGGATGTATTTCTTCCAGGATAGTCTATCTGGGGCATCCTTGGATTGGTACATGGAATTGAAGCGGGATTCAATTCGGTGCTGGAGAGACCTGGGTGAGGCGTTCCTCAGGCAGTATAAGCACAATATGGACATGGCTCCAACCAGAACTCAGTTACAAAGTTTATGTCAGAAGAACAATGAAAGTTTTAAAGAGTACGCCCAGAGATGGCGCGAACTAGCTGCGAGAGTTCAACCCCCTATGCTGGAAAGGGAGTTGACTGACATGTTCATTAGCACTCTACAAGGTGTCTATATGGACCGGATGGGAAGTTGCCCATTCGGAAGCTTTTCTGACGTCGTTATCTGCGGCGAAAGAACTGAGAGCTTGATCAAAGCTGGGAGGATCCACGATACTGGTTCCTCATCGTCATCCAAGAAACCCTTCTCTGGGGCACCTCGCCGTAGAGAAGGAGAAACCAACGCTGTACAGCACAGAGGAGTGCTTACAGATCCAACAACAGGGACCAGTATCGTCCAATCGCCGCAGTGACCATTCCTGCACCTCAACCGCGTCCACAACAACAAAAAGAGTTCAACAACAACCACAACAACCGCAACGACCTCAACCACAGCAACAACAACAGCAACGTCCTTTTCAGCAGAGACAGAGATTGAATCCTGATAGGAGATTTGACCCTCTGCCTATGTCGTACGCAGAACTACTACCCGAGCTACTCCGGTTAGGGTTTGTAGAGTTGCGTACAATGGCTACTCCTACCGTGCTGCCACCCGGCTATGATGCCAATGTAAGATGTGACTTTCACTCTGGGGCACCAGGCCACCATACTGAAAGATGCCGGGCGTTTCAGCACAAGGTCCAGGACTTGATTGATTCCAAGACAATCAACTTCTCTCCGGTTCCGAATGTCGTGAACAATCCTATGCCACAACATGGGGGGCATAGGGTTAATAACATTGAAGATGGGGAAGCTGAAGACCTGATTGTAAATGTCGAAGATGTTCAGACATCTCTGTTGGTCGTCAAGGGCCGATTGTTGAAGGGGGGTGTTGACCCAGGCTGTTCAGAAGATTGTTTGGGCTGTTCAGAAGCCATGGATGGTTGTGACCAGTTGAAGACTGGTGTTCAGAGTTTAATGGACGAAGGCTGTCTACAGTTTAGCCGTGCTACCAGAGATAATGGGGCAGTGTCTACTGTCACTATTTTTTATAAGCCGGCTGAAGGAAGAGGACGTGGGGCTGTCAGTACACCCACCACCAGCAATACTCCGGTTACCATTTCTGCTCCGGTAACCATCAGAGCACCTGCTACTATTGTTGCGCCTGGCAGAAGGCAGAATGAAAATAGTAGAGCTGTGCCCTGGAGTTATGACAATGCCTATCGCCGAGATAGGAGGGCTGGTAACCAGACAAGGCCAGTTAACCAAGCACCGGTTACGATCAGTGCTCCTGTGAGGATCCCTGCTGTTGCAAGTCCGGTGGTGGACAATGTTGGAGGACAGGGAGGCTTCACAAGGAGTGGACGACTGTTTGCGCCTCAGCCTGTGAGGGATGCTGCTGCGGAGTCATCCGCAAGGGCTAAGGGCAAACAGGCAGTGGTTGACGAAGAACCGGCTCAGAAGGAGGCTGAGGGTTCTTTTCAGAAAGATGTTGAGGAGTTCATGAAGATCATCAAAAAGAGTGACTACAAAATTGTGGATCAGCTCAACCAAACTCCGTCAAAAATCTCGATACTCTCCTTGCTGATGTGTTCTGAGGCACATCGGGACGCTCTGTTGAAGATGCTGAACATGGCATACGTCCCGCAAGAGATATCCGTCAACCAGCTGGAGGGTGTACTAGCAAATGTGAGTACCAGGCATGGTGTAGGTTTCACTGACCTAGACCTAACGCCTGAGGGTCGTAATCACAACAAGGCCTTGCACATCACTATGGAGTGCAAGGGCGCAGTATTATCTCACGTGCTAGTGGACACCGGGTCGTCCCTGAATGTCCTTCCAAAGCAGATATTGAAGAAGATAGATGTCGAGGGAGTCGTGCTCACTCCCAGTGACCTGATCGTGCGTGCATTCGACGGATCCAAACGTTCTGTGTTTGGTGAAGTCACCTTGCCAGTGAAGATAGGTCCAGAAGTCTTCGACATCGTGTTTTATGTGATGGACATTCAGCCTGCTTACAGCTGTTTGTTGGGGCGTCCTTGGATACACGCCGCTGGAGCAGTCTCGTCAACTCTCCATCAGAAACTCAAATATGTCTGGAACGGTCAGATCGTGACCGTCTGTGGTGAAGAGGAGATTCTGGTGAGTCATCTCTCCTCATTCAAATATGTTGAGGTGGATGGCGAGATCCATGAAACCCTGTGCCAGGCATTTGAGACTGTGGCATTGGAAGGTGTAGCTTGTGCAGAGCAGAGGAAGCCGGGCGCTTCAATTTCATCGTACAAGCAAGCCAAGGAGGTTGTTGACTCCGGTAGAGCAGAAGGCTGGGGCAAGATGGTTGACTTGCCTGTAAAAGAAGACAAGTTCGGCATTGGGTACGAGCCTCTCGCAGCAGAGCAGCATGTACAAGCAGGTCCGAGCACCTTCACCAGCGCTGGGCTGATGAACCATGGGGACGTCTTTGCTACTGATGGTGAAGACAGTGATCATGATTTGGATGTCTGGGTCCGCCCTTGTGCACCAGGCGAGGTTATCAACAATTGGACAGCAGAAGATGTGGTCCAAGTTACTCTACTGACAGAGTAATTTTCTTTTGTTTTTTCATTTTTGCATGAAAACCCTACGTTCCGCCCAGGGCGTAGTGGTTCATTGTAGGGCCACATCATGTTCGCAATGTTTATAAATAAAGGACGTTTTTTCAATCAAATTTTGAGATCTTTGTCTTTCTATTTTCTGTTTTTCCACTTTTTCAAAACAGTAAAAATGGCAATGTTTTTGTTTTTTGTGACTTTATTGAAATCTTTTTCTAAAAACAAAACATTAAACATGCAGAAGTGATCTTTTGGCACCCACTGTGAACGACTCTGTTATGGCTCAGTATGATTTCAACAATCCCATCTACCAAGCTGAAGAGGAGAGTGAGGAAGACAGTGAACTCCCTGCAGAATTGGTCAGACTACTGAAGCAAGAGGAAAGGGTCATCCAACCTCACCAGGAAGAGTTGGAAATTGTCAATCTGGGTACCGAAGACGCCAGAAGAGAGATCAGAATTGGGGCTGCTTTAGAAGACTCTGTCAAGAGGAGGCTAATCGAAATGCTAAAAGAATATGTGGAAATATTCGCCTGGTCATACCAAGATATGCCTGGGTTGGATACGGACATTGTGATGCATCGGTTACCTCTCAGGAAGAGTGCCCGTCGGTTAAGCAGAAGCTTCGCAGAACTAGTCCTGATATGGCTGTCAAGATCAAAGAAGAGGTTCAAAAGCAGTGGGACGCAGGTTTCCTGGCTGTTACAAGTTACCCACCTTGGGTTGCCAACATCGTTCCAGTGCCAAAGAAGGATGGCAAAGTCAGAATGTGTGTCGATTACCGGGATCTGAACAGGGCAAGTCCAAAAGATGATTTCCCATTACCTCACATCGATGTATTGGTGGATAATACGGCTCAATCCTCGGTATTCTCTTTCATGGACGGTTTCTCAGGCTACAACCAGATCAAGATGGCGCCAGAGGACATGGAAAAGACGACATTCATTACACCTTGGGGCACGTTCTGCTACAAAGTGATGCCATTTGGGCTGAAGAATGCCGGTGCTACCTATCAGAGGGCAATGACGACTCTCTTTCATGACATGATGCACAACGAAATCGAAGTGTACGTGGATGATATGATTGCGAAGTCGCAGACGGAAGAGGAGCACCTGGTTAATCTGCAGAAGTTGTTTGACAGACTGGTCAAGTTCAAACTGAGGCTGAATCCGAACAAGTGCACGTTTGGAGTGAGATCCGGGAAGCTCTTAGGCTTCATTGTCAGTGAGAAAGGGATTGAGGTAGATCCAGCTAAAGTCAAAGCTATTCAAGAGATGCCTGAACCGAAGACGGAAAAGCAAGTCCGTGGGTTTTTAGGGAGACTGAACTACATTGCAAGGTTCATATCTCATCTAACTGCCACATGTGAACCAATTTTCAAACTGCTCAGAAAGAATCAGGCGATCAAATGGAATGATGACTGTCAGGAAGCTTTTGACAAAATCAAAGAATACTTGCAAAACCCTCCAATCCTTATCCCTCCAGTTCCAGGGAGACCACTGATCATGTACCTATCAGTCACCGAGACTTCGATGGGGTGTGTATTGGGTCAGCATGACGAGTCTGGTCGAAAAGAGCATGCCATATACTACCTAAGCAAAAAGTTTACCGACTGTGAAACAAGATATTCACTGCTCGAGAAAACTTGCTGTGCTTTGGCCTGGGCTGCTCGCCGACTAAGGCAGTATATGTTGAACCATACTACTCTGTTGATTTCTAGGATGGATCCTGTGAAATACATCTTTGAGAAGCCAGCTCTCACCGGACGTGTTGCCCGATGGCAGATGATTTTAACCGAATATGACATTCAGTACACGTCTCAGAAGGCCATCAAAGGTAGTATTCTGTCAGACTATCTTGCCGAACAACCAATCGACGACTATCAGCCTATGATGTTTGAATTCCCTGATGAAGACATCATGTATCTGAAGACGAAAGACTGTGAAGAGCCGCTTGTCGAGGAAGGACCGGATCCTGATGACAAGTGGACACTGATGTTCGATGGGGCCGTGAATATGAACGGTAACGGTGTTGGTGCAGTGTTGATCAATCCCAAAGGTGCTCATATACCTTTTTCTGCCAGACTGACATTCGACGTCACCAACAATGAAGCTGAGTATGAGGCTTGTATCATGGGGATAGAAGAAGCCATTGATCTGAGGATCAAAACACTCGACATATTTGGAGATTCAGCTCTAGTGATCAATCAGGTCAATGGAGATTGGAATACAAACCAGCCACATCTGATTCCGTATAGAGATTACACCAGAAGAATACTGACGTTCTTCAAGAAGGTAAAGTTGTATCATGTCCCCCGGGACGAGAATCAGATGGCTGATGCCTTGGCTACTTTATCCTCTATGATAAAGGTTCATTGGTGGAATCATGTGCCACACGTTGCTGTGAATCGACTCGAGAGGCCTGCATATGTGTTTGCAGCCGAGTCTGTTAATGCTATTGATGATAAGCCGTGGTATTATGACATCAAGAACTTCCTCAAGACTCAAGAGTATCCTGGGGGTGCGTCGAAGAATGATAGGAAGACCCTGAGAAGGCTTGCTGGAAGCTTTTATCTGAATCAGGATGATGTGCTATACAAGCGGAACTTTGACATGGTCTTGCTCAGATGCGTGGATAGACACGAAGCAGACATGTTGATGCAAGAAGTGCACGAGGGTTCGTTTGGTACCCACGCTGGTGGTCATGCAATGTCGAAGAAATTGCTGAGAGCCGGATATTACTGGATGACTATGGAATCCGATTGCTTCAAATATGCTCGGAAATGCCATAAGTGTCAAATCTATGCTGATAAGGTGCATGTACCACCAAGCCCGTTGAATGTCATGAACTCGCCTTGGCCGTTTGCCATGTGGGGCATCGACATGATTGGAAGGATTGAGCCTACTGCTTCTAATGGACATCGCTTCATCTTGGTCGCGATTGATTACTTCACCAAGTGGGTGGAAGCAGCTTCCTATGCCAACGTCACCAAACAAGTGGTCGCTCGGTTCATCAAGAAAGAAATCATCTGTCGTTATGGAGTTCCCGAGAGAATCATCACTGACAATGGTTCGAATCTCAACAACAAAATGATGAAAGATTTATGCAGAGATTTCAAAATTGAACATCACAATTCTTCTCCTTACAGACCAAAGATGAATGGTGCTGTAGAGGCAGCTAACAAGAATATCAAGAAGATTGTGCAGAAGATGGTCGTTACGTACAAAGATTGGCACGAGATGTTGCCTTTCGCTTTGCATGGATACCGTACCTCAGTACGTACGTCGACCGGGGCAACCCCCTACTCCCTTGTGTATGGTATGGAAGCAGTCCTACCAGTTGAGGTGGAGATCCCTTCTCTGAGAGTATTATTGGATGTCAAGCTGGACGAAGCCGAGTGGATTCGTACAAGGTTTAATGAGTTAAGCCTTATCGAAGAAAGACGGTTAGCAGCTGTATGCCATGGGCAGTTGTATCAGAGAAGGATGAAGCGAGCCTTTGATCAGAAAGTGCGTCCTCGGACATTTCAAACTGGCGATCTAGTTTTGAAGAGGATCCTTCCTCCCGGTACAGATAACAGGGGCAAGTGGACTCCTAATTACGAAGGTCCATATGTTGTAAAGAAGGTTTTCTCCGGTGGAGCCTTGATGCTTACAACTATGGATGGTGAAGACTTTCCTTCCCCTGTCAACTCAGACGTAGTCAAAAAATACTTCGCGTAAATTGACCCGCTGGACGAAAAGAACAAAATAGTCCAGGCAAAAATGGGCATCCCGGCGAACCAAAAAACAGAAAGAAAAGGTTCGGGCAAAAGTTAGGGATAAAAATGAAAAACGTACACCCGGTAAGTCGAAAACCCGCAAGGGCGGCTTAGGCAAAAATGGGTATCCCGGTGGATTGAAAACCCGAAAGGGCGATCCAGGCAAAAGAGGGATTAAAGCGAAGACTACAGTCTGAGTTATCTGTACTTCGTCATGCTTCGTCAGCTACCATCTCGACAGATGTGATCGGTCCAGTCAGTCTTCTCAGAAAGCAAGGAATTGGGAGGAAACTGATGGTCTATGAGTTATAACAGAGTTGAGGAACAGTGAATGCCGTGCTCACATTGCCACTAGGATAGTTTATTTTTTCCTTTTGTGCGCAATTACCTCTTTCTAGGAATTGCTTCCCAATGTATTTGCCTCTTCAGGCACACTTTCAATCAATAAAAGTCGTTATTCAGATAAATTGTTCTCCTGTTTTTACTTTTACTGTTTTGTTTGCAAAAAACGTCCGAATTTTTGATAAACATTGCATCTAAAAACATGAAGGCTAAACAATGACGTGCAGAAAGATTAAAACATTTGAAAATCATTTTGAATGTTGAGGACACTTGAGCGTATCTTGTCCATGTACTCCCTGGGGCATCTGTCATTCCGATTCGCAGGTCGTCACCTGTGAGTATTCTCCCCGGTAAGGTCGTCGCCTGTGAGCACTCTCCAGCAGTGCTTTCCCCAGACAGAATCATTACCCTAGTCTATGGATTGTTCAAGCCTTCCTCAGCGAAGCAGTTATCTCTCCAGCAGAGTTTATCCTACCAGAGGATTGGATGAGTTATCGCGGCGGGTCGATATCCGCATCCCCAGCTAAGTTGATATTGCGGGTCGTCCCCGACGGAGTAGCAGTTATTCCCCAAGCAGTCTGTTTTATCTGAGGTTTGCATGAAGCCTCATCCCCAAAGAGTCGCCTGATTTAGCTTCCCCAGCGGAATTTTTGTGGATTGATTGGGCTATCCCCAGCAGGATCCCTCTGTTTTCCCCTAACAGAGTTGTTTCTTTACTCCCCAGCGAGTTGTCTTGTCTTCCCCTAGTGGATTTGTTTTGTTGGCCATTCCCAGCAGTTGATTTGTTTCCCCCAGTGGATTTATCCTGAAGACTTCCTCAGCACAGTCGTCCTGTGTATCTCTCCCCGCAGAGTTCCCATCATATTGCATTGCATATAGTAAATCATCGCATCCTCAAAAAAAAACTGCGTAGCATTTCCATTCCATGTGGAGCATTACGCCATAGAAAAATTCAAACATATGCATTCATGTGTTCGAAACCACATCAGACTGTATCCCCCGGCAGAGGCAGGATCACATTTGTTCAACATCAACACAGCAAATCAGCTACAGTTGCTTCGACAGCATTCAGATTTGATTATCCCCACAGAGGTTTATTTCCTCACCCGATGGTGACAGAGGTTTATTTCCTCACCCGATGGTGACAGAAATTTGTTTCTCCCCAGTGAGACCCCCAGCAAGTGATCAGCCTTGTTTCAACATATCCCAGATGTCGTTCCTTGTGATACCAGTAAGTGTCATGTCAATACCCGCGTGTGTCTTCATTTTTTGGTGTCGGTAAACGCCATTGTTTCGGTGTCGGTAAACATCGAGTTCCATCCAGTCATCAGTAAATGTCTGGTCATTTTTTGGTGTCGGTAAACGCCATTGTTTCGGTGTCGGTAAACATCGAGTTCCATCCAGTCATCAGTAAATGTCTGGTCATTTTTTGGTGTCGGTAAGCGCCATTGTTTCGGTGTCGGTAAACATCGAGTCTTTCTTTCAGTCATCGGTAAATGTCTGATAAACCCCCAACAGAAATCCCCAGTAGAGTCATCTGTAAATGTCCTACCCGGTTTTCAGTTGCAAATATTTGTTTGTCTTTCCCCCAATAAATTTTCTCCCCCAGTCATCGGTAAATGTCTGGTCATTCTTTTTGATGTCGGTAAACATCATCTTTCGATGTCGGTAAACATCGAGTCTCATCCCAGTCATCGGTAAATGTCTGGTCATTCTTTGTTCTCTTGTCAATAAAATCAAAATCCCCAGAGGTCGTCGGTAAACGTCTCGTCTGGTATCACCACGAAGATTTTGTTTCTCCCCAAGCGGAGATGCTATCGGTAAATGGCCCAGCTTTCTTCGATATCGGTAAATATCGAGCTCCCAGTTGCAGCAGCCATCGGTAAATGGTCTTGCTAAGTTTGACATCGGTAAATGTCAAGTTTCTTTGAAGCCACCATCGGTAAATGGTTTTGCTTCCTTTTCAACATCAAACTATTTCCCAGCAGCCATCGGTAAATGGTCGTGCTGAAGTTGATATCGGTAAATATCAAAGTTCTAACCATCGGTAAATGGTTTTGTTTTTCAGAAATTTGTTTTCCCCAGCAGCCATCGGTAAATGATCGTGCTGAAGTCAATATCGGTAAATATCAAGGTTCCAGTTCTTCAACCATCGGTAAATGGTTTTGCTTTCCTGAAGCTGTCATGCAGTTTGTCATCGGTAAATGACGTGGTTTTCTTTGTATTATATCCAGTCGGTGCAAATTTTTACGGTTCTTTTGTATTCAATCCCTGTTCACCCTGAAAGTCTAACAGCCATCGCTATCATCCGTTCGGGTTCCCAGCTGATTGAATAGGGGCAGCTGTAGCACCTCAAATTTGCACCTATCATTATACATACCATTTCATATTAGGTCATGGCATATCATAATCCATTGCATAGCATTTGCATTGTCCCCAGTTGCCTCAAGTGCAAGCAAGCAGAAATTAGGTCAAACTGATCAGGAGATCAGTCTACCAATCAAGCCAAGTTGTTTCACAAGGAGCAAAGGCCTTAGGGTTTGTCCATCAAGTTCACATGCCTTGGGGGTCTTTTTGAAGTATTCAAGTCAAGGGTTGAATGTCCAGAAGCCATCAGTTCATGCACAGCCAGGCAAAAACCCTAAAAAGTCAACAGTCAGTCAAAGCAATGGATGGTGACCATTCTTGCAGAATTTGGGCACCATGATCAATCATCAAGAGTTCATATGTCTTGGGACATCATTTGAAGTCAAGGTTTCAAGGAACTAGGGCTTGGAATTCATCAGAAGTGCACAGTCAAGTCCAAAACCCTAGAAGGTCAAAGTTGGTCAACTGTGGTTGATTCTTTGGATTTGATGGATAGAAATGGTTTGAAGGAGCTTATTCATGTCCTAATAGGCCTCACATATCATGGCAATCAATATCATTGAAGAATTTGAAGCAAATCAGAAGATTTCCCAAAATAGAAACTGGACCTGTAATTTTAACTGCCAAAAATAGAAACTTCTTGATCCTCAACTTGCATCATGATACAAGCTCCAAATGAATTTTTGCCCAACATGAAAGTTGAAGATCTTGTTCTCCCATTTTCAAAAAGTCCAAGAACTCCCAAATCCCATGTATGATTGTCAAGATATGATCAATTCATTTTCATCAATTTTTGAACTTCAACTGAGCATATCTCTCAAACCATAAGGCCAAATTTGGTGGGGTTTTTTCCTACAAACCACATTTTTCATCCTCTTTCCAAAAATATAAACTTCATGACCTAAAACCTTACCATTCAAAATGGCATTTTTGGACCTTTTTCATTTAAAATCAAAGTTTGACCAAACTTTGACTTTTTGAATTAAAACTTTTTTCACCATTTGGCCAATTGGGATTCACTTTATACCATATTTGTGACATGTTCCAAGCATAATTTCATGTTCATGACATATCCATACTATCATTCTAGACCAAAATGTCAAATTTCACAAATATGCAAATGGTTGGAAACAAGTGAAGCAAAGTGTAGTAATCATTCAACAGACCAAAAACAGTTGAATTGTAGGCCATTTTGCAGCTGGCCAAAGGCCCAAAACCGTGCAATACATACCCCTCATTTCCACTTAGACAAAATTAGCAAGTTGGCATTTTAATTGATTTGGGTTAAACTTGTTTACCATTCACTTAGCACTATCTAAACAGCAAATATAAGTTCAATTTCTGCCATTTTGTAACCCTAGAAACTAACTGCAGCCAAAAGCACAACAGATTTTTTTTCTTTGCTCCATTTTCCATTCATGCTCGATTTGGACATTTTGGCTCTAGCCTTCAAACCCTCAAGTTTCTTTTGTTTCTTTTCATCATCCATCATCCTTATGAGCCACTGTCCAAGCGAAAAATCCCAGTTAAATGGTCATCCTCAAGCTCTGTTTTGCAAAGGATCTTCAATGGTGAAGCAAGGTTTGGAAGCTTCAAAGCATCATTGAGCTGGAATACTTCAAGGTTTCATCAGTCCATAGCATTGTACGCACCTGTTCCAAGCTACATCCTTCAAACAACTGCTGCATCTTGATTTTCTTCACAACCAAGTAATTTTTCGACCATCATCATTCTCTAATCCATGCCATGTATTAGCTAGAGCTTGCTTAACTGAGCTTATTGCAATTTACATCATGTTAATTGGTTGTTTATACTGTGAGAAAAATGAATTTTATTATTTAGGTTCAAACAAGTTTTAGCTCGATTTGTGTTGTGCATGAGGATTTAATAAATTTGGATACCATAATCTTGTTGCTTGAGGTCTAATAATGATGTTTGCATGTTTGATTGTGTTTTCTGGACATTTTGAAAATTCGAATTGCAAGTTGATGATGAATGAATGCGCGCCGTTCTTGTTAAAACTCTGCCCAGAATTTCCACAATTTATTGTTTGTGTGGTTGACAGGTTGATGACTTGATGTTAACAATGCCATGCTGTTATGTTAATTTGTTTGGTTTAGATGTTTATTTGAGGATTGAACATGATTAACACGATGCCCTGCTGCTGTTTACATGAAACCCTAATGCTGCATGAGATTCCCAGAATTTGAAATACAAGTGGCTGTTGTTGTTTGTTGTTCATGCTGTCAAAACTTGTCCAGAATTTATGAACATGCTGGTTTAGATGCTGTTTGAACCATCCTATTACCATGCTGCTTGATTGGGTTTGCTGAAAATCTGTTTTGCTGTTGAAGTTACATGAGTTGCCATGCTTAAACCCTAGCTCGTGTGTATAAACCCAGAAAGTATGAAGGTGATTGGCTGCTTTTGCCATTGTCACTGTTTCATTGGGGGCGAGCCAATCAGAACATTTCCTGGCCGCCCCTGAAACACAGTCGTTTGGTTAAATGAATAGGTTAATTACATCTTTGCCATGCGCTGACTTCCTTGTTGACCTTTGCCATGCCATTTGCTCATGTTATTCCAATTTTTGTACTCAACTTCCATAATTCATTTTAAGTTCATTTCAACTCCAAAAATTGTGAGATTTTTTGCATTAAACTCATGAATGTGTCCTCTATTTTATCATGATTTTTAATTAATTTTCCATGGTCTGGATTTTAAATGATAAATGATTTCCCAACATGTATGCATAAATGATACATTGTGCCATTTCAACTGTGAAATACTCATGTTATATCCAATGCCTTTGAAATTTTTTGTGATGAAACTAGACATGTTCACCTTCATTTTGGTATAAAGTTTGTGGATTTCCCATTTGTGGTTTGCTGGTTATGAATTTTTGAAGTCATGTGTTACATTTGGTGTTACAACATGAACATGCATTTTCCCTAATTTTGTTCACATGTTTCCTTGCATCCAAATGACCCCATTTTTTGCATGAATCCTCTATCATATGTCTAATTCATGTATGAATTTTCTTGGAATTTATTGTGCAATTTTCCATTTGATTGTGATTTTTCTTCCCTGCCTAATCCATGGTTGACTTTTTGTGCTACATGTTGCCAAATCTTTTGGGAAATTCTCATACTTTATCTCATGATCATGAAATTTCATATGTGATAACTAGACTCTTTGAGCTTTGCATTGGTGTTAATCTCATTCATTTCTCTTCTGTTTTCAAATTGATATGATTTTTTGAAGTTGACCTATGCTTGTTGACTTTCACCATGCTTACTTGAACTTGATTTGACTTTATGATTTTAATTGACTGCCTTCCTCTCATCCAAATGCCATGAAATTTTACATGTCTACTATGTTAGATGTTAGGATTGAGTATGATTTATTTGATGATTTTTGAAAATGCTTGGGTTGACTTTTGATGCATGTCATTCTGTTGATTTTTGTGTGCTTTCCTTTGCCTTACTTTGACTTCAAATGTTCATGAAATGATCATAATGCATGACTTGAATGTGGGCCCAATTGTGATTGCTTTCTAATTGGTTGACTTTGACTTTGAGTTGACTTTTCCTTGCTGCCTTGACTTTTTCTTCCATCTTTGACCCTAGGCTAGCCCTAGTGGTCCTTTGGACTTATGTTGAGTTCATCTGTTTCAGGTTGAGCATAGTGCTTCCAAGATCATACCAATTTGATTGATGTTTGTTTGTCTATATTGTGCTAACCTTTTGTTTTGTAGGTGACTCATGTAACTTGAGTCTTGCTTTGCACAGTTGACCTCCTGTGGTTGACTGTTTATCCATTTCTTTTGATTTTGACTGTTGACTTGTTTACTAATGAGTTCGACTTTTTTCAGGTACTTTAGTTGCCTAAGTTCTTTGAACTTGCTTGCTTTGCTTTTTAGCATTCGCTTTGAGGTATAATTACTTCTTCTTCATGTAGTCTGGAGACCCGGTCTGTTATTTGACCGGGCAAACTGTCTGAAGTCCTCCTTAAGAGGCAATGCCTGTGTTTGTTTAAATTTGTCCTAAGCAGGAAAAGTCCTTCAAGTAAGGCAATTGGTGGAAGGTAGGGATAAGCAATCTATCCCCCACTATTCAGTGTGTCCTCTCTTTGCTCCCAGTACCTGGTTGAAGCATTGAGATAAATACCCAAGATCTAATCGAGTCAATAATGTGGAGAGAGTTCCTACTTTCTGAACTCCCACACTTTCTTTGATGCTCTCTCTTACCTGAGATAGAAGCAATGAGGCACACCCCTCATCTCCTATTCATCTGCTTCACCTGAGCCCCTCAATGGCCAGGTTAAGAGCGACCTTCACCCATTACAGTGGACTTTCAAAGTCAAACCCTCTTGTGCGAGCCCCCAATTGTTTGGCTATAGAGTGTGCTGTTTGCTATTCTTTGACTGATTGCTTGCTCTATGTGCATTTGCTTGCCTATATGTTATGCATTCATCATCATCAATTGCCGTTAGTGCATGATCATACCATTTGTCTGTGTGACTTTTGTTATTGTTGTTTGCCCATTGAGGACAATTGTAAGTCCCACAAGTTGGCATTTGTTCCTATGATATGGAAGTGAGTATAAGTCCATCACATTGGCCACTCATCTTATTTTGTTGTATTGTTTGTATATAAGGATACAATTGTAAGTCCCACAAGTTGGCAGTTGTTTTCCTAGGATCATACTGTGTGTTAGAGTAAGTCCCACAAGTTGGCATCTGACATCCCTGTTTTGCTTTCTTTGTTTGTGAGAGGATGCAATTATAAGTCCCACAAGCTGGCAGTTGACTTCCATATTTCTTCATTGTTTTCTTTTTGAGGAGATTAGTGTAAGACCATTGAGTGGCCTCTGATATCCAGTTCTGTTTTAGGAGATTGGTGTAAACCCAGCCATTGGTATCCGATATCCGCTTTTGTTTGTGAGATTGGAGTAAGACCATTGAGTGGCATCCGGTATCATTTGTTTGTTTATTTCATCATTACTTACTTTCCATTCCAAAGGACACCCTTGAATCATCCTCTATATGATCTCAAGAAGTGAACCTCCTGAGAAGCTTTACTTTCCATCCTCACTCATTCATCCTCATTGTGTCCTAGAACCTTTTCACACTTTGATCTTAAACTTGATTTAGACATTGTGCAAACATCTTCATGTTTTTTTCAAACTAAAAACCTGGACTCAAGTCCTTGACTCTTTTCACAAACTCCATTTCATAATACTTCTTTTGAATTAATCTTAATCATACTTTGACTTCACTTTCATAATCACAATCAATTAACTTCACTCATTCACTTGTTTTGGCCATGTCCATTAATCTTTTCATGCATTAGCCGTAGGTTTCAATTATCATTGTGGTTGATGTAAACCTCACCTTATCTTTAGTGAGTCGACAGTAAGACTTCCGTACTGAAAATAGGGTTAACCCCTCTCGTGCGTCGAAGCTATCCTCGCATGGTGGATGTTGGTTTTGGTCGAGTGTTCTCCCATTGATAATGAAAAGCCTCAGTGCTATTGTTTAAAATTGAATCCAACTCACTTTTGGAAATCTTTTAGCCGAACTACGGCGTTCTGATCCTTACCTTTGATGGGAGGTACGTAGGCAACGGGTTCATCCGTTCGAACCCAATAATAATAAAAGATGTATATTCTTTCCTCATCATCTCACTCATGTTTGCACAATGCATATGTCTTAACAAATAACAATCTTTTACAACAAGTGTGAAAAGGGCTCCCTAGGAGTACCTAGGACGTAGTGGGTGCCTAACACCTTCCCATTGCGTAACTTACCCCTTACCCGGAATCTCTGATCTTTCATTGGTTTTCTACGTGTAAAACTTCTTAGGCTTTTGTTCGCTTTTTAGCCAATCCTTTGGATAAATAAAAGTGCGGTGGCGACTCGAAACTTCATTGTATGCTTTGCTTATGGTTTAATTGATAAATCATATGGCGACGGATACACCGCTACACCAAGTAATTAACACATTAATTCACCCTAATTAGACTACGCATTCAGCAACAGTAATATCCATTCAAACATCATACTCAACAGTACAATTCTCCATCATATTCAATCATTAACAACACAACACACAACACACATATGATACTGGAATACATCCAATCATATCATATGCCACACATTCGTTATGCAATGAGACTCTATGCATGCGGTACCGACTATTTGTGAACATATAGTTCAACCTCACCGTCCAAATCCAGGCACGGCTACCAAGCTCACTAGTCCCACTCATTTGAGACATAGTGACTCACTCACTAATTCCTCACCATGGGAATTAGCTACCACCCCAAATGGGCCATGAAATGCACGCTACTCACCTAGCATGCAAACAATCAACAACAGTCCAAAAATGACTAAACTCACTAATTCCTCACCATGGGAATTAGCTACCACCCCAAATGGGCCACAATGTGCAAGCTAATCACCTAGCAAATGCAACATCAACAACAATTCAAGAACAGACACATGCCCACACTCTAAGCAACAAAACAGTCTATTCACAATGCCTACATAATTGATACATTCACAGCATCATGCATAGCATCACACATCATTAACACATTTTATCACAACAGCATATCATGTCATGCCACAAAATCAAAACACAGTATTAGCACCCTCTACTAATACCTATACTACTCAAAACAACGGGAAATGATCCCTGCTACATCATACATCAGCTAAGTCACATCACTCAGTCTAAACAGTCAAAAACTGCACAACAACAACACAGAAAAATCTCCATTCTGCCCATACGCGTATTGCCCATGCCATACGCGTATTGCCCACACCTGACCAAAGTCCATACGCGTAACGCCCATGCCCATACGCGTATGCTACGCGTATCACATTCCCATACGCGTACCACCAGAGACCAAAACACGTTCAAAACCTCATCTCTTTCACTCATACGCGTATGACATACACCATACGCGTACCACATCCAGGGATACGCGTATCACACGCGTATGGCGCGTACCAGCGCCAAAACTCCCACTTCCAAGCCATTCCATACGCGTATTGCCTAGTGCCATACGCGTACCAGCCCATCTCATACGCGTATTGCCTAGTGCCATACGCGTATGACCAGAGACCACAATTCCAGGTCTGTCATGGTTTCTCTGCTACGAATTCTCAGATCTACACTTCCACAATCCAATTTTTTTCATACACTTTCGTTCGTTTTATCAATTACAACTCAGATACATTCAACTTCTCAAATCGCTAACCTTACTACATCTAATTCCTACGAATTTCATCGATTATCATTCAATTTCGTTCATCCCAACATTTCACAGATTTTCAGCATACATCAATCCAATCAGAGGTAAAACAATGATTATTACTACCCAGTACATATTATCATATAATACCCTTTAACCGATGATAAACCCCCCTTACCTGAGTTAATCCGGCAGCTTCCGAGCTCTAAGCTTCTCCTTCCTTCAACCTTCGTTCTCTGGCTTTTTGCCCTTTCTGCCTCTTTTCCCCTTTCACGTGAAAACCTTTTTCCAAAAAAGTTGGGACTTTTTATTATTCCCACTTATATACTCCAATAATATTATTCCACTAAATAATTATCCCAATAATTATTACTCCAAAATAATAATAATAATTCAAATATTCTAATTAAATTAATAAACATATTATTAATTTAATTTAAATAAATACATATTATTATCGGGGTGTTACAACTCTCCCCCACTAAAAGAGTTTTCGTCCTCGAAAACATACCTCAAGCGAACAACTCCGGATAAGACTCCTTCATCTTACTCTCCAGTTCCCAAGTCACATTGCCACCTGCTGGTCCTCCCCAAGCTACCTTCACCAAGGCAATCTCTTTACCCCGCAATTGCTTCAACTCTCGATCCTCGATCCTCATAGGTGATGTTTCAACAGTCAGGTTATCTCTCACCTGTACATCATCTAATTGGACAACATGCGACGGATCATGAATGTATCTCCTTAACTGAGACACATGGAAAACATCATGCAAATTTGCAAGCGACGGCGGTAAAGCGATACGGTAGGCTACTTCTCCTATCCTCTCCAAAATCTGATAAGGACCAATAAATCGAGGTGTCAACTTCTTCGACTTCAAAGCTCGACCAACACCAGTTATCGGAGTAACACGAAGAAACACATGATCTCCCTCTTGGAACTCAAGTGACTTCCTCCTCTTATCATGATAACTCTTCTGACGACTCTGAGCAATTCTCATCTTATCCTGAATCATCTTAATCTTTTCGGTAGTTTGTTGAACAATCTCCGGTCCAACCACAGCACTCTCACCGGACTCATACCAACACAAAGGTGTCCGACATCTCCTACCATACAAAGCTTCAAACGGTGCCATACCAATGCTCGAATGAAAACTATTGTTGTAGGTAAACTCAATCAAAGGCAAATAACAATCCCAAGCACCTCTCTTCTCCAAAACACAAGCTCTCAAAAGATCCTCCAATGACTGAATCGTCCTCTCAGTCTGACCATCAGTCTGCGGATGATATGCAGAACTCAATCTCAGCTTAGTTCCCAAAGCCCTCTGCAAACCTTCCCAGAACTTCGATGTAAATCTAGGATCTCTGTCCGAAACAATACTCGACGGAATACCATGCAAACTTACAATCTTCTCAATATACAACTCGGCTAATCTCTCTAACGGATAATCCATTCTGATCGGAATGAAATGAGCCGACTTCGTCAATCTATCAACAATCACCCAAATAGCCTCAAAATTCTTACTTGTCCTCGGCAAACCAGAAACAAAATCCATACTGATACTATCCCACTTCCACTCTGGAATAGCCAACGGTTGCATTAGCCCAGACGGCTTCTGATGCTCAATCTTCGACTTCTGACAAGTCAAACAGGAATAAACAAAACTCGCAATTTCTCTTTTCATTCCCGGCCACCAAAATAACTTTTTCAAATCATGATACATCTTCGTAGCTCTAGGATGAATACTCAAGCCACTACGATGTCCTTCTTCAAGAATACTCTTCTTAAGCTCGGCAACATCCGGAATACACACCCGGTCACCAAATCTCAAAACACCATTCTCATCAACTCTGAATTCACCACCTTGACTTTGATTCACTAAAGTCAACTTATCAACCAAAAGCATATCAGATCTCTGACCTTCTCTGATCTCCTCCAGAATGCCACTTGTTAATCTCAACATTCCCAATTTAACACTATTGTGAGTACTCTCACACACCAAACTCAAGTCTCTAAACTGCTCAATTAAATCCAATTCCTTAACCATTAACATAGACATATGCAATGATTTTCGACTCAATGCATCAGCCACTACATTTGCTTTACCCGGATGGTAATTCAAACCAAAATCATAATCCTTCAGAAATTCTAACCATCTCCTCTGTCTCATATTCAGCTCTTTCTGATCAAACAAATACCTCAAACTTTTATGATCACTGAAAACCTCAAATCTTGATCCGTACAAATAATGCCTCCACAACTTCAGAACAAACACCACAGCTGCCAACTCTAAATCATGTGTCGGATAGTTCCTCTCATGAACCCTTAGTTGTCTCGAAGCATAAGCTATAACCTGCTTATTCTGCATCAACACACCACCTAAACCCAACAATGAAGCATCACAGTAAACCTCAAATGGTTCCGACGAACTCGGTAATATCAGAATAGGAGCAGTAGTCAACCTTCTCTTTAACTCTTGGAAACCTTCTTCACATTTTGAGTCCCAAACAAACGCTTGCCCCTTTCTGGTCAACATTGTCAACGGTAACGCCAACTTAGAGAATCCCTCAATAAACTTCCTATAGTAACCTGCAAGTCCAAGAAAACTTCTTATCTCAGAAACTGACTTCGGGGCTTCCCACTTAGATACCGCTTCTATCTTAGAAGGATCAACAGCAACACCACCTCTTGAAATCACATGACCAAGAAAACTAACTTCTTCTAACCAAAATTCACACTTCGACAGTTTAGCAAATAATTTCTTTTCCCGTAGCACTTCCAAAACCACTCTCAAATGCTCGGCATGCTCTTCTTCAGATTTCGAATACACCAAAATGTCGTCAATAAACACTACAACAAACTTATCTAGGTACGGATGGAAAATCCTATTCATATACTCCATAAATACTCCAGGTGCATTAGTCACACCGAAAGGCATTACAGAATACTCATAATGTCCATACCTTGTTCTGAAAGCAGTCTTCTGAATATCCTCAGTTTTCACACGTATCTGATGATACCCAGATCTCAAATCTATTTTACTGAACACACTCGCACCAACCAACTGATCCATCAAATCATCAATCCTCGGCAAAGGATACCGATTCTTGATCGTCACTTTATTCAGTTGCCTGTAGTCCACACACAACCTCATAGTACCTTCTTTCTTTTTAACCAACAACACTGGTGCACCCCACGGTGACACACTCGGACGAATAAACTTCTTATCCAACAGATCTTCCAACTGACTCTTCAATTCAGTTAACTCAACAGCAGACATACGGTACGGAGCCATCGATATCGGTCTAGTACCAGGTACCAAATCAATCGAGAACTCAACTTCACGCTCTGGTGGCAATTCATTCACCTCTTCCGGAAACACATCAGGAAAATCACACACCACTGCTAGATCACCAATCACCAGTTTATCTTTAGCCTCCAAAGTCGCTAACAGCATAAACAACTCTGCCCCATCTGCCACTTCCTCATTCACCTGTCTTGCAGATAGAAATAAACTCTTTCCTTCCTCAATCTCAGGAAATATCATAGTCTTATCAAAACAGTTGATGGAAACTCGGTTAAACACCAACCAGTTCATACCCAGAATAACATCAATCTGCACTAATGGAAGACACACAAGGTCTATCCCAAAGTCTCTACCAAAATACTCAAGGGACAACTTAGACAAACAGAAGTAGTAGTCACTGAACCCTTCGCAGGAGTATCAATCACCATACTACCAAGCATCTCAGATATCTCTAACTTAAGTTTCACAGCACAATCCAAGGATATAAAAGAATGAGTCGCACCTGTGTCAATAATAGCTACAAGAGGAAAGCCATTAATATAACACGTACCTCGGATCAAACGATCATCTGCAAAAGTCTCAGAACCTGATAAAGCAAAAACCTTGCCTCCTGACTGATTCTCTTTCTTCGGCTTAGGGCACTGTGGACTGATATGACCCGCCTCTCCACAGTTGAAGCAAGTCACAGTCTTCAACCGGCAATCTGCAGCCCAATGACCACCCTTGCCACACTTAAAACACTTCTTCTCATTACTGGTACACTCATGGATACGATGCCCAGCCTGACCACATCTGTAACACTTAGCAGGAGCACTAGAATCTCCCCCACTAGGCCTCTTCATCCCACTCTGCCTCTGAAAACCTTTGCCAGCTGCATACGGTTTTCCACGTTCAATCTGATTCTTGCCTTTCCTATCAACCCTCTGCTGATAGCTCTCAGCTCTGGCCTTGGAATCCTGTTCGAAAATCCTGCAACAGTCAACCAAATCAGAAAACACTCTAATCCTTTGATACCCAATAGCCTGCTTGATCTCGGGACGCAACCCGTTCTCAAACTTCACACACTTAGAAAATTCTCCAGCAGCCTCACTATAGGGAGTATAATACTTTGACAGCTCTGTGAACTTAGCAGCATACTCAGTTACAGACCTGTTACCCTGTTTCAATTCCAAAAACTCTATCTCCTTCTTTCCTCTGACATCCTCGGGAAAATACTTCCTCAGGAATCTCTCTCTGAACACCGCCCAAGAAATCTCAGCATTTCCAGCAGTTTCCAACTCAGTGCGGGTGGCAACCCACCAATCATCAGCTTCTTCTGACAGCATATGTGTACCGAACCTGACCTTCTGATTCTCAGCACACTCAGTTACTCTAAAGATCCTCTCTATCTCCTTCAACCACTTCTGAGCACCATCTGGATCGTATGCTCCTTTGAACATTGGAGGATTGTTCTTCTGGAACTCACTCAACTGACGAGCAGCTCCCATTCCCATAACATTCTGATTTCCTCCAAGTACTCCAGCTAGCATACCCAGAGCCTCAGCAATTGCAGCATCATCTCTACCTCTTCCAGCCATCTCTATTCTGAAAACCCAACAAACCAAAACAATAAGTACTGATAGGGTTACACAACACCTATCCCGTACAGGGGAAACAGAATAATTACGACTCGACACGACCAACTATGCTCTGATACCACTAATGTAACACCCTTCTAAATACCCCAAATTATTATAATTAAAATACACATATATTCATCAGAGTAATTATGCCCCGAAGGGTGTCACACAATCATTTCACTTCATTTATCAAAATATCCTGTCATGCTCATTTATTTAAATCAAAATAAGATTCTTTTGCATAATTCGCAGCGGAATAATTCAACTCAATGTAAAACATGTAACACAATACATGTAAATCATTCAACAACCAATATCAATTTAATTAAAACATCCCCTCCCCGATGTTACATCTATCAGAGCATGACCCATAAGAACTACTCTAGACTCCAAGCATAAGCTTCTACTCAACTCATTTCTCGTTACCTGAAAAATAGGCGTAAGGGTGAGTTCCTCAATCAATATAATAAGCATTATAGAACAACATGTAATGCCAAGTAATTAACACATTAATTCACCCTAATTAGACTACGCATTCAGCAACAGTAATATCCATTCAAACATCATACTCAACAGTACAATTCTCCATCATATTCAATCATTAACAACACAACACACAACACACATATGATACTGGAATACATCCAATCATATCATATGCCACACATTCGTTATGCAATGAGACTCTATGCATGCGGTACCGACTATTTGTGAACATATAGTTCAACCTCACCGTCCAAATCCAGGCACGGCTACCAAGCTCACTAGTCCCACTCATTTGAGACATAGTGACTCACTCACTAATTCCTCACCATGGGAATTAGCTACCACCCCAAATGGGCCATGAAATGCACGCTACTCACCTAGCATGCAAACAATCAACAACAGTCCAAAAATGACTAAACTCACTAATTCCTCACCATGGGAATTAGCTACCACCCCAAATGGGCCACAATGTGCAAGCTAATCACCTAGCAAATGCAACATCAACAACAATTCAAGAACAGACACATGCCCACACTCTAAGCAACAAAACAGTCTATTCACAATGCCTACATAATTGATACATTCACAGCATCATGCATAGCATCACACATCATTAACACATTTTATCACAACAGCATATCATGTCATGCCACAAAATCAAAACACAGTATTAGCACCCTCTACTAATACCTATACTACTCAAAACAACGGGAAATGATCCCTGCTACATCATACATCAGCTAAGTCACATCACTCAGTCTAAACAGTCAAAAACTGCACAACAACAACACAGAAAAATCTCCATTCTGCCCATACGCGTATTGCCCATGCCATACGCGTATTGCCCACACCTGACCAAAGTCCATACGCGTAACGCCCATGCCCATACGCGTATGCTACGCGTATCACATTCCCATACGCGTACCACCAGAGACCAAAACACGTTCAAAACCTCATCTCTTTCACTCATACGCGTATGACATACACCATACGCGTACCACATCCAGGGATACGCGTATCACACGCGTATGGCGCGTACCAGCGCCAAAACTCCCACTTCCAAGCCATTCCATACGCGTATTGCCTAGTGCCATACGCGTACCAGCCCATCTCATACGCGTATTGCCTAGTGCCATACGCGTATGACCAGAGACCACAATTCCAGGTCTGTCATGGTTTCTCTGCTACGAATTCTCAGATCTACACTTCCACAATCCAATTTTTTTCATACACTTTCGTTCGTTTTATCAATTACAACTCAGATACATTCAACTTCTCAAATCGCTAACCTTACTACATCTAATTCCTACGAATTTCATCGATTATCATTCAATTTCGTTCATCCCAACATTTCACAGATTTTCAGCATACATCAATCCAATCAGAGGTAAAACAATGATTATTACTACCCAGTACATATTATCATATAATACCCTTTAACCGATGATAAACCCCCCTTACCTGAGTTAATCCGGCAGCTTCCGAGCTCTAAGCTTCTCCTTCCTTCAACCTTCGTTCTCTGGCTTTTTGCCCTTTCTGCCTCTTTTCCCCTTTCACGTGAAAACCTTTTTCCAAAAAAGTTGGGACTTTTTATTATTCCCACTTATATACTCCAATAATATTATTCCACTAAATAATTATCCCAATAATTATTACTCCAAAATAATAATAATAATTCAAATATTCTAATTAAATTAATAAACATATTATTAATTTAATTTAAATAAATACATATTATTATCGGGGTGTTACATTCATCACAGGAAGCTGCAAGGAAATTTAACTTCAACACTCATCAATTATGATGCAAATTGCACGCCATGAGCCTTAAGTAATAAAGAAGGAGTGAGGGTGGAGAATTCCTATCCTCATTCTGAATATCTTTGGGTACGATATGAATGACCCAGTTTCTCACTATATTCATCTCTATTCATATACTTTAGGGCAATTTAAATCAAATAATTGATGAGTCTTTCTACACAGACATGGGATACAAACTGAAGATAAGACTTCAACCTCCTAGGGTTTCTTCCTCTCCCTTTTGTTCTCTCTCAGTAAAACTAAAACCATTTTGTGAATGAACTCAAAAACAATTAACCATACGATTAGGACCGTACGCTACGAGCCTTAAGCAATGGAGAAGGAATGAGAGTGGAGAATTCATATCCTTCTTCTGAACATCTTTTGGTACGTGACGAATCACTCAGTTGCTCACTATATTCATCTCCATTCATATACTTTAGCATGATTCAAATCATGACTCTCTTTTTCAGAATAAAATCAAACTCACCTTATCAAACTCAATTTTGCCTTTGGGCTTCATTTTCAATTTACACCTTTTTCAGAAAGGACGTGTTACTTTTGTTCTACCGTGAACGATGCTTAAGCCTCCATGTGTGAGCAAGCAATGTTTAACTACTAGATTGCGATCCAAGTTCATCCATTCTATTGCAAGAAAATAAACGCTTAAGGCTCTCATGCTCGAGCATACAAGAAAGTCAATAATAGAATGAGAATGTTAATACTATTCATTAAAAACAACTAACGCAGTCTTCTTAGTTATGCAAACTACGAAGCTTTGACTTTCTCATTACACGGTGAGAATACGTAGGTACAAGGGCCCCAATCCTTGGCGAACACTTTAATTATTAACCCCCATTTTACCTTTTTGCGAGTAATCTTCATATAATAACACTCATTCTTGCAAAGAACATTCAAAACGGTTCCCATGGAGTACCATTGATATAAGGGGTACTAATACTTTCCCCTTGCATAACCTATTTCCTTGCCCATTTCTCTTCCCCGGGGTTTTATCGATGTTTTCCCTTTCCTTTTGGAATAAATAAAGTTCGATGATGACTCTGTTGTATCTTCGAGTGTGCGATGTTCTCGGGTATAATTTGTGTAGCTTCAACTCTTCACCTCACTCCACTTATCAAAATCCCTCACTTACCTTTAATTTATCTTTAGTATTCATCATTTAATTTTACTTTGAAGAACTAGGGTTCTTCGAGTTCTTGAGCGAATTCTTTCTGCTCAGAGTCAATCAATCACTCTGATGTAAGGAGACATGAACGATGAAGTGTTTCAAATCTAATTCCATGCTTGGGTGTTGCTAAAAGCACGAGTTCATGTGATTTGCAAAATCAACTCAAGGTTGAAGATGAACCGGGTGCGCGTGTTTTGGTGCCAAACATTCAAACCTGGCCAATCATAACCTGACACGCGCCTTTTTCAAATGCTAGTTGTTGGCGCCTTATTCTATTTTAATTTATTTTTATTTTCTTTATTTATTCCATTTGTTTTTGGATTTAATTTCTCACTCATTTTAATTCATTTTGATCCAAAAATTTTACACAAAGTCTTTAAAAATATTTTGCATCACATACATTTTTGTCTTAATTTTTTAAATCATTTTTGCATTTATTGTTATTTTTATTTCATTTTTATTTTAATTTCCTTTTCCAATTTATTTTTTAACCATTTTCAAACATTTTTGCATCCAACCTTTGAGATTTATGCATGCAAAATATTTGGGACTTTGCTTAATTTTTCCAACCATTTTTGAATCATTTTTATCATAGTTTGAGATTTCCCATTTAATTTCCAATTTTAATCATTTTTAAGTCCATTTTTGTTTGACTTTTGATACACTTGATGTTTTTGACTTGAGTTGTTGACTTGGTTAATCAATGATTCTACATTTCAAGTCATCCATAGATGGACTTGAGGTTGATTCAATCTTGTATCTTTCAAACATATTGATAAATGATCATGGAATCATTGTTGACATTTTGGATCAATGATAGGTTATCCCTCATTTAGTCATATGTTTGAGTCCCTTGATTTGTATGATATTGAATCCTAAGTCAAACACTTGAGTCATGTCTCACTTTGACTTTATTCATCTACTTTCTTCTTTTACTTTGATCCATTGTGTTACATGTTTTAGGAGATTAACTTGTATTAATTCTCTAACATGTCCGACACATAAATTGTTTTGATCGGCCTCAGATAGCTATGGCTTCTACATGAACCTATTTATGATTGCTTAATATAGCGCTCAATTGTCCCGATGCAATCAATTAACTACTAACTATCACCATTAATCATTGACTTACTTTATTGTCATTTAATTCTTTTCATTTAAATTCAAATCATTTACTTTTATGCCTTTACGTTATGCAATTTACTTTTATGTCTCATTCATCATATTACTTCATACATTATTCATCTTGTATTATTCGTAATGTTGATTCTTATATTGTATTTTATTTTCTAGACACCATCTCAATGAATCAAAACATGATAAAATGAACTGACTTAATCCTTAAGGACCTATGCTTGACTTGGAGTAATGATACCTTCATCTTTGGACTTTAGACCTAGGCCTTAGACCTTTTGCTTGACTTAGAGTGATCATGGACTCATGTACCTTGTGGACACTTTCACCTTGACTTGGTCCTACTATTGAATTATTGAGCTTTTGGATTTGTGACCTTGTTTTTGTTCTTTTGCTTTATGCCTTTATTTATCACATTCATCTATTTAGGTTAGTACACATTAGCACACACATGGCTTTCCCTTGGGCTATCTAACTATGAGACATAGGCTCAACACACTTTGCACCCACATGTCTTTTTCTTGGGCTACCTAACAATGAGACCATCGTTCAGTTTGTATCATGATCATGCATTGTGTGTTATATTTTTCTCATGCCCCAGATTTAGCTTAAATCAAACTTTGTTTGATTAAATAGATTCCTTTGACTTTGCATACTCCCTTTGTTTTTGTAAAGTTACCATAAGTCCCTTTGTCACTTGATGGGACTTATCTATGTCGCTTTGGAGCTTCAGCATCTCAGCAAGTACAAGACCTCAAGCACCAGTTAGGCATCAACCATCTGCCTCATCCCCATAGTTCATCATTGTGAACCTGCTTCAACAACTTGTCAAACACTGATAAAGATTGCATGCCATGAGCCTTAAGAAATAGACAATGGATGAGAGGGAGCATTTGTATCCTTATTCTGAATATTTTGTGTACGCGACGAATGACCTAATTTCTCAGAGTATTCATCTGTATTCATATACTTTAGTGCAATTCCAGTCAATTCAATGTCAGGTCTGAAACTAGCTCTATGGATCTTCTTTTCAAATCCGTTTGGTTTAAACATAAGTTGTAGCTTCCTCTTTGGGATACACCTTTATGGTTAACCCCCTTCTTCTCTTGGTTTTGAAACCATTCCCTTAGCATATCACTCTCAATGCTTTGGTAAGATCCTTGTCATGTCAGTCCCCATGCTTTGACAAGTTCCTACTTTCTTTCCTTACCATGTCAATCCCAGTGCTTTAGTAAACCCTTTTTCTTGGTTTTGACACCACAATTCAGGTTGACACCTTTAGTGGTTATATACCTTTATCTTTCTTTCTAAGGTTGACACCTTTATGGTTATACACCTCCCATCTTGGTTTTGACACCGTTTTTCTTACCATGTCAGTTTGTGCTTTGGTAAGTCTCCCTTCCTCCCGGTTTAAACACCACCACCAATATCTCTTTATTAGTCTTTGTACTCCAAACCATAGAGCTCTGAGTTCCTCATTGCACTATAAGGATACATAGACACGAGAACGTGAATCCTTTGTGAGCATTTTTCTTTCTTTTACGCCTTTCTCTCTCTCTCTCTCTCTCTCTCTCTCTCTCTATTTCCACGAACTACGAGGCTCTAACTTTCTCATTGCATTATGAGAATACGTAGGCATGAGGGTCCCAATCCTCCTGAGCACTCTCTTTCTAACCCATTTTCTATTTTGTAGATACATGAAGATAACAACACCCATTCAAGCAAGAGCATTCAAAACGATTCACATGGAGTACCATGGATGTGAGGGGTTCTAATACCTTCCCCTTGCATAATCGACTTCCTTACCCATTTCTCCGCTTCCACTTGAGTTTTATCGACTTGAGAATATGTCTGAGCAGGTACTGATGGAGAAGAAAATTTGGGATACATATGAGGAGGATATACCATTCCAGGATTGACCATCTGACTAGTAGTCCAACCATACTGAACCCTATATGGAGAATAGGGCGCCTCAGGGTAAGCAAGTGGAGGTGAAATAGCAGAAGATGCACCAGGATAAGGAAGAGGCATTCCGGCTTGGACACCTTGATTCAGATTCTGAACAACAGGTTGAACACCTTGAGGAGGGATCTGAAAATGAAGGTGAGGACCTCTATATTCAGTTTCAGTGTCATCATGAATTTAAATGGTAACTGGCACATAATTTTGATGAGTTTGTCCCTAAGGAATCTCATGGTTGTCACCATCAACCACCTAAGGAGAATGAGTAGGCATGCCCAAGGAAATGCATCAGAGTTCCCATTAGAAGAAGGCATAATAAAAGTTTGATATGGAACAAAATCACTTCCTTTAGCCATATGAGGAGTATATTTTGGAGGCATCCCCAAGGGTAGGCAACAACATGCCTACTTGGACCAGACTGGAAGATTGGCTGGCTCACAACAGGTTGAATCACAGTCTCAACTGGGGTTTCAATAGCAACAGTGGTATCAACAGCAGTAGTGGTAACATAGGTAGCATTGGTAACAACGACAACAATATTGTTGGTAGAAGTAGTATCCTTCTAAGCCTGAAGGTACTCCATTATAACATCCATGTTTCCTTGGAACATATTCATCTTTCCTTGGAACTGAGCCAAGGTTTCCTTGTAGGTAGCATTTTCCTGTTCAATGTCTACCATGATCTTTTTCTTGTTTGCTCAAGTAAAGTACTTGTGGTGAGTCTTCATCTTTTTTGTGAGGATGAAGACGGTGTAAGCATTTTTTTTTGTATTAAAGGTTATGACTGCATGGATAAATGAGATGCATGCAAAAAGAATTCTTTTCCCACATTTCCATAGAATCCCAAGTTTTTTTAATGTTCAACATAAACTAAAGCTTTTGGGATTCCCCAGGGTTGCACATGCTAAAATTGGTTTTGATATGATGTCATGAGATGCAACATAACATATTCAAAGGTCTGACGCATCTGAATAATATGTCCATACTCCTTAACATAAGTTCAAATGTCTGACATATTGAGGTATATAGAGGCCTGGTTTCCTGCATAAAACCCATATCCCCTCACAAGGTAGGTTCTAAGACTTTATGAATATTCTTAGAGTCACTAATCCTGAGGTGAAAATATCATTGTCATCACAAAATAACTTGTGAGCCAACAATACTTTTGGGAGGATCTACTCTAAGTGAGGCCAAGCCTTAACTTTAAAATTCATAGGTCAACTAAAGGTCCCTAGAGTCATGGATCCCTTTTGAAAGAATGACTGTCAATGCAAAATGACTTACGTGGCAACAAAACTTCAAAAGGAATCTACTCCAGGAGAAGTCTTCGTACCTTCCCATCAAGACAACTACATCCGACAAGTCAATACGAAGCTCCCAATCTATCTCAGGTATACTCTAAAAGCTCGGGTCTTGGGTTTATCACTCAATAGTATCATGAACCCATCTCACAAGATAAATATAACAGATATGTCCAGTATAATATATGAAATCAATAAAGCATGCGATAAAGAGAATTATGTTAAAGCAAGTAAAAATTGTAAATATAAACACCCAAACAAACGAGGAACACACAAAACTAGTCTCAATTCCTTCTTTAAAAAGCAAGGGCTCCACATCCAAGGAACACACAAAGATGAGAATTATTTGAAAACTTGTTTGTCATGAAGAAACGCATCTCACACAATATGAAACGACCTGGAAAGTGCCAAAATCACAGGTTTCGTGCTAATTTTTCACGCAGTTTGGATCTCAAATTTTCTAATTTGGCTCACACGTTTGGGATCCAATTTCACACAAACCTTGACCTCAATCTCTTCCATATAAGTAGAGCATCATTTTTCCTCATTTTCCAAGCTTGAATAGCCACAGAAACCCTACTGAAACTTCACTCCAACCGAACAAAAAACCAGCTACCAGTCCCATTATTCAAGCCTTTACCTTCGAGTTTCTTTGCCCATAAAGCCTCTTCATACTTCACTTAATCTTTTGCAATTGAAATCAAGGTTTGAGAGTGTCTGAATCGTTCTATCTGTTTCCATCGTCTTTAACCTTCGACCTCAATTTGGATAAGGTAGAACATGTAACTTTTCAAAGGTTTCTTCATACGAGTTTGTGCGTGGTGATTCACTAAAGCAAAGCCTTAATATGTTATACATTTATTTTTGAAGTTCATCATTTAATTTAACTTTTAGGTTTTGGTTGCTCATCTGGTTTTGGTCCACATACTCCATACTCAGGGTCAAGTAATGGCTTCTGAACGTGGAGTTTGCAACGGTGAACAACAGAGTGTTAAAATGCATAAGCATTTTGACCTAAATTCATGAGTTGCAGAAATTCAATTTTGATTTGGATGGAGGTTGAAGACAAAGTCTTCCCTCGTTATTTTTGAATTCTGGAAGGAAATTCAAATTGGACAAATCATGTTGCAGCGCGTGTGTTTTTTAACTGTTTTTATCCGTTGTGATCTGGTGCAGTGCTCCCCATGGTGAGCATGCTTTGAATTTAAGTCCTGGCTATCTGATCAGCTGAATGGACTTTAGTAGTCAGATCTGATGGCCCAAGCTTTTTTTGTGTTTTTAATTTTGGTTTTAATTTGTTTTTAATTCCTTTTCCTTTCAAAAATTATTAAAAATAGCTCATTAACTCTTTAATTCCAATTTCTTACAGAAAATCCCTAAATATATTTTCTATTTGATTTTATTTTTAAACCATTTATAAAATTATTTTTAGCATTTATTTGTTATTTTCCTTATTATTTTCTTTTTACATTTATTTTTAAACATTTTTAAAACCTTTTGAGATCCAACTTTTGGGATCAAATTACTTATAATTTTGTTGACCTTTTCCTTCTTGGACTTTTATTTGGTATTTTGATACCTATTTGGAATTTTCCCTTTTATTTTATTTTTTAATCATTTATAAGTCTTTTTTATTTCTTTGTATCATTGACTTGATGTTTTGACTTAAGTTGATTGCTTGGTTGATGAGGTCTTCCACATTTCAAATCATTGATAGATGAACTTGCGGTTGATTTAACCTTCTTTGATTCAAACATGTTCGTAGATGATCATAAATCATCTGCAACACTTTTCATCAATGATAGGTTATCCCTTGATGCGCCATATTTTGAGTATTTTGATTTGTGGATAGATTGATCCCTATGTGATTGCCTTAGCTCTCCTCTTCACTTTTTCCATCTTCATCTCTTCTCTTTTTTTGCTTTAATCATTGTGTTACATGTTGTAGGAGATTAATTTTGTGTTAATTCTCTAACATGTCTGACACATAGATTGTTATTGACCGACCTTAAATAGGTATGGCTTCTAGATAAGCCTAGTTATGATTGCTTAACATAGCACTATATTGTCCTGACACAATTAATTGACCAATAACTCCTAACACTACTTTATCCACTTTACTTTATTTCCATTTAATTCAAGTCATTTAATTTATGTCATTTACTTTTATGTCATTTACTTAATTCACTTTACTTTTATGTCTCATTACTCATCATCCCACTCCATGCGTTATTCATCTTGTCTTATTCCTCTATTGCTTCTTATCTTGTTTGATTGATCAACTTGTTAATATCAATGAATCAAAACATGATAAAGTGACTTGACTTGATCTTTAAGACCCATGTTTAACTTAGAGTGTTGATGACATCTTGGGACTTTGGACCTTGAACTTAATACTTAGACCATTTGCTTGACTTGGAGTGCCCTTGGAGCCATAGACCTTGTGGACACTTTGACGTGGCTTTGCTCCTGTTGAAATTTTGAGCTTGTGATTTTTTTCATTTGATTTATGGCTCTGCTTATTAAATTCATTTATTTAGGTTAACACATATTATCATACATATGGCTTTCTCTTGGGCTACCTAACAATGAGACCAATGCTCAATACACCTTTGCACCCATATGGCTTTCTGCTGGGCTACCTTACAATGAGACCTTAGGTTAGTTGTTGTATGATCATGCATTATTGTTTGTTTATTAATCTCATTCCCTTGATTTGGCTTGATCAAATTCCATTTTTATTAACTAGATCCTTTCATATGTTACACTTCCCCTTAGTCTTTGTCAAGTGACCATAAGTCCCTTGGTCACTTGATGGGACTTTCCTCTGTTACTTTGGAGCTAAAGTATCCCAACAAGTATAAGTATCCCAGTGGGTTACAAATTTCCTCAGTAGATCTCAATCATCTGACTCATCTCCACAAGCATCTCTCGGGACCTACTTCAACAACTTGTCAACCATTAACTAGGCTTGTATTCTATGAGCCTTAAGCAATATAGAATGATGAGAGGGAATCTTTCCTACACTCATCTATAATATCACTATCAAGTCTGCAACCAGCCTTGTGGCTCCTCTTTCATTCTCCTATGGTTTAAACATCATTGTAATTTCCCTTTTGGGACACACCTTCATAGGTTAACTCCCTTCCTTCTTGGTTTAAACACCACAATTTTGGTTTGACACTGTCATAGTTATACACCCATTTCTTGGTTTTGACACCATAATTGAGGGACTCATCTCTTTGATTAACCCCCTATCCTCTCTTGGTTGAAACACCATTCTCTTACCATGTTAGTACTTGTGCTTTGATAAGACCCTTTTCATATTAGTCCATGTGCTTTGATAAGTTCCCTACTTTCCCTTCTTACCATGTGAGCCTATGTGCTATGATAAGACCATTGTCATGTGAGTCCTCGTGCTTTGACAAGTTCTTATCTTCTTTCCTTTTCCTTATTAGTCCCATTTTTTAGGCAAGCCTTTCTTTTTCTCTTGGTTTAAACACCACAATTTGGGTTAACACCGTCATGGTTATACACTTATCCCTTTGGTTTAAACACCACATTTTGTTTCTCTTTGGTTTAAACACCATTTCAATCAATTTCAATCTTTTCCAGTTTAAACACCACCCCCAATTATCTTTTCTCAATGTTTGTCCTCTGAACAACATAACTCTGACTTCCTTATTGCACTATGAGGATATGTAGGCACGGGGATGCAAATTCTTAGCGAGCACCTTCTCTATTTTTCTTTATTTCCCCCTTTTATCTCTCTGGTTCCACGAACTACGAGGCTCTAAATTTCTCATTGCACTATTAGAATATGTAGGCATGAGGTTTCTGTAGGTGTTTAATTGGCTGCATTATATGGTAAAACACTAGGTGGATTCTAATGTCTTGACTGATGTCATGACATGGTGTGTATGTGTGACTGCATTGTAGGTTAGAATATCTAACTGTACTCTGATGTCTTGACTGATGTCATGACACACTTGAGTAGTTACTGCAGGATTAGCTAATACAGGATTTATTGAATGTCAAACTGGAGACTGTGACATTCATCCCTGTCAGCAGCTACTGAGGAATAGAATAGTTGGCGTTCTGTTAGAGCTTAGTATTCTTTTGCAGTCTGGTTATCAAGGAAGAACCAGACCTGGCATAAGGCCTACTGTGTGAATGTCAAACTGGAGGTTATGACATTCATCATGGACAGTATATACTGAATAATAGACAGAGTGGTGTTCTGCTACTCTGCTACACTTCAGTATGTTTCTTAGTATGTTCTTCAAGAGAATAACAGAACTAACTTAAGGCCAAATGTGTAAATGTTAAATTGGACACTTTGACATTTATTAATGTAAGCTGTTACTGTAGTATGGTCATTTTGATCATGTACAGGTCAGCAAAATTGTACAGTCTGTTTTCTGGAAAAACAGACTCAGCATATGGACCTTGATGTCAAGCTGAATGTCGTGACATTCATTCCTGACAGCATATGCTACATTGTAGGTTGTTCAGTTTTCTGTTTCAGCTTTTTCTTAGGCTATTCTTCAGGAAGTCAACAGCTTAGAGAAAAACCAGGAAATCAACAACCAAGTTACATTTAATGAACCTAACAAATAGCCTATTTGTTAGTAACCTAGATATTGAATTTATGGGAACTCGCGTGACCTTAAATTCAGGAGAATACAGGTGCAAAAGCCCAGGTACTGCAATATAAAAGGAAGGTGTTCCTTTATTCAGTTTCGGGGATTTCGAGGCGTGAAGATTAAGTGTGTCCATCACACTTCACTGCTGTATTTTTGTGAGTCTTGCATTAGACATATCTTGTAAGCCAAGCCATTATCAAGTAGATGATTGTTGTGGCATAGGGTGTTCATTGAGTTGTAAGTGTTGTGTCGCTCAAAGCTTTTAAGCGTGAGTGCTGTGTATCTTGATTAAAGCTGTGAAGCACAATCAAGAGTTGTTTGAAGTGTGACTTCAAATTGTCTTTAATATTGATTAAAGGTAGTAATCACTGAGGTGATTGAGGGGGAGTGAGTAGGAACTCTGATCTTAGTGTAAGATTGAAATTGTATTGGGTAGGGATTAAGTGATAAGTTGTAAACGGGTGAGTTTAGCTTTGAATTAATACTACTGATAGTGGATTTCCTCCCTGGCTTGGTAGCCCCCAGATGTAGGTCATGTTGGACTGAACTGGGTTAACAATTACTTGTGTTATTTACTGCACTTACGTTTAAGTTCTGCATAATTCCTGTCTGTGCAGAATTGGATGTCATAACAACCCGTGTGACATCTAAAGTCTGATAACTAGAATTTCAATTGGCATCAGAGCAGGCACCCTGCCTGTGAATTTCTGGGTGAGATCTAGGGAAGTTACTTTCTAGTACCATGGACAAGGATATAGGACACTCAAATAGACCACCCATGTTGGATGGCTCTAATTATGATGACTGGAAGCCTCGTATGATAGCCTTCTTAAGGTCTCTAGATAGCAAAGTCTGGAGAGCTGTCAACAAAGGATGGGAACATCCAACGAAGACAGGTGAGGATGGAGTCAGTGTGCAGATTCCTGAAGAAGAGTGGGACAAGGAGCAAGAGGCACTAGCTCTTGGAAATTCCAAGGCCTTGAATGCATTGTTCAATGGAATCAGTAAGAACATCTTCAGGCTGGTGCACCACTGTGAACTAGCTAAGGAAGTTTGGGATACCCTCAAGGTAACTCATGAAGGTACTTCCAAGGTGAAGATGTCCAAACTTCAGATGTTGACCACCAAGTTTGAAAACCTGAGGATGAAAGAGGATGAGACTATTCATGACTTTCACATGAATATTCTTGAAATTGCAAACACCTCTGGTGGACTAGGTGAGAAAATGGCTGAAGAGAAACTTGTAAGAAAGATTCTCAGGTCCTTGCCTAAAAGGTTTGCTATGAAGGTCACAGCCATAGAGGAGGCACAGGACATCTGCAATATGAAGGTAGATGAGCTCATTGGTTCTCTCCAAACCTTTGAAATGGGCTTGTGTGAGAATATTGAAAAGAAGAACAAAAGCGTAGCTTTTGTATCTAATGCTGAAGAAGAGTCAGAAGCAGGATATACTGAAGGTGATGACAGTATATCAGAAGCCTTAGCCATGCTTGGGAGGCAGTTCAACAAGTTCGTGAAGAAGATTGATCAAAGAGGGAGACCTAATGTCAAGAACATCCCGTCTGACATCAGGAAAAGATCAACTTCTGATGAAAAGTTCAACCAAGGCAAGGGAATCCAGTGTCATGGTTGTGAAGGGTATGGACACGTCAGAGCTGAATGTCCTACTTATCTCAAGATGCAAAAGAAGGGGCTAACTATCACATGGTCTGAAGGAGATTCTGAAAGTGAATCTGAAGGAGAATCTGCCAAACATGTCACTGTACTAACCAGTGTTTGTGCCTCTGATGATGACTCAAGTGCAGATGAACTGACCTTTGATGAACTTGCTGCAGCCTATAAGAAGCTGTGTACCACCAGTGCAGAAGTGCGTGCACAAGGAGAAAAGCAGAAGAAACTCATCAAGGAACTGGAAGATGAGAGACAGAAGCAACTGTCTGTCATAGAGGGTCTAAATGGTGAGATAGCCCTGCTGACCTCCAAGCTGAATCAGATGACTAAATCCATCAGAATGATGAATAAGGGAACTGACACCTTGGAAGAGAGTCTAAAGGTGGGACAGCAGTCGGGAACCAAATCTGGCCTAGGATTTGGGAAAAGATCCTCAGCTGAACACAAACGCCCAAAGGCTAAAGTTCAGAAGTTCAAGCGGAAGTCAAAGCCAATGTCTCAACATCGAGGAACTAGGATGAATGATCATCAGAAGAGGAAATACCAGGAGTGGAGGTGTCACCACTGTGGTAGGCTTGGTCATATAAAAGCCTTCTGCTACTGGATTCATGGTTTCCCTAACCAAGCCTCGCATGGCAGGCCTAAGCATAAACCATATAAGCGCTATGTTCCCATCAAGAAGCAACAATGGTATGCTAGGATAACACACACTGCTCTAAGGGCTTCTACCAGAGAAGACTGGTACTTTGACTGTGGATGCTCAAGACATATGACTGGTATGGAAACTCTACTGGTGGATATTCAACCTCACACTACCAGCTATGTGACCTTTGGTGATGGTGCCAAAGGAAAAATAAAAGGTGTGGGTAAGCTGGACTGCTCTGGAGTTCCAAAACTGAATAATGTGCTGTTAGTAAGAGGACTAACTGCAAACCTCATCAGCATAAGTCAGCTGTGTGATCAAGAGTTTCATGTTCAGTTTACTAAGGAGCTATGCATTGTGACTAATGGTGACAATCAGGAAGTTATGAGAGGAACCAGGTTCAAAGATAACTGTTATCTGTGGGAACCTAAAGTCTCTAACTTTTCAACAATATGCTCCTCAACCAAGGAAGAACAGGAGGTGAAGTTGTGGCATAGACGTCTTGGACATCTCCACTTACGGGGAATGAAGAAGATTATATCCAAGGAAGCAGTCAGAGGAATTCCAAAGCTTCTTATTGATGAAGGAAGAGTCTGTGGAGAATGCCAGGTGGGCAAGCAAACCAAGATGTCACATCCGAAGCTGGGACATCCCACAACCTCCAGAGTTCTGGAACTGCTGCACATGGATTTAATGGGACCCATGCAGGTTGAAAGCCTTGGTGGGAAGAAATATGCTTACGTGGTGGTTGATGACCATTCCAGATACACGTGGATAAGCTTCATCAGAGAGAAGTCAGATGCATTTGATGTCTTCAAAGACCTGTGCATAAGACTTCAAAGGGAAAAGGACAGTTGTGTGGTCCGGATTAGAAGTGATCATGGTACGGAGTTCAAGAATTCCAAGTTTGATGAGTTTTGCTCTTCTGAAGGAATAAGTCATGAGTTCTCCTCCCCTATAACCCCTCAGCAGAATGGAATAGTTGAAAGAAAAAATAGAACTATTCAAGAATCTGCCAGGGCAATGATTCATGCAAAGAAGCTCCCCATGCACTTTTGGGCTGAAGCAATGAATACCGCATGCTATGTTCACAACAGAGTCACCTTGAGAAAAGGAACCTCCTCCACTCTGTATGAAATATGGAAAGGCAGAAAACCCACTGTGAAGTACTTTCATATCTTTGGAAGTAAATGCTACATTCTCACAGATCCTGAACAGAGAAGGAAGCTAGATCCCAAAAGTGATGAGGGTATATTTCTGGGATACTCCACTAACAGCAGAGCCTACAGAGTGTTCAACTACAGGACCAATATCCTGATAGAATCCATAAATGTTATTGTGGACAATAAAGAGGAAGGAACCGATGTCATGGAGGATGTTGAAACATTCCTTGACAGTTCAACTAACATTCCAGTCAAGTCTGAAGAAGTAGAGGAACCTCCTCCTGAATGTGAAGCAGATGCAACCACCAAAGTGCCATCTATCAGAATTCAGAAAGACCACCCTAAGGATCTTATCATAGGGGATCCCAATAGTGGTGTGACTACCAGGTCACGGGGAATAAGCTCAAATTCCTGCTTTGTATCCAAGGTTGAACCAAAGAATGTGAAAGAAGCCCTGACTGACGAATACTGGATCATTGCCATGCAAGAGGAACTTGAGCAGTTCAAAAGGAATGAAGTATGGGAGCTAGTTCCAAGACCTGAAGGGACCAACATCATTGGTACCAAGTGGATCTACGAAAAAAAATCTGATGAGAAAGGAGTAATTACTAGGAATAAAGCAAGACTAGTAGCTCAAGGATACACTCAAGTTGAAGGGGTAGATTTTGATGAGACATTTGCTCCTGTGGCTAGGCTTGAGTCCATCAGATTGCTGTTAGGGGTAGCATGCATCCTGAAGTTTAAACTATTCCAAATGGATGTGAAGAGTGCATTCTTGAATGGCTACTTGAATGAAGAAGTCTTTGTGGAACAACCTAAAGGGTTCGGTGATCCTAACCAACCTAAGCATGTATACAAGTTGAGGAAAGCCTTGTATGGGTTGAAACAAGCACCTAGAGCATGGTATGAAAGGTTGACCAAATTTCTGACCTCAAATGGATACAGAAAAGGTGGAATAGATAAAACCTTATTTGTGAAGGATGAAGACGGCAAAATCATGATTGCTCAAATCTATGTGGATGATATAGTCTTTGGTGGAATGTCAGAACAAATGGTTCAACAATTTGTTCACCAGATGCAATCCGAGTTTGAAATGAGTCTAGTTGGAGAACTGACCTATTTCCTTGGAATGCAAGTAAAACAAATGGAGGACTCTATGTTTCTCTCCCAAAGCAAGTATGCCAAGAACATAGTTAAGAAGTTTGGTATGGATAATGCTAGGCACAAGAGGACTCCTGCGCCTACTCATCTGAAGTTAACCAAAGATGAAGGAGGGTCTGGTGTTGATCAATGCTTGTATAGAAGCATGATAGGAAGCCTACTTTACCTAACTGCAAGTAGACCTGACATTTCTTATGCAGTTGGAGTTTGTGCTAGATACCAAGCAGAGCCTAAGGTGAGCCACTTGAATCAAGTCAAAAGGATTCTCAAGTACATCAATGGGACTTGTGACTATGGGATGCTGTATTCACATGGGTCTGAGCCTGTCCTATCTGGGTACTGTGATGCTGACTGGGCTGGGAGTGCTGATGACAGAAAAAACACATCAGGTGGATGTTTCTTCTTAGGAGACAATCTCATATCTTGGTTCAGCAAGAAGCAGAATTGTGTTTCTCTGTCCACTGCAGAGGCTGAATACATAGCTGCTGGAAGCAGTTGTTCCCAACTGGTTTGGATGAAATAGATGCTCACTGAGTACAATGTCACTCAAAATGTCATGACATTGTTCTGTGATAATCTCAGTGCCATCAATATCTCCAAGAATCCCATCCAACACAGCAGGACCAAACATATTGACATTAGGCACCACTTCATCAGAGATCTGGTGGAAGACAAGGTGATCACTTTGGAACATGTAGCCACGGACCTTCAACTGGCTGACATATTTACAAAGGCTCTGGATGCTACTCAGTTTGAAAACTTAAGGAGCAAACTGGGAATATGTCTCTCTGAGACCTTATAGCAACCATTGATGTTTGGGATGTATTGTTTAATATCTCTGCCTATTAAACAATTGGTATTATGCTCTGATTGGTCAACAGATCATAGCTATGCTACTTGCAACAAGTGTGGTTACAAGAGGGTAAGGAGACACCCTACCGTGAGAAGGCCAATGTACCTGCAGGAGTTCAAGGATGTTGTTCATGCAGGAGTGGTTCTGGATGTCAGAAACAAAATCATGGCATCTGATATGGTGGTACCTACTGTAAAGCAAAAGTGGGTGATTACTTGATCAAAGCTGTGAAGCAAGATCAAGTGGATGCTAACTTGGTTGAAACTGTGGCGTAAAACCAAGTCTGTAACTCTGTCATTGTTCTCTGGTTTTGTTGTTGGCTTTGGCAACATTTTTGACAAAAAGGGGGAGTAATAACCACCACCCCTGACAAACAGAGTGGGTCTCTACAACAGACTCACGTGACAGATTCCCTCCCCTGCAGCTGCTGTGTGTTGAAGTTTAGACTTTAGATTTAACTTCTGTATGTGTGCTGCTTTGTGAAGTTTTTATGTAACTTCCATGTATGTGAGTGTGCTGCCACTCTGAGTGTATTAGCTAGGTTTATTTCCTGCTAGATGTGTGATTCCGCTGCTATGAACTCTGTTATGGGGATCAAAATGTTTTAGCCAAAAATTTGCCAAAGGGGGAGTTTGTAGGTGTTTAATTGGCTGCATTATATGGTAAAACACTAGCTGGATTCTAATGTCTTGACTGATGTCATGACATGGTGTGTATGTGTGACTGCATTGTAGGTTAGAATATCTAACTGTACTCTGATGTCTTGACTGATGTCATGACACACTTGAGTAGTTACTGCAGGATTAGCTAATACAGGATTTATTGAATGTCAAACTGGAGACTGTGACATTCATCCCTGTCAGCAGCTACTGAGGAATAGAACAGTTGGCGTTCTGTTAGAGCTCAGTATTCTTTTGCAGTCTGGTTATCAAGGAAGAACCAGACCTGGCATAAGGCCTACTGTGTGAATGTCAAACTGGAGGTTGTGACATTCATCATGGACAGTATATACTGAATAATAGACAGAGTGGTGTTCTGCTACACTTCAGTATGTTTCTTAGTCTGTTCTTCAAGAGAATAATAGAACTAACTTAAGGCCAAATGTGTAAATGTTAAATGGACACTTTGACATTTATTAATGTAAGCTGTTACTGTAGTATGGTCATTTTGATCATGTACAGGTCAGCAAAATTGTACAGTCTGTTTTCTGGAAAAACAGACTCAGCATATGGACCTTGATGTCAAGCTGAATGTCGTGACATTCATTCCTGACAACATATGCTACATTGTAGGTTGTTCAGTTTTCTGTTTCAGCTTTTTCTTAGGCTATTCTTCAGGAAGTCAACAGCTTAGAGAAAAACCAGGAAATCAACAACCAAGTTACATTTAATGAACCTAACAAATAGCCTATTTGTTAGTAACCTAGATATTGAATTTATGGGAACTCACGTGACCTTAAATTCAGGAGAATACAGGTGCAAAAGCCCAGGTACTGCAATATAAAAGGAAGGCGTTCCTTCATTCAGTTTCGGGGATTTTGAGGCGTGAAGATTAAGTGTGTCCATCACACTTCACTGCTGTATTTTTGTGAGTCTTGTATTAGACATATCTTGTAAGCCAAGCCATTATCAAGTAGATGATTGTTGTGGCATAGGGTGTTCATTGAGTTGTAAGTGTTGTGTCGCTCAAAGCTTTTAAGCGTGAGTGCTGTGTATCTTGATTAAAGCTGTGAAGCACAATCAAGAGTTGTTTGAAGTGTGACTTCAAATTGTCTTTAATATTGATTAAAGGTAGTAATCACTGAGGTGATTGAGGGGGAGTGAGTAGGAACTCTGATCTTAGTGTAAGATTGAAATTGCATTGGGTAGGGATTAAGTGATAAGTTGTAAACGGGTGAGTTTAGCTTTGAATTAATACTACTGATAGTGGATTTCCTCCCTGGCTTGGTAGCCCCCAGATGTAGGTCATGTTGGACTAAACTGGGTTAACAATTACTTGTGTTATTTACTGCACTTACGTTTAAGTTCTGCATAATTCCCGTCTGTGCAGAATTGGATGTCATAACAACCCATGTGACATCTAAAGTCTGATAACTAGAATTTCAGTTTCCGTGAAAACGTGCTTGACTTGGAGTAGTATTTAGATGTGTGGCCTTCTGAGAAGTTTCCGTGAAAGCGTGTGAATAAGGACAAAACATTTTGAAAAGACCCGTGATGGTTTGTGGGGTCAGACGGTAATCCTTAAAGCACTCTTGGGCATTACACCACCCACATGCGCATACGCTCGCATTCACTATTATACGCATATTGTATGTTGGAAGTGAATCAATACGTATATGGCAAGGGTTAATATGCGTATGGAAAGCCCAAAAGAAAAAAAAATCCAATTTTTGATTATTAAATGCTAAGAAGTAATTTTTGAAGGGGGGGGGGGGCTCTTGATTTTTGATGGCAAGTTATGAATTAAGGGCTGGAGAACATAGTAGAAGCAAGGTGGAGCATAATCTTCAAGGGAATTTTCTATTGAAGATTCCTGATCTTAAAAATTTCTGTAATGTTTGACACATTTATGATGTTTATTGTTATTACTATGAGTAGTTAAATCCCTCAATGCTAGGGGGTGGTCCATATTCTTGAATTTTTTAATTTTCTAATTTGAACCTTGTAGTGATTGATATTTTATTGTTATCAGTTTTACTTATGTCGGAGTTTAATGCTTTCTCTTTTGGTCAAATTGAGAATTGATTTACGGTTTCCTGTTAGGAAGAAATTTCAACAATAATGCTTGATTGAAGTATTTTATATTAGATATCACCTTGGACTAGGGATACCATATATAAACCATTATGTTTTTTATAATTAACTTTTCTAATTTCATCTGTAGTTCACTATGGACATAGAATTTAATTTGAATGTATAAAGGCTTACTCACTAAGGACTTATGAGCAAACAATCTTGAGAACCGGTAATTTGTAGGGATAAAATAAGTTGTTACAAGGTCAATTTAGGATTGTTGACAATCCAGGTTCAAACCATCCTTCCTAGCATGCTTTGCTCATATTATTTTCTATTCTGTTACATTGCTTTGTTTTCCTCTTATTTACTATTTTGAAATCAAACCTTACACAAAAACCCTTAATTTCTTTTATTTAAATGAATCAAACTTGAACCCAATAATACTACGCATTCCTTGAGATCGACATTTTGGGATTTTCTGATATTACTACATTGACATATTAGTACACTTGTTAATTTATCGATTACTTGGACATCAGAAATTTCTAAAACCCAATCCTCATTATCGTAGATTGTAGATGGCTTTTAACGGGGGAACATGGGTTTGAAATCACTCATAAACCTTTAATCGGCGATGAAGTTTATCAATGACAATAACACCTTACTATTGTCTTTGGAAAGAATAAAAAATGGTCCATTGAGAGAAATATTTGGAGAAAGAGATCAGTTTTCTTTGATCTTCCATATTAGTATAGTCTCTATGTAAGACATTGTCTTGATGTGATGCATGTGGAGAAAAATATGTGTGATAGTTTGATTGGAACACTTCTAAACATTCTAAGAAAGACTAAAGATAGTAATAATTCTTGTTTAGATATGATGAGGATGGGTATATGACAATAATTGGCTTTAGAAGACAGGGGAAAAATAACTAATTTGCCTATGGCATGTCACACTCTATCTAAAAAGGAAAAGAAAAGTTTATGAGGGTTTGCATGATATCAAAGTTCCGCAAGGTTACTCATCAAAAATCAAGAAACTTGTATCAATGAAAGATCCTAATTTAATTTGATTGAAATCTCATGATTGTCATGTCTTGATGCAACAACTTCTACAAGTGGCTATCCGTGGCGTCCTATAAAAAAATGTAAGAGTAACTATAACCAGACTGTGCTTATTCTTCAATTCTATATGTAATAAATTTTTTGATTTCAAAAAATTAGATGAATTAGAAGATGAGGCTGCAATAATCTTGTGTCAATTGGAGATGTATTTCCTAGTCAGAGAAATTAGATTTTATGGTCCAATTTATTTATATTCAATAGAACGACCATGAAGATCTTTAAAGGATATATGAAGACTCATCATCGATCAGAAGCTTCGATCCTTGAAAGATACATCATAGAAGAAGTTGTTGATTTCTGTTTAAACTATTTGTCAAAAGCAGGGTCTATAGGAATTCCAAAGTCTCGTCATGCTGAAAAATATGGAGGTAGATGTACTCAAGGTTTAATTTTATTTCAATGCCTCGGGATATAGTTCTTCAAACAAATTTGTATATGTGCATAATGTTAACGAAATTGAACTTTACCTATCTACTAAGAAAAGAGCTATCAAGGAAAAATATCACAGAATGAGTGACAAGTGGTTGTTGAAAAGTATAACAATAACTTCATAAGTTGGTTTAATAAAAGGATTTATAGTGATGATAGTGAATCCGAGACATTTAAATGGTTATCATACTTTCCAAAATTTAATGTAGTAACTTGGACTGCATATGACATTAGTAATTTTCCCTTTTATACAAAATCAAAAGATGAACGTAGTACAATACAAAATAGTAAGATTATGTTTGAGGCTGAATCCATGTTTTTCTCTAGTTAAAAAGATAAGAATTCTATATTGGCATCTAGAGCGTACTTTGGGGTCATTGAGGAGATTTGAGAGATTGATTATGTTTTATTCAATGTGCCTTTATTTAAATGTGAGTAGATTGGCAATAACATTGGTGTACAAACTAATGAATTAGAATAATCACATGTTGACTTTGGTAAGGTAACTTATATGATCGGACAATTTATCATGACTACCCAAGTAAAATAAGTGTTTTAAATGACTGACCCTTCTGAAAAAACATGGTCAATTATTCTCCAAGAAAAACACATTCCTCGTAGTGATGAAAATCATTATTTAAGTTTTGATATTCTTTCGACTCCTTCTTATGCAACACAAGTGCTTACTTCATATGAATAAGTTGATATATATGATGTGCATGCTATTCGTAATGATCATCAAGAAGGCATATGTGAAAATTAACAAGTAAATATATTTTATTATTTATTCATAGTTTATTATATGTTATAATTTCTTAGGCTATTTACTAACAAGTATCATTATTTGAAATTATAGGTGTTTAAAATCAAGACACCAAAAGATAAGATATGTTCCTCATGTTGTAGATATTATTTGATGTAATGATAGGTGAATTATATGTTGTTTTGTACCATTTTGTTTTGATGTAATATACAATTTTATGTTCTTAATGCAATTTTTAGTTTTAAAGTATTATAATTTTCAACCATTTTTGTTGTCAATTATAGGTGTGGTTCACAAATGGTTTGTGTTTCTGTTTATGCTCTATTTACAATTCAAAAAAGTACATATTGAAAATTTAACAAATCTATAAATTAAAAAATTATATTAAAAAAATCAAATAAAATGACCATGAGCAGGTGTTTCAACTGTGGTTATAAGTAAGCGCGTTATTCAGATTAAAAAATCCCCAAAATTGCGTTGTGGGGTATCAAATCCAAGATCTTAAATCATTCACTATGATTGTTTATTAGAATTGTGGTGATATGTAGCGCGTTTGCCAGCTTATTACCACGGTCAGTAGACCGTGGTTGTAAGTAGTCCACTTAACACTACACGCTATTTTATCAGAGATCCGCAACCGTGATTATATCTCTTTTATAATCGTTGTTAAATATATTATCCGTAGTAGTGCTCGCCCCATGTTAATGTTAATTTTAGAGTACTAAGGAGTTTTTTAATAGAAAAATAAAATAGTAATAAAGAGACGATGATTTCAAAATAAAATATATTGTTTAAAAGATTTTCAAAAAACATAAATGAAAAAACAACGAAAAAAATAACATTCAACAAAATAATAGTTTGCTGGTAATTGTTTGTTAAATTGGCCCGACAACAAAATATGGATTGTATGTCTTAAAGAATTTTAAATTTCACTTATTTGTAAAAATGATTTTTCAATCCATATTCTAAATTATATCTTTACTTTAAAGATTCTTATGAATGAACATAAGTTTTAATTAAAATAAATTGTTTCTACCTTAAAGATATATTTCACTATTATTTATTCAATTTCATTTTGGGTTACAAATCTAGCTCGATGTTGTTTTTAGAATACTAAGGAGTTTTTTAAATTAAAGATTTATATATTAATAAAGAGATGATAACTTCAAAACACGAATATATTACAAAATATAAGAAGGGTTTAAAAGATGGCCAAAAACACAAATGAAAAAACAACGAGAAAAAATAAAATCCCACAAAACAATAGATTAATGGTAATTGTTTGCGTTAAATTGGACCGACAAAAAAATACGAACTATACGTCATAAAGAATTTTAAAATTCATTTATTTGTAAAATTGATTTTTAATCTATATTCTGAATTATATATTTATTTTAATGATTGTTATGAATGAACTTAAACCTAATATAAAACGAATTGTTTCTTCCTTGAAGATATATTTCACTTATAATTATTCGATTTAATTTTGGGTTACAATTCTCACTCATGTTGTATTTAAAGTACTAAAGAGCTTTTTAATAAAAAATTAATGTTAATAAAGAGATGATAATATTATAAGTGTTTAAAAGATTTCTAAAGACACTGTTGAAAAGAAAAAATAAATAAATAATAACATTTTAACAAAACAATAGCTTATCGATAATTGAGTGCATTAAATTGGACCGACGAAAAAATATGAATAGTATGTCTTAAAGAATTTTAAATTTCACTTAATAGTATGTCTAAAAGAATTTTAAATTCAATCTATATTCCGAATTGTATATTTACTTTAAACATTTTTATGAATGAACTTTCATTTAAAATGAATTGTTTCAATCTTGAGGACATATTTCAATTATATTTATTCAATATAATTTTAGACTACAAATCTCGCTCCATGTTGTTTTTAGAGTATTAAGGAATTTTATAATAAAAATAATATAATATTTTTGTCAGGAATTGAACCTTGAATCAACAGTTTGTACATTGTTGATTCAGAGTTAGATCTCCGATAAATTTTTTTATTTAGATTTATATATTATTGATATTTATAAATCAATAATTTGTAAAATTCATTTTTATCGCGTCTAAACTTTTAATTAAAGTTTAATTTCTTTCAAGCTCAAAAATCGAAATGTTTACTTTGATTGTTTTTTTTTATAGGGGATAACATTTACGCTCAAAAATATTATAACTTCGTGAAAAATAATTTATACATAAGAGAAAAATATTATTTAGATTACTCCAAAATAACAACTTTTTTTATTTAAAAGTTATTGATTTATAAATATCAACCACTTATCAATATTTAAAAGAAAATGCAAATAAACACGGTTGTCCGGAGTTAAACCCTAAACCAATAATTTGTATCCATCTAACCCAACCGTTTATATCATTTATAACAATCATCCTTCATATCCTTTTCATCGCATTGAAGAGATGAAAAGAAAAGATAAATACAAGTTTGAGAGAATACAAAATTTTGGAGGAAGACAAAATTTATTGTAATATGCAATTTCACTTAATTATATTACAAAAGTGATTATATATATATATATATATATATATATATATATATATATATATATATATATATATATATATATATATATATATATATATATATATATATATATATTTATATATAGTCTCCTTCTATTTATAGTGAGATTACCTGCACTTCAAGTAATCTCAAAATAACTATCTCAATTATTACATGAAAGTACTAAGTTCAACTATGTCGAATTCTAGCCGATTCGACTCTGTTGAATATACGTTTTCTTAAACTATGTTGAAGTAAACTTCTTCGACAACTTTATATAGACTTTAACATTGTCAAATACAATCTTACTTAATGCAAATAATTATATATTTAATACGTCACCTAATTTATTGTGTCTAAGCTATCCAAGTCATCATTGTTCTCAATCTCTTAAACAATTCAAACTGCACAACCCTTGTCATTATATTTGCAATTCGGTTATCTGATTGCCGTGTTCTGGGCCTAACCTTCCATTCGATACTTGTTCTCTTAGATAATGTAATCTCATTTCAATGTGCTTATTTCTTTCATGTGCTATTGGATTTTGAGTCAGGTTGATAGCAGACATGTTGTCGATCTTCATGGCCATTTCTCAATGATCCTTCCCGATAATTTCTTCGTTAAATTCATCATACATATTGTTTGACATGCACATAGAGAGACATCTATGTATTCAACCATACATAATGATAATGCTACGACAATTTCCTTAATGCTACAATTGATGCACCACCTAATATAAACATGTACTTATACGTATTTAGCTGTAGATTTTCTATCCTCATTTATGATTCTTATGAATGAACTTAAGATTCATTTAAAACTAATTGTTTCAACCTTGAAGATATATTTCACTTATATCTATTCAATTTAGTTTTGGATTAGAAATCTCGCTCCATGTTATTTTTATAGTATTAAAGAGTTTTTTTTTAAATATTAATAAAGAGACAATAATTTTAAAATACAATATATTACAAATTATAATAAATGTTTAAAAGATTGCCAAAGACACTGATGAAAAAACAATGAAAAAAATAACATTCAACAAATCAATAGCTTGTTGGTAATTGTGTGGGTTAAATTGGACCAACAAAATATTAAGTTCGTCGTAAAGAATTTTAAATTTCACTTATTTGTAAAATTTATTATTCAATCCAATATCTAAATTGTATCTTTACTTTAAAGATTCTTAAGAATGAACTTAAGTTTTATTTAAAATGAATTGTTTCTATCTTAAAAATATATTTCACTTATATTTATTCAATCTAGTTTTGGATTACAAATCTCGCTTTATGTTGTTTTTAGAGTAGTAAAGAATTTTAAAAAAAAAAATTAATATATCAATAAAAAATGATAACTTTATAATATAATATATTATCAAATATAAAAAGTGTTTAAAAGATGGTTAAAGACACAAATAAAAAAAAACGAGAAAAATAACATTCAACAAACAATAGCTTTGTCAATAATTGTGTGCAAATCCTTTCGTATAAAATTTAAAGTTTTTTATTTGTATAACATTCAAAGTTCATTTTACAACGGTTGGATAAGTACGGTAGCTCAATAGATATGTAATCGTTAAATTAAATCGAGGTAAGTTATAGATCCAGAGTAAAATCTTTAACACAAAAATTTATTTATATATATACATTATTGATATTTATAAATTAATAATTTTAAAATTCATTTTTATCACGTCTAAATTTTTAACTAAAGTTTAATTTCTTTTGAACTCAAAAACCAAAATATTTATGTTTATTTTTTTTTGATGGAATGATAACATTTATGCTAAAAAATATTATAACTTCATTAAAAATAATTATAAAATAAAATAACTAAATTACGGTATACTTTTAAAAATTAAAAAAGGTAGAAATATATTTATGTAAAATTTTAACTTCATAAAAAATAATTGTAAAATAAAACAACTAAGTTATGGTTTATTTTTAAAGATTAAAAAAGGTAAAAATATATTTCTGTGAATGTTGAAAATTAAATGGATTTTTTTTTAAATACAATTCATAAAATATAACTAATTGGCATTAATGATAATTTATTTAATTATTATGTAGGGAAAACGTCCTCCCACTTTAAATTCAGTTACAAAATATAAATAAGACATAAAAGTAATGCCACCAAATTATTATTAACTATAATTAGTTATACTTTTAAACCCCTTTTATTTCCATGATTTGCCATGCATCAAACTAATAGTTGTCATTCTTCACTTCATTCAGGAAAACCTAAAATTATCTGTAAGGGTCAACTTCATGGAAAACCATATAAACTAAAATAATGAATTATATTTCATAAAAAAAAATTATATCTTTTGCAATAAAATAATTAAATAAATAATAAATCACAAAAAAGGAACAAAGAAAAGTTAAATTAATATTATTTTCTTATATAAGATGAATTACTGTGATTAAAACCTTTCAAAACAAAGATATTCCATTTTTTTAAATAATCAAAGTAATATATATATATATATATATATATATATATATATATATATATATATATATATATATATATATTGGGAAATCTTACGTTGCTCCATAACAACGACCTTCAATACATCTAAAAAAGTTATATGCATGTGCTGCATATCGTTTATAACAATCATCGTCCATATGACATTGTCCTGTAATAAAAAATAAAAATAAAATTATAAAACGGTGAATGATAGTGTATAAGATTAACAAAAATAATAATTAATAATGAACTTACTTTCATGCTCCTCCAAAAAAATAAATAGGGTAATAAAAAGGCTCACGACATAAACAATCTTGAGAGTTTGAGTCATTGTTTTCACCATTACATGTAATAAATATTAAGTTGTTTGATCACTTTATATAGTAAAAACCCCATGGCATCTTTACGTCAATTAAATTTTTTAATAATCATATTATGGTAAAAAAGTCACTTTCTAAAAGTTTTTGTTTTCAATGACAAATAATATATTAATAATAAATGTTATTAAATCTTTTTTAAACTATATTGATGTATTAGGTTCGTCCTTTTAGCTCATAGAATAGATCAATACATAAAAATATTGTATGTAGTGAGAGTTCATTTTTGTATACCAACTTTTCATTAATTTTTTAATTCTTATATAGACTTTCATAATAGAGATAGGAAGACAAACATTATATTATATTAGTATGGTTGGAATTAAATTCAATTTCGAAGATAATTCGAATCAATCTTGACGAATATGAATTAATATCTTTGATTGATCGCGCCTCTTCTTCTTCACCCTTTATTTGAGTGAATCAATTACACATTAGTTGTAAGATGATTCTATTTTACACTTAGATTTGAAGAGATAAAAAGAAAAGATAAATTTAGGTTTGAGAGAATTCAGAATTTTGGAGGAAGAAGAAGAATTTATTGTAGTGTGCAACTTCACTTAATTATATTACAAAAGTGATTACATAATGATGATATATATATTTAACTACATTGAGTCTCTTTCTATTTATAATGAGATTAGCTGCACTCCAAGGAATCTCAAAATAACTAACTCAACTGTTACATGAAAGTACTAAGTTCAACTCTATCGAATTATAACTGATTCGACTTTGTTGAATATACGCTTTCTTAGACTCTGTTGAAGTAAACTTCTTCAACAACTTCATACAGACTTTGACACTGTCGAGTACAATCTTACTTAACGCAAACAATTACATATTTAACACACCATTTAATTCATCATGTCTAATCTATCCAAATTCATCATTGTTCTCAATCTCTTGAACAATTTGAATCGCACAACCTTCGTCGTTATGTCTGCAAGTCAATCATATGATATGCAATGTTTTGGGCTTAACCTTCCATTCACTACTTGTTCTCTTAGATAATGTAATCTCATTTCGATGTGCTTACTTATTCCATGTGATATTGGATTATCCGCCATATTGATAAGAGACATGTTGTCAATCTTCATGGTCATTGCTCAATGATTACTTTATGTAATTTCTTCGATCAAATTCACCATCCATATTGCTTGTCATGCACATAGAGAGGCCTTTATGTATTCAGCCTCACATAATGATAATGCTACAATAAGTTCCTTTCTTGAACTCCAAGCAACTGGTGCACCATCGAACATGAACACGTATCCAGCTGTGGATTTTCTTTCTATCCTCAACATTACCGCACCAACTAAAGTCAGTGTATCCCACAAGTTTGCATTCTTTTCATTCATCTACTGCGAGAAATAAAATGCCATAATCTAGTGTTCCTTTGAGGTACCTTGGTATCCTTTTGGTGGTTGCAAGGTGTGTTACCTTTGGCCTTTGCATGAATCTACTCACCATATCTACATTGTATGCTAGATCAGGCCATGTATGACAAAAGTATCTTAATTATCAAATGAGTCTTCTATACTAAGTTGGATCGACTTCATCTTTGTTTGAATCCTTTGTCCGCTGTAATCTTGTACCAGCTGGTGTCGAAGTTGCATTGCATTCTTCCATCTCAAATCTTTTGAGTATCTCACTTGCATATCTTCTCTGGTGTATCATCAAACCAAAGTCAGACATTTTAAACTCCTTGTTTAAGTCATGTTTGAAATCTCCGATCTCTTTCTTGCAACTGCCTATTATCAATGAGTCATCTACGTAGAGGTTAAGTATAAACAACTCACTCTTGCTTCTTATGACATACACACCATGATCGATCATGCATTTTATAATTGCTTTCTCTCTTTGAAAGTCATCTATCTTCTTGTTCCAAACTCTTGGTGGTTGCTTGAGTCTATACAGGGTTTTATGCAGCTTGTATACTTTTCTTTCTTGACCTTGCTTCACAAAACCAATTGGTTGTGCTACGTAAACCTCTTCATCTAGAGGTTCATTCATGAATGCACATTTCACATCCATCTTACACATGAACCAATTATTTATCTTCTCTAGACCAACAACCAACTTAATTGTTCCGATCCTAGCAACTGGTGAAAAAATTCATCATAGTCAATTCCTTTTTCCTAAAGAAATCCCTTTGCTAAGTTTTGCCTTGTGTCTGGTTACTTCTACCTTTAGATTTAGCTTCACCTTGTACACCCACTTCATATCAATTGCCTTTTTACTTTGTGGTAATTCAACTAGTGGCCATGTTTTGTTGTCTTCTATGGAGTTTAACTCATCTACCATAGCGTGCATCCACTTTGAGTCTTTCAATTCCTCAACTACATTGATTGGGTCAATGTTTGCATAAAAGACATAATGTACTAGCTCACTTTCATCATCTACCACATCATCTAATATGATCACACACTCCTACAACCTTGTAGGCATGTTTCTAGTTCTATGAGGTTTGCTTGTTCCTACTTGACCTCATATTTCTTCTTGTCTAACTTCTCTATCAGCTTCACTAACTGGATCATCACATAGGATTCTCACTGCATCCTTCTTGATGTTTTCAGTCTAGTCACATTCCTTAAGCTCATATATGATCATATCCATATTGATCACAACTTGCTTGTTCACTGGGCAAAACAGTTTGTATCCACCAGTTGAGAGATATCATATCAGAATCATCTAGCTTGACTTGTTATCAAGTTTTTTTCTCAACTGATTAGGCACATGTCTATGTGTTAAGGATCATGTATCACCCCGATTTTTAATTTAATTATTTTATTTGAGTTTAAAATGCTTTAATTTATTTTATTTTAGTGTTATAATGTTATAATTGATTTATTTGGTATTTTTGGGAATTATTGAGTTTTTGGTAGAATTATTAGAATTTGTAAATATTTAAAAATAATAGAAATATTAAAAATAATGTGAGATATTTGGCTTATAGTTGAGGAGGAAGGTAGAATTAGTGAGAATTAGGGGAATAAAGAGAATTAACAAAATAAAATTAGGTTTTATTTTATTTAAAAAGAGGGTTGGGAGATATGGGAGTCAATACGTGTGCTCGAAAAGAGGCAAAAGAAGAAAAACCTAGGGAGAGCGTTTGGAAGGAGCAAAGAGAAAGTCCCAAAAGGCCAAAACTTCATCGTTATGCAAACCCAAGGTAAATGGGGATTGTTCATACGTAGGTGTTTAGGAACATGGATAGTGAAGGTTCATTATCCTCCTACCCTCTTCCATTTCTGTTTCTTTGTAATAATGTTTGTGGGCAAATAAGGTTTAGGCAAAACCTTCTAAGACGGTTATTATGATAATGTTTCTCTATTTGTACTTGATCATTATTAACCTTGTTTGGATAACCTGTGTTGATGCCTTTTGATAAGAAGATAGTAATTGATATTATCCATTGATGCCTTTTGATAAGGAGAGCTCATAAATTTTTGACGTTTGTTAATTTCTTTTATCCATGATTAATCTGTGTGTATTGAATTGATAATATATTTGGTTGATGCCTTGTGATAAGGCAAATGTTGAATTTGATATTTTTCCCTGTTGATGCCTTATAATAAAATGAAAATTAGAATTATCATCCTCATATGATTAAATCTATGATATTGATATGATAACATGTTGATGTCTATGATTGCTTGGGTCATATTAACCAGTGTTGTGTTTATAGGTGTGTGTTGGGGAGATTAAGACTCAATTAGGCAAATCGATTTTGGATTTATGCAATAGGGTGAGAAATCAAAATAATCACAAGATATGGCTCAAATGAGCAAAGTGAAAATGACATAATCATAAACAAGTTATATGAAATGTAAATGGCAATGAATGATAAATGACTGAAATTTAAATTGCATAATAGTAAATGACTTGAGAGTAAAGCAATATTAATAAGATTTAGTCAAATGTTAGTCAAAAGTTAGTGAAGTGTTAATGGTGATTTTAATTGATTAAGTCATTCTTTGGAGAACACTCAACTATTCGTTCACAAGTATGAATCCTTAAACCAAGACATCTTCCATGAGAAGGGCTCCAACTTGGATAATTCAACAAGTATGCCACTAGCTACCATGAAAGGAAAAAAGGTCAAGTCTCCATACAATACCATGAAGAATGAGAGACTTACAATCGCACTTACTAGAATGCTATGCCTCGAGGGTCAAATTTAGCTCTATGTTAAGCAATCGTAATTGGACTTATGTAGAAGTCACAACTATCTGAGGTCGGGCAATAAAAATATAGGTGTTAATGCATGTTAGAGATTTGATATGAGAACCAAACTCCTAAAACATACCACACATTAAAATAAAAGTCAAGAGGGAGTGACCTATCTAAGTCATACTTGTATTGATTCATCTGACACAAGGTCATTGATGAATTATTTAGCCTTTAGACATTAGAGATTTCATTGGTCAAATTATGGAATAGGGAAGAATAGGGATGAAGATGAAGAGGGAGGGGAAGATAGAAACACAAATTGATCATGGGAGGACTTTCATCAAATCAAAACCATCCATTCATTTTGGGAGATGAAATGTACATTTCATCAATCCCCTAAATCCAATAGTTTTGATCCAACAAAAGTCAAATCAATCTTGACCAAAGTCCAAACAGAAAGTCAAACATCACAAGATCCTAAAAATGGCTCAACAATATTTTCAACCATTTAATCAATTTTTCACAATTTAAAAATGAATTAAAATACGTTTTAATTTGGTCAAAACCTAAAATCTCTTCAAAACACCAAATAAATGGCCAAGGGATTTATCCCAGGTAAAACAAGGTCAAAGGATCTTAGACAAAAAATTTCACTATTTTTGAAAAGTCAGAAGTATTTTTAAACAATTAAAAATATGCACAAAAAAATTTAATTCATGAAAAATATCAAAATTAATCCAAAAAATAACTTTAATTCAGAATATGGAAGAGAAAATATTTAAAGATTTTTGGTGAAAGACCCATATTTTTTAGATTAAAAATGAAATTAATATGAATTAAACAAAATAAAGGGATTAATAGAGGTGTTAGACGATAGTACCGATCTAGAAGGGGGGGGGGGAGGGGGATGAATAGATCAGTATTTAAAATTTAGCGCTTTTTAAAAATGTTTTCAAAGGTTGTGAAAGCTCCCTAGACCACAATCGTCTAAACGATTCGTTAATGGAAAAATCAGATATGCGTGAAACCAAATGGAATAACTAAGATAGAGATAATCAACTACTATCTTAACCAATCGATTAATTACCTCAATCCTTGATATAGTTACCACTAATTATGATTTAAAACAATAAGAGAACAAGTAAAGTATTGATAGACTTGTGTGAGGTTAATTTTATCAAACACTTGGTGTGCACTTCACACCAAGTCTCACTCAAATTGAATGTGTAGAATTTTACTTAGTTGCAATCAAAGTGATTGTAAAAATTTATCGAACAACTTCTATGCACAACAACTAAGCAAGATTAATTTTACTGTTAAATTCACAGAAGACTCAATTAATGCAGAATTTAAAGAGTCAAGAGAAAGAGAGAACAACACCAGATTTGTTTAGGCAGTTGCCCTTTCGTCCTTGCTTAGGGTACGTCTGCCCCCAATTCTAAAACTAAAATTGAGATATTTATTATCAAATTGCAAAGCTAATACAAGAGAAGAAATGATCACCACCAACAAACCCCAATTATTGTTGCAGATTATATTCACTTCTCTCCCCTTGATTCGAGTTGAACCAATTCCTTTAAGTGTTTTGAACAAACCTCCGGTTGTAACTACCTTAATGCAAGAACTCCATGTTCTCCAAAACTCTAGCTCGAATGATTTCGATTAGATCTGCGTGAAACCTCCGGTTGTAGCTATCTTATTGCAAGAACTCCACATTCTCCAAAGTTCTAGCTCGGATGACTTCAATTGCAAGACGCTTGAACCCTAACCTTCCTTCATAATCCTCTGGTTACCGTTACTTCTTTGAACAAACCCACCGTTCTTCAAACCTTTCACTCAGATGAATCTATGAAGCAAATATTAGTGCAAAAAACCCCAATTCTTGGAGGATAAAACCCCAATGGTTTTTGTAGCGGTAAATTCATGACCATTAAGCTATGGATAAACTTAACGTCAATAAAACCAGAGTCGCCACTGCGCTTTTATTGTTTCCAAGGGAAAAGGGAAAAGTACGAACAAAACCCAAAAATAAGAAGTTCAAATCAAAACTAATAAAATGCCAGAGATCACAGGTAAGGGGGTTGGTTACATAGAGGGAAGGTGTTAGCACCTAATGTGTCCTAGGTACTCCTAGGGAGCCCTTTCTTGTATGCATATGTGTTTTTGTACAAAAATGATATTTGCAATAAATAGAGTAGGGGGATGAGAAAAGAATTCATTAATTATATTTTTGTGTTTGACAAGCCCTTCGGACTTGTGACTACGTACCTGTTTACCAGTAATTTCTGACAAACAACCGCTAGTCCTCCAATATTATGAATCTTGGTAACTTACAGGATCGACTAGATTGATCCTAGGACATGTGTCTCAAGAACTAGTATTATGGTGATTTGACTGATGATTAAGTTTGTTTCTGGTTTATGAATGGTAAAAGGTGTTTCGACAATAACTCTAAACGAAATTTATGACTTCATAGACAAAGAGTAAATGACAATAATTCTTGTAAAAAGGCTTTTTTAAGATAACAAAAGTAATAGGCAAAGGTAAAGATAAATAACTTGAAGTAAAAAGCTTTAAGTTTGAAAAGGTACTGGAAATGAATGTTTGGCGAAATGTAAATGTAAAGGGAAAGCAATGATGAAAAAACTTTGAAAATAAAGGCAATTCGACAGAAGAAAAGACAGTAAATGGTTCTAATTTAAGTAGTTTGTATTAAACAAATAACATGAAATGTAATCATGGCGTTCTTCATACATACATTTTCAGCAAAGACTCGTTTCTCTCGCTTCGGTACTTTGAGTATTTTTAGTGAATTTTGTATATCAGTTTGAACACACCAAATTTGAAAACTAAGACTCCTATTTATAACAATTCGACCCTAACGGTCTCTACACAGATGATCGCCGCGTTTGACATTTTCAAACGTTACGTGTCTCAGATGCTTCCACGCGTTTGCCTAACGAAACTACTTCATTTGAATTTCAAATCCTTCCCGCTCGAAGCTTCGAAACTGCCAATGCCGCTGTCGAATAGAACTTGTGGAGATCAAAAAATCTTCTAAGTATTAAGCTTCGACAGAAAGGTCCTTTCTCCCAAGAAAAGGATTTAATAAAATAGCTTCGACAAAGCCATTTTTATATTATTCTCCAAAACATTATATTTTCAAAGAACTTCAACTTAATGGTCGAAATCTCCAGCTAACAAGTTGCCCTCAATAAATGTCTATTTCGAATTAATGCAGAAATGGGTATTTGTTTGTAATCACCAGATTTCGACCAGAGGCCTTTCATAGACCTAAAAGTTCATATCTGTCAGTTAGTGATGATTTACTTTTTCAAAACGTCTCATTAAGACGTGCGCGCAGTTATTATCATCATGAATTTCAACTTCCAAGAATAATGAACAGTAATCTCTGTACCCTTTTCACAGGAAAGCCACCATGTGGCCCACTACCTTGGCAAGGTGTAACCAATCAGCTTCGTAGGTTAATACTATAAAAGCTTATTGTCACTTCCTTCTTCCCTTTTTACGAAAATCTTCATCTTCAACCTGAGTTCACCTCCAAACTTCTCTGAAACGTTTCTTCTTCCTCAAAACCCTAATCTTTCAAAACCTAAAAAACCCATAACAATGTATTCTAATAAACAGCAAAAGAAATCAAAGAACACCAAATACGTTGGATCTTCAAAGAGTTCTGCTTCTCAAAACATTCCAACAAGCAAAATCATAACTGTTGGGAATCGGAAGTACATTACACCTCTAAAACTCATCAAAGAACAGAAAGCAATATATGCTTCCCAGGTAATGATTCCTTCCTTACTTTCTGGAAAAACTTTAGGATTTTTAGGCCCATTAATTTTTGAAGGACATTTAGAGAAGTGTGTAAACTTCTTTCCTTGTTATCACACCACAAAACCCATATCCAACAAAATCGTTTCCTCTAGAAATGCTGAAGATTCAGTCCAAAGAGAGGCCTTTCAACTGGATTATATTACTGATAGTTTCAGACCCTTTCGTTATTGTCCAACTCTAGACAAATCCTATTTAGCCTGGTTGACAAAAGTTGAGAAAAAGAAAGCTCCATTTTGGAAGGAATTGGGCATTTTCGACCTGATTCAGATGTCAAAGCTAGGGTTTAGCTACTGCCAACCTTTATTACTATCCATCCTGTATTTCTGGGATAGTACATATAACACCTTTCATCTCCCCTGTGGAATGATAACTCCTACGCTCTTCGACGTAGCTTCCATTTCTGGACTTCCTCCGACAGGAGAAACCTTCGACCCCTATCAAGACTGCGAAAACTTAATTGACTTTAACGTCAAGAATGCTTCGTTCAGTACTTATATTAATTTGTATCATGCTGATGGGGAAGAAGTTTATGACATAGAACATATAACATTCTTGGGTCTATGGTTATCCAAGTTCTTCTTCTGCTGTAAATCTCTGCAAGTTGCAAAGAGGTTTCTAACACTTGCTAATCAATTGCATGCTGGTCGAAGAGTGTGTTTAAGTGAACTTCTATTGGCTAGTTTGTATGAAAGTCTAGGATCTGCTAGTGCAAAGTTAAAGGAGTATAAAGCTGGTACAAACTTATTACTATCTGGGCCTTATTGGCTTCTTCAATTGTGGCTCAATGCCACTTTCGAATCCTTTTTGCCAACACATGTAAATGTTGATGAAAATGCCCCAAAGATAGTAAATCGAAGCATTGAAGGCACCAGACTCCTTCAGCTGACTCCAGTTGATGATGTTGACAATCTGCAAACTTCCCTCACCAAATACACCCTGATGTTCTCGAAGCGTCACCATTTATCTCCTTCGATGGCTCCATTTGCCAGTCAAACCCATGGTCCTTCCTGGTTCACTACTTCGCTTGAGGATGCTGTTAAGGACGTCGGCACAGAGATCGAAGATCTATGGCGTGCCTTTCTCTTCCTAAGGCTGCTTGTTTCAAGGATCTTGCCAGTAAAGAGCCATGTTTGCTTGTTGGCTTACCAACCTAATTTTGTCTCTCGACAATTTGGGTTGTGTCAACTTATTCCTATCTCTTTATTCAACCGAAAGCGCGAGATATGCTGTGCAGGGACTGATTAGAGTGTTCGAGACATTGCAACCCACAAAGAATTCCATGCAAACTTTGCTGAATTCCAATTAATAGCATACCAACCGTCGTTCCACTCTACCAATGGGTTCGCCACTTGGTGGACAGATTTCTATTCAAAGAATATGTTTACTACTGCTGAAATCAAGAAACGTCTAACGAAGGCCTTTTCATCTTTGCAGGAAAATGTCTACAAGGGAAAGCTTACTCATTCTGAAGAAATCCAAGCATTCCAAAAGTACTTTGAAACTGTCTATAACCCAATGGAACTTGTTCAAACTGTCTGTTACGCAGCGTCAATTTTAAAAGAGAAATTTGAAAAACAAATTGCCAAAAAGAAATTTCCCAACGTTGTAAAACCTGAATTTAAATATGATTTAGCCTTTGAGTGTGAACCACCCAAATTTTCAAATTTACCCAATGCAGACTTTGCTTTGTCATTTTTCACCCTTACCCAAATTGGTTCACATGTGGGAACATTTTTAATGAACTGAAAAATGACCAACAAAAACCTGCCAAAAGAGTAGTTGCAACCAAACATACCTTAGACAGTTTCAAAGGCTTTCTTCACTTTGATTTGGATGTAGTGAGAATTACCTCTCCAACATGTGAAGGTGTGAAATGTTTGGATTTCTTGGTTTTACAACTCCTTTTCGTCTTTTGCTAATCTTTTAAACATTTGCATGTTTCGACTAACTCACATTCTTCTTTAGCTGTCGAAAGGAAGGTGGTGAAGAGAGAGAAGCCTGTGGCGAAAGCTAGTTTGAATACTGCTTCTAAGCCGACTACCTCTTCGAGCCAGGGAGCTCCTTCTGCCAAGGATGCTGCTCCAGAGAAAATAAAGAAGAGTTCAAAGGTATTACATCAAATAACTTCTTTGTCTCTTTCATATTTTTCTAACTGTTTATAATTTTCTTTCCTTCAGGGTAGTGGCAAGCCTCCTCTAACGCCAAAGAAAAGAAAAGTCCCAACTGAAAATGTAATCCTTGTCGAAGATGATGAAGAAGAAACTCCTCCCACTCCACTTAAGAAGAAACAAAAACAGAATAAGGCAACAATTACCCCTTACCAAACAAACAAACAACAAGGTGTCGAAATCAACATTCTCCCACCTTCTTCAAAGGAAACTCAATCCCAGCCCTCTGGTGGCGCAGCGCTGGAGCACATTGGGAGCAATGCTTCCGACCCTGAGGCTCAACAGGTGAACTTTTATCCTGAGTCTTTTATCTTTCGATAAACTTATTTTTTTATTCTAACACTTTGTTTTCAGTAAAGGCCTACCACTCCCCTTTCTACTGGCAATCAGAGTGATCCTTCGAGAGGTATGAATCCATCTCCTCCTCCGACAATCAGCGGTGCTGTTCAAAACAAAGGATCTTCGACTGGAGCATAAAATCTCAAAGCAGATAATGTCCAGAACGAACAAGAAACCTCTTCTCCTGATGAAGATGGTAAAAAAGATTCGAAGAAAGCTGAAGAGAAGGATTCAGAAGAGAAAGAAGATTATGAAGATACTTCCAGTAACTCTCCTCCAAGAGTTACGTTCCCTTCAGATTACGCTGACAAGGATGATCAGGATTCTGATGAGATTGAGGGGTACTTTCAGCAAGATGAAGACATGAGTGAGGGAGAAGCTGATCCTGAAGGAAATTAGACTGGAACTGGTGATGCTATTGTCGAAACGGTCCCAAATCCAACTAATGTTCACCCATCCACTATCCAGACTTTGCCTGTATCACTTACTGAGGAGGAGAAAAATGCTTTGAAACAAAATGATCCCCTAAAGTATGTAAGGTTGATGATGGCTCAAAGAGAATCTTCTTCAGAACAAAGAATTTCTGGAGCTTCGACCCATTCTGGTGCTAGTGCAAACGAAGCATCACATGACGAACTCCTTAAGCAGGTGAAAAAGGCTGTTTTAGATGTAGATCTTTTTGAAAAATTGAAGAAGGATGTGGGAGAAAGCTTTTTCATAAAGAAGCTGATAAGCAAGATCAACATCACTGCTTGTCCCACTGATATAGGTGAAGCCCTTATCGACATCCAGAACATCATTGACCAAATTTGTGCTGAATACCGTAGGGAGGTGGATGCCAAAGCAAAGCTTCAATCAACTGAACAAGCTCAAGCCACTGCGTTTTATAATGCCCTTCGAACTTCAAAAGCCTCTGAGGAGTTAGCCGCTTCCAGAAAATCAGCCCAAGCAGAATTCGACACTTATACTGCTTCGATACGACTCTGGGAATCTCACATTGCAGAATTGCAGAAGAAGATTTCTGATGCTAAAGAGAAGCAGGCTGTTATCCAAGGCTTGGATAGTACTGCTTGATCTAAAGTTTTGTGCCAATTTTTTGGCTTCTTCCCTACATGCTTTTTGATCAAACCAATTATTACTTTATTGGCTGCTTCGACTTGTCCATTGGCTTGAGCATAATAGGGTGTGGATGTTAATAATTTGAAACCCATTTCCTTTGCAAATGCTTGCATCTTTCGACCAGTAAAAACTGATCCTTGATCTATTGTTATACTTTCTGGGATTCCAAATCTATATAATATTTGCCTTTGAATGAATTCAATGACAGTTTCTTGATCCACATTTACTAAAGGTATTGCTTTGACCCATTTAGTGAAACAGTCAATTCCTACAAGTATGTACCTTTGACCTTTGGATGAAGTAGGTAGAATTTCCCCAATTAGATCTAATTCCCAACCTCTGAAAGGCCAAGGCTTGATAATTACATGAAGCTCACTTGCAGGAGCATGTTGAATTCCTGCATGTACTTGACATTCTTGGCAACCCTTACCAAACTCTATAAAATCTTTTAACATGGTGGGCCAATACATTCCATATTTGAAAAGCAACCATTTCATCTTATGGCCTGCCTGGTGTGCTCCACAGGCTCCACTATGTACACTAGATAATGCTATGTACGCCTCGTTTTCTCCTAGACATTTCAACAAGATCCCTTCAGGGGTTTTCTTGAATAATTCATTCCCCATCAAAAATAAGATAAAGCCCTGTACTTGGTTTTTCTTTCTGTATCTATCAAAGGGTCCTTGAGATAATTAATAATTGGATTCCTCCAATCTGTATCCATTAAGATATCAATGGCCAGTACTTCAAACTCTTCTTTGTTAGCATATCCTAACTGAGTGCTTTCCAAATCTGTCGGAGACAATCTGGCAGCCATTGCTTTTCCTCTTACTTTGATAAGTTCCTCTAGCTTCTCTTTTGAAATTCTATACCCTGAAGCTATTTGTGCTAAGTCATTAGCTTCTTGGTTTTTTATTCTAGGAACATGTTTTATGTCTATGTATTCAAACTTTTTGAGCAACCTATTTGCAATGACGAAGTACATAATCAAATTTTCTTTTATACATTTGTACTCCTTCGTTAGTTGCTTAATTACTAATTCCGAGTCTCCTTTAATTTCGACCCTAGTTGCCTCCAATTCCAACAAAGCCTCAAGTCCTGCAATGAGGGCTTCATATTCTGCCTCGTTGTTAGAACAAAGGGGACCTTCGATTCTATATTTGAGTTTTGTTGGAATTCCATCAGGAGAAATTATCATGACCCCAACTCCACTTCCATCCTTATGAGTGGAACCGTCGAAGAATAATCTCCAAGGTTTTAACTCAACTTGAAGTTGAGGACTTTAGACCACTGCGTGGTCTACAATAAAGTCTGATACTATTTGTCCCTTCATTGCTCTTAAAGGCATAAAGGCTAAAGAGTATTCAGTGAGGGCTAATGCCCATTTGCCAATTCGACTGTGCATTATTGGCTTCGATAACATATACTTAATGAAATCAAAGTGTGAAGAGATGTATAAATCAATAGGTTTTATATAATACTTGAGTTTAGTACAAGAGAAATGCAAACAAAGACACAACTTTTCTATTGAAGTGTATCTACTTTCTGCATCATTTAAAACCCTACTAAGATAATAAATGGCTCTTTTGATGCCATCTTCATTCTCTTGTGCCAACATGCTACCTATAGTAGTGTCGGAGGCTGATTTATACAGTCTCATGGGCTTCTTCCCACATGGTGGTGCCAAGATAGGAGGATTCGTCAAATAATGCTTGATCTTGTCGAATGCCTTTTGATGTTCATCATTCCATTCGAACTTCCATTGTTTCAGGCGTAGGAGGGGAGAGAAGGCTTGAGTTCGACCACTTAAGTTTGAGATGAATCTTCTCAGGAAGTTTATCTTTCCTAATAATGATTGCAATTCTTTCTTAGTTGATGGTGCTTTGGTCTCCATAATAGCCTTCGTCTTATTCTGATTGATTTTTATCCCCTTTTTATGGACCACAAAGCCCATAAATCTCCAGCCTGCACAAAGAATGCACATTTAAGAGGATTCATCTTTAAGCCATGTTTTCTGATTCTTTCGAATGATTGGCTGAGATGGGTTAGATGATCTTAGTCTGATATAGATTTTATCACAATATCATCTATGTAAACTTGCATAAATGTCTCTATATAATCATGGAATATAGAATTCATTGCTCGCTGGTATGTTGCCCCAACATTTTTTAAACCAAAGGGCATAACTATCCACTCATAAGTGCCTATTGCCCCTGGACATCGAAAGGCTGTTTTGGAAACATCCTCTTCAGCAATGAAAATCTGGTTATAGCCAGAGTATCCATCAAGCATGCTGAGATATTCATAGCCTGCAGCTGAGTCCACCAGCATTTCTGCCACAGGCATTGGATACTCATCTTTAGGAGTTGCTGCATTTAGATCGCGAAAATCTATACATACTCTTAAAGAGCCATTTTTGTTAATTACAGGAATTATGTTTGCAATCCATTCGCCATACCTTGTGGTCCTGATGAAATTGCATCGAAGAAGTATTTCGACCTCTTTTTTGATCTTTGAGAGGATCTCTGGGGAGAATCTCCTTGGAGTCTGCTTGATGGGCTTCTTGCCATCCTTGATAGATAGCTTCAATTAGACCAGGTCCCTCTTCAAACCAGGCATCTCGTCATAGTCCTAAGCAAAACAATCTTTGTTTTCTCTTAGTAGTTCAATTACTCTTACTTTCAACTTGGGGTCCAGTTTAGTGCTGATGTAGGTGATTCTTTTTGAACTCCCATCTCTAAGATCAATTTCTTCAAGAGGATCTTGCGCTAACATCTTCGCACTCGCCGTTACTGGATCTTTTTCGAATCCCAGAGGCTTTTCGTCATAGATGGCATCTAACCTCTGGTCTGTTAATTCCATGGGCACCTGTTCGTCAGGGGTTTTTGGTTTAAAGTACTCCCCAGGTCCCGTATTATAAATTTCACCATATGTGGCTTCGTCAGCCATGTTAGTTATCTCGGCTTCGAGAGCCGCTTTTCTTTTGTTCTCAACCATGTAGGCCAAAATCTTTTCGAAAAAAGAAGACTCAGGCATAATACAGGTCTTCATCCCAGCCTGTTGGCCGTATTTCAAATGATTCCCCCTTCTTCTGGGTCCCCTATAATTTCCCTATCCCATTGAAATCCATTGGGATGGAGAGTCAAGAAATACAAAGCATTTTTATTTGGGGCGTAGCCGTCTTCAGCTGGGTGGCATGGTCCTATATGAGCCAAGTTCCTGTCGATGTTCTTCTTATCTACATGGTTCACTTCTGCCATGAAGTAACTTTGATCAGCTTCAACATTTTCTACTACACCATCTTCTCTCCAGATGGATACCCTCTGATGCATGGTCGAAGGAACTGCCCATATTCCATGTATCCATTCCCTTCCTAGCAGCAAGTTGTAATTCGCCTTCGCAGGTATCACCAGGAACATTGTTGGTCTTGTGATTGATCCAACAGTCAGATTTACTTGTATGACACCCAGAGTCTGTCCTATCTTACCCTCATAGTTCGACAATACCATATTGTGAGGTTTAACATCAGTGTCGAACATACCTATCTTTTTCAACATGAATTGAGGCATCATATTGACTACTGCTCCTCCGTCCACCAGAACTTTATTCACCCCCACATATTCAACTTTAGCTCTAATGTCTAGGGGCTTGAGATGGTTCTGCATCTCTTGGTGAGGCCTTTCAAAAAGAGCGTTCTGCTCTTCGACAGCACCGTTGTTGAGAACATAGTAACACACAGGTTTATGCTTCACCATCTCCACAGCATCCGCTTCCTCATTATCTTCAATCTCCGTCTCCTGATTATATTCGTATGGAAGAACTGAGACCATATTGCAATTCATATTAACAGATGACACTCCGTTAGACTCAAAGTCGTCAGTGAGCATTTCTTCCTCTCTTATTTGTTCCTCCTGCACTTTCTGATTTTTGTTTTCATCTGGAAACAACTTCCTTCCTACAGGTGGTTTAGGCGAATTTGTGACATTTGAGGGAACCTTGACGTTGCTGGATTCTCCAATCTCCCTTGAAGTCATCTCTCTTTCAACCTTCCTCAACCTCTGATGTCTTCTCCACTGGGACCTTGACATGGGATTCTTTCCTTTGTAGTTCTCCAGTATGATAGCCTCTCTCTTAGATACCTGGAACTATTTCCTATAAGCCCAAGAGGTTCTTCCTCCATCCTCAAAACTTCTCCACTTTCCCTTCTTCGACCCCGCCTGAGTCCATTTGTCCTCAGGGACTTCTTCCGGAAGTTTAAACATAACTCTTTTCGCCCTTGGGTGAGGGCTGTCTTGCCTCATAGGAACTCCCCTCTTGTCGAATATGTACATATTCGGGTTACCTTCGTGTCCATTCCAACCTTGGTTAGATGGAATTCTCTCGAACGCTTCGGCCAATTCCCTGTTGTAAACTGCCTCACATCTGGGACACATCAAGCATTCTGTCCCGTACTTGTAGCAATGCACAATAAAACCAAGAAGGCTTTCTCCAGGCTTGGGATACACCTTCAGTAGTTGGATTTCCTTTCTCCAATTTCTCTCAGTCTTAGTTCGTTGCCATCTTTCATAGTCCTCAACCACCCTTCAACACATCATGATGCTACACCTTGGGCACAACAACATGTCAGAATTTCTTTTGTGACACCTCCACAGGTATTCACGTAGGCTCTCATTAGCTTTGGGGTAGCCAAACTGCATTCCCTCTTATTCTATCTTCAGACACCTCTCCACTTCCTCCATTTCTAGGGGGTTGGTTGGTTCAGATCCACCATGTTGACACCTAGATTGGCGCCATCGGCGATTGAAATTTCCTCAAATTTCTTCCTTAGGCCCTCAGTAGCCTCAGTTGCCTTCCCATTAAGACCTTCAGTGGCCTTTGGTTCGACATGAGCAACCTGATCACCTTCGAAAGAAATTCCAAAGGGAACATCATTATTTAGGCCATCAGTAGCCTGCTTTCCAACTAGCACATAGCCTTCAGTTCCTGTTTCCTTCACAGCCTCCACTTCCACCATGTCAATCATGTTGATTTCGACAGATTCAACATAATTTGTGTCAGTAATGTTGAGGGGGTCAGCATCAACCTTCATCTGGTTTTCCCCCTTGTCAGCGAACTTGAGGCGGCCATCCTTAATTGCATTCTGAATAAGATCCCTGAAAAGAAAGCATTGTGAGGTTTTATGGCCTAAAAAATTGTGATATTTACAGAAGCCTCTTTTCTTCCGTTGTTCTAACGGAGGAATTTTGATATTATGAGGCACTATCATTTGGCCATCTTTTACTAATAAATCGAAGATTTGATCACATTTGGTAACATCAAATGTGTAAGTCTTTTTAGGAAATCTATCATTCTTTTTCAGTTTCGACAGGGTTCCTGCCATTCGAAGGTGTAAGTAATTTACAAGCATAAGGTGGCGCTTCTTTTAATTCATCCAAATCTACTTCGAATTCCTCGAGACCATAAGGGTCATTAGAGATTTCAGACTCCCCATCTTCAAATTCGACATAAGCAACCCTTTCTTTCTTATAATTCTTATTCGCTCTGGCCTTTTCAGCTTTTAAACGTTCGACCTGTCGAACCCTGTCTGCTAATTGGCCCATATCTCTTAGATACTAGGTATCTAAATTTTTCCTAATGGAATAGTCTAAACCTCCAGCGGCCATTTCGACTAACTCATGTTCAGGCACTATTGTAAAGCATCTAGATTTCAACAAATGAAACCTATTTAGATAATTATTTATAGGTTCAATGAATTTTCTTTTGATACTGGCTAATTCCTTAAGACTTATCTTAGTTTGGCCCATGTAGAATTGTTCATGAAACAATCTTTCCAAATGAGGCTAAGTATCTATGGAATTTGGTGGCAAAGTTGTAAACCACGTGAAGGAATTCTTCGTTAAAGAACTGGGGAAATATTTCATTCTTAGGTTCTCACTGTTCGCCAAATTCCCTGCCTCAGTCATGTATCTGGCTATGTGTTCTATAGTGGATTCACTAGTGTCCCCTGAGAATTTAGTGAACTTAGGGATTTTACAACCCCTTGGTAATTCAGTTTGTAGGACGTATTCTGATAAAGGAGAGGAATAATTTGGCCGTCGAAGTCCTGTATTCAGACCATGCCATGATTCTTTCTATCATAGTAGTTAAGTCATTTTCCATCATGTTTTCTCGCCTAACCCTATGAATTACTTCGTCCGCATCCTGGTCTCTATTAACCATTATTTCTCTCCTAGGTTGTTCTTCTGGGACTTCCCGTTGAACTGGATGTTGTTCTAATCTTGCCCCCATGACCCTTTCGTCAGGCGCTTGTCTAGGTGGTCGAACCTGATTTATAGTTGGTTCTTCTTCCTGGACTATAACTTGGTTTGGTCTGTGTCGAACAGAGGACTAAGGGGAGCCTAGGAAATCTGCTATGCGTCCCATCTGCGCTGACAGTTGTTGGTATGTTTGGGCATTATCATTGTTAGTCCTATTTACATTCTGTATTAGGGGAGAAAAAATGGTATTCATTTCTCTGGTAAGAACTCATACCATATCATGGTTACTAGCATCCATTTGATGTCTAAAGGCTACCTGGTTATTCGTTGTAAGGGTAGGTAATAGGGTGGAGACTCCTTGTGATTGGGTATTTCGACCTACATGGTTCATGCCAAAACCAGAATTTTGAATTGGTGAAATAACCGTATTATGGGGTTGAGTATATATGGAAGTATTGTTTTGAAGTCCCGCCATGGCAGTAGATGGCATTCCATATGGGTATTCTCTCAAAGGCCTAAAATTCTCAAATCCTGGTGGCCTAGGGGTTGAATTTGCAGAAATGTCTGCTACGCTTGACATAATAGGCATTTTTGTCGAATTATTTAAGGCCATGGATCCAAATGTTGGTATGGCCTGTGCGCCAGGGGTCTCAGTGGTTGCATCAATCGAATTTGCTCCGATTGTGCCTGTTCCCTGGGGAGGAAATTGTTCCCCTTGACTGGTTGTATTAACCATCTTTTTTGTGTTTTTTCTTTTGGTTATAGGTTGCGAATTGTTGGCTATCTTACCACTTCTAAGGTTCATACAACACTATGATTTTTTAACCCAAAAGAATAACAGCAATTTTGTATTGTAAAAGTAAAGCAAACTATTATAATTAACAATTCTTTTGACACTGTCCCACTGGGCGTGCCAATTTGTTTACCAGTAATTTCTGACAAACAACCGCTAGTCCTCCAATATTATGAATCTTGGCAACTCACAGGATCAACTAGATTGGTCCTAGGACATGTGTCTCAAGAACTAGTATTATGGTGATTTGACTCATGATTAAGTTTGTTTCTGGTTTATGAATGGTAAAAGGTGTTTCGACAATAACTCTAAATGAAATTTATGACTTCATAGACAAAGAGTAAATGGAAATAATTCTTGTAAAAAGGCTTTTTTAAGATAACAAAAGTAATAGGCAAAGGTAAAGATAAATAAGTTGAAGTAAAAAGCTTTAAGTTTGAAAAGGTACTGGAAATGAATGTTTGGTGAAATGTAAATGTAAAGGGAAAGCAATGATGAAAAAACTTTGAAAATAAAGGCAATTCCATAGAAGAAAAGACAGTAAATGGTTCTAATTTAAGTAGTTTGTATTAAACAAATAACATGAAATGTAATCATGGTGTTCTTCATACATACATTTTCAGTAAAGACTCGTTTCTCTCGCTCCGGTACTTTGAGTATTTTTAGTGAATTTTGTATATCAGTTTGAACACACCAAATTTGAAAACTAAGACTCCTATTTATAACAATTCGACCCTAACGGTCTCTACACAGATGATCGCCACGTTCGACATTTTCAAACGTTGCGTGTCTCAGATGCTTCCACGTGTTTGCCTGACGAAACTACTTCGTTTGAATTTCAAATCCTTCCCGCTCGAAGCTTCGAAACTGCCAATGCCGCTGTCGAATAGAACCTGTGGAGATCAAAAAATCTTCTAAGTATTTAGCTTCGACAGAAAGGTCCTTTCTCCCAAGAAAAGGATTTAATAAAATAGCTTCGACAAAGCCATTTTTATATTATTCTCCAAAACATTATATTTTCAAAGAACTTCAACTTAATGGTCGAAATCTCCAACTAACAGTACCAACATAAAATGAGGGATCAAAACCTCGTAATTCGTGGTATCAATTTCAAAGTGAATGAGTTGCTTTTAACAAACACTTAAGTTTAACAAAGGCACAAAAGGCCCAAAAATGGTTTGAATGAGTGTTATTTCTTTTTGGCTTTTGAAATTTTAGTTCACGTATAGTTAAGTTCATTTATAAATTTGATTAAGAAAAGAGTTTTAAAAATGCAATGGCATAAGGCCAAAGTTTCTAATTTGCAAAATGGTCTAAGTTTAGAAAACAAACACAAGCAAAGAAGATTTTTGAAAGGAGGGAGAGATTTGAAATTAAAGAAATGGGGGAGAGATGAAGAGACTAATCCTAAGCACAAATTTAAAAGTTAAGAGTTAAAAAGATCTTACCAATGGGCTACAATCCAATAGACAAGAATGTTATATAGAAACCCAAATTTTCCTTGGACTTTAGAATCAAGCAATATCAATACACAAATAGCAAGATGAAGAGCAAGGCATCCAATAAAGATAGCCACATCCAAGCTTAGCCACTCCATGATCTTCTTCAAAATTTCCCATGCATCAGATGACTTCCAGAAGTAGGTATTAGACGCAGGTTCAAAATAACAGCTTCAAAATGATCATGTTGCAGGTGAACTCAAATGGATCTTCAATATTGTATCAGATGAATGTTTTTCACAAGCACTTGGTTTCATGAAAGTTGGAATTAGCCAAGTCCTTTTTCATAGGGAGTGTTGCCTAATTCTAAGTCCATTGTCTCAGGTCAAATCCAACAGTCCACACAAATGTCTTTTAGGGTTTTTGTTTATATTATGTACATTAAGGTCAAAATACCACACAAACAAACAAGTATATACAAACACAATATATCACAAATTATGGCCCAAGTGGGCAAAGTGAAAATGACATTAAAGTAAACAAATTGAATGGTATAAATAACGGCAAATGAATAAAGCTTGAAATTAAAGTACATAAAAGTAAATGGCTTGAAATTAAATGTTAGTTGTTAGTTGATTAGAAATTAGTATTGCTTTTGCTTTGTATTGTTAAGTCATTCTTTGGAGAACACTCAACCCACTATTCACAAGCATGAATCCTTGAACCAAGACATCTTCCAAAGGAAGGAAAAAAGGCCAAGTTTCCACACAATACCATGAAAGAGGGGAGACTTACAATCTCATTTACTAGAATACTATGCCTTTTGTGTCACAAATTTAGCGCTATGTTAAGCAATCGTAATTGGACTTATGTAGAAGTCACAACTATTTGAGGTCGGGCAATAGAATTTTGGTGTTAATGCATGTTAGAGACATAGTATAATGGACTATGCTCATGAAACATACCACACACAAAAATAATATACAAATGGGTGAACCTAATCTCATCCACACTCATGTTAATTTTGCAATCAACTAGCCTTAGGATATAGAGATATCATAGGTCCATGACATGAATGGATAAAGAAGGTGAGTGAGATGAAGAGGGAGGGGAAACATAATCAACACAAATTGGTCAAGGGAGGACTTTTACCAAATTAAGATCATTCATTCATTTTGGGAGATGAAATGTACATTTCATCAATCCCCTAAATCCAATGATCTTAACTTAACAAAGTCAAATCAACCTTGACCAAGACCCAACAACACAAGTCAAAGTCAACAAGTCAATAATAGAAGCTCAACACAATTTATTTGGCATTTAATCAATTAAAAAAAATTAAAATATGCATTAAATTAATATGAATTAATGAAATAAATTAAATATTAACAAAATCAATTAAATCATGAAAAATATGAATAATGATCCAAAAAATAATTTTAACTCAGAAAAAGAAAGAGGAATTTATTTAAATTTTTTTGGTGAAACTCTCATATTTTTTGGATCAATATTAAAATTAATATGAATTAATGAAAATAACACAAATAAAATGAAAATAAAATAATCAGAAAAAACGTGGACCACTTGATCTCCCTCATTAATTGAGGTGGCAGATCAAGTGGCCACAAGCGTGCAATCCATTGTGGACTCTAGTCAGCGCGCCACAAGCGCGGACACCAACGCTTGTGATTAAAACAAATCAAACATATCATGTGGCTCTAGACCTTGCCAACTCTTCACCGGAGCAAATCTCCGGTCTCCTTCTCGGGCGAGCCTGCCGGGCTGGTCCAATCATTACCATCACTAAAATAAAAAAGGAGGACATGATTTTAAAGTAAAAATGGCACTGAGCACGAATCTGGCCTCAATTCATCCTAACTCCAAGTATATTGAGAGATACGAGGAGTTGAAATTTGAGGTGCATGATTTGAGTTGCTTCGATTTGACCTCAAAGCAACTCAATCTTGTTGCCTACATTGGTAGAACTTCAGACAACCAAGGATCCAAGAGAATTATGGAGAATTGAGTGAGAACCGAAGAGATGAAATTTTCTGGAAAATACCTTAAATGTAGGTCTGGATTCCCTTGTTATTGCTTTGGCTCGTGCTTGATCTTGCTTAGGATGCTTGCAGAAGTCGATTAGAATGCACAAAAGGTCTTGGATCCCTGGAGTTTTGAATCTCAAAATAGTGAGATTCAAACTCAATTTCCAAAGGAAATTCTCAGGATTATCCTCTCAAATGGAAAGGTTTGGTGTTTAGGATCAAAGCTGGCACGAGGGAGTCCTTAATTCTAAGCGTATGGGCCTCTATTTATAGCTAAATCACATGATATTTGCACCTTACAATTGAGTTTCCAAAATTGGCAATGAGTGATGCATATGTGCATGGGCATGTACAGGCCCATGAGATCATTCCATTTGATCCATAATTGTGTGTGAAGAAGTATGAAATCAAATTGGAGTGCTAGGCAATTGTACATTGAAGCTTGAAGTTTGATTTTTGCCAAATGATGATGCAATGTTCAAGCCATGCGCAGCCCATTCAAATCTTGTCCAAAATGGATGAAATTGGACTTTTTGGAAAGGTTAGATCAATAGGAACGACTCTCATGTTGAACACTTTTCCATTTGAAGCTTTTAACATGATGAATTTTGAGGTGGAAGTTTGGATATTTTAACACATAAAAAAAAATTCTAAGTGTCAAGCCATATGTTCACTTATTCCACCTTGGCTAACTTTTTTTGTGAGCTTCAAATGAGAAACGTTTCTTTGTCAAAGTTGTAGCTCTCTCAAATTCCTTCAAAATGGTCACAAATTTGACCTCATTTGGATTTGATATGAAGGAGTTATGAAATTTTTAAGTTGAGGAAAATCACTTATTCAATGGTATTGGTCCAAAATGACCTATAATGTATCCTCATATCACATGCTCATAAAAGCTGAATTAGATCTTCCTACAAACACCAAAGTTGAAGTAGACATCTTGAGTTTGATTTTTCAACTTGTAAAGATTTCATATCACAAAAATTGAGCAAGTTATGGTCTTGGGAAGTTGACCTCCAAATTAGGGTTTAGACAAATGAACTATAATCTTTCACCATAAAAAATAACTTTCCAAGCAAAACTAGCTCTAGACCTAAACATGAACGTTGTTTGGAATGTCATTTATAGTAACCTTTCTCTTGGAATCATTTTCATATGGTAAAAAGTGTAGGAGATAGGGTCTATGGGACCCCAGATTTAATCAGATGAATTCCTCTGGTCAACCACCATCAACCAACTTGCTAGCTTGCAATTCTATTGACTTTTGGGACTCACGGGATATCATATATGAATAAGATGATGAAATTTGAAGTATCCCTTGAAACATTTGATCAAATGTTGAATAAGCTTGGTGAAGAAGTTACACAAGATACCCAGATGAACTAGGGTTTCCACTGCAAACCAATTCCAAACTCTTGATGAATTCTTGATCAAAATAACATGTGAAGCTCATGCGGATACATATATGATTCCTAGAGCCATAGTAAACCAATTCTTGATTTAACTCCTTGCACCAAGGGTCTTAAAGTCTAGATGTGAGCTTGATAGATCAAAGGTGAGCATGTACCCTACCTACAAAAGAGTTAAATTATGAAAAGACATATTTTTGGTATTTTGGTTAGTAAAAATGATAAAAATACAAAGTATGATACAATCAAATGGTGCTTGGTGGTCTCTCACAATGCAAACCCAAAGAATGAGGGGTAAGGAGGATGCCAAGATGTGATCCCAGTGCCAATGCATATGATGGTATAACATGAGGGATCTTAGGGTCAAAATTGAGGTCTTACAGTTTTATTCAAGAAATGCCCACTCAAAGACTCTACTCAAACTAAATTACACAATCCTATTTGGACGTTATCACCACAACAATGAACAATGATCAACAAAAGTTGGTATGTGTATTTGTTGAAAAATGCAATGAAGAATGAAGATGAAGAGCACTTTAGTGTATATCTTTCACTTTTCTTGTTGGTTATTGAAGAAGAGACTCTAGAATATTTATATGATGCATGGACAAAGTAACAAACATAACAAAATAATTTTGCAAAAATGCACAACAGAAAATTGAGTGCCAACACCGACCACTCGACCTGTTCACACAAGTCACTCGACCTGTTCAGACCTGAGGCAAAAACTACTTAAATGAGGCAGGCGATGATTCGACTCAAACATGGGATGAGTCGACTCAAACAGGGGATGAGTTAACTCAAACAAGGTTTTTCCAGAGTTGAGTCAACCTATGGCTCAACCTGTTTAGACACGTGGCAATCATGGTTTAAATGAAATAGGCAATAAGTCACGCAATCATGTGGATGAGTCGACTCATTTGGTTTTCCCAGGACTAAGTCGACCTATGACTCGACCTGTTCAGACCCGAGAGTTTCACAGTCTGGGATATGTATGAATGAGTTGACCGCTATAGGATGTGAGTCGACTCAAAATTCTTAGACTGTCAAAAAATGATTTTTGAGACGTATTTTGATCATTTTAAACCATTCTTTTATGAACCTAAGGTACTAACGGTGATCAAGTGAATTATTCAAGTCAATGAGATGCTCCTATATGCATGGACACATTTCACTTATACTTTGAGCATGTTGGAGGATGATTACATTTTATGATACGATGACACCGTCCAAAGCACACATTATGAGCAACTAGAAAGGTTTGACATCATTAAAATAAGGACTAGGAATCTTTGCCCTCACATACTCCCCATTTTTTATGATGGAAAACCGTGGCACAATCGCGTACTTTGATATACATCTCCCCTGATTTTATGCCTGCCTTCAAACATTCTGCTATTTCAAATTTGCTTTGCCTTCAAACATTCTGCTATTAGAAATCTACTGTTGTGTTTCCATTGCTTCTCCCCTTTTGACAACATCAAAAAGAAACAATGACATGGTTAACGGGAAACAAAGATATTCATAAGCATTTAGTCAACTACTTTGCAAAAGATAGATATCAACAACCATGCACATAACATGAAGTCAATGTAAGAATTATAGGCATAGACATTCCATGGAGCAAAAGAAAATAAGTAAATAACATTGCCATAATTATTTAACATAAACTTTAAGACAAATAAGTAAGACAATAACATGCAAACATAGAGAAATGGAAATGCGTTGAATGAATCAATCATCTAAGGTCGTATCCCCCGTGACGAGTCATTTCTGCCTCTATAACCAGAAGGTTGACGCGAAGGTCTGTCTTCTTCATAGAAGCCAGTGAATTCAATGACTTTTTGGTTAAGCGTATTGAAGGATTGTGAGAGAGAGAGCGATGGGTGGAATTAACCTGTGGCATGATTGTAGAGGCAAATGAATTGAAGTTGTCACTATGGGTTTGGATCTGATTCCTTAAGTCCGAGTACCGTTCCTCTTGGAGAGAAGAAAAAGATGAAAAATTGTCACTTTGAATTTGAATTTGATCTTGCAAGGCCGTAAATCTCTCCTCTTGAAGTGTAGAAAACTTTTGCTGATGTATTTGCATATTTCTCAACATTTCCATTACTTCAAAATTTTCAGATTGAGAAGGAGGTGTAGGCATATAGAATGATCAGTTGTTGGTCCAGCCGGTGTGTTGCCATTCTCCCCAGCCTTGGTTATCAGATGGATTTTGTCCAGGAGTAGCACCTATCCAATCACCATGGTCACTGACTTGTTGATCATGCTCCATAGGTTGAGAGTCGTCATCATTATTCTCTTCCTCATCTTTCTCATCTTCATCGTCTTCATCATCATTATCATCATCATCATCATCATCATCATCATCTTCTTCTTCTTCTTTATATTCTTCTTCTTCTTCTTCTTCCAAAGGCCAAGTATTAGAACTTAGAACTGGTTTACGGGTCTTGTATATTCGTGCTATAGGATCCCAAGTGTAGCCAATCAAACTTAATGCTTTCTGACAAAACTCTTGATTTGTAGTCATGGAGTCATATTGAATTCCTTGAACTGAAACTTTAGCTCTATTTAGGATACTTTGGATAAATGAAGGATAAAAGAGAGAAATGCCTCGACCTGACTCGTTTAGAGCAAAGATCCTGCTTGCAACATAGTGCTGCCAATTTACTTTCAGCTTGTGTTTCAACACATAAACCAGGTGTACTTCGGCCTTGTCCACTCTGGAGCAACCTACTTGTTTAGGACGGAGAATATGCGTTACAACCCAATGTAAAATCCTGTCAAAAGGCTTCAAAAGACCCATAGTCACATTGGTAGGGAACAAATTGCTCTCAACAACATTTGTAGAAAATGGTCTCTTCAGCATTGAGTTTAAGGCATTCCTAAACTCATAGTTTGGAGAAAACACAGTGTCGGTAATCTTGAGATCATTAGGAGACAATAGTGGAGAAATCTCAAACAAAGACTTCGAAACATCATCATTCACTTCAATAACCTTATTACCAATATTGCATGCAAACTTATAACCGTCAAATTTTCCATCAACGCTAGTATAAAATAGTTTGACTAAATCTTCATTATACTTAGTGGCACAGTCTAAGAAAAAATCAATTCCTTGAAAATTTATCCGCTCAACAATTTCTGGAATGCGCATGCGTCCAACCACTAACGGTGAGTATACATACTGCTTTACAATTGTTCTCTTTTTGAACTTATTTTCAAAGGTTTCAGCAAGATCATCAGAGAGTAAGGATAAAGCGGTTACCGGAATATTCAATCGAGGTGGTGCAGTCCCAGTGTGAGAGGAGGATTCTCTTGCAGTTCTTTTTTCAAATGCTCTTGAAGCCATTTGAATGTTGTTTGTAAGTAGATTTTAGGGTTTGTGTGAGGAAGAGAGTGAGAGAGGGAGAAGACCAAATGAATTGATTATGAAGTTAAAAAAATGCCTTGAAAAGTGAGTCGACCTATTTAAGACTCAGATGAGTTGTCTTGGGGCATCGAAGAGTCGACACGTGGGTCGACCTATTGGGACCCAAAATTAATACAACCTCTGCAAAGGGCAGCGAAGAGTCGACTCATACGTGTAATGAGTCGACACATTCATGTTTGAAACCCCAATTGAATAGACTCTGGGTAGTGACGAGTCGACGTATGGGTCAACCTTTTGGGACCCGAAGGTAATACAAGGATGGAATTCACAGCAACAAGTCGACACATGGGTCGACCTGTTAAGACCCGAAGGAAATACAAGGATTTAGTTCACAGTGATGAGTCGACTCATGGGGCGACCAGTTGGGACCCGTGTTAATGATTAGAAGACATGAGATTCAAAAATGCTCCTAACGATGAGTGCATGTTAAAAATATGATACCTAAGCAAGTTCAAGCATAATTCAAGCATAGAAATGGATCAAATTTAGATCAAACCAGAAAATGAATATCAAGAATTACATAGAACACATATATACATACATAGTTGATCAATATAGTTCAAATAGATAGGAACGATATTACCTCCAATGATGATAGACGACGAATGCCCTCACATAGCCTGCACTTGTAAATAAAGGAATAAACATGCATAGATATAGAGCAAGCATCATATATAGATTTAAAAGCGATCCGAGATATCGAGAACACCAAGTTCCCTACGGATGTGGAAGAAAGTCTATGTTGCAAGCGGTTTTGTGAAAATATTGGCAAATTGATTTTTGCTATCAACGTGCTCGAAGACAACATCACCTTTCTCAACATGATCCCTAAGGAAGTGATGTCGGATTTCAATATGTTTAGTGCGTGAATGTAGTATAGGGTTTTTAGTTAAATTGATGGTGCTTATGTTGTCACAAAAAATGGGAATATGTTCAAGTTGAACACTGAAGTCGAGTAATTGTTGTTTAAGCCATAAAATTGAGCACAACAATTACTCACTGCAATGTATTCTGCCTCAGCCGTTGACAAAGCAACTGAAACTTTCTTTTTGTTGTGCCAACTCACTAAGGAATTTGAATAAAAATGGCAGGTGCCACTAGTGCTTTTCCTATCCGGTTTGCAACCGGAAAAGTCGGAATCGGAGTAGCCAACCAAAGAGCAATCACTTCCCTTAGAAAACCAAAGCCCATACTTTGAGGTACCACAGAGGTATCTAAGTATGCGTTTGACGGCCTTTAAATGTGACTCTTAGGGAAATGGTTGATACCTAGCACACATACATACACTAAATATAATGTCTGGTCAAGATGCGGTAAGATAGAGGAGGGAACCGATCATACCTCTATACCTTTTTATATCCACGACCTTACCATTTTCATCCCAATCCATATTAACCACAGTAGGCATTGGAGTGTCGATTACTTTGGAGTTTTCCATATCGAAGCGCTTGAGTAACTCATTGCAATACTTCGTTTGGCTCACAAAAGTTCCTTCTTCAAGTTGCTTGATTTGAATTCCGAGGAAGTAATTTAGCTCCCCCATCATGCTCATTTCAAATTCTCCCCGCATCAACTTAGAGAATTCCTTGACCAAATTTATGTTAGTAGATAAAAAAATAATGTCATCTACATAGACTTGAACTAAAATAGAGTATTTTCCTTGATGCTTAATAAAAAGAGTTGTATCAACCTTCCCTCTTAAGAATCATTATTCTAGTAGAAATTTGCTCAGACGCTCATACCATGCCCTAGGGGCTTGTTTGAGACCATACAAAACACACTTAAGCTTATAAACGTAGTTAGGATGCTCATAGTTTTCAAAACCGGGAGGTTGAGATACATAGAACTCTTTATTAATGTAACCATTTAGGAAAGCTTTATTAACATCCATTTGAAATAATTTGAAATTTTGGGAAGAAGCATAGGCAAGCAAAAGGCATATAGCCTCGAGTCAGGCGATCGGAGCATAAGTTTCCTCATAGTCGATGCCTTCCTCTTGGTTATACCCTTAAGCAACAAGGCGAGCCTTGTTTCGAGTCATAACTCTGTTTTCGTCTAAGTTGTTCCTAAACACCCATTTAGTACCGATTACACGATGGTTTCGCGGAGGGGGAACAAGATCCCACACCTCATTTCTTTTGAACTAATTAAGTTCCTCTTGCATTGCTAAAATCCAATGTTCATCAAGTAATGCGTCTTTGGAGTTTTTAGGCTCAATTTGAGAGACGAAAGCGAAATGATAACAAAAGTTACTTATCTTTGACCGTGTGGTAACTCCCTTTGAGAAATCTCCTAGAATATTATCGATGGGATGATCTTTAGAAGATTTCCATTCCAAAGAAATATCATAGTTATTAGTCGAATAATCCTCCTCTTTCTTTTCAAATATGTGATCTGGCTCCTCCTTAGCTTTTTCCGGATGGGGTTCAACACTCTTTTCTTCTTGATCTTTTATTATGTCTTTCGAAGGAACACCTGCACCATCAACAATAGTACCTTCTCCGATTTTTTTTGGATAAGATTCATCAAAGGAAACATGCATGAATTCTTCAACGATGAGTAACCTCTTGTTGTATATTCTATATGCTTTACTAGATTGAGAGTATCCGAGAAAGATACCTTCATCAACTTTTGAGTCAAATTTTCCAAGGTTTTCTTTACCATTATTTAATACAAAACATTTACATCCGAAGACATGAAGATGTGAAACATTAGGCTTCCTTTCATTTAGTAATTCATAAGGAATTTTGTTTAGAATAGGACGAATGAGTATCCTATTCAATACATAACAAGCCTTATTTATGGCATCGGCCCAAAAATATTTAGGAAGGCCATTTTCATTGATCATAGTCCTTCCAAGCTCTAAAACTCGATTTTTACATTCCACTGCTCCATTTTGTTGTGGAGTTCTTGGAGCATAAAAATTATGATCAATGCCATTTGTTTCACAAAATTCCTCAAAGAGGTGGTTTTCCAATTCACCTCCATGATCACTTCGGATAGTAACTATGCTAGTGTTCAATTTGTTTTGAGAAATCTTGGAAAACTTTTCAAAAGCTGAAAAAGTGTCACTTTTACTTGCTAAGAAGATGGTCCAACAAAATCTAGAGTAGTCATCTACTATAACAAAACCATAATAGTTTCCACCTAGACTTTTAATTCTAGATGGCCCAAAAAGGTCCATATGGAGAGTTCAAGGGGTCTCGTTGTGGAAATGATATTTTTAGATTTAAAAGAGATCCTTGTTTGCTTTCCCATTTGGCACACATCACATAAGTGATCTTTTGAAAATTTGATTTTAAGAAGACCAACTACTAGATATTTTGCAATAACTTTATTTAGCAAGTCAAAGTTGACATGTGCTAATCGCCTATGCCAAAGTCAAGAGTCTTCACTCATGGAGACGAGACATTTAGCGCTAGTCAAAGATACTTTATTCAAGTTAAGCATGTATACATTATTTACCGTCCATCCCTTAAGCACATCATTCTTTTTATCATTACTTACAATCATGCACCAATATTTTGAAAATGATACTTTATATCCTTTGTCACATAATTGGCTAATACTAATGAGGTTGTGCTTAAGGCCTTCAACTAAAAGGACGTCTGAGATAGTAGTAGATGAGGGATTATCCACACTACCTTTTCCGAGTATAGCTCCCTTGTTATTATCACTGTAGGTCACACACCCTTTCTTCTTAGCCACAAAGTCAAAGAATAAGGAAATCTCACCCATCATGTGTATTGAGCATCCACTATCGAGAAACCATGTTCTCTTCGTATCCTCAAGACATTCCACCTACAAATTAAACAAGGGAAAGAGGTACCCGATTTTCATTGGGTCATAGTGTGTGAGTGAAACTTTGGTTGCATTTGGGCAACCATTGGAAAATATCTTTAGGAACTAAAAATCTCCTAAATCAACATTTAGCAATAGTATGTCCCCTCTTTCAACAATATAGAGAGTTTAAGTTCGGACGAGAGTTGCTTTTGATAACTTGATCCTTTCCCACATGTAAGACCCCAATTCTGGCCCTAAGATCCCTCATGCAATTTCATCATATGCATTGGGATCACACCTTGACATCCTCCTTACCCCTCTTTCATTGGGTTTGTTTTGGGAGAGATCACCAAGCACCACGTGATTGTATCATACTTGTATATTATCATTTTACTAAGAAAAATACCAAAAATATGTCTTTGCATTTGCCTAACTCTTTTGTAGGAAGGGCATGATCACCATTGATCTATAAAGTTCACACCTAGGGTTTAAGACCCTCATGGCTAAGAGCACCATCAAAGAATGATCCACAATATCTTAAAACATCATATATGAGTCCCGATGATGTCTACATGTCATATTGATCAAGTATTCTTCAAGAGTTTGGAGGTGATTTTCCTTGGAAACCCTAGTTTGACTGGGTATCTTAAGTAACTTCTCCAACAAGCTATCTCACCAATTGATCAAGTTTCTCAAGGGAAACTTCAAAATTCATCATCTTGTGCATATATTATCTACCATGAGCCTATAAAGTCAAGAGAATTGGAGGTTAGCAAGTTGGTTGATGGTGGTTGGCCAGATGAATTCATCTGATCAAAACTGGGTCTCCCTAGACCCTATCTCCTACAATTTTCACCATATGAAAATGATTACAAGATAAAAGTTACTCTAAATGACATTCCAAACAACTTTCATGTTGAGACATATAGCTAGTTTTTCTTGGAAAATCATTTTCTTTGTTGAAACATTATAGGTCATTTTGTCTAAACCCTAATTTGAAAGTCAACTTCCCAAGGCCATAACTTTCTCAATGTTTATGAGATGAAATATTTCCAAGTTGAACAATCAAATTCAAGATGTATACTTCAACTTTGATGTTTGGAGTGGGAGCCAATTCAACTTTTATGAGCATGTGATATGAGGATACATTATAGGTCATTTTTGCCCTATACCATTGAACAAGTGATTTTCCTCAACTTCAAAAATGCATAACTCTATCACTTTAAATCCAAATGACATGAAATTTGTGATCTGTTTGAAGATACTTGAAAGATATACAACTTTGATGAAGACACGTTTCTCATTTGAAGCTCACATAAAAAGTTAAGCATGGTGGAATATTGAGATATATGGCTTAACACTTAGAAACATTTTCAACATGTTGAAATTTCCAAACTTCCAGCTCAAAATTCACCATGATCCAAGTTCCAAATGAAAAAGTGTCCAACATCAAAGTTGTTTCCCTTGATCTAAGCTTTCCAAAGAACCCAATTTCTTGCATTTTGGATGAGATTTGCTAGGACTGCGCATGGTCTTAACAGGGCTGTATTATTGGAAAAAATCAAATGTTCAAAATCCCATTTCACATTGCCTTGACATCGAAGCCACATTTGAACTTCAGAACAGTTGTACATGGATCAAATTGGATTGCTTCATGGGCCTGTACACGCCCATGCAAGTTTGTGCATCACATTGCCAAATTTAGCGATTTTTCAAGTGTGCAAATATCACTCTCAAATGCTATAAATACAGGCCCTTGGAGCTCAATTCAAACAGACCTTACGTGCCAGCTCTGCCCCCCAATTAAAACCCTCACCTAGGGGTGTTCGCGGTGCGGTTTGGGCGGTTTTGACGATAAAAATCATCCGAACCGCAAGAGAAAAAAGCATGCGGTTCGGTTTGGTTCGGTTGGCTTCTAGAAATAAAACCAAACCAAACCAAACCAAACCAATGCGGTTTGGATTGGTTCGGTTGGTTCGGTTTTTACAATATTTTTATTGAGCCATACATACACCTATAGAGAACAACATAACTTTGTATTTAGTCATTCATACATTACTAAATAACATCAAAACTTATCATATTTTGACAAAAACTTCGCATTCAATATACACAAAATTAGATTAGACAAAAATGGAATAAAAAACATATATATAATAGTAGAATAAAATAATATCAAATACATTATAATAAAACATAAAAAACATATGAGAGGAGACATTAGAGAAGATGAAAAAAAGAACATAAGAGATGTGTGATTGAGAAGAAATGTGCGATAAAAATGTAATTGGAAGAGAAAATAGTAACATAAAAGATAAAAAAGAAAGAACATAAGAGAGGAAACATTATAGTAGAAAAGGCGAAACGTACACAGTAAAGAAGATGAGAAGAATGTGCGATACTACTAGGAGAGATTTAAGAAGGTTGAAATTGAAACCCTAAGTGTGAGTAAGAGAAAATCGTTTTTAATTGTAAGATTAAGGAATACTAAGTTTGAGTTTTGGATTGGATGTAGGATAATTGAAGTTTGAGTTGTAACATAATGCGGTTTGGTTTGGTTTAGTTCGGTTTGAAAAATACAAACCGCAAACCAAACCAAACCGTGCGGTTTTGTTAGAGAATGACCCAAACGCATCCGAACCAAATGCGGTTTTTTGCGGTTTTGGTTTGGTTTGGTTTGTTTTGCGGTTTTCTATTGGGTTGGTTTGGTTTTGAACACCCCTACCCTCACCATTCAAAGGAAAACCTGAGAATTTTCAACTTGAAAATTAAGTTTGAATCTCACTGTTTGGAGATGCAAAAACTCCAGGATCCAAAGCTTTGTACCATTGCCAAACCTCTTCTGCAAGCTTCTCAAGTGTGATCAGATCAAGTTTGAAGCAAGCAAGATCCATTTCTACACATCATTGAAGGTAAATTTCAAAAAACTTCTTCTCTTTGATTCTCACTCAATTCTCATCAATTCTCATCGATTCTCTTGGATCTTTGGTTGTCTGAAGTCCTACCAATGTAGGAAAGAAGATTGAGTTGCTTTGAGGTCAAATCGAAGCAACTCAGTTGACACACCTCAAAATTCAACTCCTCATATCTTTCTATATGTGTGGAGTTAGTTAAAATTGAGGTCAGATTCGTGCTCTACGCCATTTTTTCTTTCAGATCATGTCCTCTTTTTTCATTTTCTTGATGATGATGAGTGAACCAGTCCGGTGGACCTCGCCTGAGAAGGTGACCGGAGGTCCAGCGCCAGTGGTGTGCTGGACAGGTTCTGAGCCATTGATCTTGTTTAAATTGTTTTAATCTTGGGTGTTAGTTGTGATTACCACACGTGTGGCGCGCTGACTAAGTTCCACCATGGAACGCGCGTTTCTATCCACTTGATCTGCCACCTCAATTAATGAGGGAGATCAAGTGGTCCACATTTTTTTGATTTTCTGATTTTCATTTTATTTCATTTGATTTTCATTAATTCATATTAATTTTAATATTGATTCAAAAAATATGAGAGTTTCACCAAAATTTTTAAAATAAATTCCTCTTTCATATTTTGAATTAAAATTATTTTTTGGATCATTATTAATATTTTTCATGATTTAATTGATTTTATGATTATTTTTAATTGTTTAAAAATATTTTTAAGTCTCTAAAAATTCTGAAATTTTTTCTCCAAGGTCCTTTGACCTTGTTTGACCTATGATAAATCTCATGACCATTTCTTTGGTGTTTTGATGAGGTTTTAGGAATTTGATAAACCATATTTAATTTAATGCTTTATTTTTAATATTTTTAAATTGAATAAGTGCCAAATAATTGTGTTGAGCTATTTTAATGGTTTGTATAAGTTTGACTTGTGTTGTTGGGCCTTGGTCAAGGTTGATTTAACTTTGCTAGGTTAAGATCATTGGATTTAGGGGATTGATGGAATGTACATTCCATCTCTCAAAATGAATGAATGATCTTAATTTGGTAAAAGTCCTCCTTTGACCAATTTGAGTTTTGATCCATTCAACTCCCTCTTCATCTAATTCCCCTTCTTTATGCATCCATTTCATTTGGTTTATGATGTCTCTAAATCCTAAGGCTAGTTGATTGAAAAATTAACATAAGTATGGATGAGATTAGGCCCCCTCCTTTGCATATTCTTTTTGTGTGTGGTATATTTCATGGGCATAGTCCATTATACTATGTCTCTAACATGCATTTACACCAAAATTCTATTGCCCGACCTCAAATAGTTGTGACTTCTACATAAGTCTAATTACAATTGCTTAACATAGCGTTAAATTTTTGATATAAAAGGCATAACACTCTAGTTAGTGAGATTGTAAGTCTCCCCTGTTTCATGGTATGGTGTGGAAACTTGACCTTTTTTCCTTCCTTTGAAAGATGTCTTGGTTCAAGGAAGCATGCTTGTGATAAGTGGGTTGAGTGTTCTCCAAAGAATGACTTAAAAAGCAAAAGCAAAAACAATACTAACTTCTAATCCATTAACAACTAACATTTAATTTCAAGCCATTTACTTTTAATGAACTTTAATTTTTAAGCTCTATTCATTTTCCATTATTCATACCATTCTAATTATTTATATTAATGCCTTTTTACTTTGTCCACTTGGACCATATTGTGTGATATCTCTTGTTTGTGTGTATTTTCTTTGCTTGTGTGGTCTTTGGCCATTAATGTAGATAATAAGAAACAAAAAACCTAAGAAACTATTGTGTGGACTGTTGGTTTGATCTTGGACAATTGGACTTAGAATTTAGACAACATCCCTATGCAAAAGGACTTGGCCAATGTCAACTTTCAAGTGCTTGTAACTTGAAACTTCATCTGTTACATGATTGAAGATTCCTTTGAGTTCATCTGCTACATGATCATTGTGAAGCTGTTATTTTGAACCTGTGACTTATTGAGTTCATCTGTTACATGAGCAAATTTGAAGGAGATCATGGAGTGGCTAAAGCTTGGATGGGGCTATCTTTATTTGATGCCTTGCTCTTCAAGATAATATTGTATGCATTGTTTGTTACTTGATTCTAATATCCAAGGGAATTTGGGGTTTCTATATGACATTCTTGTCTATTGGATTGCTACCCATTGCTCAGATCTTTTCAACTCTTAACTTTTAAATTTGTGCTTAGGATTAGCCTCTTCATCTCCTCCCCGTCTCTTTAATTTCAAAATCTCTCCCTCCTTTTAAAAACTTCTTTGTTTGAACTTGTTTTTTTCTTAACTTTGACCACTTTGCAAACTAGAAACTTTGGCCTTATGCCATTGTATTTTCAAACTTCTTTTCTTAAATCAAACTTGTAAATAAACTTAACTATACTTGATTTAAATTTTTCAAAATCCAAAAAGAACTAACTCATTCAAACCATTTTCTAGGCCCTTGTGCCTTTCAAACTTAGTTTTTGATTAGAAGCAATGCATCCACTTTGAAATTTATATCACGAACTACGAGGTTTTGATCCCTCATTTTTATGTTGGTACGTAGGCACAAGTCCGAAGGTCTTGTCAAACACAAAAATATAATAAATGAATTCTTTTCTCATCCCCCTATTCTATTTGTTTGTAAACATCACTTTGTTCAAAATACATATGCACACAAGAAAGGGCTCCCTAGGAGTACCTAGGTCACTTTGGGTGCTAACATCTTTCCTCTGTGTAACCAACCCCCTTACCTATAATATATGACATTTTATTAGTTCTGATTTGAAAGCTTCTTAATTTTGGGTTTTGTTCGTACTTTTCCCTATTCCCTTGGAAACAATAAAAGCACGGTGGCGACTCTTGTTATTTGATGTCTTGCTTATCCATAGCTTGATGACCATAAATTTACCTTTACAGAAATTAAGTGGCGATTCTGCTAGGGAGTAGTCTCTAGTGGGTTTAGCCTACTTTTTTGTGTGTATATAATTGTATATATGTGATGTATGTGTATTTGTATGATATAATCTGCTTGTTGTGCTTGGTGATTGAAATTCTGGTATCAGATATGAGATGTCGAAGGTAATGTCACGACACTAATATCTGAGTAAAACAAACAGGATAAAGATAAAGAATATTAATGCAAGAGACACAAGCAATTGTTAACCCAGTTCGGTGCAACTCACCTACGTATGGGGGCTACCAAGCCAGGAAGGAAATCCAATAAATAGAATCAGTTCAAAGACTCTCAGTACACTTCACCAGTTACAGTCTTTTTCACCTAATCTCTACCCGTGTGATTTCTACCTAAGCACTATTAGATATGAGAACCCACTCACTCCCCCTCAATCACACCTGTGATTTTAAACAACAATTACTTACGAAAAGAAGACACTCTTCAAACACACACACTTGATTTTGCTTAGCAGCTTCAATCAAGTAGACACACACTTGATTTTGCTTAGCAACTTCAATCAAGTAGACACACACTTGATCTTACTTAACAACTTCAATCAAGTAGACACACACTTGATTTTGCTTAGCAGCTTCAATCAAGTAGACACACACTTGATCTTACTTAACAACTTCAATCAAGTAGACACACACTCATGCTTAAAAGCTTTTAGTGACAAATTACAACTCACAAATCAGACCAATTCAATCATCTATGGATGAATTGAATGGCTTACAAGTCACACAACCACACAAGACACAAACCCTTGATCTCTCTCAATATTTCGCTCTATATTGGTTATGTATCAAATCAGGTTTTCCATGTCCTATTTATAGAAGCATCCAACTGGGCTTGGACATCTTGAAAACCCTAAAACTATTTTCCAATTAAATCTTCTCATGACAGCTGGTTAGATCTCTTTGGAAAATAAGTAAGTCAGGTTGTAATTAATGATTGAATGCGTTTTCAAATCAGATCTTCAATCATACAAAGATTGCCATTAAAAGCGCAATCACATAACACATAACATTCATACTGAATGTTCTGTGTACATATGTCATGACATCGGGTCGGACATCCTGGAACAATCCTGCATAATTCCATTTTAATTATCCAGCAGGTACATAATATCAGATGTTATGACATCGTGTACGACATCCTGAAACAATCCTGCATAATTATGTTTTTAAACTCCAGCAGGTACAAGATATCTTATGTTAAGACATCTCTTGCAACATCTTGTGAACACTTTTTGTTTTACCAAAATTGCTGCCAACACTTAGAACCAACAAACTCCCCCTTTGGCAAATTTTGGCTAAAACATATATCTGTCCATTTTGTTCACAAGAAAAAACTATCAGCAGTTAAACAGCATAACAACAGGTTAAGCAGCAGCAGAAGCAAACATAATTACTTGCTATGATAGCAACTAGTAAAACACACAAATGCACACAGGTACTTCTTCTCCCCCTAAGTTTGTTCAATACAGACATCTCCTTTAACAATAACAGCACCTGTAACAATCAGAGTCACCCTCTAACATCTGCTTCAACATCACCTGTGCACCACATCAGACATCTCCTCCAACATCTGTAAACAGAACAACATTCTGTCTTACATTAAACACATCTCCTTCAACATTAGCTGTTCATCTGTTCAGCTACTCCAGCACATACATCTCCACATAGCTCCACATATTTAACTGCTCCACATACTCACTTCTCCCCCTTTTTAGTAAAAATAGACCAAAGGTGACCAATTAGACAAAATAAATGTCAATCAGCCTAGCAGAGAATGTCATAAGAGATGTTATAACATATAAAATGTTAAAACATAATTGTTAGGAGATACAAACCATAATTATACACAACTGTAATAGCTGAGATAATTAGAAATCCATGGAACTCATTAAGAGCCCAAACATTACATCAAGGCATCAGTAAGAACTGCCACAAATTACAAACATTTCAATAGAAAAAACAACAAATTCTTCAGCATCCAAAACAGCCAAACCACCATGGGGACCAGTCTTCATAACAGCACACAACACACACAGTCTTCATAACAGGGGGAACCATTACCACTCAGTCTGATGAAGTAGCATCATCTTCACCTTCAGAATCAGAACTTCCACTAGATTGAGCATTGGACCTATCACTTGAGGTATTGGCATCTGAATCCTTGGTTTCACCAGCCTTCTCCATCTCTTCCTTCTCTAAGCTACTAATAAGAACCTCTAAAGCTTCTTTCCTTACCTTGGCAACCCTAATCCCAGTATCCAGCTCCTTACAAGTTTCCTTCAATTGATCAATCAAGCCACCTTGAGAGGCAGGCTCCTTCCTTGCAGATGTCATGACAACATCATTGACATGGCTTCCTTCAAACAACTTGTAGTGAATAGACAGTGGAGGCTTCCTTCTGCTGGGAATATCACTTGTGTTGAGAATGCCTGATTGTTGGCTTAAGATAATTCCACATATGATAGATGGAAAGGCAATAGGCAGCTTTACTGCATTAGTGGAGGCATGTCTAACAATCTGTTCAAACATAAACCTTCCAAAGTTAAAGTTTAGCCTGGTTCCAATAGCATAAATGATTCTTCCAAGACCATTAGAGATGGTTGAGATATGATTAGTTGGCACCCAGTTGGATGAACCAATCTTATGCAAGATGGCATATTTGATAGTTAACTTGCCAGCTGATAGATGCTTCTTACTAGGCCATTCCTTGACTTGGCTAGCAGTAATAGTCATACAAACTTCATTGTCTGTAGCCTCTAAATCCACACCTCCTTCAGTTCCTCTCCCTAGGAACTTGTTGATTATGGTTGGGGAGAACCTCACACATCTACCTCTTACAAAGACCTTGCAGAATTCCTCGCTACTCTTTTCAAAAATATCCTCTGGGATATTCACAACAAACTCTTTCACTAACCCTTCAAAACATTGGGGCAAAGAAACAACAGTTTTCATCAGTCCAACAACCTTAATCAATTCCATGACTTCCTTCATCTCTACAGCCTCTTTCCCTAGCTCCCTTTCCACAACAACCCTCCTTTGAATGACAAACTTCCACTTGGCAGCACCATCTTCTAGATGGAAAGAGATTGTCTAAGTGCACAACTGTAACTTTGGCTGGGGACTTTTTAACAGGCTGTCTTTTAGCAGGAGAGATGTCTGGGACATCGTCTTCGACATCATCTTCAAATTCAGAACTCTCTCTGACCTTCCTCTTCTTAACCTCAACTTTACTCCATGATTTGGAGGGTCCTACACCACCAACCTTTTTCCCTCTTCTTACTGTCATCATTTCAGCCACAATCTTCCCTTTTTTGGACCTCAGTTTCTTTGCTACACTTGGTTTCACATGATGGACCAAGGTGTCATCTTCTTCCTCAGAACTTTCTTCCTCCAAATTAATAACATTCTCAGCAGTTTCATGAGAAACATCTGCTGGTTTCTTACTAGGCAAGGTTTTACCTAGAGAGCATAATCCCTCAGCAGCCACTTCTTTCTCTGATCTAGATGAATCATCATTTTTCTCAGTTTGGGGTTCCACCTCAGGTGAGGGGTCCCTTCTAGACAGAGGGGTAGAAACACCCTTGACTGCAGAAACACCCTTGACTGCATGCCCTTCGTTCAGAATCCTAGTAACTAGGTTCCTAATGGTACGATCAGTAAAGTGCATGTCATCCTTATGAGGAGGTTTATCAGGAATGTTACCTTGATTACTTCCAGCCATGGAAGAAGGGCCAGGGACGTCGCCTGGAATAACAGAGAGGGGAATAACCTCCATAATATCTTCATCCAAAAACTCCATGGAGGGAGTCCTTCCTTTGTGAGTGGGTTTTGATCCTGAGGATGAGGGATTTTGTGACATTTTGTTGGACTTTTGAAAAAAATCTCTTTGCCCTAGAAGAGGTTTTCTGAGAAGTTGGATGAAGATGGAAATGGTTTTGTTGAGGTAGCGTGTGGAAATGGCATAAATACTAGTTTCAATACTAGGTAATGATTTATCATAAATGTGGCACTTTCTTTTAAGTGGGCAGATAATATTTTTATTACCTTTTCCACTCCACTTTAATTGCTATAACTTCTCATGACTACAAATCCCTAATTTACCTCTTAAACATTCAAACTGATTAGCATCCAAAACCCTTGCAAATTTGTCAGCTAATTGCATCTCATGCTTTAGTGCTATGATTTTGTCTTCCACAAATTCTCTACTAAAGTGATGACAAAAATCACTGTGCTTTGTCTAGCTGTGCTGATTAGGATTTTTGGACAAAGTTGTAGCACTCAGGTTATCATAGTACAATGTCATGACATCGTGTGTGACATTGTATTTAGTCAACATTAGTTTCAACCAACCCTGTTGAGAACAGCTACTTCCAGTTGCTATATATTCAGATTGATATATAGCACAAACACCATTTTCATCTTTCAAATGTGTAGGAGCAGGTGTTCTTTCACTCTCCATCCCAATCTTCTTAACATTGTTCTTGGCACATTTGATTTGAGATAGACACATAGACCCTTCTATCTGCTTGACTTGTAGCTCAAGTCCAACAAGGTTCTTTCCAACTTCAGACTTTGGAAGTGATGTCATGTCTGAGTTTCTGGTGTGACATCCTTGTCTGACATTTTCCACAGACTTTTCTTTCATCAATCTTCAATTTGGGAGTTCTTCCAGCAGATATAATCATCTTCATCTCTTTAAGATGCAGATGGCTCAAACATTTTTGCCATGTCTTCACTTCTTCTTCTTTGACTAAGGTACACTTTGAGGAATAACCAATTTGAGAGCTCCATATGTAACAATTGTATTTGGTCCTGATTCCTTTCATGATCACTTCATTTTCTTTGTTAGTAATCAGACATTCAGTTTTAGTGAAGTTAACATTTAGACCTTGGTCACATAGTTGACTGATGCTTATTAGGTTTGCAGTCAAGCCCTTAACAAGTAGGACATTGTCAAGGTCAGGAACTCCAGGGCAATAAAGCTTAGCAATCCCCTTAATTTCACCCTTTGCTCCATCACCAAAGGTTACATAACTCATGGCATGAGGATGAAGGCCAGTTAGCAGGTCTTTGTTTCCAGTCATGTGTCTGGAGCATCCACTGTCAAAATACCAATCTTCTTTGGCTGAAACTCAGAGGGAAGTGTGAGCTATTAGACTTGTAACATTAGTCTTAGGAACCCATTGCTTCTTGTTGACAAGCCTGTGATGTTTGGGTCTTGGTTGATAGTGAGTCTGATGATGAACAGGGCTAGGATAACCATACAGCTTATAGCAGAAGGGCTTCAGGTGGCCAAATTTTCCATAGTAATGGCATCTCCATCTTTGGTGTTTCCCTTTCTGCTATCTTCCCTTCTGATGTTGTGACATATGATGTGACATCTCAGGTCTGCTTTTAATATGGCTGCACTTAGGTTTGGATTTAGGTTTGCCACCAGTGTAACTGCACTCAGGCTTAGATTCATTATACCCAATGCCAGATTTGTCTCCTATTATTTGTCCAGTTTGGAGAATCTTGTCTAAGGAATCAGATCCATTGTTTAACATTCTTACATACTTGGTCATCTCTTCCAGTTTAGAATTCAAGAACATATCTTCAGTTTTTAACTTGGAGATGGTTTCCACATGTTCTTCCTTCTCATTCTCCAGTTTTACTATCATTTTCTTCTGGCTTTCAACTTGTTGATTTTCATCTAGCTTAGCATTCAGAACCACTGCTTCTGTTTTTAATTTGGAGATGGTTTCCAAGTGTTCTACCTTCTCATTCTCAAGTTGAGTTATTACCTTGTTCCGGCTTTCAACCTGTTTACATACCTCTGCACTTTTGTGACACAAATTTCTATAGGTAGTGGCCAACTCTTCAAAGGATACTTCATCATCACTTGAGTCTTCATCAGAACCCCATCTTTCAGTCAAGGCAGTCACCGGATTTGCAGTCTCTTCTGTTTCACTCTCATCAGACCAAGTGGCAGCAAGACTCATCTTCTTCTTCTTGAGGTAGGTTCCATATTCAGTTCTAATGTGTCCATACCCATCACGTTCATAGCATTGTACTTCTTTTCCTTCTTTGGGCTTATCATCTAACCTTGTTCTTCTTCCATCATTGTTGGATTTACTGATGTCAGATGAGATGTTCTTGACATTAGCCTTAGATCTTACATCCATCTTTTTCAACAGTCTGTTGAATTGTCTTCCCAGCATTGCTACATCATTTGCCAGATCTTCATCAACATCCTGACTATTTTCCTCCTCTGTGTTTGACATGAAGGCTATGCTTTTGGTTTTCTTTTCAGAACCATCATTCATTCCCATCTCAAATGTTTGGAGGGAACCAATTAGCTCATCAACTCTCATGTTGGAGATGTCTTGAGACTCTTCTATGGCTGTCACCTTTATAGCAAATCTCTTAGGGAGTGACCGGAGTATTTTTCTTACTAATTTTTCATCTGACATCTTCTCTTCCAGGGCTTCTGAGGCATTAGCAATTTCAAGGATACTCATATGAAATTCATGAATATTTTCATCTTCTTTCATCCTTAAATTTTCAAACTTGTAGGTGAGCAGCTGTAGTCTAGACATTTTAACTCTAGAGGTGCCTTCATGAGTGGTTTTGAGAATGTCCCAAGCATCTTTAGCCACCTCACAGTTGTTTACCAACCTAAAGATATTCTTGTCTACTCCATTGAATATGGCATTCAATGCTTTAGAATTTCCAAGGGCTAGATCATCCTCCTCCTTGGACCATTGTTCTTCAGGCTTCTTGTCAGTTGTGGCTTCTCCTTCCTTAGTAATTACTGGATGTACCCAGCCTGTTAACACGGCCTTCCAAGCCTTATTATCCAGAGATTTTAGGAAAGCTACCATTCGAGGTTTGTAATAGTCATAGTTAGATCCATCCAAAATTGGTGGCATGTGAACAGATCCTCCATCTTTCTCCATAGTACAAGAAAGTATTGTCCCTAGATCTCACCCAGAACCAGAGCAGGATGCCTGCTCTGATACCAATTGAAATTCTGGTATCAAATATGAGATGTCGAAGGTAATGTCACGACACTAATATCTAAGTAAAACAAACAGGATAAAGATAAAGAATAGTAATGCAAGAGACACAAGCAATTGTTAACCCAGTTCGGTGCAACTCACCTATGTCTGGGGGCTACCAAGCCAGGAAGGAAATCCACTAAATAGAATCAGTTCAAAGACTCTCAGTACACTTCACCAGTTACAGTCTTTTTCACCTAATCTCTACCCGTGTGATTTCTACCTAAGCACTCTTAGATATGAGAACCCACTCACTCCCCCTCAATCACACCTGTGATTTTAAACAACAATTACTTATGAAAAGAAGACACTCTTCAAAGACACACACTTGATTTTGCTTAGCAGCTTCAATCAAGTAGACGCACACTTGATTTTTCTTAGCAGCTTCAATCAAGTAGACACACACTTGATCTTACTTAACAGCTTCAATCAAGTAGACACACACTTGATTTTTCTTAGCAGCTTCAATCAAGTAGACACACACTTGATCTTACTTAATAGCTTCAATCAAGTAGACACACACTCATGCTTAAAAGCTTTGAGTGACAAACTACAACTCATAAATCAGACCAATTCAATCATCTATGGATGAATTGAATGGCTTACAAGTCACACGACCACACAAGACACAAACCCTTGCTCTCTCTCAATATTTCGCTCTGTATTGGTTGTGTATCAAATCAGGTTTTCCATGTCCTATTTATAGAAGCATTCAGCTGGGCTTGGACATCTTGAAAACCCTAAAACTATTTTCCAATTAAATCTTCTCATGACAGCTGGTTAGATCTCTTTGGAAAATAAGTAAATCAGGTTATAATTAATGATTGAATGCGTTTGCAAATCAGATCTTCAATCATACATAGATTGCCATTAAAAGCGCAATCACATAACACATAACATTCATACTAAATATTCTATGTGCAAATGTCATGACATCGGGTCTGACATCCTGGAACAATCCTGCATAATTCCATTTTAATTATCCAGCAGGTACATAATATCAGATGTCATGACATCGTGTATGACATCCTGAAATAACCCTTCATAATTATGTTTTTAAACTCCAGCAGGTACAAGATATCTTATGTTAAGACATCATATGCAACATCTTGTGAACACTCTTTGTTTTACCAAAATTGCTGCCAACATTTAGAACCAACATTGATCTCTGAGTGGTGAGATAAGTTCTAACCTGAACTTGAGTGCAATTAAGATAGGAGGATGGTATAGTCATGTTCGACTTGTGTGGAGTAGTCCTTAACAAGTTGGCTTGAGATCGATTTGCTAAGTGGAGACCCTTTTGGATTTGGAAATGTCACACAAGTATTTGTGGTTAGGCATTACTATCTCTAATTTGGGTCCGAGAAGCTGAGGACCGTAGAACATTTACCCCCTATTGTCCTATTTAGAACGTAGTGTGGAGACTGTTCAAGTGTAGACTTGATAACAGTTGTTACGCGATACTACACTCAGACAAGTTTCTCTTGAGAATATTATGGGTCGATGAGTCAGTCATCTTAACCCGTAATATCCGATAGATGAAATTAAGACTCTGGGAACTTTTTAGAACATGATCTACAGGTTTCATCCTTATTTCACTCCTTTGGGATGGTTCTTACCCAGACTCCATGCTCTTGACTCACAACAAACCCTTGATTCTTGGTTGATCCAATCAAGTCTTGTCAATATCAATGGAACTTGGGTGTTGATAAGCTGTAAATTATAATCCACCAAAATGGATGATTGATCTTGACGATGACTTGATTCATCCCTTGACCTTTGTTTGCTTGCCTTGTGTGTGATCCCTTATTTGTGGTTGTTGCATTCATGCATTCATGCGCATCATAACATTCATCACACGAAAATTTCAAGGAACTGAGATATTATTTGCAAATATTTTCAGACCATGGATTATGGACGAAGGAAAACTAAGAAGTACAGTTTCAGATGTCCCGATTTGAAAGAGTTAAGGAAGCTAGCATCTTTTGTATTAGATCCCTTGGACTTCAAACAACGCCATGGGAAGCTTCTATCTATCTTGTCTACTGATGTAGTTGAAGGACTTTTGAATGTATTAGTGCAGTTCTACGATCCTCTCTACCGTTGCTTCACTTTTCCTGATTATCAGCTTATGCCTATGTTGGAGGAGTATGCCCATCTCTTTGGAATACCTGTTTCTAGCAAGGTACCTTTTAGTGGGTTGGAAGAGATTCCCAGATCTCATCTTATTGCTGAAGCTCTTCACTTGAAAAAGTTTGAGATAGAGGCTCATTGGGTGAAGAAAGGAGGATTGTTTGGGTTGCCATATGATTTCCTCATCAAGGAAGCTACTGCCTTTGCTCAAGCTGGTAGCGTGGACGCTTTTGAAGCTATCTTTGTGTTGCTCATTTATGGATTAGCTTTGTTCCCTAACATTGACGGTTTTGTTAATGTTAACGCCATTAGACTTTTCTTGATTGGGAATCTTGTGCCTACTTTGTTGGGTGATATTTATTTCTCTTTGCATCTAAGGAACTCTAAGGGTGGTGTAACTATTGTTTGTTGCATTCCTCTTCTGTACAAGTGGTTTATTTCACACTTGCCTCAGACACCTGCTTTTGTGGAGAACAAACAATGTCTACGGTGGTCTCAGAGACTCATGTCTCTCACCAATGATGATATAGTTTGGTATGATCCTTCTTTGAGCAGTTTGGAGATTATTGATTATTATGGTGAATTCTCTAATGTACCTCTCATTGGTACACAAGGAGGAATTAACTATAACCCTGCTTTGGCTCGTCATCAACTTGGGTTCCCCTTGAGAGACAAACCTAATAACACTTTGTTAGAAGGTCTTTTCTATCAAGAGGGTAAAAATCCCCAACATTTGAAGCAGAAGATTGTGCATGCTTGGCATAATGTGCATAGGAAAGGAAGATCTGAGCTTGGTCCGTGCAATTGTGTGGCTTTAGAAGCTTACACTCTTTGGGTGAAGAAGAGAGATTTGGAGTTGAAGATGCATTATCCTTGTGAGAGACCTATATCTATGGTTGTGGTTGAGCCATTAACTCTCCTAAACCAAGATGTAGAGGAGTTGGAAGACGCACTCGCCAAAATGAAGCAGGAGAAAGATATGTGGGAAGAGCGTTTTCGTGCTTTGAGCAAGAAGAATGAAGAGTTGCAGTTGGAGTCTAAGGACAAAGATGCACTTATCGAGCTACTTGAAGACCGAGTGACAAAGAGACAGAGAGAGCCAGAGGTTTCATCTTCCTCTAGCATGCCTCAGCCTTCCGCCGCTTGGAAGAATATTGTTGATCAGCTTGTCCTCGAGAAGACTCAGATGAAGGCTTCTTTTGAGACCGAGATTCGACACATTCAAAGGAAGTACGCGCCTACAGCCAGATCTTCTGACGTTGTTGTTAGGGATCCTTAGGATGACTAGTCTCCTTTTCTCTTGTATTTTTCGTTTGGTTTCTGAAAATGTGCTCAGTACAATCCTTCCAATTATATAAATAAAAAGAGATTTTTGGTCATATCAAATTGTTACAATTGTTGTTAAAAATATATATATTTGTAAATAATATAGTAAGTTCCTTGAAAAATGAAAATAAATAAACAAGCATTGCATTCTATGCATCATTTGCATAAGCAGGTTTCTCTTTCGCCAGATGTCTCATTGGTGTTTCTTTTGTGCTTCAGCCAAGCTGACTCATCGGTATAATACTCGCACCAATCATCTGAGAATCATGGAACATCTTGAGCAAGAGAATAGAGAGTTGAAGGACAAGATTGCCCGCCTGACTGCCATGATGGAGTCAGTGTTAGCTGCTCAGAGCCAGTCGTCTCCAACACCCGCAACTCCTCCTCCTCAAAGGACTATTATTTTAGAGGTGGCTACCTCTACCATGCCTGCTGCTACCGCTCATTTTGCGCCTACCATGCCCGCCGGATTCCCGTGGGGAATGCCTCTAAAATTCATGCCTGAAGGCTTTGAGCCTACTTTTGCTTCCATGCCGGCATCTAGCCCGGTCCTGTCTGTGCCACCTCCCGTTGTGCCCATCTTACCTCGTGTGGAGGACACCATTTATCATTCCGAGCCATCTGAGGGCCCGAATGTTTATGAGAAAATGGACGAAATGAAGGATCAATTTCTTGAGCAGCGCAAGGAATTGAAGACGTTGAGAGGTAAGGACCTGTTTGGGAAAAGTGCTGTTGAGTTATGTCTGGTGCCAAATGTGAAGATTCCGGTGAAATTCAAAGTGCCTGACTTTGAAAAGTACAGAGGGAACTCATGTCCGCTCAGTCATTTGGTGATGTATGCCCGCAAAATGTCTACCCAAACTGACAACGAGCAGCTGTTAATCCACTACTTCCAAGACAGTCTGACCGGTGCTGCGCTCAGATGGTATATGGGGTTGGACAGTGCAAGCATCCACACTTTCAACGATTTGGGAGAAGCTTTTGTCAAGTAGTGTAAGTATAATGTGGACATGGCTCCTGATAGAGACCAATTAAGGTCTATGTCTCAGAACGATAAGGAGACATTCAAAGAATATGCGCATAGGTGGAGAGAATTGGCTGCTCAGAATACCCCTCATTTAAAAGAGAAGGAGATGACAAAGATCTTTTTGAAGACCATGAGTTCATTTCACTAAGAACGCATGATTTCCAGTGCCCCCAGTGACTTTACCGAAATGGTAAACATGGGGATGAGGCTTGAAGAAGGTGTCCGAGAAGGACGATTATCAAAGGAGGAAGCATCATCAAGTAAGAGATATGGCAGCAGTTTCTGGAAAAAGAAAGATAGCGAAGCTAATGTAATCTCTCGCGGGAGGCAGAGGAGGCCTCATATCAGAAAGAGTCAACCATCCCGTCAACACCATCATCAAGTATCCTCAGTAATTCCAGTATTCTCAAACAGTTAATCAACACCAATTCAACAACAACAACGTCAACAACAACAACAACAACCACAATAACGAACAATCACCTATAATAACAATAATACCAACAATCATCATCAGCAAAATTTCGAGAGGCAGAATTTGACCCGATTCCTATGACTTATGCAGAACTTTATCCATCTTTGGTTCTCAAGAACCTACTCCAACCGAGAAATCCGCCACAAATTCCAGAACCACTTCCATGGTGGTACAAACCTGAACTCCGTTGTGCTTTTCATCAAGGGGCACCCAGACATGACATTGAGAACTGTTATCCGCTCAAGTACGAAGTTCAGAAGCTGATAAAGAGTGGAACAATATCCTTCGAGGACCGTGCGCCGAACGTGAAAGCAAATCCACTGTCCGCTCATGGAAATTCTTCTGTTAACATGGTGGATGGTTGTCCCGGAGAATTTAAAGTGTTTGATGTTAGTTTCATTCGGAGGTCCTTAGTGGCAATGCATAAGGACATTTGTATGGTGAGTGATCGTGAGCATGACCATGACGGTTGTGCTATCTGCAGTGTCAACTTGAGGGGTTGTGTGGTAGTGAAAAGGGACATCCAGCGGTTTATGGATAAAGGCATGATCCAAATTGTTCAATCCCGTCATGTAGGTGACGATGTGAATGTCATAGTGCCCGTTTTCAAGAATCTGGAAAGAGTAGTCATTCAGTACAAAAATAGTAATAGTAACAACAACAGTCAAAGATCGATATCGCCGTTGGTCATACGGTTAGTGGGCCCAGTCCCATATTCATCCGATAAAGCTGTTTCGTATCAGTACAATGCGACGATGTTAAAAGATGGTCAAGAGGTTCCATTGCCTACGACCAACTCTATAGTGAGTATTGCTGATGTTACTAAGGTGACCCGTAACGATCGAGTGTTTGCGTCGGTGTTCCAAAAGATAAGGAAGAATCAACTGTCAATAAGAAGGTGGAAGTGACTGCTGTAGATCCGGTTAGTGCTTCAAAATATCAGTATGGTGAATCCAGCAATTTGAGGCTAATGATGATGATGAGGTACTCCATTTGATTAAGAAAAGCGAGTTTAATATGGTGGAGCAACTGCTCCAAACCCCCTCAAAGATTTCAGTGTTGTCTCTGCTAATGAATTCAGAAGCACACAGAGAAGCACTGCAAATAGTTCTTGAGCAAGCTTTTGTGGAACACGATGTTATGATAGATCAGTTTGATCATATAGTAGCTAACATCACTTCTTGTAATAACCTCAGTTTTTGTGATGAGGAACTCCCCGAGGAGGGTAGGAATCATAATCTGGCTTTGCATATTTCCATGAATTGCAAAGATGATGTTTTGTCCAATGTATTAGTTGACACCGGGTCTTCATTGAACGTACTGCCAAAGTCAACTCTTTCAAAGCTATCATATCAAGGAGCGCTTATAAGGTATAGTGGTGTAATCGTCAAAGATTTTAATGGTTCATGCAAAACAGTGATAGGTGAAGTGGACCTTCCAGTGAAGATAGGTCCGAGTGATTTTCATATTACTTTTCAAGTAATGGACATCCACCCGGCCTATAGCTGCTTGTTGGGAAGGCCATGGATCCACGAGGTGGGAGCTATTACCTCCACATTGCATCAGAAGCTTAAATTTGTGAAGAATGGGAAGCTTGTCATTGTTGGCGGGGAGAAGGCGTTGTTGGTTAGCCACCTATCATCTTTCTCTTATGTTAAAGCTGTGGATGAGGTTGGAACTCCGTTCCAAGCCTTCTCTATTGCTGCTGAAAAGAGGGTTGGGGCACCTATGCCCTCATTGAAGGATGCAAGGAAGATTGTTGAAGAAGGCAATGTTGATCAGTGGGGGCGCATGGTAGAGGTCTCCGACAACAAGAATAGAACCGACCTTGGTTTTCAGCAAGGATTGTCTACTGCTAGATCAGAGGCTATGCAACTTAGCTTCCGTAGCGGAGGGTTCATTCATGGCAATGAACAAAACTTAGCTGCTGTGCTAGAGGATGACGAAGAGGAAAACTGCACCAATTTTGTGACGCATGGAAAGACTTGCAACAATTGGATTGCTGTTGATATTCCTTGTATTTTGCATCGATATAAGTAATTGCTTTTATTTGTTTTAAAAAAATCCTTCTCCTATGCCTAAGGGGGAAGTGAACATTGTTAGGAATTTCAAATTTGATCATCAATAAAATTAATTCTATTCATCCATATCTATGATGTTTTATTTTTACTTTTTGCTTTATTTTGAAAATGGTAATCATAAAAAACATAAATAAACAATATAATTGTCCATCTACATAATATTTGGTCACAAAATTCACTTCTCTATAATCAAAATACCAAATCATTATGCAGGTTGGTTTCTAACCCCATTGAATAAATTGATCCTTCTCCTTCTCCAAAATTTTGAATTCCCTGTGTTTGAAGCCAAGGAGGAAAGTGATGAAGAAGTTAGCGATGAATTGTCTCGTCTTCTTGAGCATGATGAAAAGACCATTCAGCCTTTCGAAGAGCAGATGGAATTAGTCAACTTAGGTTCCGAGGATGATGTGAAGGAAGTCATGATTGGGTCTCGACTGTGTCCAGATGCGAAGAAGGGGTTGGTTGATCTTCTTCGAGAGTATTCATATATGTTTGCTTGGTCCTATCAAGACATGCCTGGTTTGGATTTTGAGATTGTGGAGCATAGATTGTCTTTGAAGCCAGAATGCCCTCTAGTCAAGCAGAAGTTGAGAAGAACGCATCCTGATATGGCAGTGAAGATCAAAGAAGAAGTGTAGAAGCAGATTGATGCCGGTTTCCTTGTGACCGTTGAGTATCCTCAACGGGTGGCCAATATTGTGCCTGTGCCGAAGAAAGATGGAAATGTTCGCATGTGTGTCGATTATAGAGATTTGAATAAAGCAAGTTTGAAAGATGATTTCCCTCTGTCACACATTGATATGTTGGTAGACAATACTGCTAAATTCAAAGTCTTTTCGTTTATGGATGGATTTTCCGGATATAATCAGATCAAGATGGCACCCGAAGATATGGAGAAGACCATATTCATTACACCCTGGGGAACATTCTGTTATAGAGTGATGCCTTTCGATTTAAAGAATGCCGGTGCAACTTACCAAAGAGAAATTACCACTCTTTTTCATGATATGATGCATAAAGAGATTGAAGTTTATGTCGATGATATGATTGCCAAATAGATTGATGAAGAAGAACATGTTAAGCATCTGTTAAAGTTATTCCAGAGTTTGAGGAAGTATAAACTCCGCTTGAATCTCAATAAGTGTACTTTTGGTGTTCGTTCTGGTAAGTTGTTGGGCTTTATTGTCAACGAGAAGGGTGTTGAGGTTGATCATGCCAAGGTCAAAGCAATACAAGAGATGCCTGCGCCCAAAACTGAGAAGCAAGTCAGAGGTTTTCTCGACCACTTGAATTATATTTCCAGATTCATTTCACACGTGACTACCAGATGTGTGCCTATATTCAAGCTTCTTCAGAAAGATCAGTCTTGTGATTGGACCGAACATTGCCAGAAAGCTTTTGATAGTATCAAAGAATATCTGCTTGAACCTCCGATTTTGTCTCCACCTATTGAAGGAAGACCGTTGATCATGTATTTGACTGTGCTTGAAGATAATATGGGTTGTGTTCTTGGTCAGCAAGATGAGACTAGAAAGAAAGAATTTGCGATCTACTACCTCAGTAAGAAGTTCACCGATTGTGAGACTTGGTATTCTAGGCTTGAGAAAACTTGTTGCGCATTCGCTTGGGCTGCTAAGCGTCTGCGTCAGTATATGTTGAATCATACCACTTGGTTGATATCCAAAATGGATCCAATCAAGTACATATTTGAGAAGCCTGCTTTAACTGGGAGGATTACCCGTTGGCAGATGTTGTTATCAGAATATGATATTGAATACCAATCTTAGAAAGCGATCGAAGGTAGTATCTTGTGTGACCATTTGGCTCACCAACCGATTGAAGATTACCAGTGAGTACAATATAATTTTCCCGATGAAGAGATATTCTACCTGAAAATGAAAGATTATGATGAACCATTGCTTGAAGAAGGGCCAGAACCTGGTTCCCGTTGGGGCATGGTATTTGATGGAGCTATTAATCAGTATGGTAATGGAATTGGGGCAATGGTTATTACTCCTCAAGGCACGCAATTTCCATTTACAGCTAGATTGACTTTCAAGTGTACAAACAATATGGCAGAATATGAAGCTTGCATTATGGGGCTTGAAGAGGCCATTGATCTCAGAATCAAATACTTAGATGTCTTTGGAGATTAAGCTTTGGTTGTGAATCAGATCAAAGGTGAATGGGAGACGAAACAACCCGGTTTGATACCATATAGAGACTATGCGAGGAGGATTTCAACTTTCTTTACAAAAGTTAAGTTTCATCATATCCCTCGAGATGAAAATCGGATGGCAGATGCTCTTGCAACATTGGCTTCAATGATCATATTGAAATATTGGATTTAGGTTCCTAATTTGACTATGGTGCGTCTTGATAGGCCAACTCATGTGTTCGCTGTTGAAGAGGTCAAAGATGAAAAGCCATGGTATTACGACATCAAATGTTTCCTCCAAAGTCAGATTTACCCGCCTTGGGCATCTTTGAAAGATAAGAAGACTTTAAGAAGATTAGCCGGCAACTTCTACCTAAATGGTGATGTGTTGTATAAGAGAAATTTCGATATGGTTCTGCTCATATGCGTGGATAGACACGAAGCAGACCTATTGATGACTGAAGTCCATGAAGGTTCCTTTGGTACTCATTCCAATGGACATGCAATGGCGAAGAAGATGTTGCGAGCAGGTTACTATTGGCTGACAATGGAATCTGATTGTTGCAAGTTTGTGAAGAAATGCCACAAGTGTCAAATATATGCAGATAAGATTCATGTTCCTTCGACACTGTTGAACGTTATTTCCTCCCCATGGCCCTTCTCCATGTGGGGAATTGATATGATTGGCATGGTTGAGCCCAAAGCTTCGAATGGACATTAATTCATTTTGGTGGAAATTGACTACTTCACAAAATGGGTTGAAGCGGTATCGTATGCGAATGTAACCAAGCAAGTTGTTGTAAGGTTTATTCAGAATCAGATTATATGCCGTTATGGTGTGCCAAGTAAGATCATTACTGATAATGGATCGAACTTGAATAATAATATGGTGGAAGCTCTTTGTAAAGACTTCAAGATTGCACATCATAATTCTTCTTCCTACAGAACCAAGATGAATGGGGTTGTTGAAGCTGCAAATAAGAACATCAAGAAGATCATTCAGAAGATGGCTGAGACGTATAAGGATTGGCATGAGATGCTCCCATTTTCTTTGCATGGGTATCGTACATCCATCCACACTTCAACAGGGGCAACCCCTTTCTCTCTTGTATATGGTATGGAATTAGTGCTCCCCGTAGAGGTTGAGATTTCATCATTGCGTGTTCTCATGGAAGCTAAGTTGACTGAGGTTGAATGGTGTCAAACCAGGTATGATCAGTTGAATTTGATTGAAGAGAAGAGATTGACGGCCATGTGTCATGGTCAATTATATCAGCAAAGGATGAAGAAAGCTTTTGATAAGAAGGTCAGACCTCAGGTATTCAAGGAAGGTGACCTTGTGCTCAAGAAGATTTTATCTTTCAAACCAGATTCTAGGGGAAAATGGACTCCTAATTATGAAGGCCCATATGTTGTGAAGAGAGCCTTTTCAGGTGGTGCTTTGATTCTTACAACTATGGATGGTGAAGAGTTCACTCGTCCTGTGAACGCAGATGCAGTCAAGAAATACTTCTCCTAAAAATAAAAGAACAACTCGCTAAGTTGAAAACCTGAAAGGGCGGCTTAGGCAAAAATGAGCATCTCGATAGATTGAAAACACAAAAGGGCGATTTAGGCAAAAGTTAGAGACATAAAACAGAAATAATTTCCCGATAAGTTGAGTACCCCACCTTGGGGCAACTTATGCAAAAATTAGGGATTTTGGCAAGTAACTGCATTCTACTGATCTTCCAGTCTTGAAGAAACTTTGTTGAGCACAAGGGTTGACATCAATTCATCGTCCCCAGTAGCGGCCAAAAGCACAGTGGACATCAAGAGTTGGTAGAAGGATTAGTGGTCAATTGTATTCAATGTAACCCTTTTCCATGTAAATTACCATTTTCAACTTTGTAAAGATCTATGGAGTCTTGTCATTTACAGACTACCATTCTATTAAAATAAAGTTGAGGTTTTATCCAATTATTTCCACTCTTATTTGTTTCATCCAGATAGTTTAAATTTTATTATGATCATCTTTGAAATTAAAATTTTAAATCAAAATCATTTTTTATTAAAACATATAAAAGCAAGAATTTTATAGCAATTTTAAAGCAATATCAACAACATTTCGAAAAAACAACAAGTCCTAAGTGTGAAGCATTAATGGTTCCCGAGCAGTTAACCCTCGGTTATCCCCAGCTGAGTTGGTCAATTCAGTTCCCTTGCGGAGTGTTTGTCCCTTGCGAAGTTTGTGCATAAGTTCTTGACAGAATAAGTGATTACCCAACTAGTTTTGATCTCCAGCAGAGTGAGGAGGGTTTCCTTAGTAGTTTGCGTGATGGTAGTAGAACTTTATTTTCCCCACCGGTTGCCATCCGACTCACTCCCAGTCAGAGTTTCCTCCTGGTTTTTGAGCAGCTATTTGCGTTTATCCTCTGTACGATTGTCTCCCTATTCAATATGGTGTTGACTTAAAATTCCCCGCAGATTCGATAACATTTCCTTTCCTCAGCAGATCTCCTCCTTCCCCGGTTAGGGTTGAGCCTGTGGGATGATGATCTCTCTTTTCTCCAGCATTTGTCTCCTCATTTTGTGGATTGACCGAGGATTGTACCGATGATTCAAATTTTGTGACACCTTTGTATCCTTTGCGATCATTTTTTCAGCATAATCATCATATATACATATACATATACATATACATTCATAATTTCATAATTGTATTATCATATTTGCTGATTCATTGTTTGAGATCCTTATTCTCGTTATGGCGGTACTTTATCCCCATACGAGTTTGTTGTCTGTCCTCCCTCAAATATAGAGTCTCAGGCCCTTAAGCAGAAAGACGTTAACCTTTCTCCTTTTCCCCACTGAGTTATTTCCTCGTGGATGAGTATTGTTTTAGTTTCCTCCCTAGTTGATTATCTGGATGGAATCACTCCCCTTGAGTTATATCCTCATTGGGTTGAGTCTTGATTGATCGTTTCTTTCTAGCTCTTGCCTAGATAGGTGCTTTGGATCCCCTAAGAGTTTATTACCCAGTAACTGGTGATATTCTTCTTATTTTGCAGTTCGTTACTTCTTGCCCAATACCCGGGAAAAGTACCCCTGTTTTCCCCATCAGTAGAGTCCCTAGTGGATTCATTTTTTCCGGAAGTATATCCTTGATATGTTTATCTTAACCGGTGACAAATATCTTTCTTCCCCTATTTGAGTTTATCCTTGATATGTTCATCCTAACCGATGGCAAATACTCTCATCCTGTGCTATTCTACCTAGTAAAAAGGTAGTTGTAATCCCTATTTTGTGCCCCAGAGTGTTAATCCTTGATATGTTCATCCTAACCGATGACGGGTTTCCTTCTCTTTGTGGTTTTCTACCCAGCAATCGGTAGTTGTAAATCCTACTTTCCCTCAACAGAGTATATCCTTGATATGTTCATCCTAACCGGTGACAGATTTTCTCTTTGTTGGTATTCTATCCAGTATTCGATAGATGTAATTCCTACTTTTTGTTCAGTTGGTTTATCCTTGATATGTTCATCTTAACCGATGACGGATATCCTCCTTAACATCCTCAGGAAAGTCTATCCTTGATATGTTTATCTTAACCGATGACGAATTTTCTTTCCTTTTGAGTCCATCCTTGATATGTTCACCTTAAGCGATGATGGATATTCTCATCTATAGTCTTCTGCCTAGTAACTGGTAGTTGTAAATCCTATTCCTGCAGTTTCCCCCTAACAAGGTTGTTCTTACCCAGTAACCGGTAATGAATATTCCCTCCTGGTGGCGATTCCTAGTGAGCCATCCTTGATATGTTCATCCTGACCGGTGACGGGTGTCCTCTCTTTCAGACTTTTATTATCTCCTTACCTAGTGACAGGTAGTGGATAATAGATTTCTGCTCCTCCGATGTTGAAGTTTATTTCTTCCCCCAATTGAGTTGAGTGCGTATTTCCTTAGTGAAATCGTTTTTCCTGCATGATTCAAGTATGTCAGTTTTATTCTGATCTACTTGTTTCCCCTGCAGACGTTTTGTTTCCCCGACTGAGTCTTTCCATTTTTATGGAATTTTGGTAGTCCCCTCCCAGCAGTTTGCAAGTCGTAGCCTGGCCTACACATAACCTCCTTCTACCCCAGAGTCTCTGTCTCCCCGACGAGTTTTCCTTATGGAATGCATTATGCTCCCGCGGATATTCAGTCTCTCTGATTTCTTTTCCTTTGTGGCAACATTTCCCCACAGAGAATTTGCTTCTACATTCATACCATATGCATCATGAGGTCTCTTATGGACCAAAATTTGTTTATATGTTGTTATTTAAGCCCATTCTACTGAGTCGATGCGAAGATTTTAACCTTCATCTCCTTAGTTAGAACGTCCTTAAATAGGGGCAGCTGTAAGACCCCAATTTTGGCCCTAAGATCCCTCATGCAATTTCATCATATGCATTGGGATCACACCTTGGAATCTTCCTTACCCCTCTTTCATTGGGTTTGTTTTGGGAGAGATCACCAAGAACCATGTGATTGTATGATACTTGTATATTATCATTTTACTAAGCAAAATACCAAAAATATGTCTTTGCATTTGCCTAACTCTTTTGTAGGAAGGGCATGATCACCATTGATTTATCAATTTCACACCTAGGGTTTAAGACCCTCATGGCTAAGAGCACCATCAAATAATGATCCACAATGTCTCAAAACATCATATATGAGTCCCAATGATCTCTACATGTCATATTGATCAAGTATTCTTCAAGAGTTAGGAGGTGATTTGCCTTGGAAACCCTAGTTTGACTAGGTATCTTAAGTAACTTCTCCAACAAGCTATCTCACCAATTGATCAAGTTTCTCAAGGGACACTTCAAAATTCATCATCTTGTGCATATATGATCTACCATGAGCCTAGAAAGTCAAGATAATTGGATGTTAGCAAGTTGGTTGATGGTGGTGGGCCAGATGAATTCATCTGATCAAAACTGGGTCTCCCTAGACCCTATCTCCTACAGTTTTCACCATATGAAAATTATTCGAAGATACAAGTTACTCTAAATGACATTCCAAATAACTTTTATGTTGATACCTAGAGCTAGTTTTGCTTGGAAAATCATTTTCTATGTTGAAACATTATAGGTCATTTTGTCTAAACCCTAATTTGAAAGTTAACTTCCCAAGGTCATAACTTCCTCAACTTTTATGAGATGAAATATTTCCAAGTTGCACAATCAAATTAAAGATGTCTACTTCAACTTTGATGTTTGGAGTGGGATCCAATTCAACTTTTATGAGCATGTGATATGAGGATACATTATAGGTCATTTTTGCCCTATACCATTGAATAAGTGATTTTCCTCAACTTCAAAAATGAATAAATCTATCATTTTAAATCCAAATGATATGAAATTTGTGACCATTTTGAAGGTATTTGGAATATATACAACTTTGATGAAGACACTTGTCTCATTTGAAGCTCACATAAAAAGTTAAGCAAGGTGGAATATTGAGATATATGACTTAACACTTAGAAAATTTTTCAACATGTTGAAATTTCAAAACTTCCACCTCAAAATTCACCATGATCCAATTAACAAATGAAAAAGTGTCCAACATCAAAATTTTCCCCTTGATCTATGCTTTACAAAGAACCCAATTTCATGCATTTTGGATGAGATTTGCTAGTGCCGTGCATGGTCTTAACAGGGTTGTATCATTGGAAAAAGTCAAATGTTCAAAATCCCATTTCACATTGCCTTGACATCCAAGCCTCATTAGAACTTCAGAACAGTTGTACATGGATCAAATTGGATTGCTTCATGGGCCTGTACACATCCATGCAAGCTTGTGCATCACATTGCCAAATTTATCATTTTTTCAAGTGTGCAAATATCACTCTCAAAAGATATAAATACAGGCCTTTGGAGCTCAATTCAAACAGACCTTGCGCGCCAGCTTTCCCCCCCAATTGAAACCCTAACCATTCAAAGGAAAACCTGAGAATTTTCAACTTGAAAATTGAGTTTGAATCTCACTGTTTGGAGATTCAAAAACTCCAGGATCCAAAGCTTTATACCATTGCCAAACCTCTTCTGCAAGCTTCTCAAGTGTGATCGGATCAAGTTTGAAGCAAGCAAGATCCATTTCTGCACAATATTGAAGGTAAATTTCAGAAAACTTCTTCTCTTCGATTCTCACTCAATTCTCATCAATTCTCTTGGATCTTTGGTTGTCTGAATTCCTACCAATGTAGGCAAGAAGATTGAGTTGCTTTGAGGTCAAATCGAGGCAACTCAGTTGACACACCTCAAAATTCAACTCCTCATGTCTTTCTATATGTGTGGAGTTAGTTAAAATTGAGGTCAGATTCGTGCTCTACGCCATTTTTTCTTTCAGATCATGTCCTCTTTTTTCATTTTCTTGATGGTAATGAGTGAACCAGTCCGGTGGGCCTCGCCTGAGAAGGTGACCGAAGGTCTGCACCGGTGGTGTGCTGGACAGGTTCTGTGCCATTGATCTTGTTTAAATTGTTTTAATCTTGGGCGTTGGTTGTGATTACCACGCATGTGGAGCGCTGACTAAGTTCCACCATGGAACACGCGTTTCCATCCACTTGATCTGCCACCTCAATTAATGAGGGAGATAAAGTGGTCCACGTTTTTTTGATTTTTTGATTTTCATTTTATTTCATTTGATTTTTATTAATTCATATTAATTTTAATATTGATCCAAAAAATATGAGAGTTTCACCAAAAATTTTTAAATAAATTCCTCTTTCATATTTTGAATTAAAATTATTTTTTGGATCATTATTAATATTTTTCATGATTTAATTGATTTTGTGATTAGTTTTAATTGTTTAAAAATACTTTTAAGTCTCTAAAAATTCTGAAATTTTTTCTCCAAGGTCCTTTGACCTTGTTTAACCTATGATAAATCTCATGACCATTTCTTTAGTGTTTTGATGAGGTTTTAGGAATTTGATAAACTATATTTAATTTAATGCTTTATTCTTAATATTTTTAAATTGAATAACTGCCAAATAATTGTGTTGAGCTATTTTGATGGTTTGTATAAGTTTGACCTGTGTTGTTGGGCCTTGGTCAAGGTTGATTTGACTTTGCTAGGTTAAGATCATTGAATTTAGGGGATTGATGAAATGTACATTCCATCTCCCAAAGTGAATGAATGATCTTAATTTGATAAAAGTCCTCCTTTGACCAATTTGAGTTTTGATCCATTCCCCTCCCTCTTCATCTAATTCCCCTTCTTTATGCATCCATTTCATTTGGTCTATGATGTCTCTAAATCCTAAGGCTAGTTGATTGCAAAATTAACATAAGTATGGATGAGATTAGGCCACTTCCTTTGCATATTCTTTTTGTGTGTGGTATGTTTCATTAGCATAGTCCATTATACTATGTCTCTAACATGCATTAACACCAAAATTCTATTTCCCGACCTCAAATAGTTGTAACTTCTTCATAACTCCAATTACGATTGCTTAACATAGCGCTAAATTTTTATTACGAAAGGCATAACATTCTAGTTAGTGAGATTGTAAGTCTCCCCTCTGTCATGGTATTGTATGGAAACTTGGCCTTTTTTCCTTCCTTGGAAGATGCTTGGTTCAAGGATCCATGCTTGTGATAAGTGGGTTGAGTGTTCTCCAAAGAATGACTTAAAAAGCAAAAGCAAAAACAATACTAACTTCTAATCCATTAACAACTAACATTTAATTTCAAGCCATTTACTTTTAATGCACTTTAATTTTTAAGCTCTATTCATTTGCCATTATTCATACCATTCTAATTGTTTAGATTAATGCGTTTTTACTTTGTCCACTTGGACCATATTGTGTGATATATCTTGTTTATGTGTATTTTGTTTGCTTGTGTGGTCTTTGGCCATTAATGTACATAATAAGAAACAAAAAACCTAAAAAACTATTGTGTGGACTGTTGGTTTGATCTTGGACAATTGGACTTAGAATTTAGGCAACATGCCTATGTAAAAGGACTTGGCCAATGCCAACTTTCAAGTGCTTGCAATTTGAAACTTCATCTGATACATCATTGAAGATTCCTTTGAGTTCATCTGCTACATGATCATTGTGAAGCTATTATTTTGAACTTGTGACTTATGGAATTCATCTATTACATGAGCAAATTTGAAGGAGATCATGGAGTGGCTAAAGCTTGGATGGGGCTATCTTTATTTGATGCCTTGCTCTTCAAGATAATATTGTATGCATTGTTTGTTGCTTGATTCTAATATCCAAGGGAATTTGGGGTTTCTATATGACATTCTTGTCTATTGGATTGTTACCCATCAGTCAGATCTTTTCAACTCTTAACTTTTAAATTTGTGCTTAGGATTAGCCTCTTCATCTCCTCCCCATCTCTTTAATTTCAAAATCTCTCCCTCCTTTTAAAAACTTCTTTGTTTGAACTTGTTTTTTTCTTAATTTTGACCACTTAGCAAACTAGAAACTTTGGCCTTATGCCATTGTATTTTCAAACTTCTTTTCTTAAATCAAACTTGTAAATAAACTTAACTATACTTGACTTAAAATTTTCAAAAGCCAAAAAGAACTAACTCATTCAAGCCATTTTCTAGGCCCTTGTGCCTTTCAAACTTAATTTTTGATTAAAAGCAATGCATCCACTTTGAAATTTGTATCACAAACTACGAGGTTTTGATCCCTCATTTTTATGTTGGTACGTAGGCACAAGTCCGAAGGTCTTGTCAAACACAAAAATATAATTAATGAATTCTTTTCTCATCCCCTCGTTCTATTTGTTTGTAAACATCTGTAGCGGGGTATTCGTTACCATTAGAGATATTGACTAAATCCAAGGTAAACCATACAAGTCGAATCGCCACCGCACTTCTATTTATCCAAAGTAATGGTTAGAAAGCGAACAAAAACCTAAAAGTTTTAACAAAAACTAGTAAAAGAGAAATCAGAGATCTGGGTAAGGGGGTTGGTTATGTAATGGGAAGGTGTTAGGCACCCAAAACATCCTAGGTACTCCTAGGGAGCCCTTTTCACATTTGTTGTAAAGGTTGTTGTTTTTTGTGAAAGATTTGTTTGTGCAAACATGATTGAAGAGATAAGAAAAGAATATACAAGTTTATTTTCATTTTTTGTTTGGATGGATAAACGCATTGCCTACGTACCATCTTAAAAAAGATTAGGATCAAACCCTCATAGTTCGGGGTAAAAATCTCAAAACAGGTTAGTGAATTGATTGGTCCAAAAGCCTTGAGGTCTTTTGTTATCCAAGGGAGAAAACTCAACCTAAAACCACAAATCCACCATGTGAGGATAGCTTCAACATGCTAGTGAGGGGTTAACCCTATAATAAGCATGGAAGACTCATTGTCCATCACTAAGGATATAGGTGAGTATTACATCTACCACAAGGATAACTCAAACATAATAGCTAAAGGTTATGGAAAATTTGATTAAGAAAGTGGCCATTGGAACCACAAAAGACATTTGAATGGGTTATATTTACCAATTAGAAGTATATACAAAAATGGTCAAAGTTGACTTAAAGATTCAATTCAAAATAAGTGTTATGAAAAGAAGGTTTGAAAATCAAAAGCCTAAGGCCTAGGTTTCTAATGTTTGAAAACAATAGTTAAATGTTGCACAAATTTTTTTGGCTTGGGTTTGAGTGGGGAGAAGAAGAAGAATGGCTAAAGTCCTAAGCAAAGTAAAAAGATGAGGGATGAAGAATCAAAACCACAATGGAGTCCCTCTCTTGAGATCATAGTGATGATCCAAGTATCTCCCATCCTTTGGAATAAGCAATCACACAAAGCATAAGCAATCATCAAACAAGCTTCTTAAGAGATCCCCAATGTATCTTGTGCCTTTCACTTTGGATGAACATGGCAATGGTCCTCCAATTAAGCTCAAATGGGAACCCCTAACACAAGAACACACATATCAAAAGTTCCATGATGTAAATCAAGAATGGACAAGAGTGAGTTTAGAGATTTGGTCCATATTCATCATTAAGGTCCTTTTACTCCAATTTTGCATAGGGAATGTCCTAGAATCTAAGTCCATTTCTCCATTCTTTGCATAGGGTATGTCCTAGAATCTAAGTCCACTTCTTTGCATTTGGTTCTCAACCATCAAAACAAAACACAAGCATAATAATATATACACAATTATGTGCTCAAGTGAGCAAAAGGCAAATGACATTAACATAAACATGTGCTCAAGTGAGCAAAGAGAAAAGCAAATGGATAATATGTGCAAGAATAGTAAATTGCATAAAAGTAAAGAGCAAAAAGTAAATGTTAATTGTTAATGGTTAGTGTTAGTAGTTAGTGTGCCATAAGGAAAATTTATCGCTATGTTAAGCAATCGTAATTGGACTTATGTAGAAGTCACAACTATCTGAGGCCGGTCAATAATAATCTAGGCAACAACACAAGTTAGAAGTCTTGGTTAGTGTGTCGCTCCTCAGATTTCTCGAATCCAAGTACAAACGCGAAAAAGAGGTGGCGAGGAAAAAAAGAGTAGAGTCGCCAGCTATGTACTTTTATCCCAAGAGAAGGGAAAGGTAGTACTGCATAACCAAGAGGGAACGGATAAAACAAAGTCTCGAACCAAAGAAAACTGAGTAAGGGGGCCAGTTACGTGAAGGGAGGGTTATCGCACCTATGCACGTCTATGGTACTCCACAAGATCCACGCTTGCTATTTATGTCTAAAGTGTGTGTATAAAAAGTCCTATATGCGATGCAAAAGAGAGAAAATCAAAGTAGGGAAAAGAAAGATTTATTGCTCGCACAGGCCTACCCTGCTGCATACGTATCTCAAGAAGGATTGAGAATGAGAGCACCGTAGCTCGGCTAACCTATTTTTGTTTGTTTTGTGTTTTTTAGATGAACGACGTTACTGCGCAATCTACCGGATGCTCGACCTTTGGAGACTTACTCACCTGTAGTAGAAGGAGTTAACGTGTTCTTAGGAGAAGAAAAATCAATGAGTTTGTTTGTGTTTTAGGAATGCTCATGCAAAAAGGAAGTCCTAGACGAAGGAACCGTGCTACCTTAATTGACATGCATACGAGAGACAATACGAAGCCTAGCAATCCTATGGGGAGACGATCACACCACAAAAAAAAACATATAGCATAGAGTAAACACACCAACAAGGGGGCTCAAACATACATGGGTAGGGCTTTAGTCAAGAGGGGTCATATCAACCTCGACAAACAAGCCATGGAAAGGTAATCAAACGGGCTCTCACTATGCCAAATAAGGGAAAAGAGGGCGCTTATTTTGGCCTATAACAGCGCTTTTAAGCGCCCTCTAAAGTGGCGCTGGCATAGGTAAAGACAGCGCTTTGTTTTCCTGGAGAAAGCGCTGTCTAAAGTGGCCACATTATAGTGCGCTTTCAGAAAAAAGCGCCCTATGGAGTGGTCCATAAAGGGACACCTTAGAGGGCGCTTTTAGGAAAAAGCGCCCTCTAAAGTTGTCAATGTAAAGTGTTTAGAGGGCGCTTTCAGGAATAAGCGCCCTCTAAAGTTGTCAATGTAAAGTGTTTAGAGGGCGCTTTCAGGAAAAAGCGCCCTCTAAAGTTGTCAATGTAAAGTGTTTAGAGGGCGCTTTCAGGAAAAAGCGCCCTCTAAAGTTGTCAATGTAAAGTGTTTAGAGGGCGCTTTCTGGACAAAGCGCCCTCTAAAGTGTTAGTTATTTTAAAAAAATTTGTTTGAAAAACAGTGGATATTTAATTGGTAACCTGTTCGCATGCTGCAAAAGTGTAAAATTCATATTGATTTCATCCTTTAATCCAATGTTATACACCATTAATTCATTGATATATACAACATGAATCTATTTATATACAACATTAATCTTCCATATATACAACATTAATATATGATTCTTTGATCAACAATATACAACAACATATTCATGATTTAGTAAAATTACAACAACAATATACAACATATATACAACAACAGCATACAACAACAACATTCCATACATATATGTACAACAATATACAACCTAGCTATATGATTCTTTGATCAACAATGAATTGACACAATTCATCCTTGATTTCATCCAAATTTGCTCTTGAGTAAGTTTTGTATTCCTCAAAGTACTACAATTAAGAGAATAAAACATATTCATGATTTAGAAACAAATTAGATGAAATATTCGATAATATTAAAATAAACCCTAAGTTATTATTCCATACCATTTTTGGGATGTCTATACGATTCAACGCAATGATGTCTCTCATAAATCTCAATACAAAAAATCCGCAATCGACCGAATTATTTTGCTGAGGACACTACACAGAAAAACAAACAATATATATATAGTTAATTTCTTACAAACACTATTATAAGCAAAAATAAGATACTTAATATATACCTGAACTCTGATCCAGGTAATGTCCTTCCTATTGCGGTATTTCTTTTTCAATCTAAATTTTATTATTGCCCTAACAAAATAAAAACGTATATTGAGATCAATCTGACAGACATAATTAACCACTGACATTGAATGTCAGGGTGAGCAGATCAAAAGGGTAATGAGGATAAGACCTCATAGCTCTTAACCTTAGACAGGGTGAGCTCCTGACAAAGCGTGGGGATTCTGAAAGATGGAACCCTCTCCACTGACTGACCGGACAAAAGATCTTGGGCTTTTGTTCTGAAGCATCGACACGTAGTGTGAGCATAGAGAACGACACACTGAATAACGGGGGATTGACTACTAATCCATTTTATCCGTCAATTGCCTCTTCATGGAGGTCTTTAGCACTGGTGCCTCTTTTTGTAGGTCTTTGGGCACAAAAGTAAACACACAAAAACATTGCCTCCTATCGAGGTCTTCCAGCTATGAAAGCGGTGAAGTGCGGGAAAGGTGTAAAAGAGATCAAAAGAGAACCATTCTGCTCGCCTAGCGAGCATGACAGTTCAAGTCATCTTTCCAAATTTGTAACCTGTGTGCTGGACCTTTGTTCCTTCAAAAGTAATATGTCTAATGATGAATAGGCCTCATTTGAACATGTTGGAAGTAACTCAAGTTAATCCCTAGCCATTTGACCTTCAGTAGACCAAAGTTGACCAGAGGTAATTCAGATGAACTTTGCTGAAATGCAATATGAAATGTTAAACGACCTAAAATGAATGCATGAATGAGGGGGGCATATTTGAGGTGCTACATAGTGAACCAAGTTCCAACAACTTGCCATGCCAAAAAGAAAAAAGAGAATTGATCTTGTATTGGTTTAAGTCTTTTGCATGATTTAGAAAACAACCTATCCTTAATGCAAAGCCATTCACTTGATCAATTGATCAAGATGAATTAGATTTGAATCAAGGAAGATTAAGTCTCCCTAATCAATGCTAACTTATCAACCTTCAACTCATTAATCAAAAAAGAAAAGAAGAAGAAGAAGAAGGAGATGAATAATGGAAATAAAAATGGCAAAAATACAAATGCATTAAATGAAGTACAATGTACCAATCATCATATGTTGACCAATAACATTGAAAGTCAAAGTCAAACAATCAAAAATAGAAGTGGGATGAAGATTGGAAGTCAAGAAATGAATAAAATATTTTTTGGCATCTTTAATATTTAACATTAAATTTAATTAAAAAATAAAAGAAAGGTCAAACTTTAAAATTACTTCAAATCAACCTTGAAAGGTCCAAGTAATTTATCCCAAGTTCAACAAGGTCAAACAAAGTTTGACAAAAAAAATCAGCATTTTTAAAAGTCAGAAACTATTTTTAATCAATTAAAAATGAATAAAAATAACCTAATTGAATTAAAATCTCAAATAAATCTCAAATCAATTAAAAAATTGATGAGAATATTTTTCATAGATTCATCATCATTCAAATGGGTTAGGAAAATATTTTTGTATTTTTTGAATATCAAAAACTATTTAAAATGAATTAAAAACAACCAGAAAAGAGAAAAATCATAAAAAATATCAAATGACAAAATAAAAAATATTAAAAATCATTTTAAGAAACTAGAAATTATTTGGAGACTAATGCAATTAGTCCCATATTTTTTGGATTAAAAATGAGAGAGATATGAATTTTTGAAATAAAAGGAAATAAAGAAAATAAAATCAGAAAATTAAAAATTCAAAAAAACCAGGAGCGTCAGATCTGAGCTCATTAATTGAGTTGGCAGATCATGCATTCCAGATGTGCGCTCCCACCATACTCTTCAGTCAATGTGCACACACCATGTATTTAAAAAAGTCAAATAAAACAAAGGCTGAGATTAGATCGTGCACATGAGATCCAAGTGCTGTGGTTTGATCTGGCACTGGGACGGCCACCGGAGCCACCTTCTTCTCCGGTGAGCCTTATAATTCCGGCCAGAGTTGCAGGTTTTCAAACCTTCATCAATTTGCACGATCCTCATACCAAAATGAAGCTGGGGTGATGTACATCACCCCTGTAACCTTGAATCACACTCAAGACTCCTATAGGTTGAGAAATCTGAGGTGGAAGATTCAGATATGAAAAATGCAGATCAAAGAAAAACAAAATTGAAGCTACCACTAGCTTGCCTCTCAAGTGAGGACTTCAGAAGACACTTTGGCCAGGCAAATGGATCAATATATGATGAGTTTCGAAGAAAATACCAGTTGGAGAACAAACTTGAATTCTGGAGATTTGAGCTCGATTCCTTGCTTGCTTTTCCAAAACAGAAGATCAATGAGATGAATGATGAAGGTTTAAAAGTTTTAGATCCAAGGATTCAACCGGATGTAGTTGAATTTTGGATCTAAAAATTTTGAAAGAAATTGAGATAGCTTCTTTGGTAATGGTTATGGATTCAATTGTGCAGCATCTTAGGCGCCATTAGGTTGATAATTGAATGAAGAGGAGCATGTATTTATAGGTGAGCTTGAAGCAAGCAAGGGGAAAATTCGTGTGCATAGAACTTGGACTCTTCATGCATGGGCCTGTACAGGTGCGTGCAAAGCCCAAAAATGGATGAAAATGCAAGCTGAACTCAAATGTCAATGGTTTGGACGTGTAATTTGAGCTGCATTGGCTTGTGCATGAAGATTTCATGTGAATTCCATATTTGAACCTAAACCTTCACCCCTTCGAAAATGCCAATTATAAAATCCAAACATAAGCATGTGGGTAATGGTTGGAAAGGCCTTGATGTAAGGAACAATTGTTATGTTGGGAAAAAATCCATTTGAAGTGTGGAAATTGGTGAATTTTGAGTTTAAAGTGTGATGTGCAAACAATGTCAAGGCAAGGTTTCCAAATTTGGCCAATGTTCAAGCCCTTCTGTTTTGATGATGCAGGTCTCAAATGAAAAAACCTCCAACTTCACAGTTGTAGATCTTTTCAAGACAATCAAAATGGACTTAAAGTTTGCATCATTTAGATTTTAGATGAAAGAGTTATGGGCACTTGAAGTTGGACTTTTTTGCCTTTTAATGCATTTGGCCCAAAATGACCTATAATGTCCTGCATTATCACATGTATTTCCTTTGAGATTTTGAAATTTTGTTCTACATAACATTTGAAGTAGACATCTTAAGCTTTCCAATGAATTTGATCCCACCTTAAAATCATAAACAATGAGTGAGTTATGTCTTTGGGAAGTTGACCCACAATTAGGGTTTCTGTCAAAATTACCTATAATGTATTGGAATGGGAGATGGCCTTCCAGGATTTAAATCAATTTTTGATGAACATGAAAGTTGTTCATATTGTCCTTAAGAACATTTTTTCTTTTGGAACCATCTCCATTTGACCAACACATAAAAAGTTAGGTTTCAGTGCATGTCAAAATAGTCAGATGAATTGACTGATCAACTTCTCAAGGCCATGACCCATATCTTGATGAATTGATGATTGAGAACACTCAAATAAGTTCAAGTATGCATGAAATGATGAATTAAAGAACTTCCCTTGATTGTATTTGATTATGGGTTGAGGTTGCTTCAAGGGCAAGGCATTGTGGTGCACAGATGAATTAGGGTTTCCTTGGGGAACAAACCTCAAACCCTTTGACTTGATTTGATCAAAATGATGAATTGATATGCTAGGGAGGCATATTTTATGGATGAGAGTTTTGGGAACCATTATCATGCTTGCTTTCATCTCCTCCTGACCTTATCATTGCACAAAGGATCTCTTTGAAACTCTTGACCTGGTGATTGCTCAAGCTACAAACAAAAGATGTTAGTGACATATTTTTGTGCTTTTAGTTAGTAAACAAAATAAGAAAAGAAATGATATACAATTCAAGCATGCTTGGTGATCTCAAACCACTCACAAGAAGTCCCTCCCAAAGGCAAAGGGAACCAAGATGCTAATGATCCTTGAGGCAATGCAAATGCAATGTTATGATGCCATGAGGGATCTTAGGGACAAAATTAGGGTCTTACAGATGCCCCTATTTAAGGTCATTCTAGCCGGAGAAGTGAAGGTTAAAATCTTCGTCTCGACGGGGTAGAATGGGCTTAAATAATAACAAAGATACAAATTTTGGTCCCTAAGAGACCTCATGATGCAGATGTATCCATGCAAATAGTAATACTCTGCGGGGATATGCGTCCACAAAAGAAAAAGAAATCCGGAGAAGCTAAAAATCCAAAGGAGTAATACACTCACTAGGGAGACAGAGACTCTGGGGGAGTAAAGGGTGAAAATGCGTGAGCAGGTCACGACTTGAGACTTGCTGAGAGACACGGAGATAATCCATGAAATAAATCAATGGAAGGACTCGAGCTGACTCAAAGATGCATGTATTGGGGAATATGCCAATACATCCAAAAATTATCCGCGACAGATACTTTGGATAAAAAAATCCGGACTCAGGTGGTGGATGTCCATTAAGGACTCATCTGAGGAAGATCCCAACAGAAATATCCTAGAAGGTGCAACGGGGTGAGGTATTACCGATTACTGGGTAATAAGCTCGAAGAGACGTGTGGTCTAAACACCGGTATAAGGGTGAGAGATACAACATGCTTGGGAAGAATGAATATCTAAAACCGGTATAAGGGTGAGAGATATCAATCAACCAAATCATCTGAGGAAGACCTAAAAGGTATATTTCAACTCAGGGAAATTTGACTCCACAGGGGACCAAAAGTCATAATAGGGAGCAGAAGGAGGGAACACCAGGGATGCCGGTTACTGGGCATATAATAGGTGACCAACCAAAGCGTGAATTGGGGAATATTCCTAAAACACTCATCATCCGAAATGAGGGAAAAAAGCAAACTCGATTATGGGATGGACATTCGATTCCAAAACAGGGATACGAATCTTACTCAACTGGGGAAGAACAAAAGGCTTCGACCAAAGAGGGCATGAGATATATTATCTATTACCGTCAAAACATAGATAATACACTCGCATGGAAGATTATCCACAACTGGTTACTGGGTTAATAAAGGATAGATCGACCGAGAGAGAAGGGCATCGGGATACCGAAACTAGGTATATAATGATGACCATTCAAGGGGAGCAACAAACATTACCGTCAACCGGTACATGAAAGATGACTTGCTGAGGATAAACTGCCTAATCTGAGCAATTATCCAAGAGAAAGAGGGAATATCAACACCGAATATTGGATAATGATAACCGTCAAGGAGGGGATTACATCTACCGGATATTGGGTAGAAAACCACAGACTCTACCGAGGATAAGATGAATGATTACTAATTACTGAGCAATTATTCATTTATACCACGGGGAAACAGGAAGCAGTCACAAGAAGTCAATCTAGGATCAAACCAAAGAGGCAAACTGAATCAAGACTCGTCCTAGTGAGGATATAACTCAATAGGGAAACCTATCCCAATATATGTGTTGGGAGGAAGCAAAAACAACCGTCGTCCACGAGGATATAACTCAGTGGGGAATGCGGAAGGAAAGGTAAACACTTTCTGCTTAATGGGCTGACTCTATATTGAGGGATCAGACTACGGCATCTGCTTGGGAAATGTATTACCAACTAGCAGGGAATAAAAAACAAAGATATATGGCAAAGAATGCAATATGAATATCCGAATGTTTGAAATTATATGCATACATGCGTGGTTTATGTATGATGAATGCTGACAAACAAAAATTTCTAACACAAACAGCTCCACGGAATAAGCACTCAAACAGCCGGTACTACATCTCAAGAGAGAGAAAGCCAGGTCCACTGAGGGCAACTGTTACTGGGAAGCAAAGACCTCTGCAGGGGGATGAACATCAGTCATTCCAGCTGGGGATGGGAGTTTATTGTACAAATAAAATCTGCTGCAAAAGCAATTCTACTTGGGAATCTATCCAAGGGATAAAGGGATTCTGGGGACCAGCCACCAAGTACCGCACCCACCAAGGAGATCACATCTGCTGAGGAGGAAAGGTCGCTACTCCGCTGAAGGGGAGAATGGTGAATATCTCAACAAGCATTCCACTCAGTAGAATAAACCACAAAAGGCTCCGGAGGAAGAAGATACAGTCATGCCAGGAATATGAACAAATGTCTTACCCTGTTGGAGATCATACCATCCTTGGGAGAGCACTGAGGATCTCCTAAGTATCTTTTCGTCGTTTGTGAATGTTCACTTTGTTTAAAAACAAGTCATGAAAAATTCGTTTCTTCAAAACAATGATATTTTCTCAATTAAAACATGCAAGATGTTTGTTGAATAGAAACAAATAAGAGTGCAAATAATTGGATAAAAGGCTCAAATTTATTTGATGGAATGGTAGTCTGCAAATGGCAAGACTCCATAGATCTTTACAAGTTTGAAATTGGTGATATATATTGGAAAAGGGCTACATTGAACATAATGACCATTTCTCCACCAATTCTGAATCCGATGTATTTGAAGCTTCGGTTGATCACGAATGAGCAAGAATCCCTGACGGGTGACAGTTGCTAGAACAAAGACTTGTCGGGATGCAGTTACTTGCCAAATCCCTAATTTTTGCCTAGATTGCCCCAGGATGAGGTACTCAACAAGCGGGATACCTATATTCATTTTTTATGTCTCTAACTTTTGCCTGGATCGCCCTTTCGGGTTTTCAATCCACCGAGACGCTCATTTTTGCCTAAGCCGCCCTTTCGGGTTTTTAACTTAGCGAGCTATTCTGTTTTTTATTTTTTATTTTTAGGCGAAGTATTTCTTGATTGCATCTGAATTCATAGGACGAGTGAAATCCTCCCCATCCATAGTTGTAAGTATCAAACACCGCCTGAAAAGGCTCTCTTAACAACATATGGACCTTCATAGTTTGGAGTCCACTTGCCCCTGGAATCGGGCGCGAAAGACAAGACTTTCTTGAGCACAAGGTCACCTTCTCGGAACACACGAGGCTTGACCTTCTTATCAAAGGCTTTCTTCATCTTTGTTGATATAACTGACCATGACACATGGCAGTCAATCTCTTCTCTTCTATCAAGTTCAGCTGGTCATAACGATTCTGAACCCATTCAGCATCAGTTAACTTGGCTTCCATGAAGACTCTCATTGATGGGATCTCCACCTCTACTGGGAGTACAACCTCCATGCCATAAACAAGAGAGAAATGGGTTACCCCTGTTGAAGTGCGAATAGAAGTACGATATCCGTGTAAAGCAAATGGCAGCATCTCATGCCAATCCTTATACGTGACAACCATTTTCTGGATAATTTTCTTGATATTCTTATTAGCAGCTTCAACAACCCCATTCATCTTGGGTCTGTAAGGAGAAGAATTATGGTGTGCAATCTTGAACTCATTACACAGTTCTTCCATCATTTTGTTGTTCAAGTTAGATCCATTATTAGTAATGATCTTATCTGGCACACCATAACGGCATATGAGTTGATTTTTGATAAACTTCACGACCACTTGCCTGGTCACATTTGCATATGATGCCGCTTCAACCCACTTGGTGAAGTAATCAATTGCTACGAGAATAAATCTGTGTCCATTAGACGCTTTCGGCTCTATCATGCCAATCATGTCAATTCCCCACATGGAGAAAGGCCATGGTGATGAAATCACATTCAGAAGTGTCGGGGGAATATGAATCTTATCCGCATAAATCTGACACTTATGGCATTTCTTCATATGTTTGCAGCAGTCAGACTCCATTGTCAGCCAATAGTAGCCTGCTCTCAACATCTTTCTAGCCATGGCATGTCTGTTGGAATGAGTACCAAATGAACCCTCATGGACCTTAATCATCAACAGGTCTGCTTCGTGTCTATCCACGCATCTGAGTAGTACCATGTCAAAATTTCTCTTGTAAAGTACATCACCATTGAGGTAAAAACTACCTGACAATCTCCTCAAAGTCTTCCTATCTTTCACAGATGCCCCAGACGGGTAAATCTGGCTCTGAAGGAAACACTTGATGTCATAATACCACAGCTTATCATCTTTCACCTCTTCTACTACAAATACATGAGCTGGTCTGTCCAAGCGCATCACAGTGATATTGGGGACTTCATTCCGAAGTTTTACCACAATCATCGAAGCAAGTGTAGCAAGAGCATCTGCCATCCGATTCTCATCTCGAGGAGTATGATGGAAGTCAACCTCAGTAAAGAATGTTGAAATCCTCCTCGCATAATCTCTATATGGGATGAGACCAGGCTGATTCGTTTCCCATTCACCCTTAATCTGATTAACAACGAGGGCTGAATCACCATATACATCAAGATGCTTGATCCTTAGATCAATGCATTCCTCCAATCCCATAATACAGGCCTCATACTCAGCCATATTATTCGTGCATTTGAAAGTTAGCCTTGCTGTAAAAGGAATATGTGTGCCCTGAGGAGTAATAATCACTGCCCCAATACCATTTCCATACTGATTTACAGCGCCATCGAATACCATACTCCATTTGGAACCGGGCTCTGGCCCTTCATCGAGTGTAGGCTCATCACAATCTTTCATTCTCAAATACATAATCTCCTTATCTAGGAAGTCATATTGAACTGACTGATAATCCTCAATCGGCTGGTGTGCCTAGTGGTCAGCCAAGATACTACCTTTAATAGCCTTCTGAGCTCGATACTCAATATCATACTCAGGTAGCAACATCTGCCAACAGGCAATCCTCCCTGTTAAAGCAGGCTTCTCGAAGATATACTTGATTGGATCCATTATGGATATCAACCAAGTCGTATGATTTAACATATACTGGCGTAAGCGCTTAGCATCCCAAGCCAAAGCATAACATGTCTTCTCAAGCATCGAGTATCGAGACTCACAATCAGTGAACTTCTTACTCGGGTAGTAAATAGCATATTCTTTCCTCCATGATTCATCTTGCTGACCAAGGACACAACCCATTGAATCTTCAAGAACAGTCAGATACATAATCAATGGTCTTCCTTCCACGGGCGGAGACACAATCGGAGGCTCAGACATATACTCTTTAATGCTATCGAACGCTTTCTGGAAATCCTCGGTCCAATCATGGGACTGATCTTTCCGGAGGAGCTTGAATATCGGCGCACATGTGGCAGTCATGTGGGATATGAATTTGGAAATATAATTCAAGCGGCCAAGAAAACCTCGGACTTGCTTCTCAGTTTTGGGTGCAGGAATTTCTTGTATTGCTTTGACCTTTGCAGGATCAACCTCAATACCTCTTTCACTGACGATAAAGCCCAATAACTTGCCGGAACGGACTCCAAATGTACACTTGTTGGGATTCAGACGGAGCTTATACTTCCTCAAACGCTGAAAAAGCTTCAACAAGTGCTCTACATGTTCAACTTCCGTTCTTGACTTTGCAATCATATCATCAACGTATACCTCGATCTCCTTGTGCATCATATCATGAAACAAGGTGGTCACAGCTCGCTGATACGTGGCTCCGGCGTTCTTCAAACCAAAGGGCATCACTCGATAACAGAATGTTCCCCAAGGTGTGGTGAATGTTGTCTTCTCCATATCCTCGGGTGCCATCTTAATCTGATTATATCCGGAAAATCCGTCCATAAATGAGAAGACCTTGAATTTAGCTGTATTATCTACCAACATATCAATATGTGGTAGAGGGAAATCATCTTTCGGACTAGCTTTATTCAAGTCTCTATAGTCCACACACATCCGGACTTTTCCATCTTTCTTAGGCACGGGCACAATATTGGCCACCCATTGAGGATACATAGAAGTCACCAGAAACCCCGCTTCAATTTTCTTCTGAACTTCCTCTTTAATCTTCACTGCCATATCAGGATGAGTTCTTCTGAGCTTCTGCTTCACAGGCACATACTCAGGCTTCAAAGGTAGGAAATGTTGCACAATATCAGTATCTAGACCAGGCATGTCTTCATATGACCAAGCGAAGACATCAACATATTCTCGTAGCAAATCAATCAACCCCTTCTTAATAGATTCTTCAAGGAGTGCCCCAATCTTCACTTCTCGCACACAATCTTCAGACCCCAAGTTGACTGTTTTCAGATTCTCAAGATGAGGCTGCATGGTCTTCTCTTCATGCTCAAGTGGACGGGTAATCTCATCAGGAATCTCTTCAACATCATCTTCTTCTGCTTCAAATACAGGGAATTCAAAGTTGGGAGATGGTGTTGGGTCATTATGTTCAATGGGTCTAGAAATCAACATGCATAATGATTTTGGATATGAAAAGCTTTAGAATTCAAACAAGGCAATCATTATGCAGATGAAAAGATTGATTTTATTCTATTTTTTTTAGGGTTTTATGTGATCACCAATTTCATGCAAAAAGCGAAAAGGGAAAATAATTGGAAAAACAAACATTTAACATGAATTTATTGAATGAAAATATCATTGTATTTATGCATCAACAATGTCATCCCTCCTCCTTTTGGCATGGGACGGGGGTTTTTGAACACAATGAACATTACTTTAACTTGTGGATAACTGTTGGAATATCCACAGCGACCCAATTGTTGCAGACTCCACCAGGGATGATGAAGTTGCCAGAATCCTCTGCATCCTCTTCCAAAATGGCAGCAGCCTCCTCATCTTGACCAGTGTGGATGAAACCTCCACTCTTGAACAGACCTTGCGTGTTGAAAACCCCAGAAGAGTAACCTATGCCAGCCCGAGACTTGTTGTCTTCTAGCTCAATCATTTTTCCTAAACCAGCGGTTGCACCACGCTCAATGGCCAACTTTGCATCTTTGTAGGAAGCAAATGAAGGAGTTATCTTCTCAATAGGCTCAGTAATAGATAAAGCTTAGAAAGGATTTCCAACTTCATCCTCAGCATCTATGTATGAGAGGGAAGACAAGTGGCTAACCAGGAGGGCCTTTTCTCCCCCTACCACCACCAGCTTCTTGTTCTTCACAAATTTCAGTTTCTGGTGTAGGGTGGATGTCACGGCGCCTGCTTCGTGAATCCATGGTCTGCCTAGGAGACAACTATACGATGGGTGAATGTCCATAACCTGGAAGGTAATTTGGAAATCACTTGGTCCAATTTTGACTAGGAGATCTACTTCCCCAATCACAGTTTTGCGAGACCCATCGAAAGCCTTCACAATTACTCCACTTTGCCTCATGGGAGGCCCTTGATATGACAATTTCGAGAGAGTGGATTTTGGCAATACGTTTAATGATGACCCAGTGTCCACCAGCACATTGGACATGGCGTCGTCTTCGCAACCCATAGATATATGTAATGCCAAGTTGTGGTCTCTTCCCTCCTCGGGGAGATCAGAGTCACAGACACTCAAGTTATTACAAGCAGTAATGTTTGCAACAATGCTATCGACTTGTTCTATCGTGACATCATGATCTACATATGCCACATCCAAAACCTTCTGCAGAGCCTCTCGGTGTGGTTCTGAATTCAAAAGCAATGATAACACCGATATTTTGGATGGCGTTTGTAGAAGCTGGTCTACAACATTGTACTCGCTTCTCTTGATGAGCTTCAGCATCTCATCGCAATCTTCTTTCTCATTGCCACTTGGGACGACAGAAGTAGGAGTTTTCAATATAGAGGAGGGCTTGACAACAAGTGCCGGATTCGGAGTGCTCACCGTATTCCCAATCGGGCGTTCGACAGAATCAGCATTAGCTTAGGGCTTTGGGGGTGCTGAAAATACACGACCACTGCGGGTCAAACCACTAACATCCGCAATGTTAACAACAGAGGAGAATGGCCAGCTGGCTTGATGGTTAATGTAGGAGAAACCTTCTGCTTGCTACCATCATACTTGATGATAACAGGCTCGGGGATCCGGAATACTGGAGAAATTCCGTTGACCTCGTCAGCATCTTCGTCAACATTTCTGTTTTGAAGGATCTCAATAACTCCTTCATCCAGCATTTCCTGAACATCTTTGCGCACCTGGCGACAACCTCTTTGATTGACAGAACAAACTCGGCATCTATCGTGGTCATGCTCATAATGACTATAATCACATAGAAAACGATGCATCTCGACCAGAGACTGTCGAATATGGCTAACATATTTGACTTTGTATTTTCCAGGACAACCCTGGACCATGTTGACAGATTTCCCATGCTCGGGCAATGGGTTCTTCTTCACATTAGGACCTACGTCCTCGAAACACAGAATGCCACACCTCACAAGGTCTTGAACCTTGGTCTTCAAAGGGTATCAATTCTCCATGTGGTGGCCGGGAGCACCAGAATGGTAAACACAGTGTAATTCGGGCTTATACCACCACTGGGGGTTAGCAGGTATAGCCGGTGGGTCTCTCGGAGTAATCAACTTCCTCTCTATCAAAGAGGGATATAACTCTGCATACGTCATTGGAATAAGATCGAAGGTGACCCTTTTCCTTTCGTAACTCGTGCTGGTTTGATTACTGTTTCGAGGCTGATAGGCCTGCTGTTGCGGACGGTGCTGTTGTTGTTAATATTGCTGATGTGGTTGCTGATTGTTGTTGTGATGCTGATACTGCTGATTATCTCTGAAGACAGGTGCTATATGAGCCACCTGGTGTTGGTTACCGACGGGACGCACGGTCTTCCTCCTCACAGAGGGTCTTCTTGGTTTTACATGGGAGGTCACATCATGTGCCTCTCCATCTTTCTTCTTTGCAAACGCCCCATAACGTTTGGCAGAAGAGCCTTCTTCTCTGGTCATACGTCCTTCTCTAACCCCTTCTTCTAGACGCATCCCCATATTCACCATCTCGGTGAAGTCAGAAGGAGCGCTAGCGATCATCCGCTCATAATAAAAAGAACTTAAGGTCTTCAAAAAGATATTAGTCATCTCTTTCTCTTCTAGCGGAGGCACGATATGTGCTGCTAACTCTCGCCACCTCTGGGCGTACTCTTTGAACGTTTCCTTGTCCTTCTGGGACATGACTCTCAATTGATCCCTATCGGGAGCCATATCCATATTGTACTTGTACTGCTTGACGAAGGCCTCGCCAAGATCGTTGAAGGATCAGATGTTCGCACTATCTAAACCCATGTACCAACGCAAAGCAGCACCGGACAAACTGTCCTGAAAGTAGTGGATGAGCAATTGGTCATTGTCGGTCTGAGTCGACATCTTCCTGGAATACATGACCAGGTGGCTGAGAGGGCAGGTATTTCCCTTGTACTTTTCAAAGTCAGGGACCTTGAATTTCACAGGAATCTTCACATTAGGGACCAAGCAGAGTTCGACAGCATACTTGCCGAAAAGATCCTTTCCTCTGAGAGTTTTCAATTCCTTGCGAAGCTCAAGAAATTGATCATTCATAACATCCATCTTCTCATAGACATCTGGGCCCTCAGATGGCTCAGAATGATAGATGGTGTCGTCTACCCTGGGTATAGTATACACGACAGGAGGAGGAACAACAAGGACCGGGCTAGATTCCGACATAGAAGCAAAGGTGGGAGCAGGACCCTCGGGCATGAAATTAGGAGGCATCCCCCACGGGAATCCGGCTGGCATGGCCGTTGGAGCAAAGTGTGCACTGGCTGCAGGCGCAGTCGAGGAGACAATCTTAGAGATAACTGTCCTCTGGGGAGGAGTTGAAGGTGTTGGAGAAGAATGGCTCTGGGCAGCCATGAATGATTCCATCAAGGCACTTAATCTTGCCACTTCCTCTTTCAGCTCGCGGTTCTCTTGTTCCAGATGATCCATCAGTCTTGAAATGTTGGCTCTGGTGTAGTACCGGTGAGTCAGCTTGTCTTCAAAATAAATGAAGAACACAGAGTTAGACCACAGGACAAGAAGCCGAGAACAAAACCTGCTTATGCACATGATGCATGCGATGCTCGTGCATATGATTTTTGTTTTTTTTATTTCAAAGGAACTTTAGGGTTCTATTTGCAAATTTTGGAAATATTAAACACTTTTATATAATATCTGGGAAATATTTTATATCAAAGACGTACAACATTGGTAACCATGTACAAGAGAAAAGGAAAATAATCTACCTATGGACCCCCTAGAAACTATCATCCAAAGCCCGGGACACAGGAAAATAAGATGCACGTAGTCTCTTCACCTCCCTCTCGTAGGCTGCCTCCATATCCGCCTTCTCCTTGGTGAGTCGATCATACTTCCTCTTCCAAAACCTGGAAGACTGAGGAAGTAGAGAAGTCCATGCATCATTAGGATCATCGATAACCTGATGTTCGAGGAACTCTATCAAAGCATCCTTCTCCTTGATCTGCTGAAGTACTTCTTCTCGTTCACGGATCCAAGCACGTGATTGGTCTTCGTCTCTCAACTCCTCTACTCCTTGGTTAGGAAGGGTTGAAGGTCCAGCCATAACCAAAGGTGTAGGTCTTGGATACTCGTAAGACATGAGATACTCGGACGATCTCTTCCTAACCCAAGTAGTGTAAGGCTCCATAGCAACATGATTCTTAGGACCCGACTCCTTCCTTCCTTTCCTATGAATCTTGCGCCAAGCACGGACCACTCTGCCCTTCAAACCTTGGGGATCTTTACCCTCCTGAAAGAACACACCCTCTAACAGAATGTTATTAGGTTTATCCTTTAGAGGGAACCCAAGCTGACGACGTGCCAAAGCAGGGTTGTAATTAATCCCACCACATGTACCAAGAAGAGGTACATTGGAGAATTCACCACAAGAGTCGATAATCTGCACACTATCATACACGCGGTTGTACTAAGAGATATCATCATTAGTGAGAGACATAAGTCTCGTGGACCACCGTAGACATCCTTTGTTCTCCTTGAAAGCGACCGTCTGAGGTAAGTGAGAAATAAACCACTTATACAACAGAGGAAAACAGCACACAATGGCGCCACCACCATTTGCATTCCTCATATGCAAAGAAAAATAAGTGTCACCCAACAGATTCGGAACGAGATTAAGAGTAGAGAAGATCCTAATAGCGTTCACATCCACAAACTTGTCGATGTTGGGGAATAACACTAACCCATAGATGAGAAGTACAAATATGGCCTCAAAGGCATCCTCACTCATGGCCTTCCCATACAATGTAGCTTGAGAAATGAGGAACTCAGAAGGGAGACCTTGAATTCCACCTTTGGTAGTCATATGAGCACCAACCAGAGATTCATCTATATGCAACATGTCTGCTATCTCTTGAGAAGTAGGAATGCTCTCCAAGCCACTGAACGGAAACTGGTCTAGAATAGGTATACCCACGAGATAAGCATACTCCTCAAGTGTAGGCAAAAGCTGAAAATCTGGAAATGTGAAGCAGCGGTACAAGGGATCATAAAACTGCACCAATACACTCATCAACCCTTCATCCACCTGAGTAGTCAGAAGAGGAAGAAGCTTCCCAAAACGAGCCTTGAAACCTAAGGGATCTAGTACATAGGGTGTCAAATTCCTTAGCTCTTTCAAGTCTGGTTGTCTGAAACTGTACTTCTTTGTATTCCTTCTTTGTCTTTCCATGTCTCTGAAAATTTGCAAATAGACCTCTTAAGTTCCTTGAAAATTTTCTTATTGTTTTGATGATATGGATGCAAATGGGTGCATGAATGCATGAATGCAACAATTACACTCAAGGATCAAGCAAAGCACACCAAACAAAGGTCATGGGATGGATCATATCATCCTTAATATCAATCATCCATTTTGGTGGATTATGGTTTTCACCTTTCAACACCCAAGTTCCATTGATATTAAGGATACATGAACGAATCAACCATGAATCAAGGGTTTATTGTGAGTCACGAGCATGGAGTCTAGGCTAAGAACCACCCAAAGGGAGTGTACTAGGGTTTAACCTGCCAAACATGTTCTACAAGAGGCTCCCATAGTCATCATCCAATATTTCGGATATTATCGGAGAAATGACTACTCGTATTCCAAAAATATTCGCAAGAGAGACTCTTGTGAGTGTAGTATCGCGTAACAATTGTATCAAATCTTACACTTGAACGATTTTTGCACTACATCATAAGAATAGGCCAGGATGGGCTTGGTAAGCTAAGGTCCTTGGCTTCTAAGGTCTATATTGGAAAGAGTAATGTCTAACCACAACTTACATGTGTGACATTATTAATCCCAACATGACCTCCACCAAGTGAATGGACTTGCAAGTCAACTTGCTAAGGAATAACTCCACATAAGTCAACAAGACTACGCCATTCTCCTATCCTAAGTGCACTCGAGTCCGGGTATAGAACTCATCTCACAAAGATCACCAAGCACACAAGGAATTAATATCAAGCAAATCAATCATTACATACAATATAGTAATCCCAAATTGCACAAAAATATGTCACAAAACAATACAATACAACAAATATGAAAAGTAGGCAAAACCCACTAGGTATCATGATCCCCAGCAAAGTCGCCACTTTTCTGTAGCGGGGTATTCGTTACCATTAGAGATATTGACTAAATCCAAGGTAAACCATACAAGTTGAGTCGCCACCGCACTTCTATTTATCCAAAGGAATGGTTAGAAAGTGAACAAAAACCTAAAAGGTTTAACAAAAACTAGTAAAAGAGAAATCAGAGATCTGGGTAAGGGGGTTGGTTATGTAATGGGAAGGTGTTAGGCACCCAAAACATCCTAGGTACTCCTAGGGATCCCTTTTCACATTTGTTGTAAAGGTTGTTGTTTTTTGTGAAAGATTTGTTTGTGCAAACATGATTGAAGAGATAAGAAAAGAATATACAAGTTTATTTACATTTTTTGTTTGGATGGGTAAACCCATTGCCTACGTACCATCTTAAAAAAGATTAGGTGTCGCTTTACGCGAAAAACCGGCGGGAAAACAAGAACAACAGAGCCGCCACCGTGCGTTATTTATCCCAAAAGAGGGAAAGGAAACGCTCAGAGTAAACCTGGAAAAGACATGGTCTCGCGACCAAAGAGAAAGGGTAAGGGAGTCGGTTACGCAAGGGGAAGGTATTAGCACCCCTCACGTCCGTCGTACTCGACGGGATCCACGCTCTAAGAAAAGAAAAGGTTGCTAAAACAAACACCACACACACACACTGGCTGAAAGAGACACAGGAAAACAAACAAGACTAAAACTGACTCGGCAGGATATCGGATCCTGGGCCTACTTAGTCTATCAGGCATAGACATCAGAGTCAAAGTAGTTCGAACTGGGGAAACGACACATGCTCGCTAGGATATCGCATCCTATGCATACGTATCTCCTTGGACGAAGGAGAATCAGAGCATTCGTAGCTCGGCTGACACGCACACAAAAACAGGCAAAGGCAAACGTGGAGCCCGAATGCCAATCACTGGACTTACATCAGCATCCAAACCAACACACGCACACTGGAACCCAGATGCCACTCGATGGACTTATACCGGCTTCCAAGCACACAACAAGAACAAACAGACAACAAATTGCTAAGGAGTCGGGAACTCGAGCCTAGCAATCGTCAAACAACACACAAAAAGAAAAAAGGTGCCCGGAGAGACCTCGCACGGTCTCCTGCCTACATACCTCGTCTGGAACGAGGATCAGGGCGATGTAGTTCCCCTACAGAGGGGAGAAAGACTAGCCTAACCAGATAACAGAGGGAGACACAACTAGGGAGACTACGACTCGAGCCTAGATGTTATCATGCAAATCATCCCTAAGTTAAGGTTTCTAGCTAACTTGCACAGGAAGCAAGCCTATCCTAACCCTGACTTGCACAGGAAGCAAGCCAAACACACACTTAACTTGCACAGGAAGCAAGCCAAGCAAAACCTAACTTGCACAGGAAGCAAGTCTAAACTACCCTAACTTGCACAGGAAGCAAGTCAAACAAACATACAAGCACAGGTAGCACACACTATATGCAAACAATGGGCTCAAACCAGGTTAGGTTTTAGTCGAGGGGTCATATCAACCTCAACAAACAAACCTCTGTAACTGGGTTAATGGTGCTCTTAACCTTGACATTGAGAGCCAAGGTGAAGCAGATGAAAGGAGATGAGGGGTGTGCCTCATTGCTCTTATCCCTGGTCAGGGAGAGCATTTGAATATCAGAAGGTGTGGGAGTTCAGAAAGTAGGAACTCTCTCCACAGATTATTGACTCGATAGATCTTGGGTTAGGATCTCAATGCTACAACCATGTCATGGGAGCAAGGAGAAGACTCACAGAATAGTGGGAGATAGACTACATATCTCTTATATATACCAATTGCCTTATTTAAAGGACTTTTCCTGCTTGGGACAAATGTAAACACACACAAGCATTGCCTCTTAAGGAGGACTTCAGACAGTTGCCTGGCCAAGTAACAGGCCAGGTCTTCCAGACTACATGGAGTAAGGAATTATACCTCAATGCAAATTTCTTATCAAGCAAAGCAAAGCAAAGTTCACAAGGAACTAAAAGCAACTAAAGTACCTGAAATCAGTCAAGCACAGTTAGTATATCAAACACAAAGTTAGAACAAACAACATAAACCAAATAGATAATACAGTCAATCAGTTGTGCAAAGCACAAGCTCAAAGCAAGTGAGCTAAACAACCTACAAAACACACAAGTTAGTCCATGATAAAACATCAAACTCAAGCAACTGGTATTAATCTCTTTGAAGCATTTGCTGCTTAACCTGAAACAACAAGCTTAAACATGAGCAACAAGACCACTAGGACAAGCCTAGGGTCAAAAAGAGATAAGAAAGTCAAAACAGCAAGTGGCAAGTGTCCAAAATCAAGTTCAAACAATCAAGAAACAAACTCAATTGGTTTCACAATCATATCATTCATCATCATCATTTTATAAGCAAAAGAAGTCAAAGCATGGCATATGGAAGCTCATAGAAGTCAACAGCAAGACTTGAATCAAAAGCAAACGCAAACATTTCAAAAAATCATCAAATAAATCATGATCAATCACAACCCACAGCATGGTAAGCATGTCAAATTTCATCTCATTTGGATCAAAGGAAGTTGGTCAATGAAAATCAGAAAGGCAAGGCAAGTTCAAGCATACTCAAAGAAGTCAACCAAACATGCACCAACTTGAATAATTCATAAAACAGTGATAGCATATGAGAAATGAATGGGATCAAAACCATGGCAAAGCTTAAGATGTCTACTAATCACATGTCAAATTTCATGTCCATCTAATAAGGTATGAGGATTTCACAAAGGAAATGGGAACATGTATCACAAAAAGTCAACATAAGACCAAACAGGGGAGAAAAATCTCAAACAATTAGGAAATGCCACAAATAATTCCAAGAAAAATCACATGTAAACTAAACACACAAGAGTAGGTTCATGCAAAAAATCAGATCAATTGAAGGTCATGAGGCATGGTATTGAAAATCATCAAGTTAGACATCAATGGTGTGACACAAATTGTCACACCCTACTTCAAAAAATCATAACTCAACAACCAGAGATGATAAATTCATAAACTCTACACCAAAATCACCATGAATGTGTCTAGTTTATGCACAAAAAATTTCAAGGCCATTGGATAATGCATCATCATTTCACAAATGATTTGGCAAAAGGTACAAAAAATGGATACATGTTACAAACCCTAATACCATTTAAAATCTACTCATGCAAAAAATCAGGAAAAATCATGATAAAAAATTAGAGATCCAGATGAACACAATGCAAAAATTCCCATGAAATTTGGATTAACAATGGATGAGATATGATTTTTGTAAGTTGGTGCATCAAAATGAAACAAATAAATAAAACAACATGGATTAATGGGTCAAAGGGTACGACCGGTGGCATTTTTGAAAATACTATGAACTTCATTGAAACGGTGCGTATGGAATAGAAGTCGTGGCACGCAGGGATTGGACATGGGCAATGGAACAGGACAAAACCATGCAACACACGTAAAACAAAATTCTGGAAATTCAAAGTATTAGGGTTTGGTGTCTACAGTGTTCATCATCATCTTCTTCACAAATCGTGCAAAAATAATTCGCCCAGAAAATGCAATTAATCATACCATTCAACTCAGCCAAGCTTAACTAACACAAATCCAACAATAATTTCCATGGAATCGAGCTAATCAACATGAATCGTGCAAGAACATATTCATACATCAATCTTTAAATCAGCATAACTTTCCAAATACACAACCATTTTCAGCATTTTAAAGCTCAACATACTCATGGCAAGGAGACCTATCTAATGTATAGCATGGTTTAGCAAATAGTGAGAGTCGAAAATTTACCAAAAGTGAAGAACAGTTGAGATTCTGATGTTGTTTGGCTATGCTTCTTCGAAACAGGTGCTCAACAAGTCTCCAGGAAGTGAATGAGAAGAGAATTTGAAGTCCAGGAGGCACGGTTCAGCTTGAAATTAGATCTGCCATGAATGAGTTCTTCAATGGAACAGTGGAAGGCTTTGCTTACAGTTGTGATATCCTTCTTGCAAATGCTTCCAAATGATTGATATATCATGAAACAAACCAAACCAGCTCGGGTTCCTTGAAGGTTTTTGGCAGAATTTCCAAAATGAAGAAAATGAGATTTTGAGAGAAATGATTTTCTGTTTGTGTAATGTTGGCTGCTAGGGTTGCAATGAGCAGAAAAAGGACCTTATATGTGTTGTTTAAGGTCTGCTAAGTGAATGCTAATCACCAATTAGTTTAATGAGGAGTTTTGCTAATTTTTGCATTTTGGCTTAAGTGCATGGTGTATGAGCAAAAGCTGCTAAATTGGGCCTTCCAACATGTTTCAAATGACATTTCAGAACATTCCCAATTGGCCAAAATGATTAAAAATGATTATTTGGAAAAGTCAAATTTCACCCTCACTTGAAATTAATTCAAGCAAGTTCAAAAAGGCCATTTTGATTGGTGATGTTTTGATGAATGATGATGACATTTTTGGAAAGAGGGGATCAAATGTGACTTGTAGGAAAAAACCCCATCCAATTTGGCCAAATGGTTTGAGAGATATGGCCTTTTGAAGTTCAAGAATTCTTGAAAATGAATTGATCATAACTTGCCAACCATACATGGGAATTGAGTGTTCTTGGACTTTTTGGAAATGGGAAAACAAGATCTTCAACTTTCATGTTGGGCAAAAATTCATTTGAAGCTTGTATCATGATGTAAGTTTGAGGATCAAGACTTTCCATTTTTGGCAAATTTCAATTACAGGTCGACTTTCTATTTTTGGAAATTTCTTGTCTGGCTTCAAATTCTTCCATGATGGTGTTTGACATGTTATATGAGGCCTATATGGACATGAATGAGACCTCTCAAACCAATTCCCACCTTCAAATCCCTGATCAAATGCACAGTTGACCAACAGTTGACTTTTTTGGGTTTCTGGTGAACTGAGCCATGACTGATGACTTCTGAGCAATCAAACCTTGACCAAAACACCTCCAAAGGATCCCTAGGTCATGTGAACATGTTGGACCAACCCTAGGGCCTTGGCTCAATGGAGATTGTACTTGCTTGCTTGATTGACTGATCTCCTGACCAGTTTGACCTAACTTGTCAGCTGAACTTGCACTTCGGCAAATGGACAATGCAATGTTATGCAGTGGACTATATTATGTTAATGAACTAATGATGAAAATGTATGTACAAAATGTAGGTGCAAATTTGAGGTGCTACAGCTGCCCCTATTCAATCAGCTGGGAACCCGAATGGATGAGAGCAACGGCTGTCAGACTTTCAGGGTACACAGGGATTGAATACCAAAGAACCGTAGAAATTTGCACTCTGCTGGGAAAATATATAACAACGCCTGTCATAATCGGCAAAGGAACAGTCTTGAAACAAGAATCCGTCTGGAACGGAAAAAGTCGGCCTGATCACCGAAATAGTAACGTCGACCTGGATACCAAAATAAATGGTAACGCAGGGATAACCATGGCCTGAACACCACACGTCCGCTGGGAATTATTATCTCTCCTTTTCATGCTTTTCTTGAACCCCGAGATTTTTCTTTTGCGCAAATGATCCCCGATCGCTGCAGTTGAACCCCAACATCTTGTTTTGCCAAAATAATGAACCCCATTCTCCAATTTGAACCCCAGTCGCCTGACGATAACTCGCGATCGCCATTGTGAACCCCATTCTCCAGAAAATGCCGCAACATCTCCCTTTCTCCATTTGAACCCCGCTCTCCAGAAAATGCCTCAACATTTCCCTTTCTCCATTTGAACCCCGTTCCCAGAAAATGCCTCAACATTTCCTTTTCTCCGTTTGAACCCCGCTCTCCAATTTCTCGTGATAATTCCGCTGGCAACGTCGGAAATAACACCAACACCACTCTGAGGGTGACATATCAGAGGGTATACCTTCACAAAAGGAAGGTAACATGTGCGTCTCTTCCCTGGAAGACACCTATAACGACCTCCATTGGCCTCAGCCAAAGTCTAAGGTGACACATGAACAGAAGATAATCCTGAGGACCTCATCCCGGATATAATCTTCAACTCCAATCTCCATTTGAACCCCAGAAAATGCCGCAACGTCTCCTTTTCTCCAGTTGAACCTCGATCTCCAAAAAAATGTCTCAACATTTCCTTTTCTCCAGTTAAACCCCGTAATCGCGCTGATCGCGTAACGTCCTTTGATTCCATTTCCTTCTCCGCTTGACAGAAAAATTTCCTCCAATATCGCACTACTGGGGAACATTGCTGATCTGACGTCATGATGCTAGACTCCTCAGAGTAACATCTTCCAATCGCTGTCTCGCACGACAGAAAACTCCTCCAGTATCGCACTACTGAGGAACACCTTTGATTCAAAATCAAGATACTAAACTCCGCGGAGCAACACCTTCACTTCTGATAAAACCACCTCTCAAACGGTAACCACGGCTTCAGCCTAGCTTATGCGTGCAATATGATGCATGATTGACTTTTCTGCGTAATGCTCCATAATTATGGAAATGCTACGCGATTTATTATGCAATATGCTATGCTTATTCTTCATGATGAATGCATAAAAAATATCCCCCTCAAGGGACTCTCCTGGGGAACTCGAGACACTCTGCTGAGGAACTCGTCAATACTCCGATTCCACCCTACTGGGGAATGACGCTGCTGTTGGGAAAAGGTAACCCTTGCTGGGGAAAGCCTCCTTTGCACCCAATCCGCTTGGGGAATTGCTGGGGGATAGGAACCACCAACACTCTGTGGGGATACCTCGATCTTTGACTTGCGGGGGATATCAATCCCGACTCTGCTTGGAGAACCCTCACAGATACCTGACGACTTCACTGGGGAAATGCTCACAGATACTCCGCTAGGAAACAGCAACCTCCAGGCCTGGCAACTGGGGAAGCATCGATCTAAAACCTGCTGGGGATAACCATCCTGACCCTGCCAGGGGAAACGAATGCTACTTCGCTGGGGACAACCCATGCAATCCACAGGTAGAATCAACTCAGCTGGGGATGCAGATATCAGTCTGCTACGGAAACTCGTCCAATCCATTGGTAGGATGAGCACCGTTGGAGATATATTTCATTGCAACCCGCTCCACTCGGGGATAGCAACCTTCGGGCCTGCTGCTGAGGAAACATCGTTTTAAACCTGCCTGGGATAACCATCCTGACTCGACTAGGGGACCCACAGACCTTGGATCCGCTGGGTAGTTAGTTCTCACGACTCTGTTTGGAGACTACGTTGGGGAAATGAGAAAAGTTGGTACAGAACATCCGTCGACTTGTCGAACCATAGTATCCGCCTCCTAATCTTGTATCAGCTTTCCACTTTTGAGAATTCCCAGACTCGTCTGGACCTTTTCTGCTCCATCATCTTGTATTCCCAATCGCTCCGCACTCGACAAAGATCGAACTCCTGGGACTTATACAGAAATTTCAATTTTCCGACTTTGAAGAGTCTTCTTGATTAATTTCAAAGGCCCTCGGACGTCCTTCGCCGTCTCTTCACCGTTCCTCCAACTCGCCTGTCCCTGATTGGACTCTGCGGGGAATTTCCACAGACTTTCCAATCTTCCGACTTTGAAGAGTCTTCTTGATTATCATTCAAGAATCGTCGTACGTCTCAACGTCTCTTCGTCATCCCTTCATATTCATTCGTCCCTGACCGGACTCCACGGGTATTTGTCTTGTCAAAAGCTTCCACATCACAACCTGCAAGTGAGCGAAAATATCTAACAGCACCTGCAAAAGGAGATCGTCAGATAAAACCGTGCCCCAGGCGTGTCAAGATTTCAACACTTGGGTCCCTCAACCTTCCGAATAAGATTTCAAGCTCTCAATCTTATAAACATGCATTGGAAGGGACCTGTATGTCTCAAAATGCAAGATTCTTTATCAAAAATAATTGGATGTTTTTGCAATCAAAGCGGTAATGAAAAACAAAAACAAAATTATTTGACTGAATATGCATTTTATTGATTGAAAAAAGTGTGGCTCAAATGAGCAATACAAAGGAAGCAATTCCTGAAAAGAGGTAATTGCGCACAAAAGGAAAAATCTATCCTAATGGCAATGTGAAACCCGTGATCTCATCGAGTTCCAACTCAGTTACACCCCATATATCCTCAGACTCTCCATGCTTTCTGCCTTCTGAACAAGACGTTTCTGATTGATCCCCACCGGGTATTATCCATGATGCTTTAACCAAAACGCAAACGATCATGCTGGACGCAGTTGTTCGTTTCAATCCCTCTTTTGCCTGGACTGCCCTTTCGGGTTTTCAGTCCACCGGGATACCCTTTTTTGCCCAAGCCGCCTTTCCAGGTTTTCGACTTGCCGGGTGTACAATTTTTCATTTTATCCCTAATTTTTGCCCGAACCTTTCTTTCTGTTTTTGGTTCGTCAGGATGCCCATTTTTGCCTGAACTGTTTTATTCTTTTCGTCCAGCGGGTCTCTTTACACGAAGTATTTTTTAACTGCGTCCGCATTCACAGGGGATGGAAAATCCTCGCCATCCATGGTCGTTAGCAACAAGGCTCCGCCAGAGAAGACCTTCTTGACCACGAATGGACCTTCATAATTCGGTGTCCATTTTCCCCTTCGATCGTTTTGAGGAGGAAGGATCCTTTTCAGCACCATATCACCTACGTGATATACCCGAGGTCGCACCTTTTTGTCAAAAGCACGCTTCATCCTTTGCTGGTATAACTGCCCATGACAGATGGCCGCCAGCCTCTTTTCCTCAATTAGGCTCAACTCCTCGTATCGGGTTCTTACCCATTCAACCTCTTGCAATATCACGTCCATCAGGACTCTCAAAGAGGGAATCTGAACCTCAATAGGTAATACAGCCTCCATCCCATACACCAATGAGAAAGGAGTTGCCCCAGTAGATGTACGCACCGACGTTCGATACCCGTGCAATGCAAACGGCAACATCTCATGCCAGTCTTTATAGGTTACCACCATTTTCTGCACAATCTTCTTGATATTCTTGTTGGCTGCCTCAACCGCCCCATTCATCTTCGGACGATAAGGAGAAGAATTATGATGCTCGATCTTGAATTCCCGACACAGTTCTGCCATCATCTTATTGTTCAAATTAGAACCATTATCAGTAATGATTCTCTCGGGAACCCCATATCTGCAAATGATGTCTCTCTTGAGAAACCTGGCCACAACCTGCTTCGTCACGTTCGTATAAGAGGATGCTTCAACCCACTTGGTGAAGTAATCAATAGCCACTAATATGAACCGATGCCCATTCGAAGCTGTAGGCTCAATCTTTCCGATCATATCAATGCCCCACATAGCAAACGGCCATGGAGACGACATTAAGCTCAAAAGATTTGGAGGCACGTGCACCTTATCAGCATAAATCTGGAATTTATGACACTTCCGCACGAAATTAAAACATTGGGCCTCCATTGTCATCCAATAATAACCTGCCCTCAGCAGCTTCCTTACCATTGCGTTCCCACTGGCATGGGTACCGAACGATCCTTCATGAACCTCTTTCATCAATTGGCTTGCTTCTTTATCATCAACACATCTTAGCAAGACCCAATCAAAGTTCCTCTTATACAAAACCCCATCCTTATTCAGGTAGAACACCATGGCCAACCTCCGCAGAGTCTTTCGATCCTTTTTAGATGCTCCCTCGGGATACTCTTGAGTCTCCAGATAGCGCTTGATATCGTAATACCACGGCTTCTCATCATCAGGCGCTGTATCAACAGCAAACACATAAGCCGGCCTATCCAAACGTCCAACCTCAACACTAGGGAACTGATTCCACCACTGCACCTTAATCAAGGCGGCTAGAGTAGCCAAAGCATCTGCCAAAGGATTCTCCTCTCTAGGCACATGATGCATCTTCACCTTGGTGAAAAACGTCAACAATCTCCTCGTATAATCTCGGTACGGCACTAAATGAGATTGATGCGTATACCACTTCCCGTTAACCTGATTTATCACCAGAGCTGAATCTCCATATATGACAAGGTTCTTGATCCTCAAATCAATCGCCTCCTCAATTCCCAATATACAAGTTTCATATTCAGCCACGTTGTTGGTGCACTCAAATGTTAGCCGGGCAGCAAAAGGAATGTGGGATCCTTTCGGCGTAACCAAAACAGCACCAACACCGCTTCCATTCACGTTAACGGCCCCATCAAACATCAAAATCCATTCGGATTCAGGGTCAGGCCCCTCCTCCGGGATTGGTTCCTCGCAATCTTTCGATTTGAGAAACATGATGTCCTCATCAGGGAATTCAAACTTCATCGGTTGATAATCATCAATGGGTTGCTAGGCGAGGTAATCAGACAATACACTCCCCTTGATAGCCTTCTGAGAGGTATACTGTATATCATATTCAGTCAAAATCATTTGCCATCTCGCAACCCGTCCGGTCAATGCTGGCTTTTCGAAAATGTACTTGATTGGATCCATCTTGGAAATCAATAAAGTGGTATGAACCAGCATGTACTGCCTTAGTCGGCGAGCAGCCCAGACCAAAGCACAGCAAGTTTTCTCGAGCAGTGAATATCTTGTTTCACAGTCGGTAAACTTTTTGCTAAGGTAGTATATGGCATGCTCTTTTCGACCAAACTCGTCATGCTTCCCCAATACACACCCCATAGACCCCTCAAGGACCGTCAAGTACAGAATTGACGGTCTTCCCTCCACGGGAGGCATCAGAATCGGAGGCTCCTGCAAATATTCTTTTATTTTTTCAAATGCCGCTTGTCAATCATCATTCCACCTGACCGTTTGATCTTTTTTCAACAACTTGAATATCGGTTCGCACGTGGCTGTTAGATGAGATATGAACCGTGAAATGTAGTTCAATCTACCTAAGAAACCACAAACCTCCTTCTCCGTTCTCGGTTCAGGCATTTCTCTTATTGCTTTTACTTTTGCAGGATCAACCTCGATTCCTTTCTCACTTACAATAAACCCCAACAATTTACCGGACCGCACTCCGAACGTGCACTTGTTCGGATTCAACCTCAGTCTAAACTGTCTCAGCCGGTCGAACAACTTGGCCAAATCTACCAAATGCCCCTCTTCTGTCTGGGACTTTGCTATCATGTCATCAACATAGCATTCGATTTCATGATGAATCATATCATGAAACAAAGTCACCATGGCCCTCTGATAAGTAGCACCGGCGTTCTTGAGACCGAATGGCATCACCTTGTAACAAAAGGTACCCCACGGTGTGATGAACGTTGTTTTCTCCATATCATCTGGCGACATTTTAATTTGATTATAGCCAGAAAAGCCATCCATGAAGGAAAACACCGAGAATTGAGCTGTATTATCTACCAACACATCGATGTGCGGTAGCGGAAAATCATCTTTCGGACTAGCTCTGTTCAGATCTCGGTAGTCCACACACATTCTCACCTTCCCATCCTTCTTCGAAACTGGCACGATATTTGCAACCCACGGCGGATAATTAGTGACAGCAAGGAAACCAGCATCCCACTGCTTCTGCACTTCTTCTTTGATTTTCATCGCCATGTCAGGTCAAGTTCTGCGCAATTTCTGCTTCACTGGAGGACAATATGCTCTCAACGGTAGCTTGTGCACAACAATATCGGTATCCAACCCTGGCATATCTTGATAAGACCAGGCAAAGATGTCGACATACTCTTTCAACAGTGCTACCATTCTGCTCTTGACACTTTCCTCCAAAGCAGCCCCGATTTTCACTTCTTTTTTGACCTCGTCGGTACCCAAGTTCACAACCTCAATCTGCTCTTCATGCGGCTGAATCACCTTCTCCTCTTGTTTCAACAACCTGGCTAATTCCCCTGGCAGTTCACAATCTTCTTCGCCTTCTTCTTCAGCATGATAGATTGGATTGTCGAAGTCATACGAGGGTGTAACAGGATTGTTATCAATGAGATCCGGAGAAGAATCACATCTGCATGAATGTTGATTCATGCATTGCTTTAGAACCGGTGTGTGACAAATTAAAAAAGAAAAATGAAAACATTGCCATTTTTATTTTATTTTTATTTTTAAACTGCAAAAATAAATGAAAAACAGGGAACATCGCTTTTAATTGAAAAACATCCTTTTATTAATGATGCGAACTTGCAAATTTAAACATGAGATGGCCCTTACAATGGACCATTACGTGTCGGGCAACGCGTATGGCTTTCATGCACATAAAATCAAAACAAGAAAAATATTACTCTTCCAGCAGAGTGACCCGGATGATCTTTTCAGCCCTCCAGTTTTGGATTCCCATCCCTGGTGCGCACGGCTTTATCCACCGGTCAATGTCACAGTCGCTATCAGCTTCCTCACTCATCATGCAGATGGGATCCGGATCCAGCATTCCGGCGCTTGTGAATGTTACTGACGTACGGCGTCCTCTGCCTTGTCCTGAGCCTCGGCCCGGCAGGTAACCCACTCCGAAGCGATCTTTCTTTGCGGAGATATCCATCATCCTGCCCCAACCAGGAGCCTCTCCATTCTTTACCACCTCGGCGGCCTGTTTGTACGAAGCAATGGACGGTTTCTCCTCCTCTTTGGCAAACAGAGCATTCTCCACCTTAACGGTTTCGAAAGCTTGACTTGGCGTCTCCCAGATTTCGCCATCCATCTCCACATATTTGAATGAGGACAGGTGGCTGACAAAGATATCCTCCTCTCCGCAGACAGTGACGACCTGTCCCTCCCAGATGTATTTCAACTTTTGGTGTAAAGTCGAGGTCACTGCGCCAGCAGCATGGATCCATGGTCGACCCAACAGGCAACTATATGCCGGCTGGATATCCATGACGTAAAAAGTCGACTTGAACACCTCTGGGCCTATCTTCACAGGAAGCTCAACCTCTCCAAACACGGCCCGCTTCGACCCATCGAATGCCCGCACTATTAAATCAGTCGGAGTCAGAATCAGCCCATCACAATTCAACTTTGCCAGAGCCTTCTTCGGCAACACATTCAAAGAGGAGCCGGTATCAACCAGCACATGCGAAAGCACGGCTCCTTTACATTCCATCGCTATGTGTAACGCCCGATTGTGATTTCTCCCATCCACAGTCAAGTCCATGTCTGTAAAACCCAACCCATGGCTGGCATGCATGTTAGACACGACCGTCTCCAAGTGGTTAATGGTAATCTCTTGAGGAACATAGGCTTTCCTCAAAATCTTCAACAAAGCCTCCCTGTGACCCTCAGAGCTTAACAGCAAGGACAAAATGGATATTTTGGAAGGAGTCTGCTGCAGATGGTCAACCAATTTGTACTCAGACTTCTTGATGATTCTCAAGAATTCCTCTGTATCATCATCAAGTTTTTCTTCCGACCCAAGCGGCGCCGGTGTCACCACTGGAGTACTATCACTCACCACTGCTTTCCCTTTTGCCCTGGCTAAAGCCTCGGCCTTTTCTTTTTTCTCTTTTTCTCCTTCTTCTCTCCTTAAGGCATCCGGAGCAAACAGTCTGCCATTGCGAGTGAAACCGCTAGGACCGGCATTATCCACCTTCGAAACGGTGGTTTCATCCGTAGTCTGATCCTCTACCCTCTCACCATTGCAGTATACCTCTCCACCATAATGCCATGGTACGGCATCCTCTTTGTCATACGGAATGGGTCCAGGTACCGTGATGGTAACTGGAGCCGCCTCCGCCAGGGTAGACAAATCTACCGGGTCAAAATAAATTGTTATGGTGGAGACCTCTTCTTTTCCCATATCAACCTTCTCAATCAAAATACTCCCATCGTCCATCAAACTCTGGACAGTCTTCCTTAAGAGTTCACACCCATCAGGGGCACCAACGCACTCAGCACATTGCTCATCACCGCCTGGATAAACCCCATTCTTTAACAACTGCCTCTTGACCTCAGCCAGAGGAGCCTTCAACTGATTAACACTTGACAACCCAACTCTGCCCTCCTCAGAGATAACATTCACCCCCCTTTGACCATGCGCGGGCATGGGATTAGCATTCACGTTGGGAGATGGTGCAAAGTTGATAGCTTTCGAATCCACCAAGTCTTGAACTGTGTGCTTAAAAGCTTTACAGTTCTCTACATTATGTCCAGGAGCACCCGAATGGAATTCACACTTTGCATTTTCATCATAGTTGGCTGGCCTTTGATCAGGTCTCAAAGGTGCCAGAGTCCTTAGCTGTACCAGCCCCAAGTCCATCAACTTTTTAAACAGAAAAGAATAAGTCACAGGCGGCCTGTCAAACTGCCTATCAACTGCTCTCCCCCACACCTGATAACCAGCCCTCTGAGGCCTCTGCTAAAATGGTTGTCTTTGCTGTTGAGGTTGTTGTTGTTGTGCAGGCTGATGCTCAGCAGGAATGGTTACCGCAGCAGTATGCTGGAAGTAACGATCCCTACTGGGTCCTCTTTGTGCGTATACTGCACTGGTATCACCCTCCTTCTTCCTCTGTCCATTCCCAAAGGGCTTCTTTGACCCAGACGACGAAGCTACACCCTGAATCTTCCCGAGCTTCAACCAGCTCTCAATTCTCTCCCCAGCCACAACTATATCTGAAAAGTTGGTCACCGGACAACCAACCATCCTCTCAGCATACGCCCCCTGCAAAGTCCCCATAAAGAGATCAGACATCTCTCTGTCAACTAGTGGAGGTTGCACTCTGGCAGCCAACTCCCTCCACCTCTGAGCGTATTCTTTAAACCCTTCGTTATTCTTTTGAGACATACCCTGCAGCTTGGTACGACTCGGAGCCATATCAGCATTGAACTGATACTGCTTAAAGAATGCGTCCCCCAGATCTTGCCAATTCTTGATGTCAGAAGACTTCAGCTTGGTGTACCACTCCAGTGAGCCTCCGGACAGACTGTCCTGGAAGAAGTACATCCACAGCTTTTGGTCCATGGTGTAAGCTGAGATCTTGCGGACAAAAGCCTGCAGATGAGTCTCGGGGCAGGAACTCCCATTATAGCGATCAAACGCGGGCGCTTTAAACTTTTGCGGGATCACAATCCCCTCCACTAGCCCCATGTTTGACATGTTTACCACCCCAGGAGTGGCACAGCTCTCCAGAGCTCTGATCTTTTCAGCCAGCAGCTGAATCTCTTTGTTCTGCGGCGGAGCACTGTACTGACCAAAAGGTTCATTATGCATCGAGAACTGGTCTGCTTCCCTGTCTTCCTCTCTGTCATCCTCAACCCCGAAGAATGGAGGAAACAGACTATCCTTCAAATTCTGCCCCGGTTGACCACCAGCAGCACCGAAACCCTCAGCGGCGTTATTTACCATACCCACCGTTGCTCTCTTTCCACCATCTCTAGAACCACCCAGCCCCTTGTTGGAGACACCATCCAAGTTTACACCACTGTTTGCTGCTGAAGCCCGCTCGAGCTTCTCGACTTTATCCGCTAGAGCCTTCTGACCAACTGCAAAGCCTTGCATGATGTTGATCAGCTCAGTCATCTTGTCTTTTAGCTCGAGGATATCTGTGTTTGGAAGATCCATCAGTCGAGGAGTGTTGCGCCTCGTGAAGTATCTGTGAGGACGGGTTGAGTGCAAAGGTACAGTTCTGCGAGCACGAGCAATGATTCCTGCAAAACAGCAAACAGGTTAATATGCATGAATGCAACGTCTATCCATATGAGGAAGCTTCTGTCCTTTGATTCTGGTTTCATCGAGACAGATAATATTTTTCCAATAACATTCTGACATTCAGATGTCTCTCAACCAAATTCTCAATCCATAATACTCCCCATATGGCTAGACGTAGGTTCGATGCAGATGAATGCAAAATGAGAATGATGCAGATGTATGCAATGCACTGGGCCATCCTCCAAGTCATCTGATCATCTGTTGCTCTTAGTCACAGCCCTGATCTCTGAACCGATCACAACCATCTGAGGAAATATGTAACCACAAATCCGACTCAAGGGTTCCGAAATAAATGGAACTGACAGATACATCATCATCATCATATAATCTCTGAGCAGATACCCACAATGATCTCAGAATCGGCCCGGGGAATCCTGAAATAAACGGATCCCCACTGATAAAGACCACGGACAGCACTCCGGCGTCTCGGCAATAAATGACCATAAATCCGACTGACAAATATGACTCTGATCAACGGAACCATTAGTCACCACCTGAGTCACCATCTGTACCTGTAATAAAAATCATTCCCTCCCCACTCACGGGTGTCATCTAGGCCAGGGTAAGGTCGAGAGAAACGCAGCATAAATAACCTTTCGCAGAATATCATCCTGTGCACACCCGATGTATGCACCGATAATATCCCACCAGGGTCTGAACTGCTCGTGATATCAATGTTCCGCTAAGTGGCGTACACCACCCGCTTCCCATGAATCACTCTATTCCTAGGTTTCCTAGATTTCACTCATAGCCTGGGTATTGGGCCTTTTACCTCGAGTAACTCCCACCCCAAACAGAGAAACACAGCCAGCACAGCAGAATGAAAATGAATGAATGCGAACATTAATGCAAACAGTAAATGCACATATATACAATGAATGCAATAAATAACAGCACAAAGCAACCAAAACCCCAACCTAGAGCGCTAGGAGAGACTCGCTTAGGGAAGATGGACCAGCACAGGTCAACATCTATGCTGCGTCCCCAGCAGAGTCGCCAGCTGTCGCTTTACGCGAAAAACCGGCGGGAAAACAAGAACAACAGAGCCGCCACCGTGCGTTATTTATCCCAAAAGAGGGAAAGGAAACGCTCAGAGTAAACCTGGAAAAGACATGGTCTCGCGACCAAAGAGAAAGGGTAAGGGAGTCGGTTACGCAAGGGGAAGGTATTAGCACCCCTCACGTCCGTCGTACTCGACGGGATCCACGCTCTAAGAAAAGAAAAGGTTGCTAAAATAAACACCACACACACACACTGGCTGAAAGAGACACAGGAAAACAAACAAGACTAAAATTGACTCGGCAGGATATCGGATCCTGGGCCTACTTAGTCTATCAGGCATAGACATCAGAGTCAAAGTAGTTTGAACTGGGGAAACGACACATGCTCGCTAGGATATCGCGTCCTATGCATACGTATCTCCTTGGACGAAGGAGAATCAGAGCATTCGTAGCTCGGCTGACACGCACACAAAAACAGGCAAAGGCAAACGTGGAGCCCGAATACCAATCACTGGACTTACATCAGCATCCAAACCAACACACGCACACTGGAACCCAGATGCCACTCGATGGACTTATACCGGCTTCCAAGCACACAACAAGAACAAACAGACAACAAATTGCTAAGGAGTCGGGAACTCGAGCCTAGCAATCGTCAAACAACACACAAAAAGAAAAAAGGTGCCCGGAGAGACCTCGCACGGTCTCCTGCCTACATACCTCGTCTGGAACGAGGATCAGGGCGATGTAGTTCCCCTACAGAGGGGAGAAAGACTAGCCTAACCAGATAACAGAGGGAGACACAACTAGGGAGACTACGACTCGAGCCTAGATGTTATCATGCAAATCATCCCTAAGTTAAGGTTTCTAGCTAACTTGCACAGGAAGCAAGCCTATCCTAACCCTGACTTGCACAGGAAGCAAGCCAAACACACACTTAACTTGCACAGGAAGCAAGCCAAGCAAAACCTAACTTGCACAGGAAGCAAGTCTAAACTAACCCTAACTTGCACAGGAAGCAAGTCAAACAAACATACAAGCACAGGTAGCACACACTATATGCAAACAATGGGCTCAAACAAGGTTAGGTTTTAGTCGAGGGGTCATATCAACCTCAACAAACAAACCTCTGTAACTGGGTTAATGGTGCTCTTAACCTTGACATTGAGAGCCAAGGTGAAGCAGATGAAAGGAGATGAGGGGTGTGCCTCATTGCTCTTATCCCTGGTCAGGGAGAGCATTTGAATATCAGAAGGTGTGGGAGTTCAGAAAGTAGGAACTCTCTCCACAGATTATTGACTCGATAGATCTTGGGTTAGGATCTCAATGCTATAACCATGTCATGGGAGCAAGGAGAAGACTCACAGAATAGTGGGAGATAGACTACATATCTCTTATATCCACCAATTGCCTTATTTAAAGGACTTTTCCTGCTTGGGACAAATGTAAACACACACAAGCATTGCCTCTTAAGGAGGACTTCAGACAGTTGCCTGGCCAAGTAACAGGCCAGGTCTTCCAGACTACATGGAGTAAGGAATTATACCTCAATGCAAATTTCTTATCAAGCAAAGCAAAGCAAAGTTCACAAGGAACTAAAAGCAACTAAAGTACCTGAAATCAGTCAAGCACAGTTAGTATATCAAACACAAAGTTAGAACAAACAACATAAACCAAATAGATAATACAGTCAATCAGTTGTGCAAAGCACAAGCTCAAAGCAAGTGAGCTAAACAACCTACAAAACACACAAGTTAGTCCATGATAAAACATCAAACTCAAGCAACTGGTATTAATCTCTTTGAAGCATTTGCTGCTTAACCTGAAACAACAAGCTTAAACATGAGCAACAAGACCACTAGGACAAGCCTAGGGTCAAAAAGAGATAAGAAAGTCAAAACAGCAAGTGGCAAGTGTCCAAAATCAAGTTCAAACAATCAAGAAACAAACTCAATTGGTTTCACAATCATATCATTCATCATCATCATTTTATAAGCAAAAGAAGTCAAAGCATGGCATATGGAAGCTCATAGAAGTCAACAGCAAGACTTGAATCAAAAGCAAACGCAAACATTTCAAAAAATCATCAAATAAATCATGATCAATCACAACCCACAGCATGGTAAGCATGTCAAATTTCATCTCATTTGGATCAAAGGAAGTTGGTCAATGAAAATCAGAAAGGCAAGGCAAGTTCAAGCATACTCAAAGAAGTCAACCAAACATGCACCAACTTGAATAATTCATAAAACAGTGATAGCATATGAGAAATGAATGGGATCAAAACCATGGCAAAGCTTAAGATGTCTACTAATCACATGTCAAATTTCATGTCCATCTAATAAGGTATGAGGATTTCACAAAGGAAATGGGAACATGTATCACAAAAAGTCAACATAAGACCAAACAGGGGAGAAAAATCTCAAACAATTAGGAAATGCCACAAATAATTCCAAGAAAAATCACATGTAAACTAAACACACAAGAGTAGGTTCATGCAAAAAATCAGATCAATTGAAGGTCATGAGGCATGGTATTGAAAATCATCAAGTTAGACATCAATGGTGTGACACAAATTGTCACACCCTACTTCAAAAAATCATAACTCAACAACCAGAGATGATAAATTCATAAACTCTACACCAAAATCACCATGAATGTGTCTAGTTTATGCACAAAAAATTTCAAGGCCATTGGATAATGCATCATCATTTCACAAATGATTTGGCAAAAGGTACAAAAAATGGATACATGTTACAAACCCTAATACCATTTAAAATCTACTCATGCAAAAAATCAGGAAAAATCATGATAAAAAATTAGAGATCCAGATGAACACAATGCAAAAATTCCCATGAAATTTGGATTAACAATGGATGAGATATGAGTTTTGTAAGTTGGTGCATCAAAATGAAACAAATAAATAAAACAACATGGATTAATGGGTCAAAGGGTACGACCGGTGGCATTTTTGAAAATACTATGAACTTCATTGAAACGGTGCGTATGGAATAGAAGTCGTGGCACGCAGGGATTGGACATGGGCAATGGAACAGGACAAAACCATGCAACACACGTAAAACAAAATTCTGGAAATTCAAAGTATTAGGGTTTGGTGTCTACAGTGTTCATCATCATCTTCTTCACAAATCGTGCAAAAATAATTCGCCCAGAAAATGCAATTAATCATACCATTCAACTCAGCCAAGCTTAACTAACACAAATCCAACAATAATTTCCATGGAATCGAGCTAATCAACATGAATCGTGCAAGAACATATTCATACATCAATCTTTAAATCAGCATAACTTTCCAAATACACAACCATTTTCAGCATTTTAAAGCTCAACATACTCATGGCAAGGAGACCTATCTAATGTATAGCATGGTTTAGCAAATAGTGAGAGTCGAAAATTTACCAAAAGTGAAGAACAGTTGAGATTCTGATGTTGTTTGGCTATGCTTCTTCGAAACAGGTGCTCAACAAGTCTCCAGGAAGTGAATGAGAAGAGAATTTGAAGTCCAGGAGGCACGGTTCAGCTTGAAATTAGATCTGCCATGAATGAGTTCTTCAATGGAACAGTGGAAGGCTTTGCTTACAGTTGTGATATCCTTCTTGCAAATGCTTCCAAATGATTGATATATCATGAAACAAACCAAACCAGCTCGGGTTCCTTGAAGGTTTTTGGCAGAATTTCCAAAATGAAGAAAATGAGATTTTGAGAGAAATGATTTTCTGTTTGTGTAATGTTGGCTGCTAGGGTTGCAATGAGCAGAAAAAGGACCTTATATGTGCTGTTTAAGGTCTGCTAAGTGAATGCTAATCACCAATTAGTTTAATGAGGAGTTTTGCTAATTTTTGCATTTTGGCTTAAGTGCATGGTGTATGAGCAAAAGCTGCGAAATTGGGCCTTCCAACATGTTTCAAATGACATTTCAGAACATTCCCAATTGGCCAAAATGATTAAAAATGATTATTTGGAAAAGTCAAATTTCACCCTCACTTGAAATTAATTCAAGCAAGTTCAAAAAGGCCATTTTGATTGGTGATGTTTTGATGAATGATGATGACATTTTTGGAAAGAGGGTATCAAATGTGACTTGTAGGAAAAAACCCCACCCAATTTGGCCAAATGGTTTGAGAGATATGGCCTTTTGAAGTTCAAGAATTCTTGAAAATGAATTGATCATAACTTGCCAACCATACATGGGAATTGAGTGTTCTTGGACTTTTTGGAAATGGGAAAACAAGATCTTCAACTTTCATGTTGGGCAAAAATTCATTTGAAGCTTGTATCATGATGTAAGTTTGAGGATCAAGACTTTCCATTTTTGGCAAATTCCAATTACAGGTCGACTTTCTATTTTTGGAAATTTCTTGTCTAGCTTCAAATTCTTCCATGATGGTGTTTGACATGTTATATGAGGCCTATATGGACATGAATGAGACCTCTCAAACCAATTCCCACCTTCAAATCCCTGATCAAATGCACAGTTGACCAACAGTTGACTTTTTAGGGTTTCTGGTGAACTGAGCCATGACTGATAACTTCTGAGCAATCAAACCTTGACCAAAACACCTCCAAAGGATCCCTAGGTCATGTGAACATGTTGGACCAACCCTAGGGCCTTGGCTCAATGGAGATTGTACTTGCTTGCTTGATTGACTGATCTCCTGACCAGTTTGACCTAACTTGTCAGCTGAACTTGCACTTGGGCAAATGGACAATGCAATGTTATGCAGTGGACTATATTATGTTAATGAACTAATGATGAAAATGTATGTACAAAATGTAGGTGCAAATTTGAGGTGCTACATTAGGATCAAAACCTCGTAGGTCAGGGTAAAAATCTCAAAATAGGTTGGTGAATTGATTGGTCCAAAACCCTTGAGGTCTTTTGTTATCCAAGGGAGAAAACTCAACCTAAAACCACAAATCCACCATGTGAGGATAGCTTCAACATGCTAGTGAGGGGTTAACCCAATAATAAGCATGGAAGACTCATTGTCCATCACTAAGGATATAGGTGAGTATTACATCTACCACAAGGATAACTCAAACCTAATAGCTAAAGGTTATGGAAAATTTGATTAATAAAGTGGCCATTGGAACCACAAAAGACATTTGAATGGGTTATATTTACCAATTAAAAGTATATACAAAAATGGTCAAAGTTGACTTAAAGATTCAATTCAAAATAAGTGTTATGAAAAGAAGGTTTGAAAATCAAAAGCCTAAGGCCTAGGTTTCTAATGTTTGAAAACAATACTTAAATGTTTGCACAAAAAGTTTTGGCTTGGGTTAGAGTGGGGAGAAGAAGAAGAATGGCTAAAGTCCTAAGCAAAGCAAAAAGATGAGGGATGAAGAATCAAAACCACAATGGAGTCCCTCTCTTGAGATCATAGTGATTATCCAAGTAGCTCCCATCCTTTGGAATAAACAATCACACAAAGCATAAGCAATCATCAAACAAGCCTCTTAAGAGATCCTCAATGTATCTTGTGCCTTTCACTTTGGATGAACATGGCAATGGTCCTCCAATTAGGCTCAAATGGGAACCCCTAGCACAAGAACACACATATCAAAAGTTCCATGAAGTAAATCAAGAATGGACAAGAGTGAGTTTAGAGATTTGGTCCATATTCATCATTAAGGTCCTTTTACTCCAATTTTTCATAGGAAATGTCCTAGAATCTAAGTCCATTTCTCCATTCTTTGCATAGGGTATGTCCTAGAATCTAAGTCCACTTCTTTGCATTTGGTTCTCAACCATCAAAACAAAACACAAGCATAATAATATATACACAATTATGTGCTCAAGTGAGCAAAAGGCAAATGACATTAACATAAACATGTGCTCAAGTGAGAAAAGAGAAAAGCAAATGGATAATATGTGCAAGAATAGTAAATTGCCTAAAAGTAAAGAGCAAAAAGTAAATGTTAATTGTCAATGGTTAGTGTTAGTAGTTAGTGTGCCATAAGGCAAATTTAGCGCTATGTTAAGCAATCGTAATTGGACTTATGTAGAAGTCACAACTATATGAGGCCGGTCAATAATAATGCAGGCAACAACACAAGTTAGAAGTCTTGGTTAGTGAACCAAGTTCCAACAACTTGCCATGCCAAAAAGAAAAAAGAGAATTGATCTTGTATTGGTTTAAGTCTTTTGCATGATTTAGAAAATAACCTATCCTTAATGCAAAGCCATTCCCTTGATCAATTGATCAAGATGAATTAGATTTGAATCAAGGAAGATTAAGTCTCCCTAATCAATGCTAACTTATCAACCTTCAACTCATTGATCAAAATAGAAAAGAAGAAGAAGAAGGAGATGAATAATGGAAATAAAAATGACAAAAATACAAATGCATTAAATGAAGTACAATGTACCAATCATCATATGTTGACCAATAACATTGAAAGTCAAAGTCAAACAATCAAAAATAGAAGTGGGATGAAGATTGGAAGTCAAGAAATGAATAAAATATTTTTTGGCATTTTTAATATTTAAAATTAAACTTGAATTAAAAATAAAAGAAAGGTCAAACTTCAAAATTACTTCAAATCAACGTTGAAATTTCCAAGTAATTTATCCCAAGTTCAACAAGGTCAAACAAAGTTTGACAAAAAAAATCAGCATTTTTAAAAGTCAGAAACTATTTTTAATCATTCAAGGCATTGTTATACACATTGATACACATCTAAACCCACATGCAAAACCTAACTATACCCACTCTCCCGGATTCAACCATAATACCTCATGCTTCAGGAATTTCAGATTGAAAGCGTAAAGTAATGGTAAAAAGGCAAACCTGATTGGAGAGATCGAATGAAATTGAATTGCACGGTTGGGTTTGCAGAACAATCTTAGGGTTTATATGAGATGGAATTGGTTCTTTGCAGATGAGTTCCCTTCAGTCTCTGGAGGCTGCTCCGAATTAGTTAGAATGGGGTTTTGTTCCAATGAAATTAGAATTTATACTTTGATTTTGGTGGCTTTGTGGGCTCAAAATGAGGGCAACTCAAGCCCATGACTTTCTGTTATATTTTTTTATTTTTAAAACGCACGGGCTTCGCCTAGCGAAGAATTTGCTCGCCTAGCGAGCATGACAGTTCAGACTCTGATGGCTCGCTAGGCGAACCATTCTGCTCGCCTAGCGAGCATGACAGTTCAAGTCATCTTTCCAAATTTGTAACCTGTGCGCTGGACCTTTGTTCCTTCAAGAGTAATATGTCAAATGATGAATAAGCCTTATTTGAACATGTTGGAAGTAACTCAAGTTATTCCCTAGCCATTTGACCTTCAGTAGACCAAAGTCGACCAGAGGTAATTCAGATGAACTTTGCTGAAATGCAATATGAAATGTTAAACGACCTAAAATGAATGCATGAATGAGGGGGGCAAATTTGAGGTGCTACATAGTGAACCAAGTTCCAACAACTTGCCATGCCAAAAAGAAAAAAGAGAATTGATCTTGTATTGGTTTAAGTCTTTTGCATGATTTAGAAAACAACCTATCCTTAATGCAAAGCCATTCACTTGATCAATTGATCAAGATGAATTAGATTTGAATCAAGGAAGATTAAGTCTCCCTAATCAATGCTAACTTATCAACCTTCAATTCATTGATCAAAAAAGAAAAAAAGAAGAAGAAGGAGATGAATAATGGAAATAAAAATGGCAAAAATACAAATGCATTAAATGAAGTACAATGTACCAATCATCATATGTGACCAATAACATTGAAAGTCAAAGTCAAACAATCAGAAACAGAAGTGGGATGAAGATTGGAAGTCAAGAAATGAATAAAATATTTTTTTGGCATTTTTAATATTTAAAATTAAACTTGAATTAAAAATAAAAGAAAGGTCAAACTTCAAAATTACTTCAAATCAACCTTGAAAGGTCCAAGTAATTTATCCCAAGTTCAACAAGGTCAAACAAAGTTTGACAAAAAAAATCAGCATTTTTAAAAGTCAGAAACTATTTTTAATCAATTAAAAATGAATAAAAATAACCTAATTGAACTAAAATCTCAAATAAATCTCAAATCAATTAAAAAATTGATGAGAATATTTTTCATAGATTCATCATCATTCAAATGGGTTAGGAAAATATTTTTGTCTTTTTTGAATATCAAAAACTATTTAAAATGAATTAAAAACAACCAGAAAAGAGAAAAATCATAAAAAATATCAAATGACAAAATAAAAAATATTAAAAATCATTTTAAGAAACTAAAAATTATTTGGAGACTGATGCAATTGATCCCATATTTTTTGGATTAAAAATGAGAGAGATATGAATTTTTGAAATAAAAGGAAATAAAGAAAATAAAATCAAAAAATTAAAAATTCAAAAAAACCAGGAGCGTCAGATCTGAGCTCATTAATTGAGCTGGCAGATCATGCTCTCCAGATGTGCACTCGCACCATACTCTTCAGTCAATGTGTGCACACCATGTATTTAAAAAAGTCAAATAAAACAAAGGCTGAGATTAGATCGTGCACATGAGATCCAAGGGTTGTGGTTTGATCTAGCACTGGGACGGCCACCGGAGCCACCTTCTTCTCCGGTGAGCCTCATAATTTCAGCCAGAGTTGCAGGTTTTCAAACCTTCATCAATTTGCACGATCCTCATACCAAAATGAAGCTGGGGTGATGTACATCACCCCTGTAACCTTGAATCACACTCAAGATTCCTATAGGTTGAGAAATCTGAGGTGGAAGATTCAGGTATGAAAAATGAAGATCAAAGGAAAACAAAATTGAAGCTACCACTAGCTTGCCTCTCAAGTGAGGACTTCAGAAAACACTTTGGCCAGGCAAATGGATCAATATATGATGAGTTTCGAAGAAAATACCAGTTGGAGAACAAACTTGAATTCTGGAGATTTGAGCTTGATTCCTTGCTTGCTTTGCCAAAACAGAAGATCAATGAGATGAATGATGAAGGTTTAGAAGCTTTAGATCCAAGGATTCAACCAGATGTAGTTGAATTTTGGATCTGAAAAATTTGAAAGAAATTGAGATAGCTTCTTTGGTAATGGTTATGGATTCAATTGTGCAGCATCTTAGGCGCCATTAGGTTGATAATTGAATGAAGTGTTGGTGTAAGCCCTAGAGGCCAATACTTTTCGTACTTGTATCGAATTATTTATTAATAATAAAAAGGCATTTTCTTTATTATGGTTGATTACTAAAGTCCCTGGAATAGATAGTCCGTTTAATGTATTAAGTGTGACTTAATCATGAGAACACATTAAACATAAGGACACTATTCTTAAAGTATCCGTAGTCGAGTTTTAGTGTGAAGTGGGATAACATTAAAGAATTAAGACTATTATGTTTGTAGACTGATGATCACATCTCATGAATCATGGATAAAGAGTTATCAAGTCTTAAACATAGGTATGAATATTAGGAGTACTATTTATACCGGATTGACCCGCTATGAGAATACTATATAGAAAGTTATGCAAAGTGTCATAAGTTATTCTCATGGTAATAATAGTGTATACCACTCTTCGACCTGAAACCACTATGGATCCTAGATGTAGAGTCGAGTGCTTTATTGCTGATCCAACGTTGTCCGTAACTGGATAACCATAAAGACAGTTGATGGGTACTCCACGAAGCATGCTGAGGGACATGAGTGTCCTAGATGGAATTTGCCAATCCTGCGTAATAGGATAAATGTCTATGGGCCCAATATTGAACTGGACAAGGGTGACACGGTCTATACCTTGTGTTCAATATAGACATAAGGGCAAAGGGGTAATTATACACATAATTATTATCACAGGAGGTTTTGTCAGATCACATGACATTTTCGTGACTTGGGTAGCAGTGATGTGTTGCTAGATACCGCTCACTGTTTATTATGTTAAATGCGTGATTTAATATAATTGCCAACGTCATCAAAACCTATAGGGTCACACACAAATGACGGATTGATGAGAGATAGAATAACTAAGGAACACTGTAAGTTACGGTGCACTTAAGTGGGAGACGAAATATGGTAAGGTACCAAATACTTAAGTGATTTTGGATATATTATAAGATATGGGCCAAAATACACTTAAGTGGGCTTTTTAGCTTGAAGCCCAGACAAGTGGTTCTATAAATAGAACCCCTTGGGTAGAAGCATTGTCACTCCACTCCAATCCACTCAGACAGAAATTCAAGTAGAGACTTGGAATTTTGTTTCCCTCTTTCTCTCACTCAAAGCCTTCATTCATAACAGCTAGCACTGCGATTGAAGGAATCCGTTCGTGTGGACTAAGTAGAGATGTTGTCATCGTTCAACGTTCGTGATCGCCCTGTGGATATGTATCAAAGGTTTTGATCATTATCAGAGATCTGCACCAAAGGTTTGAATCGCCACAAGAGGTAACGATTCTATCACTGATCATGCCCATTCGTAAGGATCACTAAATGGAGAAATTTTTAAATTTCGCTGCGCCTTGAATGGCAATTCTCCTACAGTGGTATCAGAGCCACTTACGAAACCATGAATCTGATAACTGTTTTTGTTCTGTAATAATATGATTAAAGACAGAATGAATCAAAGGTTAAATTGAGATCGATCAAGTTACATATATGTGATATATGTAATCCTGATGCAAAATACATTATATATCATATAGTGTTCTCGTTTCGTTCATTCAAACCCTCGATGATTGTTTTCCTTTGAGCGATCAATGGTCGTTTGCTTCTTGATCCGACATTAGTATGGTGAAGCAATGACGTGTTGATCAATCATACTGAATTAACAATCGAGATGTGTTTGACGGTCTGAAATTGGTGCATCAGGGTTAGTGACGGCACAAGGGTTGTGTTGTCAGAGAGTTATGCGATTGGGGTTTGACTGCACAAGAGTTGTGCTTTCTAAACACTTTTTGGAATAGTGTTAACCGGTTAACGCATATGGTTAACCGGTTAACGCAATGCGAAATTAAAATTTTTAAGGTTTCAAACAGTGTTAACCGGTTAACGCATTTGGTTAACCGGTTAACGCAAGGCGGAAAACAGTTTTCCAAGACATTTTCAAACAGTGTTAACCGGTTAACGCATTTGGTTAACCGGTTAACGCAAGGCAGAAAACATTTTTTTTTCAGATTTTAAACAGTGTTAACCGGTTAACGCATATGGTTAACCGGTTAACGCAAGGAAATTTTCGCCCGTTCGGCTAACTCAGTGCTTTAAAAGTGTCAAGTGTTGATACAAAAAGCGACATCGATTTTAAATGAATTGTTCATTAAAATGTGATGATCGGTCGTCGAAATTTAATTTGATTTTAATTAATTAAAGGAATTAATAATAATAATAATAATAATAATAATAAAGTATTTATTATTGTCTTTTGGTGATCGGTTATGGCCTTAGTTTTCCTTTGTTTTGTTTTGGGTTTTTAAAATACGACCTGCGTGTCGTGCCTCTCTCTTAATCTCCCAAATGTAACTTCCTTTCTCATCTCACTCCCTCGTATGTAAAACGAGTTTCTTTCATGTAATGTAATGATATGAAGAAAGCAAAGAAGTCAGTGCCAAAGGAGGACAACCTTGAAGATCTTGCTTGGAGAAGCTTAGATCGTTGTAGGTTAGCTTAGGTTCTCTCATTGGCTTGGGAGAACAATTGCGCTAGGGGCCATAACTTTTTCATTATGTATATATGTATGTTGATGCATGTGAATATATGTTGATGCATGTGAGAGACGGTTTATCTGATAAACAAGCCGGTGAGATCAGAAAAATTGCAATTCCCTCAAATTAAATATTAAGTTTATGCTTTCCAAGTTTTAACACTCATCAAGACTAGTAATGGATAATGTAGGTTTCGCCTACGCGAGGTGCATGATCTATATCTTAGTAAGGTGCGATGGGATAATTGTAATATCCAACTGTTAAAACAATGGGTCAAACTTAACTAAACAAATTATAATAAGATTATATATATGTTTAGAAGCAAGAGTTGGGAATGATCCATATGATGGATTGGAATAAGGAGTTATTCACCCAACTGAAATTTTCGAGAGTTGTATGAGATACAATTGGAAGGAGTTCCTACCTAAATAACCTAGTTTTGTGTAATCCGCCTACGCGGACTTAGAACGAAGTGAAATATGGATCTCGACCCACTAGAAAATCTTCCAACGGGATTTTCCGAATCAGATGATGAGGGTCATTTGTTTTGAGTAAAATAGTGGGAGCATATTTAATTAAAGGCCTAATTGAATATGTCAATGATACTTATATTTTCATTAATCCTTATGTAGATTACCATGACATCAAACACCTCTAACAACATCCTGCGATCAATCCTTGATAAGGAAAAATTGTCTGGGACAAATTTTCTGGATTGGCACCGAAACCTGAGGATTGTCCTCAAACATGATAAAAAGTTGTATGTCTTGGAGACACCTGTTCCTGAAGAGGAACCTCTTAGTTCTGCACCTAAGGCAGAAAGAGATGCTTATAAGAAGCATGTCGATGATGCCAGTGAAACTGCTTGTCTCATGCTGGCTACCATGAACTCAGAATTGCAAAAGCAACATGAGAACATGTCAGCGTTCGATATGATCGAACACCTGAAGTTGCTCTATCAAGAGCAAGCAAGGCATGAGAGGTTTGAAGTTTCAAAAGCCCTTTTTCAAAGCAAGTTAGCTGAGGGAGCCCCTGTAGGTCCCCATGTACTCAAGATGATTGGGTATGTGGAAAACCTTGAGAGATTGGGTTTTCCCCTCGAAAAGGAACTTGCACTTGATTTGATCTTACAATCGTTGCCAGATAGTTTAAGTCAATTTGTCCTAAATTTCAATATGATTGATATGTACAAATCTCTTCTTGAACTGCTCGCCATGTTAAGAACTGCCGAGCAGAATCTGAAGTCAAAAGGGAAGTCCATTCTGATGATCGGAAATGGAAAGAGACAGAACAAAAGGCCCACTAAGCAGAGTGATAAGGGAAAGGGCAAGGAAGTTGCCAATCCCAGATCCACTGCTGCTTTGAAGCCTAGTGGAGGCATAGCAAAAGAAGGCACCTGCTTCCATTGCGGTAAGACCGGACACTGGAAGAGGAACTGCCCAAAGTACCTGGAAGATAAGAAGAATGGAGTAGAGACTTCAACTTCAGGTATTTTTGTTATTAATTTATCTACTTCTGCATCATGGGTATTAGATACTGGATGCAGTTCTCACATTGTACAAATGTGCAGGAACTAAAAAGGAGTAGAGATTTCGCAAAAGGTAAAGTCGACCTACGAGTTGGCTATGGAGCAAAGGTTGCTGCTTTAGCCGTAGGAACTTTTGTATTGACTTTACCTAGTGGTTTAATAATTCAGTTAGAGAACTGTTATTATGTACCTGCAATTAGCAGGAATATTATTTCCATTGCTTGTTTGGACAAGTTTGGTTTTTCATTTATAATAAAGAACAATTGTTGCTCAATTTATTTGAATGATATATTCTATGCTACTGCACAAATGAACAATGGACTATATGTCCTTGATCTTGAAATGCCTATTAATAACATTAATACAAAAGGGTGAAACCTAACCAACTAGGTAAGAATATTAATACTCTTCGATCAGATCGAAGATGAGTATTTAATCCTAGAGTTTGATGACCATCTGAAAGAGTGTGGGATCCTATCCCAACTTACACCTCCTGGAACATCCCAATGGAAGGGTGTATCTGAGAGAAGAAATCGAACCCTGTTGGACATGGTCCGATCCATGATGAGTCACACCAATCTTCCAAACTCCTTTTGAGGACATACACCATTAACATCAGCTTACACACTTAACCGTGTTCCATCCAAAAGGTTGAAAAGACACCATATGAGATATGGAGTGGTAAGAGACCACATATGTCTTACATGAAGATTTGGGGTTGCGAAGTTTATGTGAAACGACAAATTTCAACTAAGCTTGAGCCCAAATCTGACAAATGCTTATTTGTGGGGTATCCTAAAGAAACAAGAGGATATCATTTCTACAATCCTTCTGAGGGCAAAGTGTTTGTCGCTCGAACTTGAGTTTTCCTAGAAAGGGATTTTATTTCCAAAGGAACCAGTGGGAGGAAAGTAGAGCTTGAAGAAATTCAAGAATCACAAAGCATCGATACATCTATGGAGGAATTAGAGTAGGAAACACAAGTAGTTGTGTAAGAGCAACCTGCTCAAGTAGAACAAGACCAGCGTAGGTCAGGCAGGATACGTCACCTACCTGAGATATATGGATATCTGATCAAGGTGATATATTACTCATGGATCAAGATGAGCATGTGACCTACTCATGGAATCTTCGCCTTGATGAAACAGTAAAACTGTATGGATTCATCAAGAACGAAGATGAGCCTTGTGTCTACAAGAAGGTTAGTGGGAGCATGATCGTATTCCTGGTATTATATGTAGATGACATATTACTCATTGGAATCGATATCCCTACCCTGCAATAAGTAAAGTCTTGGTTGGGGAAATGCTTTTCTATGAAGGACCTGGGTGAAGCAGCCTATCAGAATCTATAGGGATAGATCATGAAATGCTTGGCCTAAGTCAGAGTACATAGACAAAGTGCTGAGACCCTTTAATATGAATGATTCCAATCTGGTTATGTGTTTTGCTTAAATGGTGGCACTGTGAGCTTGAAAAGTTCAACGCAAGATGCAGTTGTTGATTCTACAGTTGAGGCCGAGTATATTGCTGCCTTAAGTGCAGCAAAGGAAGCTGTTTGGATCAATAAACTTGGCATAGTCCCTAGCATTATGGATCCCATTGATCTCTATTATGATAACAATGGTGTTATCGCACAAGCTAAGGAGCCTAGATCTCACCAACGATCCAAGCACATACTTAGACGTTGTGTGAAAATATGTAAAGTACCTACACTTGACAATGTTGCTAACCCACTAACAAAGCCTCTTGCGCAGCAGAAGCATGATGGACATACTAGATCAATGGGCATACGAGGTATGCCTGATTGGCTCTAGTGCTAGTGGGAGATTGTTGGTGTAAGCCCTAGAGGCCAATACTTTTGGTACTTGTATCGAATTATTTATTAATAATAAAAAGGCATTTTCTTTATTATGGTTGATTAATAAAGTCCCTGGAATAGATAGTCCGTTTAATGTATTAATTATGACTTAATCATGAGAACACATTAAACATAAGGACACTATTCTTAAAGTATCCGTAGTCGAGTTTTAGTGTGAAGTGGGATAACATTAAAGCATTTAGACTATTATGTTTGTAGACTGATGATCACATCTCATGAATCATGGATAAAGAGTTATCAAGTCTTAAACATAGGTATGAATATTAGGAGTACTATTTATACCGGATTGACCCGCTATGAGAATACTATATAGAAAGTTATGCAAAGTGTCATAAGTTATTCTCATGGTGATAATAGTGTATACCACTCCTCGACCTGAAACCACTATGGATCCTAGATGTAGAGTCGAGTGCTTTATTGTTGATCCAACATTGTCCGTAACTGGATAACCATAAAGACAGTTGATGGGTACTCCACGAAGCATGCTGAGGGACATGAGTGTCCTAGATGGAATTTGCCAATCCTGCGTAACAGGATAAATGTCTATGGGCCCAATATTGAACTGGACAAGGGTGACACGGTCTATACCTTGTGTTCAATATAGACATAAGGGGAAAGGGGTAATTATACACATAATTATTATCACAGGAGGTTTTGTCAGATCACATGACATTTTCGTGACTTGGGTAGTAGTGATGTGTTGCTAGATACCGCTCACTGTTTATTATGTTAAATGCGTGATTTAATATAATTGTCAACGTCACGAAAACCTATAGGGTCACACACAAAGGACGGATTGATGAGAGATAGAATAACTAAGGAACACCGTAAGGTACGGTGCACTTAAGTGGGAGACGAAATATGGTAAGGTACCAAATACTTAAGTGATTTTGGGTATATTATAAGATATGGGTCAAAATACACTTAAGTGGGCTTTTTAGCTTGAAGCCCACACAAGTGGTTCTATAAATAGAACCCCTTGGGTAGAAGCATTGTCACTCCACTCCAATCCACTCAGACAGAAATTCAAGTAGAGACTTGGAATTTTGTTTCCCTCTTTCTCTCACTCAAAGCCTTCATTCATAACAGCTAGCACTGCGATTGAAGGAATCCGTTCGTGTGGACTGAGTAGAGACGTTGTCATCGTTCAACGTTCGTGATCGCCCCGTGGATATGTATCAAAGGTTTTGATCATTATCAGAGATCTGCACCAAAGGTTTGAATCGCCACAAGAGGTAACGATTCTATCACTGTTCCAGGATGTGATTCGACTCAGAATTCTTAGGTTGTCAAAAAATTATTTTTGAGACTGATCAGTCACCATTTGCATTAAGTTTGCGTTACTGATCCAACAAGAAACCGAGGATTTTGAGACACTATGGAAGCATTTTAGTACTTTTCAAGGAAATTTTACTTCCAGTATAATAGTTAAGAATTTCCATTCATTGTTACATTTTATTTATATTTTTGAGATCTTACGCGTGGGATATTTGTGTTTTTGTCCGACAGGTCCAGGTAGAAGAACCGAGGAACTCGGAGCCAGACAATGTGAAAATTCCGTACCTTTATCAGTACCTTTATCATTCATTGCCATTTACATTTCATGCAACTTGTTTATGTTTCAAGTCTTGTTCACTTTACTCACTAGAGCCATATCTTGTGATTGTGTATATTGTTTTCTTGTCTTTGTTTTTGTTTGTGGTCTTAGGATCTTAAAATACTTAATATCAACAAAAACCCTAAAAAACATCTTGATGGACTGTTGGACTTGATTTGAACTTTTGGACTTAGAACTAGGCAACTTTCCCCATGCTAAATGACTTGGCCAATGCCACTATTTGATGCAAGACCTTGAGTTCTCTTTATTCATATGTCACTTTACATTTGTGCTTAATTATTATACTGCTATTATTATTGATGTTTGATGATTGCTTCTGAGTTCACCACAAGGGACATTTTTATCTGATACATTGGAAGACATTGAAGATTGCTAGCTATTGGAGTGCTTGCTTGGATATTATGGCTATATTTATTTGATGCCTTGGTCTTCATATGGTTTGCTTAGGTATTGTTTATGCTTGTTGCTTGCTAAAGTCCAAAGGAAAATGGGTTTCTATCTGACATTCTTGTCTTGTGGATTGCATCCCATTAGTCAGATCTTTTCAACTCTTAACTTTTTTAATTTTTGTCCAGGGTTGCCTCTTCATCCTCTCCCACTTCTTTAATTTCAAAATCTCTCCCTCTTTTCAAAAAACTTCTTTGCTTGTGATTTCAAACTTAGACATGTTTTAATGAGTAGAAACTTTGGCCTTATGCCAATGAATTTTCAAAAAAAAAATTAAATCAAACTTGTGAATGAACTTAACCATATTGACTTTAATTTCAAAATACAAAAGAACTAACAACCCCATTCAAATCTTTGGCCTTTTGTGCCTTTCTTGTTAAACTTTTGTCAAAATCCATTCACCAACTTCTTTTAAATTTTTACCACGAACTACGGGGTTTTGGCATTTTGACTAAAACACTTGCACACAAAAAAGGACTCCCTAGGAGTACATATGACACTTTCGGTGCTAACACCTTCCCTCTGTGTAACCAACCTGCTTACCTGTAATCTCTTACATTTTATTAGTTTTGATTTTAAAACATCTTATATTTGGGTTTTGTTCGTACTTTTTCCCTTTTCCTTTGGAAACAATAAAAGCGCGGTGGCGACTCTTGTTTTATTGACGTCAAGTTTATCAATAGCTTGATGGTCATAAATTTACCGTTACAGATACCTATTTGACATTTGTTTTATTTTTAATCATTTCTAAATCATTTTATTTCTTTTTTATTATTTAGTTGATGTTTTGACCTAATTTGGTTGTTTGGTTTATGAGGTCTTCCATACTTCAAATCATCGATAGATGGACTTTAGGTTGATTCAACCTTCTTTAATCCAAACCTGTTGATAGATGACCATCGATCATGTTCAACACTTTGCATAAATGATAGGTTATCCCTTGATGTACCATATTTTTAGTCCTTTTATTTGTGGATAGATTGATCCCTATGTGATTAACTTAGCTCTCCTCTTCACTCTTTCTATCTTTATATCTTCTTCTCTTTTACTTTGATCATTGTGTTACATGTTGCAGGAGATTAACTTTGTGTTAAGTCTCTAACATGTCGGACACATACATTGTTATTGACCAACCTCAAATAGGTATGACTTCCACATAAGCCTACTTACGATTACTTCACATAGTGCTAAATTGTCCCAACACAAATAATTGATCACTAACCCATAACATTACTTCTTGCACTTTACTTTATTTCTATTTAATTCTTGCCCTTTAATTCAAGTCATTTAATTTATGTCATTTACTTTTATGACATTTATTTAATTCACTTTACTCTTATGTCTCATTAATCATCATTGCACTTCATACCCCATTCATCTTATCTTATTCATCTATTACTTCTTATCTTGTTTGATTGATCTGTTTGTTAATCTCAATTAATCAAAATATGATAAAGTGACTTGACTTGATCTTTAATACCTTTGTTTGACTTGGAGTGATGATGAACTCTTGATCTCTTGGGACTTTGGAATTTTGAATTAGGACTTAGACCCTTTGCTTGACTTGGAGTGACCTTGGACCCATGGACCTTGTGGACACTTTGACTTGTCTTTGCTCCTGTGGAACTTTTGAACTTGTGATTTTTTTCATCTGCTTTATGCTTCTTGCTTATTGCTTTCATCTGCTTAGGATTAGCAACATTCGAACACACGTGGATTTCTTTTGGGCTACCTATGAGACATATAACAATACACTTTGCACCCACATGGGTTTCTCTTGGGCTACCCAATAATGAGACCTTAGGCTAGACCTTGTATGATCATACATATTGTTGTTCATCAATCTTACTCCTTTAATTTAGCTTGATCAAATTCCACTTTGATCAACTAGATCCTTTCATATGTCATATTCCCTTTATCTTTGTCAAGTGACCATAAGTCCCTTGGTCACATCATGGGATTTATCTCTATTACTTTGGAGCTTCAACCTCCTAAAATATGTAAGACTTCTAGTGGACTACAAATTTTCTCAGCAAATCTCAGTCATATTACTCATCCCAATAAGCATCCTTGGGAACCTACTTCAACAACTTGTCAGTCATTGACTAGGCTTGCATACCGTGATCCTTAAGCAATAAAGAATGATGAGAGGGTGTCTTTCCTAAACTTGTCTAGAATATCTGTGAGTATGGGATGAATGACCAAATTGCTCAGAGTATTTATCCATGTTTATAGACTTTAGTGCAATTCAAGTTAATTGACTAACCAATTATAGCGTTAAATTCATTTATGGATAAATTCGACGTCAATAAAAGCAGAGTCACCACCGCGCATTTATTATTTCCAAAGGAAAAGGGAAAAGTACGAACAAAACCCAAAGATAAGAAGTTTTCAAATTAAAACTAATAAAATGTCAGAGATTACAGGTAAGGGGGTTGGTTACACAGAGGGAAGGTGTTAACACCCAAAGTGTCTTAGGTACTCCTAGGGAGCCCTTTTTTATGTGAGTATGCGTCTTTGGTATAAAATGATGTTTGATAAAAATAGAGTGTGGGGATGAGAAAAGAATTCATTGATTATATTTTTGTGTTTGACAAGACCTTCGGACTTGTGCCTATGTACCAACATAAAAATGAGGGTTCAAAACCTCGTAGTTCGTGGTAACAATTTTAAAGTGAGTGAGTTGCTTTTAACAAAAGGTTAATAAGAAAGGAACAAAAGGACCAAAGTTTGAATAAGGTTGTTAGTTCTTTTTGTCTTTTTGAAAATTTAGTCAATATGATTAGATTTATTTATATGTTTGATTAAAAAAGGCGTTTGGAAATTCATTGGCATAAGGCCAAAGTTTCTACTTGAGATAAGGTCTAAGTTTGAAATCACAAGCAAAGAAATCTTTTGAAGGGGGGGAGAGATTTGAAATTTAAGAATTAGGAGAAGATGAAGAGACTAATCCTAAGCATAAAAATTAAAAGTTGAGAGTTGAAAAGATCTGACCAATGGGATGCAATCCAACAGACAAGAATGTCATATAGAAACCCATTTCCCTTGGACTTTGAATCAAGCAATAATCAACATGCAATTAGCAATATCAAAAATCATGAATATCAAGGCATCAAATAAAGATAGCCACATCCAAGCATGCAAATCCCATAGCTAGCAGTCTTCTTTGTCTTCTCATGTATCAGATGAAATACTCCTTTATCCACTTAGAATAAAGCATTAGACACAATATCAAAATAACAGTTTGCATCAAGACAATGTAGCAGACGGGTTCAAATAAATCCCAAAACTTGCATTAGATGAAGGCTCGGTTCACAATAACTTGGTCTCAATATGTTGGCATTGGCAAAGTCCTTTTTGCACGGGGAATGTTGCCTAATCCTAAGTCGAAAATTTTAGATCAAGCTCAACAATCCACCAAACATTTTTTTAGGGTTTTTTGTTGTTTATCAAGTATTTTAAGGTCCTAAGACCACAAACAAAATCAAAATACACAAACAAATATATAAAATCACAAGATATGACTCAAATGAGCAAAGTGAAAATGGCATAAACATAAACAAGTTTAATGAAATGTAAATGGCAATGAATGATAAATGACTGAAAATTAAATTGCATAAAGTAAATGAGTTGAAAGTAAAGCAATTATTAATAAGAGTTAGTCAAATGTTAGTCAAGGTTAATTAAATGTTAGTGGTGTTTTGCTTTATTGATTAAGTCATTCTTTGGAGAACACTCAACCATCTATTCACAAGCATGGATCCTTGAACCAAGACATCTTCCATAGGAAGGAAAAAAGGCCAAGTTTTCACACTCAACCATCTACTCACAAGCATGAAAGATGGAAGACTTACAATCTCACTTACTAGAATGTTATGCCTTTAGGGTTGAATTTAGCTCTATGTTAAGCAATCGTAATTGGACTTATGTAGAAGTCGCAACTATCTGTGGCCGGGAAATAAAAATTTAGGTGTTAATGCATGTTAGAGATTTGGTATGATGAACCAAACTCCTAAAACATACCACACACTAAAAGAAAAGATCCAAAGGGATGGACCTATCTCATCCATACTTGTATTGGTTCATTTGTCACAAAGGCATTGATGAACCAATTAGCCTTAGGATATTTGAGATTTCATTGGTCAATGAAAGGAATGAGAAAGAATAGGGATGAAGATGAAGGGGGAGGGAAGTGAGAGAAACACAAATTGGTCATGGGAGGAATTTTATCAAATTAAAATGATTCATTCATTTTGGGAGATAAAATGTACATTTCATCAATCCTCTAAATCTAATGATTTTAATCCAACAAAATTCAAATCAACCTTGACCAAGGCCCAAACAAATAGTCAAACATCACAAGACCATACAAATGGCTCAATATAATTTTTACGCAATGAATCCATTAAAAATCAATTTAAAAATGCATTAAAATTCAATTTAATTTGGTCAAAACCTAAAACCTCTTCAAAACACCAAATAAATGCCAATAGATTTATCCTAGGTTAAACAAGGTCAAAGAACCTTAGGCAAAAAAATTCATGATTTTTGAAAAGTCAGAAGTATTTTTAAACAATTAAAAATATTCACAAAAACATTTAATTCATAAAAACTATCAAAATTAATCCAAAATATAATTTTAATTCATAAAATGAAATAGAAAAATATTTAAATATGTTTGGTGAAAGTCCCATACTTTTTGGATTAAAAATGAAAGTATTATGAATTAAACAAAATAAAGCAATTAAATGGAAAATCAGAAAATACAAAAAAAAACAAGGGCCATCAGATCTCCCTCATTAATTGAAGTGGCAGATCTGTTGGCCACACACGCGCTATCCACGGTGCATCTCAGTCAAAGAATCACACGCGTAGTAATCACAATAGGAGGTTAAGATTAAAACGTTTGGACATGATCCAATGGCTTTGGACACGATAACACACTACTGGAGCCCTAGCTCCGGTCTTCTTCTCCGGTGGACCTCACCGGACTGGTCCATCACCAACCACCAATAAAATGAAAAACAAGGACATGGATTTAAAGAAAAAATGCTTAGGAGCTCGAATATGGCCTCAATTTTCTCCAATTCCAAGTATATAAAAAGATATAGGGATTTGAATTTTGAGGATCATGAACCGAGTTGCTTTGATTTAACCTCAAAGAAAATCAATCTTGTTGCCTACATTGATAGGACTTCAGCCAACCAAAAATCATAAAGAATGGTGACAAATTGAGATAGAATCGAAGATATGAAGTTTCTGAAACTTCACCTTCGAGTAGCTTCAATTTAGCTTGCTCTTGATCTGAATTTGCTTGATTCTTCCTCCTCTTGCTGACAGTAATCAATTGGAGTGAAAAGGGAAATGAATTCTTGGAGTTTGAACTTCAAAATAGAAGGTGAAATTGAAACTCGATTTTAATGAAATCCTCAAGAAATTCTATGGTGTGAGGGTCTGAGTTCTCTTGGAAAAACTTGGGCAAGGTGTCTGTGATTGCTGAGGCCATGAGCTTGTTTAAATAGGCAAGGGAATTGATTTTTGCACCACTTGAAATTTTGCCAAAATTGGAAACCAAGTTGCATGGATGCATATGCAATGATTTTTGCCTAAGGAATGATGTAATCCATCTCCAATTCGTGTGCAATTGATGCTGAAGTCAGTACATGGAAGCATGCAAAGAGGAATGATCACTTGAATCCAAAATATGCCAAAACAAATCCCACAATAGAGCCATGCACAAGTCCCTCAATTTTGACCCCAAATGAGGTGATCTTATACTTTTTGGAAAGTTGAGATCAAGGGGAACAACTTTCATGTTGAACACTTTTCCATTTGAAGCTTGGATCATGATGAATTTTAAGGTTGAAGTTTAAAAAATCAAACATGTTTGGAAATTTTCTAAGTACTAAGTCAAATGTTCATTTTTTCCACCTTGAATAACTTTTGGTATGTTATTTAAATGGAAAAAGTTCCTTCATAAAAGTTGTATCTCTTTCAAATATCTTCAATTTGGTTACAAATTTGACCTTATTTGGATTTGGCATGAAGGAGATATGCATTTTAGAAGTTGAGGAAAATCACTTGTTCAATAGTAGTGGCCCAAAAGGACCTATAATGTTTACTCTTGGAATATGCATTTTCAAGTTGAATTTGAACTTCTTCCAAATATAAAATTTGAAAAAGACATCTTGAATTTGATCATGGAACTTGAATGGCTTTCATCTTATAAAAACTGAACAAGTTATGGTCCTTGGAAGTTAACCTCCTTACTAGGGTTTAGACGAAATGACCTATAATCTTTCACCATAAAAAATGATATTCCAAACAAAACTATCTCTTGACTTCAACAAGAAAGTTTTAGGAGATAGGTTCTATGGAACCCCAGTTTGGTTCAATTGACTTTCTCTAGTCAACCACCATGAACCAACTTGCAAACTTGACACTCTCTTGATATTTGGGACCCATGGAGGATCATATATGTATAAGATGATGTAATATGAAGTATTCCTTGAAATATTTGATCAAATGTTGAGGAAACTTATTGAGGAAGTGACATAAGATACCTAGATAAATTAAGGCTTCCAAGAAAACAAGCTTTAAACTCTTGATGAATTCTTGATCAAAATGATATGTGAAGACCATTGGGATCCATATATGATGTATAGAGTCATTGTGAACCATCTCTTGATTAGTATCCTTGCATTGAGGGTCTTAAACCCTAGATGTGAGCTTGATGAGGCATTGGTGAACACAGAGACTACCTACAAAAGAAACAAACTATGCATTGACATATTTTTTTGGTATTTTGGTTGGTAAATAATGAAAAACAAAGTATGATACAATCAACTGTGCTTGCTGACCTCTCCTAATGCAAACCCAATGAATGAGGGGTAAGGAGGATGCCAAGGTGTGATCCCAAAGCCAATGCATATGATGAGATAGCATGAGGGATCTTAGGGTCAAAATTGGGGTCTTACACTAGTCTACAACTAGCCTTATGGCTCCTTTTAACTCTCCTTTTGGTTTAAACACCATTTCAATCACCACAATTTGGGACACACCTTCATGGCTAACCCCCTTCTTGGTTTTGACACCACTTTTATCTTTCTGTTCTTGGTTATGACACCATAATTTGGGTTGACACCTTCATGGTTATACACCCCTTTCTTGGTTTTGACACCACTTTTATCTTTCTATTCTTGGTTATGACACCATAATTTGGGTTGACACCTTCTTGGTTATACACCCCTTTCTTGGTTTTACACCACTTTCATCTTTTTGTTCTTGGTTATGACACCACAATTTGGATTGACGCCTTCATGGTTACACACCTCTTCTTGGTTTTGATACCACTTTTATCTTTCTGTTCTTGGTTATGACACCACAATTTGGGTTGATACCTTCATGTTTATACATCTCTTTCTTGGTTTTGACACCACTTTTTGTCTTTCTGTTCTTGGTTATAACACCACAATTTGGGTTGACACCTTCATGGTTATACACCCATTTCTTGGTTTAAACACCACCGCCTTTAGCTCTTTCTTGGTTTAAACCCAAATGCTCAGAATATTACAAACCATGCAATACTCTAATTATCTCAAGTTAATTAAAAAATTTAACACAATTAAATCATCAAACCATTATTTTAATATTACGCCTAAAATCTTCGAAATTGCAACAATGGTGAATATAGGTTCAATCATCAAAACAGAAAAATATGCACATATAAGGCACACAAAATGAATTTATATAGTCAACATATAACAACCATCATAGAATCACAATTCAATTCAATCATGTGAGCACAGAATTATCAGCATATAATTCTTCAACAATCAATCAATATTCAACAACATCCATCAAAGTTCATCAAAATTCATCAAATCATCAATTTAAGAGAAAACCCTATTGGAGTTTAAGGAAACCTCTTTACCCTTTCGTGATTTAGCATCCATAGATGAATAAACCCCCTCCCTTTTGTCTTATATTTCAAGATTTGATGAAAGAATCCTTGAACTTCTTCTCCTAAACTCTTCCTCTCCTTCCTCTTTCCCTAGCTCTTCTTTTCTCTCTTCCAAATTTTTCTCGTAATATGCAAACTGGTTTTTTCTCCACTTATCTCCTATTTCTAATAACTTTATTCCTCATAATTAAGTTTTTCTTATACTACCCTCAACTTAACCTTATAATTACCACTTTTCCCTCAAAATCTTTACACACTCCCCTTTTTCTCATTATTGTACTATTTTAATATAATTTACTTAATTAATTAGATTAACTCCTATTATTATGTGATTACCCAGATAATAATAAATAATTCTAACTTATTAGAACTAACCTCTGCCACTCATATATTATAATCAAATAAAATACATTAATTCACAATTAATTCATTGAGAAATTGATTAAATGACTAAATTGAAAATGGGGTGTTACAACTCTCTCCCACTTATAGAATTTTTCCCTTGAAAAATTCTTGAGGAAAACATAGCCTGATACGACTCTCTCATCTGCTCCTCACGCTCCCAGGTCATGCTTGCACCAACTAGTCCTCCCCAAACTACCTTTACCAAGGCAATCTTCTTACCACGTAACTGCTTCACTTCCCGGCCACCTATCTGCCCTGGAGATGTCTCAACAATCAAGTTCTCTCTCACTTGTATATCATTCACTTGGATCACATGAGACGAATCCAGAATGTATCTCCTCAACTGAGATACTTGAAACACATTATGAATCTTAGCAAGCAGCGGTGGCAAGGAAATCCGATAGGCCACCTCACCTATCCTCTGTAAGATTTGGTATGGACGAAAAAAATATGGAGTAAGCTTTCTAGATCTCAAAGCTTGCTCGACACCAGTTACCAGCGTAATCCTTAGGAATATATAATCACCTTCATCGAACTCAATGGGTTTCCTTCTCTTATCATGGTAAATCTTCTATCGATTATAAGAAGCTTTCATCTTCTCCTGAATCAATTTAATCTTTCAATTGTCTGTTGAACAATATCCGGTCCGAGCATAACACTCTCACCATGTGCGTACCAACAAAAAGGAGTCCTACACCTCATCCCATACAAAGCCTCAAACGATGCAATTCTAATACCATAATGGAAATTGTTATTATAAGTGAACTCAATCAACGACAAGTAGCTATCCCAAGCGCCTCCTTCTTCTAACACACAAGCTCTCAACAAATCCTCTAAAGATTGAATAGTCCTCTGTGTTTGATCGCCCGTCTGCGGATGATAAGCAGAACTCAATATTAACTTGGTACCTAGGGCCTTCTACAAACTCTCCCAAAATATCAAAGTGAATCTCGGATCTCGATCTAACACAATACTCAAAGAAATACCATGCAAACTAACAATCTTCTCAATATACAACTCGACCAACATTTACAAGGGACAAATGATCTTAATTGGTATAAAATGAGCCGATTTAGTTAGCCTATATGTAATCACCCAATTGGAGTCACATCCTTTCGTCATCTTCGGAAGACTTGTCACAAAATCCATATAAATATTATCCCATTTCCACTCCGAAATGCTTAACGGGTGTGTCATACCCATCGACTTCTGATGTTCAATCTTTGATTTCTTACAGATCGAACAAGTATAGACAAACTCGATTACCTTTTTCTTTATACCAGGCCACCCAAACAATTACTTCAAGTCTTGATACATCTTAGTAGCATCGGGATGAATTCTTAACCCACTCATATGACCATAATAATTACTTCAAGACTAGTCTTCTTAAGTTTTGGTACATCCGAAATGAAAACTCTATTTCAGAATCTGATCACATCGTTCTCGTTGACTCAGGAGTCACCACCCTCGCCTCGGTTAATCAACATTAATCGGTTAATCAATCCCAAATCGGTATTATGGCCTTCTCTAATTTCTTCTAGAATGCCACTTGTCAACTTCAACATACCCAACTTAACACAATTATGATTTCCTTCACATACCAAACTCATATATCTAGTTTGCTTTATCAACTCTAATTCTCATACCATAAGCACTGACATGTGTAAGGACTTCTTTCTCAAAGCATCAGCTACCACATTCGCTTTACTCAAATGGTAATTCAGACCAAAATCATAATCTTTCAGGAACTCGAGCCATCTCATATGCCTCATATTCAGTTCTTTCTGATTGAACAAATATTTCGAACTCTTGTGATCACTGAACACTTCAAATTCTAAACCAAAAAAGCAATGTCTCCAAATTTTAAGTACAAACACAACAACTGCTAACTCTAAGTCGCGTGTAGGATAATTCCTCTCATGAACTCTGAATAGCCTAGAAGCGTAAGAAACCACCTGGCCGTTCTGCATCAGTAGAACTCCTAGACCTATCTTTGAAGCATCACAATATACTACAAAAGGCTAAATCGAATTTGGCATAATTAAAACTGGAGTAGTCGTGAATTTCTTCTTGAGCATTATAAAACTCTCTTCACAAGCAACATCCCATATATAAGCTTTACCCTTTCAAGTCAATTAAGTCAAAGGAATTGTCAACTTCGAAAAACCTTCTATGAACCTATGATAATAACCAGCTGGCCTAAGGAAACTTCTAATCTCAGTAACAGGCTTCAGAGTCTCCCACTGCTACACATCATCAACCTTTGACGGATCAACAACAATACCACCACTATAAATCACGTTCCTGATAAAACTCAATTTCTCCAACCAAAATTCATATTTATATAACTTGGCCTATAACTTGTTATCTTTTAACATCTGCAGCACCACCTTCAGATGTTCCTTATGCTCTTCATCAGATTTCTAATATATAAGGATATCATCGATAAACACCACAACAAACTAATCTAAGTATGGACAAAAAATTATATTGATGTACTCTAAGAAAGCTCTAGGTGCATTAGACACTCCAAACGGAATTACATATTATTCATAGTGACCATACCTCCTTTTGAATGCAGCGTTCAGAATATATTTTGGTTTCACTCGAATCTGATGGTACCTCGTGTTGGAGAATTGCCATCCAAGGCGCAGCGGAATTTAAAAAATTTCTCCATTTAGTGATCCTTACGAATGGGCATGATCAGTGATAGAATCGTTACCTCTTGTGGCGATTCAAACCTTTGGTGCAGATCTCTGATAATGATCAAAACCTTTGATACATATCCACGGGGCGATCACGAACGTTGAACGATGACAACGTCTCTACTCAGTCCACACGAACGGATTCCTTCAATCGCAGTGCTAGCTGTTTGTGAATGAAGGCTTTGAGTGAGAGAAAGAGAGATACGAAATTCCAACTCTTCAGTTGTGTTGTATTCCCATACAAAGCTTCTGCACAAGAGCTCTATTTATAGAACCACTTGTGTGGGCTTCAAGCCAAAAAGCCCACTTAAGTGCATTTTGGCCTATATCTCATAATATGCCAAAATCACTTAAGTACTTGGTACCTTACCATATTTCGTATTCTACTTAAGTACACCGTACCTTACGATGTTCCTTAATTATTCTATCTCTCATCAATCCGTCCTTTGTGTGTGACCCTATAGGTTTTCGCGGCGTTGGCAATTATATTAAATCACGCATTTAACATAATAAACAGTGAGCGGTATCTAGCAAAACATCACTGTTACCCAAGTCACGAAAATGTCATGTGATCTGACAAAACCTCCTGTGATAATAATTATGTGTATAATTACCCCTTTGCCCTTATGTCTATATTGAACACAAGGTATAGACCGTGTCACCCTTGTCCAGTTCAATATTGGGCCCATAGACATTTATCCTGTTACGCAGGATTGGCAAATTCCATCTAGGACACTCATGTCCCTCAGCATGCTTCGTGGAGTACTCATCAACTGTCTTTATGGTCATCCAGTTACGGATAACGTTAGATCAGTAATAAGGCACTCAACTCTACATCTAGGATCCATAGTGGTTTCAGGTCGAAGAGTGGTATACACTATTATCACCATGAGAATAACTTATGACACTTTGCATAACTTTCTATATAGTATTCTCATAGCGGGTCAATCCGGTATAAATATTACTCCTAATATTCATACCTATGTTTAAGACTTGATAACTCTTTATCCATGATCCATGAGATGTGATCATCAGTCTACAAACATAATAGTCTTAATGCTTTAATGTTATCCCACTTCACATTAAAGCTCGACTACGGATACTTTAAGAACAGTGCCCTTATGTTTAATGTGTTCTCATGATTAAGTCACACTTAATACATTAAACGGACTATCTATTCTAGGGACTTTATTAATCAACCATAATAAAGAAAATGCCTTTTATTATTAATAAATAATTCGATACAAGTACCAAAAATATTGGCCTCTAGGGCTTACACCAACAATCTCCCACTAGCACTAGAGCCAATCAGACATACCCCGTATGCCCATTGATCTAGTATGGCCATCATGCTTCTGCTGCGCAAGAGGCTTTGTTAGTGGGTCAGCTATATTGTCTAGTGTAGGTACTTTACATATTTTCGCACAACGCCTAAGTATGTGTTTGGATCGTTGGTGAGATCTAGGCTCCTTAGCTTGTGCGATAACACCATTGTTATCATAATAGAGACCAATGGGATCCACAATGCTAGGGACTATGCCGAGTTTATTGATCCAAACAGCTTCCTTTGCTGCACTTAAGGCAGCAATATACTCAGCCTCAGTTGTAGAATCAGCAACTGCATCTTGCGTTGAACTTTTCAAGCTCACAGTGCCACCATTTAAGCAAAACACATAACCAGATTGAAATCATTCATATTAAAGCGTCTTAGAACTTTGTCTATGTACTCTGAATTAGGCCAAGCATTTCATGATCTATCTCTATAGATTCTGATAGACTGCTTCACCCAGGTCCTTCATAGAAAAGTATTTCCCTAACCAAGCCTTTACTTGTTGCAGGGTAGGGATATCGATTCCAATGAGTAATATGTCTTCTACATATAATACCAGGAATACGATCATGCTCCCACTAACCTTCTTGTAGACACAAGGCTCATCTTCGTTCTTGATGAACCCATACAGCTTTACTGTTTCATCAAGGCGAAGATTCCATGAGTAGGTCACATGCTCATCTTGATCCATGAGTAATACATCACCTTGATTAGATATCCATATATCTCAGGTAGGTGACGTATCCTGCCTGACCTACGCTGGTCTTGTTCTATTTGAGCAGATTGCTCTTACACAACTACTTGTGTTTCCTGCTCTAATTCCTCCATAGGTGTATCGATACTTTGTGATTCTTGAATTTCTTCAAGTTCTACTTTCCTCCCACTGATTCCTTTGGAAATAAAATCCCTTTTCTAGGAAAACTCAAGTTCGAGCGACAAACACTTTGCCCTCAGAAGGATTGTAGAAATAATATCCTCTTGTTTCTTTAGGATACCCCACAAATAAGCGTTTGTCAGATTTGGGCTCAAGCTTAGTTGAAATTTGTCGTTTCACATAAACTTCGCAACCCCAAATCTTCATGTAAGACATATGTGGTCTCTTACCACTCCATATCTCATATGGTGTCTTTTGAACCTTTTGGATGGAACACGGTTAAGTGTGTAAGCTGATGTCAATGGTGTATGTCCTCAAAAGGAGTTTGGAAGATTGGTGTGACTCATCATGGATCGGACCATATCCAACAGGGTTCGATTTCTTCTCTCAGATACACCCTTCCATTGGGATGTTCCAGGAGGAGTAAGTTGGGATAGGATCCCACACTCTTTCAGATGGTCATCAAACTCTAGGATTAAATACTCACCACTTCGATCTGATCGAAGAGTTTTAATATTATTACCTAGTTGGTTTTAACTCGTTAGGTTTCACCCTTTTGTATTAATGTTATTAATAGGCATTTCAAGATCAAGGACATATAGTCCATTGTTCATTTGTGTAGTAGCATAGAATATATCATTCAAATAAATTGAGCAACAATTGTTCTTTATTATAAATGAAAAACCAAACTTGTCCAAACAAGAAATGGAAATAATATTCCTGCTAATTGCAGGTACATAATAACAGTTCTCTAACTGAATTATTAAACCACTAGGTAAAGTCAATACAAAAGTTCCTACGGCTAAAGCAGCAACCTTTGCTCCATAGCCAACTCGTAGGTCGACTTCACCTTTTGCCAAATCTCTACTCCTTTTTAGTTCCTGCACATTTGTACAAATATGAGAACCGCATCCAGTATCTAATACTCATTATGTAGAAGTAGATAAATTAATAACAAAAATACCTGAAGTTGAAGTCTCTACTCCATTCTTCTTATCTTCCAGGTACTTTGGGCAGTTCCTCTTCCAGTGTCCGGTCTTACCGCAATGGAAGCAGGTGCCTTCTTTTGCTATGCCTCCACTAGGCTTCAAAGTAGCAGTGGGTCTGGGATTGGCAACTTCCTTGCCCTTCCCCTTATCACTCTGCTTAGTGGGCCTTTTGTTCTGTCTCTTTCCATTTCCGATCATCAGAATGGACTTCCCTTTTGACTTCATATTCTGCTCGGCAGTTTTTAACATGGCGAGCAGTTCAGGAAGAGATTTGTCCATATCAATCATATTGAAATTTAGGACAAATTGACTGAAACTATCTGGCAACGATTGCAAGATCAAATCAGTTGCAAGTTCCTTTTCGAGGGGAAAACCCAATCTCTCAAAGTTTTCCACATACCCAATCATCTTGAGTACATGGGGACCTACAGGGGCTCCCTCAGCTAACTTGCTTTGAAAAAGGGCTTTTGAAACTTCAAACCTCTCATGCCTTGCTTGCTCTTGATAGAGCAACTTCAGGTGTTCGATCATATCGAATGCTGACATGTTCTCATGTTGCTTTTGCAATTCTGAGTTCATGGTAGCTAGCATGAGACAAGCAGTTTCATTGGCATCATCGACATGCTTCTTATAAGCATCTCTTTCTGCCTTAGGTGCAGAACTAGGAGGTTCCTCTTCAGGAACAGGTGTCTCCAAGACATACAGCTTTTTATCATGTTTAAGGACAATCCTCAGGTTTCGGTGCCAATCCAAAAAATTTGTCCCAGATAATTTTTCCTTATCAAGGATTGATCGCAGGATGTTGTTAGAGGTGTTTGCTGTCATGGTAATCTACATAAGGATTAATGAAAATATAAGTATCATTGACATATTTAATTAGGCCTTTAATTAAATATGCTCCCACTATTTTACTCAAAACAAATGACCCTCATCATTTGATTCGAAAAATCCCGTTGGACGATTTTCTAGTGGGTCGAGATCCATATTTCACTTCGTTCTAAGTCCGCGTAGGCGGATTACACAAAACTAGGTTATTTAGGTAGGAACTCCTTCCAATTGTATCTCATACAACTCTCGAAAATTTCAGTTGGGTGAATAACTCCTTATTCCAATCCATCATATGGATCATTCCCAACTCTTGCTTCTAAACATATATATAATCTTATTATAATTTGTTTAGTTAAGTTTGACCCATTGTTTTAACAGTTGGATATTACAATTATCCCATCGCACCTTACTAATATAGAACATGCACCTCGCGTAGGCGAAACCTACATTATTCGATACTAGTCTTGATGAGTGTTAAAACTTGGAAAGCTTAAAACTTAATATTTAGTTTTGAGGGAATTGCAATTTTCTGATCTCACCGGCTTGTTTATCATATAAACCGTCTCTCACATGCATCAACATACATTCACATGCATCAACATACAAACATACAAAATGAAACAGTTATGGCCCCTAGCGCAATTGTTCTCCCAAGCCAATGAGAGAACCTAAGCTAACCTACAACGATCTAAGCTTCTCCAAGCAAGATCTTCAAGGTTGTCCTCCTTTGGCATTGACTTCTTTGCTTTCTTCATATCATTACATTACATGAAAGAAACTCGTTTTACATACGAGGGAGTGAGATGAGAAAAGAAGTTACATTTGGGAGATTAAAAGAGAGGCACGACACGCAGGTCGTATTTTAAAAACCCAAAACAAAAACAAAGGAAAACTAAGGCCATAACCGATCACCACAAGACAATAATAAACACTTTATTATTATTATAATTAATTCCTTTAATTAATTAAAAACAAATTAAATTTTGACGACCGATCATCACATTTTAATGAACAATTCATTTAAAATCGATGTCGCTTTTCGTATCAACACTTGACACTTTTAAAGCACTGAGTTAGCCGAATGGGCGAAAATTTCCTTGCGTTAACCGGTTAACCATATGCGTTAACCGGTTAACACTGTTTTGAAATCTGAAAAAATTGTTTTCTGCCTTGCGTTAACCGGTTAACCAAATGCGTTAACCGGTTAACACTGTTTGAAAATGTCTTGGAAAACTGTTTTCCGCCTTGCGTTAACCGGTTAACACTGTTTGAAAACTTAAAAAATTTTAATTTCGCATTGCGTTAACCGGTTAACCATACGCGTTAACCGGTTAACACTGTTCCAAAAAGTGTTTAGGAAGCACAACTCTTGTGCGTTCAAACCCCAATCGCATAACTCTCTGACAACACAACCCTTGTGCCGTCACTAACCCTGATGCACCAATTTCAGACCGTCAAACACGTCTCGATTGTTAATTCAGTATGATTGATCAACACGTTATTGCTTCACCATACTAATGTCGGATCAAGAAGCAAATGACCATTGATCTCTCAAAGGAAAACAATCATCGAGGGTTTGAATGAACGAAACAAGAACACTATATCATATATAATGTATTTTGCATCAGGGTTACATATATCACATATATGTAACTTGATCGATCTCAATTTAACCTTTGATTCATTCTGTCTTTAATCATATTATTACAAAACAAAAACAACTATCAGATTCATGGTTTCGTAAGTGGCTCTGATACCACTGTTGGAGAATTGCCATCCAAGGCGCAGCGGAATTTAAAAAATTTCTCCATTTAGTGATCCTTACGAATGTGCATGATCAGTGATAGAATCGTTACCTCTTGTGGCGATTCAAACCTTTGGTGCAGATCTCTGATAATGATCAAAACCTTTGATACATATCCACGGGGCGATCACGAACGTTGAATGATGACAACGTCTCTACTCGGTCCACACGAACGGATTCCTTCAATCGCAGTGCTAGCTGTTTGTGAATGAAGGCTTTGAGTGAGAGAAAGAGAGATACGAAATTCCAACTCTTCAGTTGTGTTGTATTCCCATACAAAGCTTCTGCACAAGAGCTCTATTTATAGAACCACTTGTGTGGGCTTCAAGCCAAAAAGCCCACTTAAGTGCATTTTGGCCTATATCTCATAATATGCCAAAATCACTTAAGTACTTGGTACCTTACCATATTTCGTATTCTACTTAAGTACACCGTACCTTACGATGTTCCTTAATTATTCTATCTCTCATCAATCCGTCCTTTGTGTGTGACCCTATAGGTTTTCGCGGCATTGGCAATTATATTAAATCACGCATTTAACATAATAAACAGTGAGCGGTATCTAGCAACACATCACTGTTACCCAAGTCACGAAAATGTCATGTGATCTGACAAATCCTCCTGTGATAATAATTATGTGTATAATTACCCCTTTGCCCTTATGTCTATATTGAACACAAGGTATAGACCGTGTCACCCTTGTCCAGTTCAATATTGGGCCCATAGACATTTATCCTGTTACGCAGGATTGGCAAATTCCATCTAGGACACTCATGTCCCTCAGCATGCTTCGTGGAGTACTCATCAACTGTCTTTATGGTCATCCAGTTACGGATAACGTTGGATCAGTAATAAGGCACTCAACTCTACATCTAGGATCCATAGTGGTTTCAGGTCGAAGAGTGGTATACACTATTATCACCATGAGAATAACTTATGACACTTTGCATAACTTTCTATATAGTATTCTCATAGCAGGTCAATCCGGTATAAATATTACTCCTAATATTCATACCTATGTTTAAGACCTGATAACTCTTTATCCATGATCCATGAGATGTGATCATCAGTCTACAAACATAATAGTCTTAATGCTTTAATGTTATCCCACTTCACATTAAAGCTCGACTACGGATACTTTAAGAACAGTGCCCTTATGTTTAATGTGTTCTCATGATTAAGTCACACTTAATACATTAAACGGACTATCTATTCTAGGGACTTTATTAATCAACCATAATAAAGAAAATGCCTTTTATTATTAATAAATAATTCGATACAAGTACCAAAAATATTGGCCTCTAGGGCTTACACCAACAATCTCCCACTAGCACTAGAGCCAATCAGACATACCCCGTATGCCCATTGATCTAGTATGGCCATCATGCTTCTGCTGCGCAAGAGGCTTTGTTAGTGGGTCAGCTATATTGTCTAGTGTAGGTACTTTACATATTTTTGCACAACGCCTAAGTATGTGTTTGGATCGTTGGTGAGATCTAGGCTCCTTAGCTTGTGCGATAACACCATTGTTATCATAATAGAGACCAATGGGATCCACAATGCTAGGGACTATGCCGAGTTTATTGATCCAAACAGCTTCCTTTGCTGCACTTAAGGCAGCAATATACTCAGCCTCAGTTGTAGAATCAGCAACTGCATCTTGCGTTGAACTTTTCAAGCTCACAGTGCCACCATTTAAGCAAAACACATAACCAGATTGAAATCATTCATATTAAAGGGTCTCAGAACTTTGTCTATGTACTCTGAATTAGGCCAAGCATTTCATGATCTATCTCTATAGATTCTGATAGACTGCTTCACCCAGGCCCTTCATAGAAAAGTATTTCCCCAACCAAGCCTTTACTTGTTGCAGGGTAGGGATATCGATTCCAATGAGTAATATGTCTTCTACATATAATACCAGGAATACGATCATGCTCCCACTAACCTTCTTGTAGACACAAGGCTCATCTTCGTTCTTGATGAACCCATACAGCTTTACTGTTTCATCAAGGCGAAGATTCCATGAGTAGGTCACATGCTCATCTTGATCCATGAGTAATACATCACCTTGATCAGATATCCATATATCTCAGGTAGGTGACGTATCCTGCCTGACCTACGCTGGTCTTGTTCTATTTGAGCAGATTGCTCTTACACAACTACTTGTGTTTCCTGCTCTAATTCCTCCATAGGTGTATCGATACTTTGTGATTCTTGAATTTCTTCAAGTTCTACTTTCCTCCCACTGATTCCTTTGGAAATAAAATCCCTTTTCTAGGAAAACTCAAGTTCGAGCGACAAACACTTTGCCCTCAGAAGGATTGTAGAAATAATATCCTCTTGTTTCTTTAGGATACCCCACAAATAAGCGTTTGTCAGATTTGGGCTCAAGCTTAGTTGAAATTTGTCGTTTCACATAAACTTCGCAACCCCAAATCTTCATGTAAGACATATGTGGTCTCTTACCACTCCATATCTCATATGGTGTCTTTTGAACCTTTTGGATGGAACACGGTTAAGTGTGTAAGCTGATGTCAATGGTGTATGTCCTCAAAAGGAGTTTGGAAGATTGGTGTGACTCATCATGGATCGGACCATGTCCAACAGGGTTCGATTTCTTCTCTCAGATACACCCTTCCATTGGGATGTTCCAGGAGGAGTAAGTTGGGATAGGATCCCACACTCTTTCAGATGGTCATCAAACTCTAGGATTAAATACTCACCACTTCGATCTGATCGAAGAGTTTTAATATTATTACCTAGTTGGTTTTAACTCGTTAGGTTTCACCCTTTTGTATTAATGTTATTAATAGGAATTTCAAGATCAAGGACATATAGTCCATTGTTCATTTGTGCAGTAGCATAGAATATATCATTCAAATAAATTGAGCAACAATTGTTCTTTATTATAAATGAAAAACCAAACTTGTCCAAACAAGAAATGGAAATAATATTCCTGCTAATTGCAGGTACATAATAACAGTTCTCTAACTGAATTATTAAACCACTAGGTAAAGTCAATACAAAAGTTCCTACGGCTAAAGCAGCAACCTTTGCTCCATAGCCAACTCGTAGGTCGACTTCACCTTTTGCCAAATCTCTACTCCTTTTTAGTTCCTGCACATTTGTACAAATATGAGAACCGCATCCAGTATCTAATACTCATTATGTAGAAGTAGATAAATTAATAACAAAAATACCTGAAGTTGAAGTCTCTACTCCATTCTTCTTATCTTCCAGGTACTTTGGGCAGTTCCTCTTCCAGTGTCCGGTCTTACCGCAATGGAAGCAGGTGCCTTCTTTTGCTATGCCTCCACTAGGCTTCAAAGTAGCAGTGGGTCTGGGATTGGCAACTTCCTTGCCCTTCCCCTTATCACTCTGCTTAGTGGGCCTTTTGTTCTGTCTCTTTCCATTTCCGATCATCAGAATGGACTTCCCTTTTGACTTCATATTCTGCTCGACAGTTTTTAACATGGCGAGCAGTTCAGGAAGAGATTTGTCCATATCAATCATATTGAAATTTAGGACAAATTGACTGAAACTATCTGGCAACGATTGCAAGATCAAATCAGTTGCAAGTTCCTTTTCGAGGGGAAAACCCAATCTCTCAAGGTTTTCCACATACCCAATCATCTTGAGTACATGGGGACCTACAGGGGCTCCCTCAGCTAACTTGCTTTGAAAAAGGGCTTTTGAAACTTCAAACCTCTCATGCCTTGCTTGCTCTTGATAGAGCAACTTCAGGTGTTCGATCATATCGAATGCTGACATGTTCTCATGTTGCTTTTGCAATTCTGAGTTCATGGTAGCTAGCATGAGACAAGCAGTTTCATTGGCATCATCGACATGCTTCTTATAAGCATCTCTTTCTGCCTTAGGTGCAGAACTAGGAGGTTCCTCTTCAGGAACAGGTGTCTCCAAGACATACAGCTTTTTATCATGTTTAAGGACAATCCTCAAGTTTCGGTGCCAATCTAGAAAATTTGTCCCAGATAATTTTTCCTTATCAAGGATTGATCGCAGGATGTTGTTAGAGGTGTTTGCTGTCATGGTAATCTACATAAGGATTAATGAAAATATAAGTATCATTGACATATTTAATTAGGCCTTTAATTAAATATGCTCCCACTATTTTACTCAAAACAAATGACCCTCATCATTTGATTCGAAAAATCCCGTTGGACGATTTTCTAGTGGGTCGAGATCCATATTTCACTTCGTTCTAAGTCCGCGTAGGCGGATTACACAAAACTAGGTTATTTAGGTAGGAACTCCTTCCAATTGTATCTCATACAACTCTCGAAAATTTCAGTTGGGTGAATAACTCCTTATTCCAATCCATCATATGGATCATTCCCAACTCTTGCTTCTAAACATATATATAATCTTATTATAATTTGTTTAGTTAAGTTTGACCCATTGTTTTAACAGTTGGATATTACAATTATCCCATCGCACCTTACTAATATAGAACATGCACCTCGCGTAGGCGAAACCTACATTATTCGATACTAGTCTTGATGAGTGTTAAAACTTGGAAAGCTTAAACTTAATATTTAGTTTTGAGGGAATTGCAATTTTCTGATCTCACCGGCTTGTTTATCATATAAACCGTCTCTCACATGCATCAACATACATTCACATGCATCAACATACAAACATACAAAATGAAACAGTTATGGCCCCTAGCGCAATTGTTCTCCCAAGCCAATGAGAGAACCTAAGCTAACCTACAACGATCTAAGCTTCTCCAAGCAAGATCTTCAAGGTTGTCCTCCTTTGGCATTGACTTCTTTGCTTTCTTCATATCATTACATTACATGAAAGAAACTCGTTTTACATACGAGGGAGTGAGATGAGAAAAGAAGTTACATTTGGGAGATTAAAAGAGAGGCACGACACGCAGGTCGTATTTTAAAAACCCAAAACAAAACAAAGGAAAACTAAGGCCATAACCGATCACCACAAGACAATAATAAACACTTTATTATTATTATAATTAATTCCTTTAATTAATTAAAAACAAATTAAATTTTGACGACCGATCATCACATTTTAATGAACAATTCATTTAAAATCGATGTCGCTTTTCGTATCAACACTTGACACTTTTAAAGCACTGAGTTAGCCGAATGGGCGAAAATTTCCTTGCGTTAACCGGTTAACCATATGTGTTAACCGGTTAACACTGTTTTGAAATCTGAAAAAATTGTTTTCTGCCTTGCGTTAACCGGTTAACCAAATGCGTTAACCGGTTAACACTGTTTGAAAATGTCTTGGAAAACTGTTTTCCGCCTTGCGTTAACCGGTTAACACTGTTTGAAAACTTAAAAAATTTTAATTTCGCATTGCGTTAACCGGTTAACCATACGCGTTAACCGGTTAACACTGTTCCAAAAAGTGTTTAGGAAGCACAACTCTTGTGCGTTCAAACCCCAATCGCATAACTCTCTGACAACACAACCCTTGTGCCGTCACTAACCCTGATGCACCAATTTCAGACCGTCAAACACGTCTCGATTGTTAATTCAGTATGATTGATCAACACGTTATTGCTTCACCATACTAATGTCGGATCAAGAAGCAAATGACCATTGATCTCTCAAAGGAAAACAATCATCGAGGGTTTGAATGAACGAAACAAGAACACTATATCATATATAATGTATTTTGCATCAGGGTTACATATATCACATATATGTAACTTGATCGATCTCAATTTAACCTTTGATTCATTCTGTCTTTAATCATATTATTACAAAACAAAAACAACTATCAGATTCATGGTTTCGTAAGTGGCTCTGATACCACTGTTGGAGAATTGCCATCCAAGGCGCAGCGGAATTTAAAAAATTTCTCCATTTAGTGATCCTTACGAATGTGCATGATCAGTGATAGAATCGTTACCTCTTGTGGCGATTCAAACCTTTGGTGCAGATCTCTGATAATGATCAAAACCTTTGATACAGATCCACGGGGCGATCACGAACGTTGAACGATGACAACGTCTCTACTCAGTCCACACGAACGGATTCCTTCAATCGCAGTGCTAGCTGTTTGTGAATGAAGGCTTTGAGTGAGAGAAAGAGATACGAAATTCCAACTCTTCAGTTGTGTTGTATTCCCATACAAAGCTTCTGCACAAGAGCTCTATTTATAGAACCACTTGTGTGGGCTTCAAGCCAAAAAGCCCACTTAAGTGCATTTTGGCCTATATCTCATAATATGCCAAAATCACTTAAGTACTTGGTACCTTACCATATTTCGTATTCTACTTAAGTACACCGTACCTTACGATGTTCCTTAATTATTCTATCTCTCATCAATCCGTCCTTTGTGTGTGACCCTATAGGTTTTCGCGGCGTTGGCAATTATATTAAATCACGCATTTAACATAATAAACAGTGAGCGGTATCTAGCAACACATCACTGTTACCCAAGTCACGAAAATGTCATGTGATCTGACAAAACCTCCTGTGATAATAATTATGTGTATAATTACCCCTTTGCCCTTATGTCTATATTGAACACAAGGTATAGACCGTGTCACCCTTGTCCAGTTCAATATTGGGCCCATAGACATTTATCCTGTTACGCAGGATTGGCAAATTCCATCTAGGACACTCATGTCCCTCAGCATGCTTCGTGGAGTACTCATCAACTGTCTTTATGGTCATCCAGTTACGGATAACGTTGGATCAGTAATAAGGCACTCAACTCTACATCTAGGATCCATAGTGGTTTCAGGTCGAAGAGTGGTATACACTATTATCACCATGAGAATAACTTATGACACTTTGCATAACTTTCTATATAGTATTCTCATAGCGGGTCAATCCGGTATAAATATTACTCCTAATATTCATACCTATGTTTAAGACTTGATAACTATTTATCCATGATCCATGAGATGTGATCATCAGTCTACAAACATAATAGTCTTAATGCTTTAATGTTATCCCACTTCACATTAAAGCTCGACTACGAATACTTTAAGAACAGTGCCCTTATGTTTAATGTGTTCTCATGATTAAGTCACACTTAATACATTAAACGGACTATCTATTCTAGGGACTTTATTAATCAACCATAATAAAGAAAATGCCTTTTATTATTAATAAATAATTCGATACAAGTACCAAAAATATTGGCCTCTAGGACTTACACCAACAATCTCCCACTAGCACTAGAGCCAATCAGACATACCCCGTATGCCCATTGATCTAGTATGGCCATCATGTTTCTGCTGCGCAAGAGGCTTTGTTAGTGGGTCAGCTATATTGTCTAGTGTAGGTACTTTACATATTTTTGCACAACGCCTAAGTATGTGTTTGGATCGTTGGTGAGATCTAGGCTCCTTAGCTTGTGCGATAACACCATTGTTATCATAATAGAGACCAATGGGATCCACAATGCTAGGGACTATGCCGAGTTTATTGATCCAAACAGCTTCCTTTGCTGCACTTAAGGCAGCAATATACTCAGCCTCAGTTGTAGAATCAGCAACTGCATCTTGCGTTGAACTTTTCAAGCTCACAGTGCCACCATTTAAGCAAAACACATAACCAGATTGAAATCATTCATATTAAAGCGTCTCAGAACTTTGTCTATGTACTCTGAATTAGGCAAAGCATTTCATGATCTATCTCTATAGATTCTGATAGACTGCTTCACCCAGGCCCTTCATAGAAAAGTATTTCCCCAACCAAGCCTTTACTTGTTGCAGGGTAGGGATATCGATTCCAATGAGTAATATGTCTTCTACATATAATACCAGGAATACGATCATGCTCCCACTAACCTTCTTGTAGACACAAGGCTCATCTTCGTTCTTGATGAACCCATACAGCTTTACTGTTTCATCAAGGCGAAGATTCCATGAGTAGGTCACATGCTCATCTTGATCCATGAGTAATACATCACCTTGATCAGATATCCATATATCTCAGGTAGGTGACGTATCCTGCCTGACCTACGCTGGTCTTGTTCTATTTGAGCAGATTGCTCTTACACAACTACTTGTGTTTCCTGCTCTAATTCCTCCATAGGTGTATCGATACTTTGTGATTCTTGAATTTCTTCAAGTTCTACTTTCCTCCCACTGATTCCTTTGGAAATAAAATCCCTTTCTAGGAAAACTCAAGTTCGAGCGACAAACACTTTGCCCTCAGAAGGATTGTAGAAATAATATCCTCTTGTTTCTTTAGGATACCCCACAAATAAGCGTTTGTCAGATTTGGGCTCAAGCTTAGTTGAAATTTGTCGTTTCACATAAACTTCGCAACCCCAAATCTTCATGTAAGACATATGTGGTCTCTTACCACTCCATATCTCATATGGTGTCTTTTGAACCTTTTGGATGGAACACGGTTAAGTGTGTAAGCTGATGTCAATGGTGTATGTCCTCAAAAGGAGTTTGGAAGATTGGTGTGACTCATCATGGATCGGACCATGTCCAACAGGGTTCGATTTCTTCTCTCAGATACACCCTTCCATTGGGATGTTCCAGGAGGAGTAAGTTGGGATAGGATCCCACACTCTTTCAGATGGTCATCAAACTCTAGGATTAAATACTCACCACTTCGATCTGATCGAAGAGTTTTAATATTATTACCTAGTTGGTTTTAACTCGTTAGGTTTCACCCTTTTGTATTAATGTTATTAATAGGAATTTCAAGATCAAGGACATATAGTCCATTGTTCATTTGTGCAGTAGCATAGAATATATCATTCAAATAAATTGAGCAACAATTGTTCTTTATTATAAATGAAAAACCAAACTTGTCCAAACAAGAAATGGAAATAATATTCCTGCTAATTGCAGGTACATAATAACAGTTCTCTAACTGAATTATTAAACCACTAGGTAAAGTCAATACAAAAGTTCCTACGGCTAAAGCAGCAACCTTTGCTCCATAGCCAACTCGTAGGTCGACTTCACCTTTTGCCAAATCTCTACTCCTTTTTAGTTCCTGCACATTTGTACAAATATGAGAACCGCATCCAGTATCTAATACTCATTATGTAGAAGTAGATAAATTAATAACAAAAATACCTGAAGTTGAAGTCTCTACTCCATTCTTCTTATCTTCCAGGTACTTTGGGCAGTTCCTCTTCCAGTGTCCGGTCTTACCGCAATGGAAGCAGGTGCCTTCTTTTGCTATGCCTCCACTAGGCTTCAAAGCAGCAGTGGGTCTGGGATTGGCAACTTCCTTGCCCTTCCCCTTATCACTCTGCTTAGTGGGCCTTTTGTTCTGTCTCTTTCCATTTCCGATCATCAGAATGGACTTCCCTTTTGACTTCAGATTCTGCTCGGCAGTTTTTAACATGGCGAGCAGTTCAGGAAGAGATTTGTCCATATCAATCATATTGAAATTTAGGACAAATTGACTGAAACTATCTGGCAACGATTGCAAGATCAAATCAGTTGCAAGTTCCTTTTCGAGGGGAAGACCCAATCTCTCAAGGTTTTCCACATACCCAATCATCTTGAGTATATGGGGACCTACAGGGGCTCCCTCAGCTAACTTGCTTTAAAAAAGGGCTTTTGAAACTTCAAAACTCTCATGCCTTGCTTGCTCTTGATAGAGCAACTTCAGGTGTTCGATCATATCGAATGCTGACATGTTCTCATGTTGCTTTTGCAATTCTGAGTTCATGGTAGCTAGCATGAGACAAGCAGTTTCATTGGCATCATCGACATGCTTCTTATAAGCATCTCTTTCTGCCTTAGGTGCAGAACTAGGAGGTTCCTCTTCAGGAACAGGTGTCTCCAAGACATACAGCTTTTTATCATGTTTAAGGACAATCCTCAGGTTTCGGTGCCAATCCAGAAAATTTGTCCCAGACAATTTTTCCTTATCAAGGATTGATCGCAGGATGTTGTTAGAGGTGTTTGCTGTCATGGTAATCTACATAAGGATTAATGAAAATATAAGTATCATTGACATATTTAATTAGGCCTTTAATTAAATATGCTCCCACTATTTTACTCAAAACAAATGACCCTCATCATTTGATTCGAAAAATCCCGTTGGAAGATTTTCTAGTGGGTCGAGATCCATATTTCACTTCGTTCTAAGTCCGCGTAGGCGGATTACACAAAACTAGGTTATTTAGGTAGGAACTCCTTCCAATTGTATCTCATACAACTCTCGAAAATTTCAGTTGGGTGAATAACTCCTTATTCCAATCCATCATATGGATCATTCCCAACTCTTACATCTAAACATATATATAATCTTATTATAATTTGTTTAATTAAGTTTGACCCATTGTTTTAACAGTTGGATATTACAATTATCCCATCGCACCTTACTAATATAGAACATGCACCTCGCGTAGGCGAAACCTACATTATTCGATACTAGTCTTGATGAGTGTTAAAACTTGGAAAGCTTAAAACTTAATATTTAGTTTTGAGGGAATTGCAATTTTCTGATCTCACCGGCTTGTTTATCATATAAACCGTCTCTTACATGCATCAACATACATTCACATGCATCAACATACAAACATACAAAATGAAACAGTTATGGCCCCTAGCGCAATTGTTCTCCCAAGCCAATGAGAGAACCTAAGCTAACCTACAACGATCTAAGCTTCTCCAAGCAAGATCTTCAAGGTTGTCCTCCTTTGGCATTGACTTCTTTGCTTTCTTCATATCATTACATTACATGAAAGAAACTCGTTTTACATACGAGGGAGTGAGATGAGAAAAGAAGTTACATTTGGGAGATTAAAAGAGAGGCACGACACGCAGGTCGTATTTTAAAAACCCAAAACAAAAACAAAGGAAAACTAAGGCCATAACCGATCACCACAAGACAATAATAAAGACTTTATTATTATTATAATTAATTCCTTTAATTAATTAAAAACAAATTAAATTTCGACGACCGATCATCACATTTTAATGAACACTTCATTTAAAATCGATGTCGCTTTTCGTATCAACACTTGACACTTTTAAAGCACTGAGTTAGCCGAATGGGCGAAAATTTCCTTGCGTTAACCGGTTAACCATATGCGTTAACCGGTTAACACTGTTTTGAAATCTGAAAAAATTGTTTTCTGCCTTGCGTTAACCGGTTAACCAAATGCGTTAACCGGTTAACACTGTTTGAAAATGTCTTGGAAAACTGTTTTCCGCCTTGCGTTAACCGGTTAACCAAATGCGTTAACCGGTTAACACTGTTTGAAAACTTAAAAAATTTTAATTTCGCATTGCGTTAACCGGTTAACCATACGCGTTAACCGGTTAACACTGTTCCAAAAAGTGTTTAGGAAGCACAACTCTTGTGCGTTCAAACCCCAATCGCATAACTCTCTGACAACACAACCCTTGTGCCGTCACTAACCCTGATGCACCAATTTCAGACCGTCAAACACGTCTCGATTGTTAATTCAGTATGATTGATCAACACGTTATTGCTTCACCATACTAATGTCGGATCAAGAAGCAAATGACCATTGATCTCTCAAAGGAAAATAATCATCGAGGGTTTGAATGAACGAAACAAGAACACTATATCATATATAATGTATTTTGCATCAGGGTTACATATATCACATATATGTAACTTGATCGATCTCAATTTAACCTTTGATTCATTCTGTCTTTAATCATATTATTACAGAACAAAAACAGCTATCAGATTCATGGTTTCGTAAGTGGCTCTGATACCACTGTTGGAGAATTGCCATCCAAGGCGCAGCGGAATTTAAAAAATTTCTCCATTTAGTGATCCTTACGAATGGGCATGATCAGTGATAGAATCGTTACCTCTTGTGGCGATTCAAACCTTTGGTGCAGATCTCTGATAATGATCAAAACCTTTGATACATATCCACGGGGCGATCACGAACGTTGAACGATGACAACGTCTCTACTCAGTCCACACGAACGGATTCCTTCAATCGCAGTGCTAGCTGTTTGTGAATGAAGGCTTTGAGTGAGAGAAAGAGAGATACGAAATTCCAACTCTTCAGTTGTGTTGTATTCCCATACAAAGCTTCTGCACAAGAGCTCTATTTATAGAACCACTTGTGTGGGCTTCAAGCCAAAAAGCCCACTTAAGTGCATTTTGGCCTATATCTCATAATATGCCAAAATCACTTAAGTACTTGGTACCTTACCATATTTCGTATTCTACTTAAGTACACCGTACCTTACGATGTTCCTTAATTATTCTATCTCTCATCAATCCGTCCTTTGTGTGTGACCCTATAGGTTTTCGCGGCGTTGGCAATTATATTAAATCACGCATTTAACATAATAAACAGTGAGCGGTATCTAGCAACACATCACTGTTACCCAAGTCACGAAAATGTCATGTGATCTGACAAAACCTCCTGTGATAATAATTATGTGTATAATTACCCCTTTGCCCTTATGTCTATATTGAACACAAGGTATAGACCGTGTCACCCTTGTCCAGTTCAATATTGGGCCCATAGACATTTATCCTGTTACGCAGGATTGGCAAATTCCATCTAGGACACTCATGTCCCTCAGCATGCTTCGTGGAGTACTCATCAACTGTCTTTATGGTCATCCAGTTACGGATAACGTTGGATCAGTAATAAGGCACTCAACTCTACATCTAGGATTCATAGTGGTTTCAGGTCGAAGAGTGGTATACACTATTATCACCATGAGAATAACTTATGACACTTTGCATAACTTTCTATATAGTATTCTCATAGCGGGTCAATCCGGTATAAATATTACTCCTAATATTCATACCTATGTTTAAGACTTGATAACTCTTTATCCATGATCCATGAGATGTGATCATCAGTCTACAAACATAATAGTCTTAATGCTTTAATGTTATCCCACTTCACATTAAAGCTCGACTACGGATACTTTAAGAACAGTGCCCTTATGTTTAATGTGTTCTCATGATTAAGTCACACTTAATACATTAAACGGACTATCTATTCTAGGGACTTTATTAATCAACCATAATAAAGAAAATGCCTTTTATTATTAATAAATAATTCGATACAAGTACCAAAAATATTGGCCTCTAGGGCTTACACCAACAATCTCCCACTAGCACTAGAGCCAATCAGACATACCCCGTATGCCCATTGATCTAGTATGGCCATCATGCTTCTGCTGCGCAAGAGGCTTTGTTAGTGGGTCAGCTATATTGTCTAGTGTAGGTACTTTACATATTTTCGCACAACGCCTAAGTATGTGTTTGGATCGTTGGTGAGATCTAGGCTCCTTAGCTTGTGCGATAACACCATTGTTATCATAATAGAGACCAATGGGATCCACAATGCTAGGGACTATGCCGAGTTTATTGATCCAAACAGCTTCCTTTGCTGCACTTAAGGCAGCAATATACTCAGCCTCAGTTGTAGAATCAGCAACTGCATCTTGCGTTGAACTTTTCAAGCTCACAGTGCCACCATTTAAGCAAAACACATAACCAGATTGAAATCATTCATATTAAAGCGTCTCAGAACTTTGTCTATGTACTCTGAATTAGGCCAAGCATTTCATGATCTATCTCTATAGATTCTGATAGACTGCTTCACCCAGGTCCTTCATAGAAAAGTATTTCCCCAACCAAGCCTTTACTTGTTGCAGGGTAGGGATATCGATTCCAATGAGTAATATGTCTTCTACATATAATACCAGGAATACGATCATGCTCCCACTAACCTTCTTGTAGACACAAGGCTCATCTTCGTTCTTGATGAACCCATACAGCTTTACTGTTTCATCAAGGCGAAGATTCCATGAGTAGGTCACATGCTCATCTTGATCCATGAGTAATACATCACCTTGATCAGATATCCATATATCTCAGGTAGGTGACGTATCCTGCCTGACCTACGCTGGTCTTGTTCTATTTGAGCAGATTGCTCTTACACAACTACTTGTGTTTCCTGCTCTAATTCCTCCATAGGTGTATCGATACTTTGTGATTCTTGAATTTCTTCAAGTTCTACTTTCCTCCCACTGATTCCTTTGGAAATAAAATCTCTTTTCTAGGAAAACTCAAGTTCGAGCGACAAACACTTCGCCCTCAGAAGGATTGTAGAAATAATATCCTCTTGTTTCTTTAGGATACCCCACAAATAAGCGTTTGTCAGATTTGGGCTCAAGCTTAGTTGAAATTTGTCGTTTCACATAAACTTCGCAACCCCAAATCTTCATGTAAGACATATGTGGTCTCTTACCACTCCATATCTCATATGGTGTCTTTTGAACCTTTTGGATGGAACACGGTTAAGTGTGTAAGCTGATGTCAATGGTGTATGTCCTCAAAAGGAGTTTGGAAGATTGGTTTGACTCATCATGGATCGGACCATGTCCAACAGGGTTCGATTTCTTCTCTCAGATACACCCTTCCATTGGGATGTTCCAGGAGGAGTAAGTTGGGATAGGATCCCACACTCTTTCAGATGGTCATCAAACTCTAGGATTAAATACTCACCACTTCGATCTGATCGAAGAGTTTTAATATTATTACCTAGTTGGTTTTAACTCGTTAGGTTTCACCCTTTTGTATTAATGTTATTAATAGGAATTTCAAGATCAAGGACATATAGTCCATTGTTCATTTGTGCAGTAGCATAGAATATATCATTCAAATAAATTGAGCAACAATTGGTCTTTATTATAAATGAAAAACCAAACTTGTCCAAACAAGAAATGGAAATAATATTCCTGCTAATTGCAGGTACATAATAACAGTTCTCTAACTGAATTATTAAACCACTAGGTAAAGTCAATACAAAAGTTCCTACGGCTAAAGCAGCAACCTTTGCTCCATAGCCAACTCGTAGGTCGACTTCACCTTTTGCCAAATCTCTACTCCTTTTTAGTTCCTGCACATTTGTACAAATATGAGAACCGCATCCAGTATCTAATACTCATTATGTAGAAGTAGATAAATTAATAACAAAAATACCTGAAGTTGAAGTCTCTACTCCATTCTTCTTATCTTCCAGGTACTTTGGGCAGTTCCTCTTCCAGTGTTCGGTCTTACCGCAATGGAAGCAGGTGCCTTCTTTTGCTATGCCTCCACTAGGCTTCAAAGCAGCAGTGGGTCTGGGATTGGCAACTTCCTTGCCCTTCCCCTTATCACTCTGCTTAGTGGGCCTTTTGTTCTGTCTCTTTCCATTTCCGATCATCAGAATGGACTTCCCTTTTGACTTCAGATTCTGCTCGGCAGTTTTTAACATGGCGAGCAGTTCAGGAAGAGATTTGTCCATATCAATCATATTGAAATTTAGGACAAATTGACTGAAACTATCTGGCAACGATTGCAAGATCAAATCAGTTGCAAGTTCCTTTTCGAGGGGAAGACCCAATCTCTCAAGGTTTTCCACATACCCAATCATCTTGAGTACATGGGGACCTACAGGGGCTCCCTCAGCTAACTTGCTTTGAAAAAGGGCTTTTGAAACTTCAAACCTCTCATGCCTTGCTTGCTCTTGATAGAGCAACTTCAGGTGTTCGATCATATCGAATGCTGACATGTTCTCATGTTGCTTTTGCAATTCTGAGTTCATGGTAGCTAGCATGAGACAAGCAGTTTCATTGGCATCATCGACATGCTTCTTATAAGCATCTCTTTCTGCCTTAGGTGCAGAACTAGGAGGTTCCTCTTCAGGAACAGGTGTCTCCAAGACATACAGCTTTTTATCATGTTTAAGGACAATCCTCAGGTTTCGGTGCCAATCCAGAAAATTTGTCCCAGACAATTTTTCCTTATCAAGGATTGATCGCAGGATGTTGTTAGAGGTGTTTGCTGTCATGGTAATCTACATAAGGATTAATGAAAATATAAGTATCATTGACATATTTAATTAGGCCTTTAATTAAATATGCTCCCACTATTTTACTCAAAACAAATGACCCTCATCATTTGATTCGAAAAATCCCGTTGGAAGATTTTCTAGTGGGTCGAGATCCATATTTCACTTCGTTCTAAGTCCGCGTAGGCGGATTACACAAAACTAGGTTATTTAGGTAGGAACTCCTTCCAATTGTATCTCATACAACTCTCGAAAATTTCAGTTGGGTGAATAACTCCTTATTCCAATCCATCATATGGATCATTCCCAACTCTTGCTTCTAAACATATATATAATCTTATTATAATTTGTTTAGTTAAGTTTGACCCATTGTTTTAACAGTTGGATATTACAATTATCCCATCGCACCTTACTAATATAGAACATGCACCTCGCGTAGGCGAAACCTACATTATTCGATACTAGTCTTGATGAGTGTTAAAACTTGGAAAGCTTAAAACTTAATATTTAGTTTTGAGGGAATTGCAATTTTCTGATCTCACCGGCTTGTTTATCATATAAACCGTCTCTCACATGCATCAACATACATTCAAATGCATCAACATACAAACATACAAAATGAAACAGTTATGGCCCCTAGCGCAATTGTTCTCCCAAGCCAATGAGAGAACCTAAGCTAACCTACAACGATCTACGCTTCTCCAAGCAAGATCTTCAAGGTTGTCCTCCTTTGGCATTGACTTCTTTGCTTTCTTCATATCATTACATTACATGAAAGAAACTCGTTTTACATACGAGGGAGTGAGATGAGAAAAGAAGTTACATTTGGGAGATTAAAAGAGAGGCACGACACGCAGGTCGTATTTTAAAAACCCAAAACAAAAACAAAGGAAAACTAAGGCCATAACCGATCACCACAAGACAATAATAAACACTTTATTATTATTATAATTAATTCCTTTAATTAATTAAAAACAAATTAAATTTCGACGACCGATCATCACATTTTAATGAACAATTCATTTAAAATCGATGTCGCTTTTCGTATCAACACTTGACACTTTTAAAGCACTGAGTTAGCCGAATGGGCGAAAATTTCCTTGCGTTAACCGGTTAACCAAATGCGTTAACCGGTTAACACTGTTTTGAAATCTGAAAAAATTGTTTTCTGCCTTGCGTTAACCGGTTAACCAAATGCGTTAACCGGTTAACACTGTTTGAAAATGTCTTGGAAAACTGTTTTCCGCCTTGCGTTAACCGGTTAACCAAATGCGTTAACCGGTTAACACTGTTTGAAAACTTAAAAAATTTTAATTTCGCATTGCGTTAACCGGTTAACCATACGCGTTAATCGGTTAACACTGTTCCAAAAAGTGTTTAGGAAGCACAACTCTTGTGCGTTCAAACCCCAATCGCATAACTCTCTGACAACACAACCCTTGTGCCGTCACTAACCCTGATGCACCAATTTCAGACCGTCAAACACGTCTCGATTGTTAATTCAGTATGATTGATCAACACGTTATTGCTTCACCATACTAATGTCGGATCAAGAAGCAAATGACCATTGATCTCTCAAAGGAAAACAATCATCGAGGGTTTGAATGAACGAAACAAGAACACTATATCATATATAATGTATTTTGCATCAGGGTTACATATATCACATATATGTAACTTGATCGATCTCAATTTAACCTTTGATTCATTCTGTCTTTAATCATATTATTACAGAACAAAAACAGCTATCAGATTCATGGTTTCGTAAGTGGCTCTGATACCACTGTTGGAGAATTGCCATCCAAGGCGCAGCGGAATTTAAAAAATTTCTCCATTTAGTGATCCTTACGAATGGGCATGATCAGTGATAGAATCGTTACCTCTTGTGGCGATTCAAACCTTTGGTGCAGATCTCTGATAATGATCAAAACCTTTGATACATATCCACGGGGCGATCACGAACGTTGAACGATGACAACGTCTCTACTCAGTCCACACGAACGGATTCCTTCAATCGCAGTGCTAGCTGTTTGTGAATGAAGGCTTTGAGTGAGAGAAAGAGAGATACGAAATTCCAACTCTTCAGTTGTGTTGTATTCCCATACAAAGCTTCTGCACAAGAGCTCTATTTATAGAACCACTTGTGTGGGCTTCAAGCCAAAAAGCCCACTTAAGTGCATTTTGGCCTATATCTCATAATATGCCAAAATCACTTAAGTACTTGGTACCTTACCATATTTCGTATTCTACTTAAGTACACCGTACCTTACGATGTTCCTTAATTATTCTATCTCTCATCAATCCGTCCTTTGTGTGTGACCCTATAGGTTTTCGCGGCGTTGGCAATTATATTAAATCACGTATTTAACATAATAAACAGTGAGCGGTATCTAGCAACACATCACTGTTACCCAAGTCACGAAAATGTCATGTGATCTGACAAAACCTCCTGTGATAATAATTATGTGTATAATTACCCCTTTGCCCTTATGTCTATATTGAACACAAGGTATAGACCGTGTCACCCTTGTCCAGTTCAATATTGGGCCCATAGACATTTATCCTGTTACGCAGGATTGGCAAATTCCTTCTAGGACACTCATGTCCCTCAGCATGCTTCGTGGAGTACTCATCAACTGTCTTTATGGTCATCCAGTTACGGATAACGTTGGATCAGTAATAAGGCACTCAACTCTACATCTAGGATCCATAGTGGTTTCAGGTCGAAGAGTGGTATACACTATTATCACCATGAGAATAACTTATGACACTTTGCATAACTTTCTATATAGTATTCTCATAGCGGGTCAATCCGGTATAAATATTACTCCTAATATTCATACCTATGTTTAAGACTTGATAACTCTTTATCCATGATCCATGAGATGTGATCATCAGTCTACAAACATAATAGTCTTAATGCTTTAATGTTATCTCACTTCACATTAAAGCTCGACTATGGATACTTTAAGAACAGTGCCCTTATGTTTAATGTGTTCTCATGATTAAGTCACACTTAATACATTAAACGGACTATCTATTCTAGGGACTTTATTAATCAACCATAATAAATAAAATGCCTTTTATTATTAATAAATAATTCGATACAAGTACCAAAAATATTGGCCTCTAGGGCTTACACCAACACCCCGACCACAAATCAATTTTACTAAAAACACGAGCACCGACTAATAGATCAATCAAACCATTAATTCTCGGAATAGGATATTTATTCCTAATCGTCACCTTGTTCAGTTGCTGATAGTCAACACACAACGTCATGCTATTGTTATTCTTCTTTACTAACAATACCGATGCATCCTAAGGAGAAACACATGGTTGAACAAATTTCTTCTCAAGTAACTCTTCTAACTGTTTCTTCAGCTCACTCAAATCCGAATTATAAATTCGATATCGAGCCATTAAGACAGGATTAGTGCTATTTACTAAGTCAATAGCAAACTTTATCTCTCGCTCTAATGGAAAATCACTTATATCATTTGGGAATAGTTCTAGAAATTCACATGCCACTGGTATCTCATTAATCGCTGCTTTGACTTCTGCACTCATAGATGCCAACATAACGAACACCTGTGCCCCAACATTCACAACCTCACTCGCTTGCTTAGTCATCACAAATAATCCCCCATCTTCATCGATTTCAAGGAATAACACATATTTGTTGTAACAGTTGATATGGACTTGGTTGAACTCCAACCAGTTAATCCCAAGGATAACATCAAGTTTATTCAGTGATAGACAAACTAAATCCATTCCAAAATTATTACCATAAATAGTTAATGGACAATTCAAACAAACTACAGAAGTGGTCATTGGACGCAGAGTCGGAGTGTCAACAATCATACTCCCGACCATGGACGATAAGTCTAAACCCAACCTCTTAGCACAATTAAAACAAATGAAAGAATGTGTTGCACAAGTTTCAATAATAGCCATTAAAATAGTACTATTAATATAACACGTACCTCGAATCAACTTGTATGTACTAGTAGTCTTAGTACCAGACCATGTTGTAGCGGGAAATTCATGATCATCAAGCTATTGACAAGCTAGAGATCAATTAACAAGAGTCGCCACCGTGCTTTTACTGTTTCCAAGGGAAAAGGGAAAAAGTACGAACAAAACCCAATAAGTAAGAAGTTTTCAAATAAAAACTAATAAAAATCAGAGATCACAGGTAAAGGGGTTGGTTACACAGAGGGAAGGTGTTAGCACCCAAAGTGTCCTAGGTACTCCTAGGGATCCCTTTTTGTGTGCATATGTATTTTGTATAAAGTGATGTTTACAAACAAATAGAATGAGGGGATGAGAAAAGAATTCATTAATTATATTTTTGTGTTTGACAAGACCTTCGGTCTTGTGCCTACGTACCAACATATAAATGAGGGATCAAAACCTCGTAGTTTGTGCTATAAATTTCAAAATGAGTGTGTTGGTTTTAACAAAATTTAAGTTTGAAAGGCACAAGGGCCTAAAATGATTTGAATGAGTTAGTTCTTTTTGGGTTTTTGAAGGTTTAAGTCAAGTATAGTTAAGTTTATTTACATGTTTGATTCAAGAAAATAAGTTTGAAAATTCAATGCATAAGGCCAAAGTTTCTACCTTTTTGCAAAAGTGGTCAATGTTTAGAACAAAAGTAGTTCACACAAAGAAGGTTTTGAAAAGGGAGGGAGAGATTTTGAAATTAAAAAAATGGGGAGAAGATGAAGAGATCTGACCAAATAGAGGAAATTCAATAGACAAGTATGTCAATAGAAACCCAGAATTCCCTTGGACTTTTAGAATCAAGCAACACACAAATGCACAATTATATCAATCTTGAAGAGAAAAGGCATCAAATAAAGATGGCCTCATCCAAGCTTATCCACTTCACGATCTTCCTCAAAATAGCCCATGTAGCAGGTGAATTTCACAAGTCACAGGTCCAACATAACAACTTAACAATGATCAATGTTGCAGATGAACTGGAGAGATCTTGAATGATATATCAAATGAATTTCTTATTGTAAGTACTTGGTTCAATAACAAATTGGCATTGGCCAATTCCATTAGCAAAGGAATGTTGCCTAAATTCTAAGTCCAATTGGTCCACTGATCAAGCCAACAGTCCACACAAACGTTTTTTAGGGTTTTTGTTGTTATTATATACATTAATGGTCAAAGACCACACATACAAGCAAAATAGCACAAAACAAAAATATATCACATAATATGGTCCAAATGGACAAAGTGAAAATTACATTAACATAAACAATTAGAATGATATGTATAATGGCAAATGATATAGAGTGCTAAAAGTAAACTGCATTAAAGGTAAAAGCTTGAAATTAAAAGTCAATGGTTAGTAAGTTAGTAGTTAATTTTGTTTTGCTTTTGATTTCAAGAAATTCTTTGGAGAACACTCAACCCACTTGCCACAAACATGGATCCTTGAACTAAAACATCTTCCAAAGGAAGGAAAGAAGGCCATATTTCCACACAATACCATGGAAGAGGGGAGACTTACAATCTCACTAACTAGAATTCTTATGCCTTTTATGTCACAAATTTAGTGTTATGTTAAGCAATCGTAATTGGACTTATGTAGAAGTCATAACTATTTGAGGTCGGACAATAGACTTTTGGTGTTAATGCATGTTGGAGACATAGTATTATGAAATATGCTCATTAAATATACCACACACAAAAAATATGCAAAGGTGTGGCTTAATCTCATCCATACTCATGTTAATCTTTCAATCAACTAGCAATAGGACTTTGAGATGTCATTGGCCAATTGGGAATGAATGGATAAAGAAGGGGAATTAGATGAAGAGGGAAGGGGATGAATGAGATCACAAATTGGTCAAAGGAGGACTTTTACCAAATTAATATTATTCATTCATTTTGGGAGATGGAATGTACATTCCATCAATCCCCTAAATCCAATAATATTAACTTGACAAAGTCAAATCAACCTTGACCAAGGCTCAACAACAAATAAGAAACTCAATTAAGTCAATACAAATGGTCAACACAATTAAAACGACATTTATTCAATTAAAAGTAATAAAATAATCCAAATTCTAAAATCTCATCAAAACACCAAATAAATGGCCATGAGATTTATTATAGGTCAAACAAGGTCAAAGGACCTTGGAGAAAAAAATTCATAATTTTTGGACACTTAACAATATTTTTAAACAATTAAAAACAAATGCTAAATCAATTAATTCATGAAAAATAATAATAATGATCCAAAAAATAATTTTAATTCAAAATATGAAAGAGAAAAATATTTGATTTTTTTTTGTGAAAGTCCCATATTTTTTGGATCAATATTAAATTTAATATGAATTATTGAAGAAAATGGAATTAAAATGAAATTCAGAAAATCCAAAAATACGTGGACCATCAGATCTCTCTCATCAATTGAGGTGGCAGATCTGATGATCCAAAACGCACTTTCCACCTATGTCCAAGTCAATAGCGTTGTACACATGGTATTCACAAGGAACAGCTAAGATTAAAACATGGAAGATGGATCCCATGGCTCAGACTCAAGACACATCATCACCAGAGCCAGAGCTCCGGTTGTATTCTCCGGTGAGCTCCACCAGACTGGTCAACATGAACCATCACCAAAATTCAAAACAGGGACATGATCTTAAAGAAAAAAACATCACTAAGCACGAATATAACCTCCAATTCTTCCAATTACAAATATATTAAGAGATATGTGGAATTGAAAAATGAGGTTCATGATCTGAGTTACTTTGATTTGGCCTCAAAGCAACTCAATCTTCTTGCCTACATTGGTAGGACTTCAGACAACTCAAGAATCAATGGAATTGAGCAATAAATTGAGAGAATCGAAGAGTTTAAAATTTCTACAAATTACCTTCAATGGAGGTCTAAACTTGCTAGATCTTGATCTGAATTATGCTTGGCTTCACTTCATTTGCTTGCAGGAGAGGAATGGAAAGGTTTAGAAGCAATGGATTTCTGGAGAATTGAATTCCAAAACAGTGGAGATTCAAGCTCAAATTCAAATGAATTTCTCAGGGTTATCCTATGAGAGTGAAGGGTTTCCAATGGGGATTCAAAGCTGGTGCGATGTGTGTGTGATTTCTGAGCAAATGCAGCTGTATATATAGCCAAATCCATGTGATATTTGCACACTCTTTTCAAACTACCAAATTTGGAAAATGATGAAATCATGGTGCATGGGCGCACATAGGCCCATGACATCATAGTTTGAAGTCCAAAATGAATGATCATATGTGTTGAAGCAAGCTTGGAATGCAAGGCAATTGAACATTGATGTTTAAAGTTGGATCCATGCCAAATGATATCATCCTGTTTAAGCCATGCGCAGCCTATACATTTCAAGTCCAAAATGAATGAGTTTGAGCTCTTTGGAAAGGTGAGATCAGGAGGAACAAGTTTGATGTTGAACACTTTTTCATTTGGAGCTTGGAAGTTGGAGAAATTTGAGGTGGAAGTTTGGAAAAATTTAACATATCAAAAAATTTCTAAGTGTGAAGCCATATGTCTCAATATTCCACCTTGCTTAACTTTTTATGGGAGCTTCAAATGAGAAAAGTGTCTTCAAAATGATCACCAATTTCATGTCATTTGGGTTTGAAATGATAGAGGTATGCATTTTTGAAGTTTGGAAAAATCGCTTGATCAATGGTATAGATCAAAAGTGACCTATAATGTAGCCTCATATCACATGTTCAAAGAAGTTGAATTAGATCCCAATCCAAACATCAAAGTTGAATTAGACACATTGAATTTGATTTTTAAACTTGGAAATCTTTCATCTCATAGAAATTGAGCAAGTTATGGCCTTGGCAAGTTGACTTTCAAATTAGGGTTTAGACAAAATGACCTATAATGTTTCAACATAGAAAATGATTTTCCAAGCAACACTAGATCTAGGTTTCAACATGAAAGTTGCTTGGCATGCCATTTAGAGTAAGTTTGCTCTTGGAATCATTTTCATATGGTGAAAATTGTAGGAGATAGGGTCTAGGAAGACCCAGTTTTGATCAGATGAATTCATCTGGCCAACCACCATCAACCAACTAGATACCTTCCAATTCTCTTGACTTTATTGGCTCATGGTAGATCATATATGCATAAGATGATGGAATTTGAATCATCCCTTGAGAATTTTGATCAATTGGTGAGATAGCTTGTTGGAGAAATTACTCAAGATACCTAGTCAAACTAGGGTTTCCAAGGCAAATCACTTCCAAACTCTTGAAGAAAACTTGATGAATATAACAAGTAGTAATCAATGGAACTCATATATGATGTTCATAACCATTATTGAACCAATTCTTGGTTGTGCTCTTTGTTCATGAGGGTCTCAAACCCTAGATGTGATCTTGATGAATCAATGGGATCATGCCCTAGCTACAAAAGAGTTAAACAGATACAAAGACATATTTTTGGTATTTTGGTTAGTGAAATGATAAAATACAAGTGTGATATAATCACAAAGTGCTTGGTGATCTCTCCCAAAACAAACCCAATAAAGGAGGGGTAAGGAGGATTCCAAGGTATGATCCCAATGTTATGCTTATGATGAAATTGCATGAGGGATCTTAGGGTCAAAATTGGGGTCTTACTGTAAGAACAAAAATAGTTCTACAACAGATTCCAGGATTTTGATGATAACAAAGGATGAAACCAAAAATGGCACTCTAACGAAAAGTTTCTAAGTGTGCAGGACTCTAAACAAGAAGAAAGGAATCTGATCGCGTCATCAGATACAGAATCAAATCAGATACAAATTACCAGAAGATCAGAAGCATCTAAAGTAGAAACGCGCTCTAGAAGTTCTGACTCTGAGCAAAACAGAATATCAGAATATCAGAAGCATCTGAAGAAGAAGCATGCTCTAGAAGTTCTGACTCTGAGCAACGGTATATCAGAATTCCAGAAGTCTCAACGTCATCTGAAGACAACACTGGAAATCTAAAAGATGAGAACTATCAGAAGCTCTGAAGCCACATCTCAAGATCTCAGATTAACAGAGTAACGTAGACTCTGATAATGAATTTCCTTATCTAGAAAGTGTACCGGTAACTTCAAATGGAAAGAAACTATATTTTGAAAGAAGTTATTCAGGGAGACAAACTTGTTCTGGCAAGAAACAACGAAGTTATGGCATTAAACTCTCATCAAGACTAAATATTTGCCATTACTACAAACGGTCGTTTTTCACCTCTATATAAAGAACGGCGAACCTCATTGAGAGAAACACCTGAACGCATAGAATTACTCTACTCTCTCTCTAATATTTCACGAGCTTTTGCTCATAACGTGAAACTTCTTATCTGCTCTAATTGTTGTAATACTTGCTTTATCCTAGAAGCACTCTAGATTACAAATTCTGTTTTTACCTCAATTGTTTTAATTCCTCAAGTGACTCTGCGCAGTCTGTATACTTGAGAGGACTAAGAGATCTTTCTCTTAGACGTTGGTTGTAATAATCTTTCAAGATTAGTGGATTAAGTCCTTGTTGAAGGCGAAATCACCTTGGCCAGGTGGACTGGGGTAACTTTGTGTTATAAGCGAACTAGTATAAAATCCTGTGTGATTTTATTTTTGCAAAAACGATTATTTTCCAAAACAATTCAACCCCCCCCCCCCTTTCTTGTTTTTCTCACCTTCAATTGGTATCAGAGCTTCGGATCTGTTATTGATTTTCCAATCAAACACTTAACCGTGTAGAGAGATCCAGAACGAGAAAAACTATGGCCCAGACAAACGAAAGAGACAGTTACAATGCTAAGCCTCCTGTCTTTGATGGAGAGAAATTCGATTACTGGAAAGATAGAATTGAAAGTTTCTTTCTAGGCTATGACGCTGATCTCTGGGACATTATCACAGATGGATACAAACCTCCTGTAACTAATGCTGGAGTTGAAGTTCCCAGAAGTAAGATGATAGATGAACAGAAGCGCGAATTCAAGAATCATCACAAAGCCAGAACGATACTTCTCAATGCCATATCCTATAATGAGTATGAAAAAATCACCAACAGGGAAACAGCTAAAGATATACTTGACTCCCTGAAGATGACTCATGAAGGAAACTCTCAGGTCAAGGAAACAAAGGCTCTGGCTCTAATCCAGAACTATGAAGCCTTCAAAATGGAGGATGACGAAGCCATAGAGGTAATGTTCTCTAGATTCCAAACTCTTATTGCAGGTCTCAAAGTTCTAGACAAAGGATACACAACTGCAGACCACGTCAAAAAGATAGTCAGAAGCTTGCCAAAGAAGTGGAGACCCATGGTCACTGCTCTGAAGCTGTCAAAGGATCTGAACAACATCAGTCTTGAAGAGCTTGTCAGTTACCTCAGAAGCCATGAGATAGAACTAGAGGAAGATGAGCCTCAGAAGAAGAACAATTCTGTAGCATTCCAGGCCAAAACAGAAGATGCTGATGACTCTAAACAGGAAGATTCTGATGATGAAGAAGAATTGTCCCTCCTAACCAGAAGAGTTAAACAACTCTGGAAAAAGAGGAATAATAACTTCAGGAGACCAAGACCCAGAGGGGATCGATCAGAATCAACGTCTAAAGGTAAAACTAACAAAGATGTTATTTGTTATGAATGTAAAGAAATAGGTCACTACAGGAATGAATGTCCTAAGTTAAAGAAAGACAGTTCCAGAAAAGAGAGCTTCAAGAAAAATTCCCTCAGAACCAAAAAGGTATTAATGGCTACCTGGGATGATAGCGAGTCTGACTCATCAGAATCTGACTCTGATGAACAGGCCAATGTAGCGTTCATGGCTACCACACCCAATAACACCTCAGATGAAGAAACTGAATCAGAAGAGGTATTTTCTGAACTCTCTAGATCTGACTTAGAATCATGCTTGTCTGAAACTCTTAGCTCATATCAGAAACTGAAACAAAAATTTAAAGCTGTAAAAGATTGCCTTGAAGATAAGTTTGAAGAGTGTGACAAACTTGAGATAACTATTTCAAAACTAAAAGATGAAAACAGAATTTTGACCTTAGAAAGAAATGTTGCAAAGACAAATTGTTCAAAACTGGAAGAAGCGTTATCTCAAGCTCCACAAACTTCAAACACGATAATTTATAAATATGAAAAGGCATTTCAAAAGTTTCTGAAAAATGGGATAGGAAGGAGTGTAATGGCATCCATGATTTATGGAGTCAGTCAGAACAATAGAAAAGGAATTGGGTATGATCCTAAGGAAGATAAAACTTCTACTAGTGACCAACTTAAATCTCCATTTTCATATCACTATACAGACACACAAGAGCAAAAATTTGAAAATGCTAGGAAACCCAAAGTGTTAAGAAACTCTGGGAAAACTAATCAGAAAGGACCCAAGAGACTCTGGGTACCAAAAGATAAGATTGTTTATGTTGCAGATATCTTATGCAGCAAAGTTCAAACACCAGTCATGGTACCTGGACTCTGGATGCTAGCGACACATGACGGGAAGAAAGTCTATGTTCCAAAGCCTGGAACTTAAAGACGCTGGATTCGTAGGCTTCGGAGGAGATCAGAAAGGAAGGATCAGAGGCTCCGGAACTATTGGTAATGGTACTCTTCCCTCTATATCTGATGTCCTTTACGTAGAAGGATTAATGCATAATTTGTTATCCATAAGTCAATTAAGTGATAACGGTTATGATGTGATCTTTAATTAAAAAACATGTAAAGCCATAAATCAAAACAATGGTTCTGTCCTATTCACAAGCAAGAGGAAAAACAATATTTATAAAATTAATCTTTCTGATTTAAAAGAACAAAATGTGAAATGTCTGATGTCTGTTCACGAAGAGCAATGGGTATGGCATAGACGCTTGGGCCACATTAGCATGAGGAAACTATCTCAGCTAAATAAACTCGAGTTAGTCAGAGGCCTACCTAAACTGAAGTTCTCTTCAGATGCTCTATGTGAAGCATGTCAGAAAGGAAAATTTTCAAAAAAACATCTTTCAAAAAGAAAACTATTGTTACTACCTCTAAGCCTCTGGAACTTCTTCACATTGATCTATTTGGTCCTGTGAAAACAGCATCAGTCAATGGAAAGAAGTACGGACTAGTCATTGTTGATGATTTCAGTCGCTGGACATGGGTGAAATTCCTAAAACACAAGAGTGAGTCTCACTCTGTATTCACTAGTTTCTGCTCCAAAGTGCAAAAAGAATTTGACTCTAAAATTGTCAGAGTCAGAAGTGATCATGGTGGGGAATTCGAAAATAAATCCTTTGAGGAATTATTTGACTCTAATGGAATATCCCATGATTTCTCCTGCCCTAGAACTCCACAATAAAATGGAGTTGTAGAGAGGAAGAATAGGACACTCCAAGAGATGGCCAGAACTATGATCAACGAAAATAATGTGGCTAAGCACTTTTAGGCCGAAGCTGTAAATACAGCGTGTTACATTCAGAATAGAATCTCCATAAGACCTATTCTGGAAAAGACTCCCTATGAACTGTGTAAAGGAAGGAAACCAAACATTTCATATTTTCATCCATTTGGATGTTCTTGCTTTATTTTAAACACTAAAGAACATCTGAACAAGTTTGATTCCAAAGCACAGAAAGGTATTATGTTAGGATACTCAGAACGCTCTAAAGGCTACAGAGTATACAATACAGAAACCAAAATTGTGGAAGAATCAATTCATGTCAGATTTGACGATAAGCTTGACCCTGAAAAGTCAAAGCTAGTTGAAAATTTTGCAGATTTAGAAATCACTCTTGCACAATCTGACAAAGCTCCAGAAGCAACTGCCACTCAGAATTCTGAGGAAATTAATCCTCCATTAATCCCAAAGAAAGCTAAAAATCGCCCCAACGTATCTGAAGAATTGATTCTGGGCAACAAGGACGAACCTGTCAGAACCAGATCTACCTTCAGGACTTCTGAAGATACTCCTCTGGGACGAGTGTCTCTGATCGAGCCTACGTCCTGTGATGAAGCACTTCAAGATAACGACTGGGTTCTAGCCATGCAAGAAGAATTGGATCAATTCACAAAGAATGATGTCTGGGATCTTGTTCCCAAGCCTAGAGGCACTCACGTTATCGGAACCAGATGGGTATTCAGAAACAAGCTGAACGAGAAAGGAGAAGTCGTCAGAAACAAAGCTCGACTGGTAGCTCAAGGTTACAGTCAACAAGAAGGTATTGACTACAATGAAACCTTTGCTCCATTCGCAAGGTTAGAATCTATTCGTCTTCTTGTATCTTTCGCTATAAACCATTCTATTAAATTATATCAAATGGATGTCAAGAGCGCATTCCTTAATGGTTATATATCAGAAAAAGTGTATGTCAACCAACCTCCAGGTTTTGAAAATCCAAATTTTCCAGAATATGTTTTTAAACTTAAAAAATCTTTATATGGACTTAAACAAGCTCCCAGAGCTTGGTATGAACGTTTAAGTAACTTTCTTCTGGAACACAATTTTATCAGAGGGAAAGTTGACTCCACACTCTTCTGTAAGAACCTTAACAATGATCTCATGATATGCCAGATATACGTTGATGATATTATTTTTGGTTCAGCTAACGCCTCTGTTTGTCAAGAATTCTCTGAGTTAATGCAGGCAAAATTTGAAATGAGCTTAATGCAAGAACTAAAGTTCTTTCTGGGAATTCAAATTAACCAAACTTCAGAAGTCACGTACGTTCATCAAAGCAAATACATAAAAGATGTTCTGAAGAAATTTGACATGGCCGAATGCAACTCAGCAAAGACTCCCATGCATCCAACATGCATTCTTGAAAAGGAAGAAGTCAGTAAAAAGGTCTGTCAGAAGCTTTATTCATGTTAAACCTACTCTGGACACCTCATGGGAAGCCTTAAAAGATCAGAGGAAAATTCCCAATGGTCTCTGTATGTTCTACAAGGAAGAACCCAAAGAAGCAATTCTCCACTATCTCCAACGACTAAAGGATGAAGGAGTGGACATCTCAGAATTCAGATTGAGCGAACTGCCAGATTCAGCTCCAGACTTCGTGAGGTTTAAAAGAGGTCCATCTGAGAAGACATCTAAGGCAAAGAAAGCGAAGCTAGGGGAATCCTCTGAATCAAGACCTCCAGCACCTCTACAAGAGTCTTTTGGTAAGTCTGCCTCTCCTGCTCCCTCTATACAGCAACTTACTTCGTCTATTCCTCTACCAACACCCCTCTACACCACATCTGAAACCCCTCCTTCGACAACCAGAACATCTCAACCACTACCAAAATTCAACCTTGCCAATACCTCCTTACCCATATCTGAAGCTCAAGAAATGAATCAAACCACTTCCTCATCCTCAGCCCCAAAATCACCTCCCTACTTTGTCATTTCTTCTGACACAGAACCCTCTGACCCCGCTTCTCCCACTCTAGCCTAACTTCAAACTCTAAACCGTGATTAACAACAACCACAACAAACTCCACCTGAACCTGAAGTAACTTCACCACCCACAGAACAACCAACCGCCACTCCATCTGAAGTTCAACCCTCTGACCTCAATACCTCTGACATTACCCCTCCAAACACTTCCGTTGAACCTCTAACTCTCAACCTAAGCCCTCCAAACTCTCCACCTCAACCATCTGAACCAGAACATTCCCTGCCAACCCTAGAGGAAGCAATTATGCTGTTTGCAGGAGCATCAGTTGAAAAGGTCAAGTCTCTGACCATCAACTCTGGTATCAGTGATGATCCTGACTCTGTTAGGACACACTGGAACAGAGTCATTGGCTGGATGACATCTGAGGACTTTAAGCTGAAGCACATCTCTGAGCAAGTCAGAAACGACTTTATTAGAGACGCTGAGGCAAGACTACAGGAGCGCTTAGCCAGAGAAGCTGAGGAAGAAGCCAGAAGGAAAGAAGAAGAAAGAGCAAGACAAGAAGAACTTCAAAGGGTACGGGAAGCTGAAGCCAAAGCTCTAGCTGATGCTGCTGCTGCTGCTGCTGAAGCTGAAGCAAAGGCTGTTGTTGAAGCTGAAGCTAAAGCCGCTGAAGAACAGAATGCTCTGACTCAGGGGGAGTCCTCTACTTTTGCCCCTCTGGTTCTCAAGACCCTTGAGGAGCTTCAGAAAGAGCAGAAGGAAGTCCGAGCCAGATTGGATCAACAAGACACAGTCAACGCCAACATCCAGAATCTGCTGACTCAACTGCTTCAGAGAATGCCTCCTCCTCCCAACCCTTAGGCACTTAGGATTTTTTGCTTGTTGCTTTGCTTGTCTTTGTCTCCGATGATTTTGCTCTTATATGAATATATCTATATATATTTTCTTCCTGCTTATTATTTTGTTTAAGTCTTTTTGATTCTGAAAAAAAGGGGGAGAAATCAAATAACTCTGATGAAAAATTGCCTAATGCCTTAAGCACTCTGCAAACATACTATTCTATAAAATAAATCCCTCTAACACTTGACTTAAGAAATTGCAGAAAGGTATCGAGAAACTTCATTGCTTGGAAGCTCTGGTAAGAACTTCTGAACTCCCTAGCCTATCTCAGGGGGAACTCACTTCTATCTGATCTGAAAAACTCTTAATTTTGAATGTTTCATCTGTCATTTGAGTTTGTTTTGTCATCATCAAAAAGGGGAAGATTGTAAGAACAAAAATAGTTCTACAACAAATTCCAGGATTTTGATGATAACAAAGGATGAAACCAAAAATGGCACTCTAACGAAAAGTTTCTAAGTGTGCAGGACTCTAAACAAGAAGAAAGGAATCTGATCGCGTCATCAGATATAGAATCAAATCAGATACAAATTACCAGAAGATCAGAAGCATCTGAAGTAGAAACGCGCTCTAGAAGTTCTGACTCTGAGCAAAACAACATATCAGAATATCAGAAGCATCTGAAGAAGAAGCGCGCTCTAGAAGTTCTGACTCTGAGCAACGGTATATCCGAATTCCAGAAGTCTCAACTTCATCTGAAGACAACACTGGAAATCTAAAAGATGAGGACTATCAGAAGCTCTGAAGCCACATCTCAAGATCTCAGATTAACAGAGTAACGCAGACTCTGATAATGGATTTCCTTATCCAGAAAGTGTACCGGTAACTTCGAATGGAAAGAAACTATATTTGGAAAGAAGTTATTCAGGGAGACAAACTTGTTCTGGCAAGAAACAACGAAGTTATGGCATTAAACTCTCATCAAGACTAAATATATGCCATTACTACAAACGGTCATTTTTCACCTCTATATAAAGAACGGCGACCCTCATTGAGAGAAACACCTGAACGCACAGAATTACTCTACTCTCTCTCTAATCTTTCACGAGCTTTTGCTCATAACGTGAAACTTCTTATCTGCTCTAATTGCTGTAATACTTGCTTTATCCTAGAAGCACTCTAGATTACAAATTCTGTTTTTACCTCAATTGTTTTAATTCCTCAAGTGACTCTGCGCAGTCTGTATACTTGAGAGGACTAAGAGATCTTTCTCTTAGACGTTGGTTGTAATAATCTTTCAAGATTAGTGGATTAAGTCCTTGTTGAAGGCGAAATCACCTTGGCCGGGTGGACTGGAGTAAATTTGTGTTATAAGCGAACCAGTATAAAATCCTGTGTGATTTTATTTTTGCAAAAACGCTTATTTTCCAAAACAATTCGAACCCCCCGTTTCTTGTTTTTCTCACCTTCACTTACAGCTGCCCCTATTTAAGGACATTCTAACTGAGGAGGTGAAGGTTAAAATCTTCGGCTCGACTCAGTAGAATGGGCTTAAATAACAACATAGATAAACAAATTTTGGTCCCTAAGAGACCTCATGATGCATATGATATGAATGCAAAAGTTAATGCTCTGTGGGGAAATATTGCCACAAAGGGAAAGAGATCAAAGAGACCGAAAGTCCGCATGAGTACCATGCATTCCATAAGGAAAACCCACTGGGGAGACATAGACTCTGAGGGGATAATAAGGACTTATGCGTAGGCCAGGCTACGACTTAAAACTACTAGGGGACTCGAGGAAATCCATATAAAATGGAAAGACTCAGCCGGGGAAAAACAACATCTGCATGGGATACGAATAAGTCAGGATAAAACTGAGGTGCTTGAATCATGCAGGGGAAAGCAATTTCACTAAGGAAATGCGCACTCAACTCAACTGGGGAGAAAATAAAATTTCAACACAGGAGGAGAAAAAATCTATTATCTACTACCTGTTACTGGGTAAGGAGATAATAAAGATCTGACAGAGAGAACATCTGTCATCGGTTAAGATGAACATATCAAGGATGACTCGTTAGGAACCACCAGGAGGGAGTATTCATTATCGGTTACTGGGTAAGAATAGCCTTGTTGGGGAAAACTGCAGAAAATAGGATTTACAACTACCAGTTACTGGGCAGAAGACCAAGAGGTGAGAGTATCTGTCATCGGTTAGGATGAACATATTAAGGATAAACTCAACAGGGAAGAAAATCTGTCACAGGTTAAGATGAACATATCAAGGATAGACTTCCTGGGGATGTTAAAGAGGATACTCGTCATCGGTTAGGATGAACATATCAAGGATATACCAACTTAACAGCAAATGAGGGGGAATTACATCTATCGAAAACTGGATAGAAAACCGTCGAAGAGAAAAATCCGTCACCGGTTAGGATGAACATATCAAGGATTCACTCTGCGAGGGGACAAAGTAGGATTTACAACTACCAGTTACTGGGTAGAAGACCAATCAAAGAGAAAATCTGTCACCGGTTAAAGTGAACATATCAAGGATAGACTCTGAAATGGGGAATGAAAGTAGGGATTACATCTATCAGTTACTGGATAGAAAACCGAAGGAGAGAAAATCCGTCACTAGTTAAAGTGAACATATCAAGGATTGACTCCGCACGGAAGAAAAGTAGGATTTACAACTACCGGTTACTGGGTAGAAGACCAACAAGGAGAACAAAACTCGTCATCGATTAAGATGAACATATTAAGGATTAACTCTCTAAGGAACAAAATAGGGATTACGACTACATTCTTACTGGGTAGAATACCAAAGAAGAGAATATCTGTCACTGGTTAAAGTGAACATATCAAGGATAAACTCTACGGGGGAAGAAAAGACATCCATCACCGGTTAGGATGAACATATCAAGGATATACTTTTCGAGGAATAGATCCACTAGGGATTCTGCCGAGGAGAAAAAAGGGTACTTTTGTCGGATATTGGGCAAGAAGTAACAAACTACCAACTAAGAAGTATATTACCAATTATTGGGTAAATGACTCTTAGGGGACTAAAGATATCTATCTAGGTAGGAGCTAGAAAGAAAACGGTCAATCAAAACTCAACCCAATGAGGACATAACTCAAGGGGAGTAATTCCATCTAGGAAATTTGCTGGAGAGGAAACTGAAATAACAATCATCCACAAGGAAACAAACTTAGTGGGGAGACAGATAAAGGTTAAAGTCTTTTCTGCTTAGGGGCTGAGACTCTACAATTGGAAGAGGACAAACACTAAATTTGGTATGGGGATAAAGTACCGCCATAACATAGAATGAAAATATCAAACAAATCAAATATGAAGATGCAGGATATGCAAATCATGAATTTATATGGATGTATATGCGTATGTATATATGGTGATTATGCTGACAAAAAAATCACGAAGGATACAGAGGTGTCGCAAAGAAATTGAACCACCGGTACAATCCTCGGTCAATCCACAAATCATGGAGACAAACTGCTGGAGAACAGAGAGATCAACATCCCAAAGGCTCAACCCTGGCTGGGGAAGGAGATCTGCCGAGGATAAAACATCCAATCTGTAGGGAATTTTAGGTCAACACCATAAAAATGGGAGACAACCCTACTGGGGAAGAATAAAAAAGCTACTTTAGAACCAGGAGGAAACTCTGACTGGGAGCAAAGATACGACGATCGGTGGGGACACCAAGGCGATCTACTAGGGAAAGATCAAACATCTTCTGATGACGATCCACTTGCTGAGGAAATACGAACTCCCTGGGAAGCCCGACACTCTGTCGGGGGTCAGGACACGCCGCAACCAACTCAGTTGGGGAAAAAGAAATAAGCTCCAATGGGGATCAAACACTCCGCCGAGGAACTGAATCAACAAGAACGTCTAGGGATACCCGAAGACTTAACTGCTTGGGGAACCTCAGATGCTTCACATTTAAGAACTTGCTTCTTACTGAAATGTTGTTGATATTCTTTTTACTTGCTTTGGAAAAATAATTGCTTTTATATTTTAAACAAAACTTGATTTTTGATTTAAAAATTTAATTTCAAAATGATCATAATAAAATTTAAAACTATTGGCTGAAGTAAAGAAGAGTAGGAACAATTGGATAAAAGCTCAACTTTAATTAATAGAATGGTAGTTGTAAATGACAAGACTCCATAGATTTTACAAAGTTAAAAATGGTAATTTACATGAAAAAGGGTTACATTGAATACAAATGATCCTTAATCCTTCTACCAAATCTTGATATCCACTACGCTCTTGACCGCTGCGGGAGATGAATCGATGTCAACCCTTGTGCTCAAACAAGTCTTCAAAATTACTGAAGGTCAGCAGAGTGCAATTACTTGCCATAATCCCTAATTTTTGCATAAGTTGCCCTAAGGTGGGGTACTCAACTTATCGGAAAATTCTTTTCTGTTTTATGTCTCTAATTTTTGCCTAGATCGCCCTTTCGGGTTTTCAATCCACTGAGACACTCATTTTTGCCTAAGCCGCCCTTTCGGGTTTTCAACTTAGCGAACTGTTCTTTTATTTTTTAGGCGAAGTATTTCTTGACTGCATCTGCGTTCACAGGACGAGTGAACTCTTCACCATCCATAGTTGTAGGAATCAATGCACCACGTAAAAAGGCTCTCTTAACAACATATGGGCCTTCATAATTGGGAGTCCATTTTCCTCTAGAATCTGGCTTGAACGATAAAATCTTCTTGAGCACAAGGTCACCTTCTCTAAACACACGAGGTTTGACCTTCTTATCAAAAGATTTCTTCATTCTCTGCTGATATTAGTGACCATGACAAATCACAGTCAATCTATTCTCTTCAATTAGATTCAACTGATCAAACTTAGTCTAACACCATTCAGCTTCAGTCAACTTGGCTTCCATGAGCATATGCAACGAAGGAATCTCAACCTCCTCGAGGAGTACTGCTTCCATACCGTACATAATAGAGAAAGGGGTTGCCCCTGTTAAAGTGCGGACAGATGTACGATACCTATGCAAAGCAAATGGGAGCATCTCTTGCCAATCCTTGTACGTGACAACCATCTTCTGGATAATCTTCTTGATGTTCTTGTTCGCAACTTCAACAACCCCGTTCATCTTGGGTCTATAGGGAGAAGAATTATGATGTGCAATCTTGAAGTCTTTGCAAAGAGCTTCCACCATATTGTTATTCAAGTTCGATCCATTGTCAGTAATGATCTTACTTGGCACACCATAACGACATATAATCTGATTCTTGATAAACCTCACAACAACTTGCTTGGTTACATTTGCATACGATGCCACATCAACCCATTTTGTGAAGTAATCAATTTCCACCAAAATGAAACGATGTCCATTCGAAGCTTTGGGCTCAATCATCCCAATCATATCAATTCCCCACATGGAGAAGGGACATGGGGAAGAGATAACATTCAAAAGTGTCAGAGGAACATGAATCTTATCAGCATATATTTGACACTTTTGGCATTTCTTCACAAACTTGCAACAGTCAGATTCCACAGTCAGCCAATAGTAACCTGCTCGCAACATCTTCTTCGCCATTGCATGTCCATTGGAATGAGTACCAAAGGACCCTTCATGCACTTCGGTCATCAACAAGTCTACCTCGTGTCTATCCACGCATCTGAGTAAAACCATGTCGAAGTTTCTCTTGTTTAGTATATCACCATTCAAGTAGAAATTACCGGCTAATCTTCTCAAAGTCTTCTTATCTTTAAAAGATGCCCCAGGCGGGTAAATATGACTTTGGAGGAAACATTTGATGTCGTAATACCACGGCTTCTCATCTTTAATTTCTTCAACAACAAACACATGAGCTGGCCTATCAAGACGTATCACAGATAAATTGGAAACTTCATTCCAATATTTCACTACAATCATTAATTCCAATGTTGCAAGAGCATCTGCCATCTGGTTCTCATCTCGAGGGATATGATGAAATTCAACCTTTGTAAAGAAAGTTGAAATCCTCCTCACATACTTGATTCTGAGATTTGTTTCCCATTTTCCTTTGATCTGATTCACAACCAAAGCTGAATCACCGAAGACATCCAAATACTTGATTCTGAGATTCATGGCCTCTTCAAGCCCCATAATGCAAGCTTCATATTCTGCCATGGTGTTTGTACACTTGAAAGTTAATCTAGCTGTAAATGGTAGGTGCGTGCCTTGAGGGGTAATAATCACTGCCCCAATGCCATTTCCATATTGATAAACAGCTCCATAAAATACCATGCCCCAACGGGAACCAGGTTTTGGCCCTTCTTCTAGCAATGGTTCATCACAATCCTTCATTTTCAAGTACAAAATCTCTTCATCAGGAAAATCATACTGCACTGACTGATAATATTCAGTTGGTTGGTGAGCCATGTGGTCAGCCATGATATTACCATTGATTGCTTTCTGAGATCGGTATTCGATATCATACTCTGATAACAACATCTGCCAATGGGCAATCCTCCCAGTTAAAGAAGGCTTCTCAAATATATACTTGATTGGATCCATTTTAAATATCAACCATGTGGTATGATTCAACATATACTGACGCAGATGCTTAGCAGCCCAAGCCAATGTGCAATAACTCTTCTCGAGCATTGAATATCGAGTCTCACAGTCGGTGAACTTCTTACTGAGGTAGTAAATTGCAAATTCTTTCTTCCCAGTCTCATCTTGTTGACCAAGAACACATCCCATACTGTCTTCGAGCACAGTCAAATACATGATCAACGGTCTTCTTTCAACAGGTGTAGACAAAATCGGAGGTTCAAGCAAATATTCCTTGATACTATCAAAAGCTTTCCGGTAGTCTTCGATCCAATCACAAGACTGATCTTTCCAAAGAAGCTTGAATATAGGCGCACATGTGGCAGTCATGTGGGAAATGAATCTGGAAACATAATTCAAGCGGCCCAGAAAACCTCCGACTTGCTTCTCAGTTTTGGGCGCAGGCATCTCTTGTATTGCTTTGACCTTGGCAGGATCAACTTCAATACCCTTCTCACTGACAATAAAGCCCAACAACTTACCAGAACGAACACCAAAAGTACACTTATTGGGATTCAAGCGGAGTTTATACTTCCTCAAACGCTGGAATAGCTTCAAAAAAATGCTCAACATGTTCCTCTTCATCAATTGATTTAGCAAACATGTCATCGACATAAATATCAATCTCTTTATGCATCATATCATGAAAAAGAGTAGTCATTTCTCTCTGGTAAGTCGCACCAGCATTCTTTAAACCGAAAGGCATCACTCTACAACAGAATGTTCCCCAGGGTGTAATGAATATGGTCTTCTCCATATCCTTGGGTTCCATCTTGATCTGATTATATCCGGAAAATCCATCCATAAATGAAAAGACTTTGAATCTAGCAGTATTATCTACCAACATATCAATGTGTGGCAGAGGGAAATCGTCTTTCGGACTGGCTCTATTCAAATCTCTATAATCAACACACATGCGGACTTTTCCATCTTTCTTTGGTACTGCCACAATATTGGCCACCCATTACGGATACTCAGCAGTCACAAGGAAACCGGTATCAATCTGCTTCTGAACTTCCTCTTTGATCTTCACAGCCATATCAGGACGTGTTCTTCTCAACTTCTGCTTGACTGGCGGGCATTCTGGCTTCAACGGCAATCTATGCTCCACAATATCAGAATCCAACCCAGGCATATCTTGATAGGACTAAGCAAACACATCTGAATACTCTCAAAGAAGATCAATCAACCTCTTCTTAGCGTCTGGACACAGTCGAGACCCAATCTTTACTTCCTTCACATCATCCTCAGAACCCAAGTTGACAAGCTCAATCTGTTCTTCAAACGGCTGAATAATCTTTTCATCTTGCTCAAGAAGATGAGACAATTCATCACTCACTTCTTCATCACTTTCCTCCTCGGCCTCAAACACAGGGAATTCAAAATTTGGAGAAGGAGAATGATCATTGTATTCAATAGGGTTAGGAACCAACCTGCATAATGATTTGATATTTTGATTTTAGAGAAGTGAATTTGTAACCAAATATTATACAGATGGACAATTATATTGTTTATTTATGTTTTTTGTGATTACAATTTTAAGAATAAAGCAAAAAGTAAAGATAAACATCAAAGATGTGGATGAATAGAATTAATTTTATTGATGATCAATTTAAAATGCCCAAACAATGTTCACTTCTCCCTTAGGCATAAGAGAAGGATTTTAAAATATAAAGCAATTACTTAATTTGATGCAAAATAACAGGAATATCAACAACAGTCCAATTGTTGCATGTCTTTCCATGCATCACAAAGTTGGTGCAGTCTTCCTTTTCATTCTCCTCTAGCACAACAGCTAAGTGTTGTTCATTCCCATGAATGAACCCTCCGCTACGGAAACTGAGTTGCATCTCTTCAGATCTAACGGTTGAGGATCCCTTCTGGAACCCCAAACCAGTTCTTCCCTTGTTGTCGGCGACCTCTACCACACGCCCCCATTGATCAACAGGACCTTCTTCAACGATTCTCTGCGCATCTTTTAGAGAGGACATAGGTGCCCCAACTCTCTTCTCAACAGCAATAGATAAGGCTTGGAACGGAGTTCCAACCACATCCTCAACTTCCACATATGAGAAAGATGACAGATGGCTGACCAACCGTGCTTTCTCACCTCCCATAATTACTAGCTTGCCATTCTTGACAAATTTGAGCTTCTGGTGCAGAGTGGAAGTAACAGCCCCTGCCTCATGAATCCATGGCCTTCCCAATAAACAACTATAGGCCGGGTAAATATCCATTACCTGGAAAGTAATCTGAAAGTCACTCGGACCTATCTTGACTAGAAGGTCCACTTCTCCAATAACCGTCTTGCGCGAGCCATCAAAGGCTTTGACAATTACTCCATTGTACCTCATGGGAGCTCCTTGATAAGATAACTTTGACAATATTGACTTTGAAAGCACATTGAGTGACGACCCAATGTCAACTAGCACATTTGACAAAGCATCTTCTTTGCAATTCATAGAAATGTGCAAAGCCAGGTTATGATTTCTTCCCTCCTCAGGGAGTTCTTCATCGCAAAAGCTCAAATTATTGCATGAAGTGATGTTAGCCATAATGTGATCAAATTGATCCACAGTAACATCTTGCTCCACATATGCTTGTTCAAGAACTCTCTGAAGTGCTTCTCTGTGTGCTTCAGAATTCAAAAGCAGAGCCAACACGTAAATCTTGGAGGGGGTCTGGAGCAACTGCTCGACCACGTTAAATTCACTCCTCTTAAACAGTCGGAGTACCTCATCATCATCATTGGCTTTCAAATTGCTGGATTCACCAGACTTATGCTTTGAACAACCAACTGGATCTTCATTAGGCACCTCCGCCTTCTTACCCATAATCAACTCTTCCTTATTCTCTGGGAACACCAGTCCAAAAACTCGACCACTGCGGGTCACCTTCGTAACATCTACAATGCTCACCACTGAACTGGTCGTAGGCAACGGGACCTCTTGACCATTCTCTATCATCGTAGCATTGTATTGAAACGGTACAACCTTATCAGATGCATACGGGACTTGGCCCGCTAACCGTATTACCAACGACGAAACTGATCTTTTGCTGACATTCTGGTTACTGCTGCTATCGTACTGAATCACCAACCACTATGGTTGTTTGAAAATGGGCACAACAACTCTAACATCGTCATCTATATGACGGGATTGAACAATCTAAATCATGCCTTCATCCATCAGATGCTGGATGTCCCTTTTCACTATAACACACCCCCTTGTCTTCACGCTACAAATATCACAACCATCGTGATCATTTTCATAGTCACTCACCAGACATATATCTTTATGCATTTGCACCAAAGATCTTCGGATAAACTGGACATCAAAAACCTTTAATTCACCCAGACAGCCGTCCACCATGTTCACTGAAGAATTCCCATGACTGGGCAAAGGGTTAGCTTTCACATTAGGCTCACGGTCTTCAAAAGACACCATGCCATTCTTCATAAGCTTTTGCACCTCATTCTTCAGCGGATAACAATTCTCAATATCGTGCTCAGGTGCACCCTGGTGAAAAGCACAACGAAGTTCGGGTTTATACCACCAAGGAAGTGGTTATGGGATCTGCGGTGGATTCCTCGGTTGAATCAAATTTTTGAGGACTAATGATGGGCACAGTTCTGCGTATGACATAGGAATCGAGTCAAAAGAGACCTTCTTCCTCTCAAAGTTCTGTTGCTAGTGATGATTGTTGTTGGAATTGTTGTTGTTGTAGGTATTTCTTCTTAGTTGGGGTTGTTGTTGTTGACGTTGATTTTGATATTAATGTTGTTGTTGTTGAATTGGTGTTGTTTGCTGATCGGAAAATACTGGAATCACTTATGATACTTGATGATGATGATGTTGACGGGATGATGGGTTTCTTCTTGCTTGAGGCCTCCTCTGCCTCCCACTAGAAATTGAGTTGGTCTCATTATCCTTCCTCTTACTGAAACTACTCCCATACTTCTTGCTTGTCGACGCCTCATCTTTTGACAATCGTCCTTCACGGACCCCTTCTTCAAGTCTCATCCCCATATTTACCATTTCGGTAAAATCACCGGGGGCACTGGAGATCATACGTTCATAGTAAAATAAACTCAGAGTTTTCAGGAAGATTTTTGTCATCTCTTTCTCCTCCAAGGGAGGAGTGATCTGGGCAGCCAACTCCCTCCAACGTTGGGCATACTCCTTGAATGTCTCCTTATCTTTCTGAGACATGGACCTTAGTTGGTCCATATCCGGTGCCATATCCATGTTGTACTTGTACTGTTTCACAAAAGCCTCACCTAGATCATTGAAAGTGCGGATGCTTGCACTGTCCAAACCCATATACCATCGGAGTGCAGCACCTGTCAGGCTATCCTAGAAATAGTGAATCAACAATTGGTCATTATCTGTCTGGGTTGACATCTTGCGGGCATACATCACAAGATGACTGAGTGGACAAGAGTTCCCCTTGTATATCTCAAAGTCAGGAACTTTGAATTTCACTGGGATTTTCACATTGGGCACTAAGCACAGTTCAACAACACTCTTCCCAAACAGATCTTTGCCTCTCAGCGTTTTCAGTTCCTTGCACAACTCAAGGAATTGATCTTTCATCTCATTTATCTTCTCATAGACATCCGGACCCTCAAACGGCTTGAAATGATAGATGATGTCCTCTACACGAGCCAAAGTATGCACAACTGGAGGTGGCACATACATGACCGGGCTAGATTCCAGCATGGAAGCAAAAGTGGGAGCGAAATCTTCTGGCACAAAATTGGGTGGCATTCCCCACGGCAATCCAGCAGGCAGGTTTGGAGCGAAGTGGGTGGTGGCAGCGGGTACAGTAGAGGTAACCACTTCAGAAATGACATTCCTCACGGGAGGAGTTATAGGTGTTGGAGAAGCTTGTCTTTGAGCAGCAAGAACTAACTCCATCATGGAAGTCAGCCGGACAATCTCCTCTTTCAAATCTTGGTTCTCTTGTTCAAGGTGGTCCATGATTCTTGGATGATTAGCTCTGGTGTTGTACCGGTGAGTCAGCTTGGCTAAAGCACAAAAAAACACCAATCAGACACCTGGCAAAAACCTGCTTATGCAAATGATGCATGAAATGCAAATGCTTGATTATTTTTATTTTCCAAGGAACTTACTATATCATTTGCAAATATATATATATATATATAATTTAAACAACAATTACAACAATTTAATATGACCAAAAATCTCTTTTTATTTATATAAATTAGAAGGATTACACTGAGTACAATTTCAGAAACCAAAATAAAAGATACAAGAGAAAAGGAAATTAGTCATCCTAAGGATCCCTAACAATAGCTTCAGAAGATCTGACGGAAGGCGCGTACTTCCTTTGAATGCGACGAATCTCGGTCTCAAAAGAAGCCTTCATCTGAGTCTTCTCGAGGATAAGCTGGTCAACAATGTTCTTCCAAGCAACGGAAGGCTGAGGCATGCTAGAAGATGAAACCTCTGGCTCTCTCTGTCTCTTCGTCACTCGGTCTTCAAGTAGCTCAATCAGTGCATCTTTGTCCTTAGACTCCAACTGCAACTCTTCATGCTTCTTGCTCAAAGCATGGAAACGCTTTTCCCACATGTCCTTCTCTTGCTTCATCTTGATGAGCGCGTCTTCCAACTCCTCTACATCTTGGTTATAGAGAGTTAATGGCTCAACCACAACCATAGACATAGGTCTTTCACAAGGATAAGGCATCTTCAATTCCATAGATCTCTTCTTCACCCAAAGAATGTAAGCTTCCAAAGCTACACAATTGCACGGACCAAACTCGGATCTTCCTTTCCTATGCATATTATGCCAAGCATGCACAATATTCTTCTTCAAATGTTGGGGATCTTTACCCTCTTGATAGAAAAGACCTTCTAACAAAGTGTTATTAGGCTTTTCTCTCAAGGGGAACCCAAGTTGACGACGAGCCAAAGCAGGGTTGTAGTTAATTCCTCCTTGTGTACCAATGAGAGGCACATTAGAGAATTCACCACAACTATCAATAATCTCCAAACTGCTTAAGGAGGGATCATACCAAACTATATCATCATTAGTGAGAAACATAAGTCTCTGAGGCCACCTTAGACATTATTTGTTCTCAACAAAAGCAGGGGTTTGAGGCAAGTGCGAAATAAACCACTTGTACAGAAGAGGAATGCAACAGACAATCGTTCTACCACCCTTAGAATTCCTTCAATGCAAAGAGAAATACATATCACTCAACAAAGTAGGCACAGGATTCCCAATCAAGAAAAGTCTAATGGCGTTAACATCAACAAAACCGTCAATGTTAAGGAACAAAGCTAATCCAATGAGGAGAAACACAAAGATAGCTTCAAAAGCGTCCATACTACCAGCTTGAGCAAAAGTGGTAGCTTCCTTGATGAGGAAAGCAGACAAAATGGACAGGAGCTTCCCATGACGTTGTTTGAAGTCCAAGGGATCTAATACAAAAGATTCTAGCTTCCTTAGCTCCTTCAAGTCGGGACATCTGAAACTGTACTTCTTAGTGTTCCTTCGTCCACAATCCATGGTCTGAAAATATTTGCAAATGATACCTAAGTTCCTTGAATTTTTCATGTGATGAATGTTATGATGTGCATGAATGCATGAATGCAACAATCACAAATAAGGGATCACACACAAGGAAAACAAAGGTAAAGGGATGAATCAAGTCATTATCAAGATCAATCATCCATTTTGGTGGATTATGGTTTACACCTTATCAACACCCAAGTTCCATTGATATTGACAAGACTTAATTGGATCAACCAAGAATCAAGGGTTTGTTGTAAGTCACGAGCATGGAGTCTGGGTAAGAACCACCCCAAAGGAGTGAACTAAGTGTAAAAACCTGTAGATCATGTTCTAAAAAGTTCCCAGAGTCTTAATTCCATCTATCGGATATTACAGGTTAAGATGATCGACTCATCGACCCATAATATTCTCAAGAGAAACTCGTCTGAGTGTAGTATCGCGTAACAACTGTTATCAAATCTACACCTGAATGGTTTTCGCACTACGTCCTAAATAGGCCAAGATGGGTTATGTGTTCTAAGGTCCTCAGCTTCTCAGACCCAATTAGAAATAGTAATGCCTAACCACAAATACTTGTGTGACATTTCCAAATCCAAAGGAGTCTCCACTGAGAAGATGGGTCTCAAGCCAACTTGTTAAGGACTACTCCACACAAGTCGAATATGACTATACCATCCTCTTATCTTAATTGCACTCAAGTTCGGGTTAGAACTTATCTCACCACTTAGAGATCACTAAGCAAAACAAGCAGATTATATGACACATACATATATACAAACATCACATATATACAAATATATTCACACAAAAAGTAGGCTAAACCCACTCGAGACTACTCCCTAGCAGAGTCGCCACTTAATTTTTGTAGCGGGAAATTCATGATCATCAAGCTATTGACAAGCTAGAGATCAATTAACAACAGTCGCCACCGCGCTTTTATTGATTCCAAGAGAAAAGGAAAAAAGTACGAACAAAACCCAATAAGTAAGAAGTTTTCAAATAAAAATTAGAGATCACAGGTAAGGGGGTTGGTTACACAGAGGGAAGGTGTTAGCACCCAAAATATCCTAGGTACTCCTAGGGAGCCCTTTTGTGTGTATATGTATTTTGTATAAAGTGATGTTTATAAACAAAGAGAATGGGGGGATGAGAAAAGAATTCATTAATTATATTTTTGTGTTTGACAAGACCTTCGGTCTTGTGCCTACTTACCAACATATAAATGAGGGATCAAAACCTCGTAGTTCGTGCTATAAATTTCAAAGTGAGTGTGTTGGTTTTAACAAAATTTAAGTTTGAAAGGCACAAGGGCCTAAAATGATTTGAATGAGTTAGTTCTTTTTGGCTTTTTGAAAGTTTAAGTCAAGTATAGTTAAGTTGATTTACAAGTTTGATTCAAGAAAATAATTTTGAAAGTTCAATGGCATAAGGCCAAAGTTTCTACCTTTTTGCAAAAGTCGTCAAAGTTTAGAAGAAAAGTAGTTCACACAAAGAAGGTTTTGAAAAGGGAGGGAGAGATTTTGAAATTAAAAAAATGGGGAGAAGATGAAGAAACTGCCCTATGCACAAAAATTTAAAAGTTTAAAGTTGAAAAGATCTGACCAAATGGGAGCAATCCAATAGACAAGTATGTCAATAGAAACCCAGAATTCCCTTGGACTTTTAGAATCTAGCAAAACACAAATGCACAATTATATCAATCTTGAAGAGCAAAGGCATCAAATAAAGATGGCCTCATCCAAGCTTATCCACTTCATGATCTTCCTCAAAATAGCCCATGTAGCAGGTGAATTTCACAAGTCACAGGTCCAACATAACAACTTAACAATGATCAATGTTGCAGATGAACTGGAGAGATCTTGAATGATGTATCAAATGAATTTCTTATTGCAAGTACTTGGTTCTTTAACAAATTGGCATTGGCTAAGTCCATTAGCAAAGGAATGTTGCCTAAATTCTAAGTCCAATTGGTCCACTGATTAAGCCAACAGTCCACACAAAAGTTTTTTAGGGTTTTTGTTGTTATTATGTACATTAATGGTCAAATACCACACAAACAAGCAAAATAGCATAAAACAAAAATATATCACACAATATGGTCCAAATGGACAAAGTGAAAATTACATTAACATAAACAATTAGAATGATATGTATAATGGCAAATGATATAGAGTGCTAAAAGTGAATTGGATTAAAGGTAAAATCTTGAAATTAAAAGTCAATGGTTAGCAAGTTAGTAGTTAATTTTGTTTTTCTTTTGATTTCAAGACATTCTTTGGAGAACACTCAACCCACTTGCCACAAGCATGGATCCTTGAACCAAAACATCTTCCAAGGGAAGGAAAGAAGGCCAAGTTTCCACATAATACCATGGAAGAGGGGAGACTTACAATCTCACTAACTAGAATGCTTATGCCTTTTATGTCACAAATTTAGCGCTATGTTAACCAATCGTAATTTGACTTATGTAGAAGTCATAACTATTTGAGGTCGGGCAATAGACTTTTGGTGTTAATGCATGTTGGAGACATAGTATTATGAACTATGCTCATTAAACATACCACACAAAAAAAATATGCAAAGGTGTGGCCTAATCTCATCCATACTCATGTTGATCTTTCAATCAACTAACATTAGGACTTTGAGATGTCATTGGCCAATTGGAAATGAATGGATGAGAAGGAGAATTAGATGAAGAGGGAAGGGGATGAATGAGATCACAAATTGGTCAAAGGAGGACTTTTACCAAATTAATATTATTCATTCATTTTGGGAGATGGAATGTACATTCCATCAATCCCCTAAATCCAATAATATTAATTTGACAAAGTCAAATCAACCTTGACCAAGGCTCAACAACAAATAAGAAACTCAATTAAGTCAATGCAAATGGTCAACACAATTAAAATGGCATTTACTCAATTAAAAATAATAAAATAATGCATTAAATTCAAATATGTTTTGTCCAAATCCTAAAATCTCATCCAAACACCAAATAAATGGCCATGAGATTTATCATAGGTCAAACAAGGTCAAAGGAGCTTGGAGAAAAAAATTCATAATTTTTGGACACTTAGAAATACTTTTAAATAATTAAAAACAAATGAAAAATCAATTAATTCATTAAAAATATTAATAATGATCCAAAAAATAATTTTAATTCAGAATATGAAAGAAAAAAATATTTGATTTTTTTTGGTGAAAGTCCCATATTTTTTGGATCAATATTAATTTAATATGAATTATTGAAGAAAATGGAATTAAAATGAAATTCAGAAAATCCAAAAATACGTGGACCATCAGATCTCCCTCATTAATTGAGGTGGCAGATCTGATAATCCAAAACGTGCGCTCCACCTATGTCCAAGTCAACAGCACTGTACACATGGTACTCACAAGGAACGACTAAGATTAAAACGTGGAAGATGGATCCCATGACTCAGACTCAAGACACATCATCACCGGAGCCAGAGCTCCGGTTGTATTCTCCAGTGAGCTCCACCGGACTGGTCAACATGAACCATCACCAAAATTCAAAACAGGGACATGATCTTAAAGAAAAACCATCACTGAGCACGAATATCACCTCCAATTCTTCCAATTCCAAATATATTAAGAGATATGTAGAATTGAAAAATGAGGTTCATGATCTAAGTTGCTTCGATTTGGCCTCAAAGCAACTCAATCGTCTTGCCTACATTGGTAGGACTTCAGACAACTCAAGAGTCAATGGAATTGAGCAATAAATTGAGAGAATCTAAGAGTTTAAAATTTCTACAAATTACCTTCAATGGAGGTCTAAACTTGCTAGATCTTGATCTGAATTATGCTTGGCTTCACTTCATTTGCTTGTAGGAGAGGAATGGAAAGGTTTAGAAGCAATGGATTCCTGGAGAATTGAATTCCAAAATAGTGGAGATTCAAGCTCAAATTCAAATGAATTTATCAGGGTTATCCTATGAGAGTGAAGGTTTTTCAATGGGGATTCAAAGCTGGCGCGATGTGTGTGTGATTTCTGAGCAAATGTAGTTGTATATATAGCCAAATCCATGTGATATTTGCACACTCTTTTCAACCTTCCAAATTTGGCAAATGATGAAAGCATGGTGCATGGACGCGCATAGGCCCATGAAATGATAGTTTGAAGTCCAAAATGAACGATCAGATGTGTTGAAGCAAGCTTGGAATTCAAGGCAATTGAACATTGATGTTTAAAGTTGGATCCATGCCAAATGATATCAGTCTGTTTAAGCCATGTGCAGCCTATGCATTTCAAGTCCAAAATGATTGAGTTTGAGCTCTTTGGAAAGGTGAGATCAAGAGGAACACGTTTTATGTTGAACACTTTTTCATTTGGAACTTGGAACTTGGAGAAATTTGAGGTGGAAGTTTGGAAAATTTTGACATATCAAAAATTTTCTAAGTGTCAAGCCATATGTCTCAATATTCCACCTTGCTTAACTTTTTATGGGAGCTTCAAATGAGAAAAGTGTCTTCGTCAAAGTTGTAGCTCTCTGAAAGTCCTTCAAAATGGTCACCAATTTCTTGTCATTTGGATTTTAAATGATAGAGTTATGCATTTTTGAAGTTTGGAAAAATCGCTTGATCAATGGTATAGGTTAAAAGTGACCTATAATGTAGCCTCATATCACATGTTCAAAGAAGTTGAATTAGCTCCCACTCCAAACATAAAAGTTGAATTATACACATTGAATTTTATTATGCAACTTGGAAATCTTTCATCTCATAAAAATTGAGCTAGTTATGGCCTTGGGAAGTTGACTTTCAAATTAGGGTTTAGACAAAATGACCTATAATGTTTCAACATAGAAAATGATTTTCCAAGCAAAAATAGCTCTAGGTCTCCACATGAAGGTTGTTTGTAATTCCATTTAGAGTAAGTTTGATCTTGTAATCATTTTCATATGGTGAAAATTGTAGGACATAGGGTCTAGGGAGACCCAGTTTTGATCAGATGGATTCATCTGGCCAACCACCATCAACCAACTTGCTAACTTCCAATTATCTTGACTTTCTTGTCTCATGGTAGATCATATATGCATAAGATGATGGAATTTGAATCATCCCTTGAAAATTTTGATCAATTGGTGAGATAGCTTGTTGGAGAAGTTACTCAAGATACCCAGTCAAACTAGGGTTTCCAAGGCAAATCACTTCCAAACTCTTGAAGAAAACTTGATCAATATAACAAGTAGAAATGAATGGAACTAATATATGATGTTCATAACCATTATTGAATCAATTCTTGGTTGTGCTCTTTGTTCATGAGGGTCTCATACCCTAGATGTGATCTTGATAAATCAATGGGATCATGCCCTACCTACAAAAGAGTTAGATAGATACAAAGACATATTTTTGGTATTTTGGTTAGTGAAATGATAAAATACAAGTATGATATAATCACAAAGTGCTTGGTGATCTCTCCCAGAACAAACCCAATGAAGGAGGGGTAAGGAGGATGCCAAGGTATGATCCCAATGCTAATGCTTATGATGAAATTGCATGACGGATCTTAGGGTCAAAATTGGGGTCTTACACATGCAAAGACATTTCCTCTTGAATGATTCCTTGTAGGCTTCTGACAATGGTACTGATGTGACCTTGCTCTCCATAGTTGTAGAAATTGATAACATTACTCCTATAATCTGCAACTTGATGTCTTGGTTATACACACATGAAGCAGTTCGTAGTCGTACTCTTGCACTTAGAGATGTGATGCCCAAATTCACCATATTTATAACACCTCACATAAGTAGGAGCTTCTCTCCCACTTGGCTTTTTATCATCAAAAGTTCTCTGCTCCCGTTTAACAAATGAAGCACCATACGGTTTTCCGTGATTCAGGTTACCATTTCTCTTGTCATTGACACTCTTGTAATGGGAGGATCTAGCACGACTATCTTCATAATATATACGACACTTGTTAATCATCACGAAGAACTGTCGAATTTCCTGATACCCAATAAATTTCTTAATCTCAGTGCACAGTCCATTCTCAAACTTGACACACTTAGAAATCGCAACCTCTGCTCCATTATAGTAAGGACGGTACCTAGATAATTCTTCAAATTTGACGGCATAGTCAACAACAACCATATTTCTTTGCTTAAGTTCAAGGAATTCCACCTCTTTCCTTCCACGCACATCATAAGAGAAATATTTTTCCAAGAATTCTCTCTTGAAAACATCCCAAGTAATCACTGTACCATTAGCCCAAACCCATGTCTAGCATTGTCCCACTAATACTCTACTTCTTTAGACAACATATAAGCACCATAACAAATCTTATGAGTATCTGCACATGCCATCACTCGAAAGATTTTCTCGATCTCCTACAACCAAATTTGTGCACCTTCTAGATCATGCCTTCCTTTGAAGATTAGTGGTTTCTTCCTCAGAAACCTATCTAGTCCACGAGATTCAGCGTCTTCAACCTGTAGATTATGATGAGCTTGCACCACTTGAGGCAAGGCTGTCAAGGAGTTCGCAATAGCATGATCATTTTTCCAACCACTCCTATGAATATCAACAAATAACCGTTAAAAAACATATTATATCGATAATGTTCACACACATGTCGTACACTAGGAAAAATTAAAAATCACAAAAACTATGCCGAACATACCAACCTTCTCTAATACCACTAAGTAACACCCTAAGCTCTGTAACTTATATATTAAGAATTATACGACAATTTAGGGGGTCACTAAAGAAAAACCTCTAAAATCATCCAACAATTAATAAACATGCAATAGAATATACTAACGTCACACAACACCTGTCATCGCACACTAACCTTCACTTATGGTATCATTGTGGAGACATCGTTCCTAATCGGATAAATAAACATAAACTCAACATTTTAGTCTTTAAAACTCATTTGAGTAAAAATCTTTCGAAAATAAGAGTTATCAAACTCAACTCTTAAACACTTCAACATAAGCCAATGAACTATTAAACTTCAACAGAATGATCAAAAAAATTGTTCCTGACCCCGATGTTATAAGATTAAAGCAAGACTTCTAAAACAACGCAACTAAAGAAGTAACTCTCAGAGATAACTTCGCTTATTGTAGCAATTACTCATGAGTATCTACAAGAATGTCCATGGTGGACAACAATCAAGCAAATGGGGTAAGAAATACATTTAAATAATAAATAGATCATAAGCAATCATAGCATATTAAATACAATACAATTCAAACATACTTCAATGTACAATATAACACATGTATTGAAGTTCATCCACTTCATAATAATATACAATCAATATGCAATATGACTCTCAATAATATTATAGACTCAAATGCATGTGATACCGATCTCAACAATGGTTCCAATTATGAATTGGGTTGCATTTTCCGAACCCATAAGCCCACACTGAGATCTAAGCCTCAACATCAAACTTGGGACCATTACCAGTCACCAACATCGAAACCTATAATCGCCTCTTTCACCACAACAACCACTCATGATACATGAATGAATGTATACATCATCAAACAACTCAATAACACAAATGGTATCACATCGAACCGCTAAATTTCCTATACAACATCAACAAGATAGTTTTACATCGAAACCATACATCACAACCCGCATTATTGTCAAAACACAACAATCAAACAACATGCAATTATGTTAGCAATTTACCACATCAATTTATCAACAATGAAAACTTGACGTTTTTCTAAATGGTCCATAACATCATCATGAAAACCACAACAATACACATATAATCATAGTTCAGTCATTCATAACTCTCACTATCATTGTGTAGTTTAGTGTGTCAGCTTTTCAACGCTTCGAAAGACATCTAAATCCGACTCACATAATGAAAGTTATGACCGAAACCGTATTTGAACCCAAATCTGCGAGGCCGAGACGGGTGAAGGTTCACAGACATGGCTCCCGCCACCAGGGGATTCATGGTTTCCGCCATGGCTTCATGGCGTTCGCCATGGACCTTCTGAACGCATATTTTTGTGTTTTTCACCGTTTGAGGCCTTCAGGACCTCCGATTTCGATTCCCTAAAAACCAAACGCTCAAAAAATCAGAACCCATGCAATACTCTAATTATCCCAAGTTAATTTATAATTTTAACACAAATAAATTATCAAACCATTATTTTAAGATTATGTCTAAAACGCTCGAAATTGCAAAATGATGCATATGGATTTAATCATCAAAATAGAGAAATATACACATATTAGGCACATGAAATTCATCATATAGTTATCATATAACAACCATCATAACATCAAAATTCAATTCAATCATGTGAGATTATATTTATCAGCATACAATTCATCAACAATCAATCAAAACTCAACAACAACCATCAAAATTCATCAAAACATCAATTTAAGAGAAAATCCTATTTGAGATTAAGGAAGCATCTCTAGCATTTTATGATTTAACACCCATAGATGAATAGTCCCCCTACCTCCTTGAAATTTTTCTCCTAAGCTCTTCTTCTCATTCCTCTTGCCCTACCTCTTCTTTTCCTTCTTCCAAATTTTTCACGTAATATGCAAACTGACTTTTTCTCCATTCCTCTCTTATTTCTAATAACCTTATTCCTCCTAATTATGTTTTTCATATACTACCATCAACTTAACCTTGTAATTACCATTTTACCCTCTAAATCTCTACACACTCTCATTTTTCTCATTAGTTTATTATTCCAGTATTATTTACTCAATTAATTAAATGAACTCCTATTATTTAATTACCAAGATAATCATAAATAATTCTAACTTATTCCAACTAGCCTCTGCACCCCACATATTATAATATAAAAAAATACACAAATTCACAATTAATTCATGGATAAATAGATTAAATGACTAAATTGAAAATGAGGTGTTATATAACCTCTATCTTATATAGGATTAAATGGAAGAGAATTGATTAAGCCCATAATGTCATACATTATGTGACTTAATCATCCCTTTTAAGATCATTTCTTTTCCAATCCATAAACTCTCATTTTCTCTTCCAATCCATAACCTCCCAATCCTTATGGTAGTATTTGTGTGGCCTCATAGGACCCAATAATATTAGTATTTGGTCAAATACCTTTGTCCAATAAAACATAATTGACTTTTAATAAAGTATTATGATCACCTAATATTATTGAACATTTTATCTTCATAAATATTCCAATTTATATTTAGATTAATACACTTGAAAGACAAAACTCATAAATTTTTTAAACTTTTGGATATTTACATCCAAATTTTAAATTTGCACAAATTCCTTTGAAATTAAAAATAATAGTCGGTATTGTTGAGAATGTATCAAGTGTGAGTAGTGTGGATAATAGTCCCACATTGATTTATAATGTGGTGACTTGAGCATTTATAAGTGAGACAACTCACTCACCTATTACCTTAAGGTTTTTGGTGAATGTGTGGTGTGTCTCTCACAAAGATATTACTCTAGAAAAAAAGTCTCACAATATTCAATGCTCCCTAGTGAAAAAACTCCCCCAACAGGTATTTGCCTCATTTTGATGAATGCATGGTGCAATCGAAAGAATACATATTTATATCATTTTGATGAATACATATTTACCACAGGAATGTCGTGTTAATGTGATTTAAACATATGTTATACACTTTTGTTATTTTTGGTTGGTTTGATACTGCACATGACTCTTGTAATCTTTCACGTGTGATTTAAGAAATGCAATGTGTGATTTTTCATCTTTTTAAAAGCATGTATATAAGCTTTTTCATAGAAACTAGCAATGGAAATTAATATCTCGTTGATGTTTTGTATCTAAACATTAAAGATTACATGTAAGATATAGATGAGAGTCAAGTAAAAATAATGCATGAAGTATTAAATCATGCACACTCATTATTACCAAAATATTATTGAACAGACAATTGGAGTATTGAAGAAAATATGGCATATCTTATGTGATATGAGAATATTTCACTAGTTAAACAACAAAAGATCATAGTTGCAAGAACACTCCATAATTTTATTAGGATATGTTGGGTTGAAGATGAAATTTTTTATTAAAAATGATCTCTGAATATATGACTAACGGCAAAGAAGAAATAATAAGTATCAGTAAAGAAATGAGTATATATCTTAAAAAGAATATAAGATGGGAGACTACATGGATAGAGATAAAAATCAAATATACGTTGCGTTGATGAAACTTAGAAATGTAAAAGTTTGTTATGATTTATGTTTATTTTTTAGAATATAATTATTTACGTTTTTAAATTTTGAATTATTTACTAACTCTTTTGATATTATTTAACTTTTGTTCTAAGCCAACCAAAGGTTCAATGTGGAAATCAACTAGGCATAGAAAGTTGAGATTATACATAGATATAATCTTTAAGGTATATTTTTCTGATCTCCGCTTTTCATTTCGTTCATATTGGACTCTATGAATTATTTCAGCGTTGGAGTGCTAGCCTTGTAGTTCCTCTTAGACAATAGTATCGATCTAGAAGGGGGGTTGAACAGATTAGTATTTAAAATTTAGTGCTTTTTAAAAAAAAATTAAAGGTTGCAAAAGCTCCCTAGACCACAATCGTCTAAACGATCTGTTAATAGAAAGATCAGATATGCGTGAGATTAGTTTTATCAAAGACTTGGTGTGCACTCCACACCAAGTCTCAATTTCACTCAAATTTACGGTGAAGAATTTTACTTAGTTGCAGTCAAAGTGGTTGCACCAATTTATCGAACAGCTTCAATGCACAACAATTAAACGAGATTAATTTTACTATTAATTTCACACAAGACTCAATTTTTGCAGAATTTAGAGAGTTTAGAGAAAGAGAGAACAACACCAGATTTGTTTAGGCATTTCTCCTTTCGTCCTCGCTTAGGGTACGTCTGCCCCCAATTCTAAATCTAGAATTGATATATTTATTATCAAGTTGCAAAGTTTATACAAGAGAATAAATGATCACCACCAACCAACCCTAAGTGTTGTTGCAGATCTTATTCACTTTTCTCCCCTTTATTTGAGTTGAACCAAGTCCTTCAAGCATTCCGAACAAACCTCCGGTTGTAGCTACCTTATTGCAAGAATTCCACGTTCTACAAAACTCTAGCTCGGATGATTTTGATCGCAGGTTGCTTGAACTCTAACCTTTCTTCACAATCCTCCGGTTACCGTTACTTGTTAGAACGAACCCACCGTTCTTCAAACCTTTCACTCGGCTGAATTTATGAAGCAAAGATTAGTGCAGAAAAAACCCAATTCTTGGAGGACAAAACCACAATGGTTTTATTCAAGAAAAACCCACTCAAAGCCTCTACCCAAACTAAGATTACAGAATCCTATTTGGACGTTATCACCACAGCAATGCACAATGATCAATAAAAATTGTTATGTGTAGTTGTTGAGAAATGCAATGAAGAATGAAGATTAAGAGGAACTTTAGTGTATATCTTTCACTTTTCTTGTTCACTCATTGAAGAATAGACTCTAGAATATATATATGATGCATGAACCAAGTAACAGACATAACAGAATAATTTTGCAAAAATACACCGCCGAAAATTGAGTACCAACAACGACCATTAGACATGTTCACACAGGTCACTCGACTTGTTCAGACCTGAGGAAAAACTACTCAAGTGAAGCACGCGACGAGTCGACTCAAACAGGGGATGCGTCGACTCAAATAGGGTTTTCCAGAGTTTAGTCGACCTATGACTCGACCTATTCAGACTTGTGGCAACATGGTTCAAATGAAACAAGAAATGAGTCGACGCAACATGTGGATGAATCCTCTCATTTAGTTTTCCCAGGAATGAGTCGACATATGACTCGACCTGTTCAGACCTGAGAGTTGCACAGACTGTAATATGTATGAATGAGTCGATCGGTCCAAGGCGTGAGTCGACTCAAAGTTCTTAGACTGTCAAAAATTGGTTTTTGAGAGTATTTTGGTCAATTCAAACCATTCTTTTATGAACCTAAGGTACCAACGATTATCAAGTGCATTATTCACATCAATGAGATGCTCCTATATGCATGGACACATTAAACTTATACTTTGAGCATGTTGGAGGATGAATTCAGTTTATGATATCATGACACCGTCCAAAGCACACATTATGAGAAACTAAAAAGGTATGACATCATTAAAATAGGGACTAAGAATCTTTGCCCCTACATACTCCCCCTTTTTGATGATGGCAAACCATGGCACAATCACGTACTTTGGTAGACATCCTCCCCCTGATTTTATGCATTCCTTTAAAAATTCTGCTATTATAAATCTGCTATTATAATCAAGTTGTATGTGTTTCCATTGCTTCTCCCCCTTTGACAACATCAAAAAGAAACAAGGATACGGTCAACGGGAAACAAATATATTCATAAGCACTTAGTCAACTACTTTGCAACAGGTAGACATTAACAAGCATTTACATAAAATGAAGTCAATTTAAGAATTATAGGCATAAATATTGCACGGAGCAAAAGAAAATAAGTAAATAACATTGACAATTGTTTAACATAAACTTTAAGACAAATAAGTAAAAACAATAACATGAAAGCATAGAGAAATGGAAATGCACTGAATAAATTAATCATCTAAGGTCGTCTCCCCCGTGATGGATCATTTCTGCCTCTATAACCAGAAGGTTGACGCGAAGGTCTGTCTTGTTCATAGAGGTCGGAGAATTCAATGACGTTCTGGTTAAACGTATTGAAGGATCCGGAGAGAGAGTGATGAGTGGCATCAATCCGTTGCATGATTATGGAGTCAAATGAATTGAAGTTGTCACTGTGGGTTTGGATCTGATTTCTTAAGTCTGAGTACCGTTGCTCTTGGAGAGTCGCAAAAGAGGAAAAGTTGTCACTTTGAATCTGAAGCTGATCCTACAAGGCCGTAAATATCTCCTCTCGAAGTGTAGAAACATTTTGCTGATGTATTTGCATGTTTCTCAACATTTCCATCACTTCATAATTTTCAGACTGAGAAGAAGGTGTAGGCCTATAGGATGATCGTTGGCTGGTCAAGCCGATGTGTTGCCAGTCTCTGCTGCCTTGGTTATCAGATGGATTTTTTCCAGGAGTAGCACCTAGCCAATCACCATGATTAGTGACTTGTTGATCATGCTCCATAGGTTGAGTGTCGTCATCACTATTCTCTTCCTCGTCTTCATCATCTTCACCATCTTCATCATCATCATCATCATCTTCCAAATCCCGAATATTAGAACTTGAAGCTTGTTTACGGATCTTGTATAATCGTGTTGTAGGATCCCAAGTGTAGCTCATCAAACTTAATGATTTTTGAAAGAATTCTTGATTTGCAGCCACAGAGTTATATTGAATTCCTGGAACATAAACTTTAGCCCGATTTAGGATACATTGAATAAATGAAGAATAGCAGAGATCGGTGCCTCGACTTGGCTCCTTTAGAGAAAAGATCATGGTTGCAATGTAGTGTGGAAAGTTAACTTTCAGTTTGTGTTTCAAGACATAAACCAAGTGTACTTCGGCCTTGTCCACTCTGGAGTAACCTCCTTGTTTAGGACGAAGAATATGTGTCACATCCCTATGTAAAATCCTGTCAACAGGCCTTAAAAGTCCCGTAGTCACATTGGTATGGAACAAATTGCTCTCAACAACATTTGCAGAAAACGGTTTCTTCAGCATTAAGTTTAAGGCATTCCTAAACTCATAGTTTGGAGAAAACACAATGTCGGTAATCTTAAGATCATTTGGAGACGACAATGGAGAAATTTCAAACAGAGACTTCCAAACATCATCATTCACTTCAACAACCCTATTACCGATATTGAATGCAAACTCATAACGTTTGAATTTTCCAACAACGCCAGTATAAAACAGTTTGACTAAATCTTCATTATACTTAGTAGTAAAGTCTAAGAATACCGCTCAACAATTTCTAGAATGCGCATGCGTCTAGCCACTAACGGTGAGTATACGTACTACTTTACAATTGTTCTTTTTTTGAACTTCTTTTCAAAGGTTTCAGCAAGATCATCAGATAGTAAGGATAGATCAGTTACGGGAATATTCGAGTGAGGTTGTGTTGTCCCAGAGTGAGAGGAGGATCCCCTTGCAGTTCTTTTTCCAGAGGTTCTTGAAGCCATTTGAATGTTGTTTGTGAGGAGATTTTAGGGGTTTTGTGAGGAAGAGAGAGAGAGAGAGAGAGAAAGAGGATACAAGACCAAATGAATTGATTATGCAATTAAAAAGAAGTGCCTTGAAAAATGAGTCGACCTACTAAAACGCAGATGAGTTGACTCTGGGTTGCAAAGAGTCGACTCATGGGTCGACCTATTGGGACCCGAAATTAATGCAACTATGCAATGGGAAGAGAAGAGTCGACTCATACATGTAATGAGTCGACACATCCATGCTTGAAACCTTAAATAAATGGACTATGGGTAGCGACGAGTCAACACATGGGTCGACCTGTAGGGACCCGAAGGTAATACAAAGATGAATTCACAGCAACGAGTCGACACATGGTTCGACCTGTTGGGACCCGAAGGTTAAACAAGGATGGAGTTCACAACGATGAGTCGACTCATGGGTCGACCAGTTGGGACCCGAGTTAATGATTAGAAGGCATAAGATTCAAAAATTCTCCTAATGATGGATGCATGTTAAATATGATACCTAAGCAAGTTCAAGAATAATTCCAGCATATAAATAATTCAAATTTAGATCAAACCAAAAAATTAACATCAAGAATTACATAGAAAACGTATATACATACATAATTGATCAAGATAGTTCAAATGGATAGGAACGATATTACCTCCAATGATGATAGACGACGAGTGCCCTCACATAGCCTGCGCTTGTAAATTAAGGAATAGACATGCATAGATATAAAGCAAGCGTCATATATAAATTTAAAAGCGATCTGAGATATCAAGAACACCAATTTCCCTACGGATATAGAAGAAAGGCTCTGTCCCAAGTGGTTTTGTGAAAATATCAGTAAGTTAATTTTTGCTATCAACGTGCTCGAAGACAACATTACCTTTCTCAACATAATCCCTAAGGAAGTGATGTCGAATTTCAATATGTTTAGTGCGTGAATGTAGTATATGATTTTTGGTTAAATTGATGGCGCTTGTGTTTTCACAAAAAATGGGAATACGTTCAAGTTGAACATTGAAGTCGAGTAGTTGTTGTTTGAGCCATAAAATTTGAGCACAATAATTACCGGCTACAACGTATTCCGCCTCGACTGTTGACGAAGCAACTGAAACTTGTTTTTTCCTGTGCCAACTCACTAAGGAATTTGAATAAAAATGACAAGTTCCACTAGTGCTTTTCCTATCCGATTTGCAATCGGCAAAGTCGGAATCAGAGTAGCCAACCAAAGAGCAATCACTTCCCTTAGAAAACCAAAGCCCATACTTTGAAGTACCACAGAGGTATCTAAGTATGTGCTTGACGACCTTTAAATGTGACTCTTTGGGACATGATTCATACCTAGCACACATACATACACTAAACATAACATATGGTCGAGTGGTAAGATAGAGAAGGGAACCGATCATACCTCTATAACTTTTTATATCTACGGCCTTACCATTTTCATCCCGATCCATACTAACCGCAGTAGGCATTGGAGTGTCGATTACTTTGGATTTTTCCATATCAAAGCGCTTGAGTAACTCATTGCAATACTTTGTTTGGCTCACAAAATTTCCTTCTTCAAGTTGCTTGATTTGAAGTCCGAGGAATTATTTAGCTCCCCCATCATGCTCATTTCAAATTCTCCCTGCATCAACTTAGAGAATTCCTTGATCAAATTTATGTTAGTAGATCCAAAAATAATGTCATTTACATAGACTTGAACTAAAATAGAGTGTTTTCCTTGACGCTTAATAAAAAGGGTTATATCGACCTTCCCTCTTGAGAATCCTTGTTCTAGTAGAAATTTGCTAAGACGCTCATACCACGCCCTAGGGGCTTGTTTGAGACCGTACAAAGCACGCTTAAGCTTGTAGCCATAGTTAGGATGTTCATAGTTTTAAAAACCTAAAAGTTGAGATACATAGACCTCTTCATTAATGTAATTGTTTAGAAAAGCACTCTTAACATCCATTTGAAATAATTTGAAATTTTGAGAACAAGCATAGGCAAGCAAAAGGCGTATAGCCTCGAGTCGGGCGACTGGAGCATAAGTGTCCTCATAGGAGATCCTTGTTATGAGTTATAACTCTATTTTCGTCTAACTTGTTCCTAAACACCTATTAAGTACCGATTACTCGATGGTCTCGTGGAGGGGGAACAAGATCCCACACCTCATTTCTTTTGAATTGATTAAGTTCCTCTTGCATTTCTAAAAACTAATGTTCATCGAGTAATGCGTCTTTGGAGTTTTTTGGCTCAATTTGAGAGAAGAAAGCAAAATGATAACATAATTTACTTATCTTTGACCGTGTAGTAACTCCCTTTGAGATATCTCCTAAAATATTATCGATGGGATGATCATTAGAAGATTTCCATTCCAAAGGAAGATCATTGTTATTAGTCAGATGATCCTCCTCTTTCTTTTCAGATATGTGATATGGCTCCTCCTCAGATTTTTCCAGATGGGGTTCAACACTCTTTTCTTCTTGATCTTTTATTATATCTTCTGAAGGAACACCTGCACCATCAACAATAATACCTTCTCCAACAATTTTTGGATAAGATTCATCAAAGGAAACATGCACGGATTCTTTAACGATAAGTAATCTTTTGTTGTATACTCTATATGATTTACTAGATTGAGAGTATCCGAGGAAGATACCTTCATCGGATTTTGAGTCAAATTTATCAAGGTTTTCTTTACCATTATTTAATACAAAGCATTTACATCCAAAGACATGAAGATGTGAAACATTATGCTTCATTCCCTTTAGCAATTCATAAGGAGTTTTGTTTAGAATAGGACAAATGGGTATCCTATTTAATACATAACAAACCGTATTTATGGCGTCGACCCAAAAATATTTAGGAAGACCATTTTCATTGATCATAGTCCTTCCAAGATCTTCTAAAACTCGGTTTTTACGTTCCACTACTCCATTTTGTTGTGGAGTTCTTCGAGCAGAAAAATTATGCTCAATGCCATTTGTTTCACAAAATTCCTCAAAGAGTTGGTTTTCAAATTCACCTCCGTGATCACTTCGGATAGTAACTATGCTAGTGTTCAATTTGTTTTGAGAAATCTTGGCAAATTTTTCAAAAACTGAAAAAGTGTCACTTTTACTTGCTAAGAAGATGGTCCAACAAAATCTAGAGTAATCATCTACTATAACAAAACCAGAGTAGTTTCTAACTAGAATTTTAATTCTAGATGGCCCAAAAAGGTCCATATGGAGAAGTTCAAGGGGTCTCGTTGTGGAAATAATATTTTTATATTTAAAAGAGATCCTTGTTTGCTTTCCCATTTGGCACGCATCACATAAGTGATCTTTTGAAAATTTGATTTTGGGAAGACCAACTACTATATATTTTGCAATAACTTTATTTAGCAAGTCAAAGTTGACATGAGTTAATCGCCCATGCCAAAGCCAAGAGTATTCACTCATGGAGACGAGACATTTAGCACTAGTCAAAGATACTTCATTCAAGTCAAGCATGTAGACATTATTTACCCTCTATCCCTTAAGAACATCATTCTTTTTATCATTATGTTCTATCATGCAACAATCTTTTGAAAATGATACTTTATATCCTTTGTCATATAATTGGCTAATACTAATGAGATTGTGCTTAAGGCCTTCAGCTAAAAGGACGTCTGAGATAGTAGTATAGGAGGGATTACCTACACTACCTTTTCCGAGTATAGCTCCCTTATTATTATCACCATAGGTTACTAACCATTTCTTCTTATCCACAAAGTCAAAGAATAAGGAAATGTCACTCGTCATGTATCTTGAGCATCCACTATCGAGAAACCATGTTCTCTTCGTATCCTTAAGACATTCCACCTACAAATTAAACAAGGGAATGAGGTACCCAATTTTCATTAGATCCTAATGTGTGAGTGAAACTTTGGTTGCATTTGGGCAACCATTGAAAAATTCCTTTAGGAACCAAAAATCTCTTAAATTTGCATTTAGCAATAATATGTCCCCTCTTGCAACAATATAGAAAATTTAAGTTCGGATGAGAGTTGCTTTTGCTAACTTGATCCTTTACCATATAAGTGTACTTTTGATAAGGATTATTCATGTTAATTATAAAATATGATTGATCAATAACAAAGGTAACTTTAGGTTGTAAAGCCTTGTCTAACTTAGCTTGAAGAGTTCTAACCTCTCTTTGCCAAATGTGACAAGTTTCACATTCAGACCATCTAAACCAAAATCCCTTATCATTTTCAGTTTTGCCTTTAGCAACCTCTATCATAGATTTCTTAAGAGTTTCTAATTCATTTTCGAAATTAGAAACCTTCTTTTCTAAATAACAGAAAATTTTCTTATTTGAGGCTAAGCGTTTAAAAGCTTCCTTGGCATCATTGTGTATAGTACTAAAGGCTTTTTGAAAATCAAATTAAGACATTTTATCAATATGATCATATTTAGAATGACTTACATTCTTTTTCTTCTTTTGATGAGCCATAAGATAAATATTGACATTTTCTTTTTCATCGCTTGAGGACTCACTATCGCTTTCCCATACAATGTATGCTCTTCTAGCTTTGCTACATTTGTTGTGACGTTTGTCTCTTCCTTTGTTTTTCTTCAATAAGGGACAGTCCGACTTATAGTGACTGGCCTTTCCGCAATTATAGCATAATCCTTTTGACTTAGTTGTCCTACCTTCCTATTGATTCGGGAATTTTAATTGTCTTCTATAGTTGACAAGATTTTTATCTGAATGTTGAACTTCATTCTTTCTAAGATATCGGTTATACCTCCTTACGAACGGCCCCATGTCTTTATTCGAATCTTTATCATCATAATTGGATTCACTCTCACACGTATCATTGGTGGATGACTTAGATATTGAAGCCTTTAAAGCGATAGACTTCCTTTCTGTATCCTTAACTTTCTCTTTCTCTTCCTTCTTTTGACTCTTGACATGTTTCTCAAGGTTCATGAGCTCTTGCTCATGCTCTTGAAGCTTACCAAACAATGTTGTCGTGTCCAATGTTCTTAGATTATTGGATTCCTTAATCGCGGTGACCTTTGGTTGCCATTCCCTGTAAAGACATCTTAGGATTTTTTTGGTAGCAACATCATTAGAGGTAGTTCTATCAAGAGCATTTAACTAATTGATTAGATGAGAAAATCTCTTTTGCATATCGACAATGGTTTCACAATCCTTCATATGAAAAAGGTCAAATTCTTGAGTTAAAGTGTTGATTCTAGCTTGTTTGACATTATTGGTTCCCTCATGGGTAATTTGAAATGAGTCCCACATAGCTTTAGCACTACGACAATGGGAAACCCTATAATACTCATCAACACCTAAGGCGACGATGATCATATTTCTGGATTTTCAATCATAGCTATACTTTTTCTCATCTTCTTCATTCCATTATGCTTCAAGTTTAGGTATAACAACACCATCCGTATTGGTCATGGTTATTTCCATAGGACCATCTTGGATGACTTTCCATACCTTCCTATCAATAGAGTTGATAGGGATATGCATACAATCTTTCCAATAACTTTAGTTTTCACCAATAAAAATAGGCGCTCTATTGTACGCCCCTTTAGGATCGTTACTCATTTTCTAAAAAGTTATATGCGAAGCATTAGATGAACCGGTACTCGTGATACCACTTGTTAGACGATAATACCGATTTAGAAGGAGGGTTGAATAAATCAGTATTTAAAATTTAGTGCTTTTTAAAATTGTTTTTAAAGGTTGCAAAAGATCCTTAGACCACAATCGTCTAAACAATCCATTAATAGAAAGATCGGATATGCGTGAAACCAAATGGAATAACTAAGATATAGATAATCAACCACTATCTTAATCAATTAATTAATTACTCCAATCCTTGATATAGTTACCACTAATGATGAGTTTACACAATAAGAGAACAAGTAAAATATTGATAGACTTGTGTGAGGTTAATTTTATCAAACACTTGGTGTACACTCCATACCAAGTCTCAATTTCACTCAAATTGACTGTGCAGAATTTTACTTAGTTGCAATCAAAGTGATTGCACTAATTTATTGAACAACTTCAATGCACAAAAATTAAGCAAGATTAATTTTACTATTAATTTCACACAAGACTCAATTTATGCAGAATTTAAAGAGTTTAGAGAAAGAGAGAACAACACCATATTTGTTTAGACAGTTCCCCTTTTGTCCTCGCTTAGGGTACGTCTTCCCCCAATTCTAAATCTAGAATTGAGATATTTATTATCAATTTGCAAAGTTTATACAAGAGAAGAAATGATCACCACCAACCAACCCCAAATGTTGTTGCAGATCTTTTTCACTCATCTCCCCTTGATTCGATTTTAACCAAGTCCTTCAAGCGTTCCGAATAAACCTCCGGTTATATCTACCTTATTGCAACAACTCCACGTTCTACAAAAATCTAGCTCGGCTGATTTTGATCGCAAGTCACTTGAACCCTAACCTTTCTTCACAATCCTTAGGTTACTGTTACTTGTTTGAATGAACCCACTGTTCTTCAAACCTTTCACTCGGCTGAATCTATGAAGCAAAGATTAATGCAAAAAACCCCAATTCTTGGAGGACAAAACCCTAATGGTTTTATTCAAGAAAAACCCACTCAAAGCCTCTACCCAAACTAAGATTACAGAATCCTATTCAGACATTATCAACACAGGGATGCACAATGATCAACAAAAATTGTTATGTGTAGTTGTTGAGAAATGCAATGAAGAATGAAGATGAAGAGGAACTTTAGTGTATATCTTTCACTTTTCTTGTTCACTCATTGAAGAAGAGACTCTAGAATATATATATATATATATATATATATATATATAATATATATATATATATATATATATATATATATATATATATATATATATATATATATATATATATATATATATATATATATATATATATATATATATATATATATATATATATATGATGCATGGACCAAGTAACAAACATAACAGAATAATTTTTCCAAAATACACTGCAGAAAAAATTGAGTACTAATAACGACCACTCGACCTGTTCAGACCCGACGCGAAACTACTCAAGTGAAGCAGGTAATGAGTCGAATCAAACAGGAGATGAGTTGAGTCAACCATGGTTTTTCCAGAGTTGACTCTACCTATGACTCGACCTGTTCAGACCCATGGCAACATGATTAAAATGAATCAGGCAATGAGTCGACGTAACATATGGATGAGTCGACTTATTTAGTTTTCCCAGGATTGAGTCGACCTATGACTCGACCTGTTCAGACCCGAGAGCTACACATACTGGAATATGTATGAATGAGTCGACCGTTCCAAGGCGTGAGTCGACTCAAAGTTCTTAGAATGTCAAAATTTGGTTTTTGAGACGTATTTTGGTCAATTCAAACCATTCTTTTATGAACCTTAGGTACCAACGAAGATCAAGTGCATTATTTACATCAATGAGGTGCTCCTATATGCATGGACACATTAAACTTATACTTCGAGCATGTTGGAGGATGAATGCATTTTATGATATGATGACATCGTCCAAAGCACACATTATGAGCAACTAAAAAGGTTTGACATCATTAACACAAGGACTAAGAATCTTTACCCTCACAGTTCCATCTCGTGCCACCGTATCGAGATTAACATCATTGTTTCAAGGGTATTTAATCATTAATCAATAACAATTTTGGTTTCAATACGAAATAATGGCTTTGTTTGGGAGAATCGATATCACACATGATGTGAGGATGGAAGATCAATTGGATATTAGGATGAAGAATGGACTTAATTATGTTGAATAGTTGAGCATCGATATCTTCCCGTTTTGGCTTTTCAACTAAAACCACTTAATCAATAGTTGTAGTAAGGTGATCCTTGCATCCATTCATGTGAATCCATTATTTGATGTCTGGATCCCAACTATCGGAATAAGACCTAATAAATTTTTCTATATAGAGTGAAGAGGTGACACTATTGGTCAAAATGCTCTTTGAACCAGTTGAGTAACTAGGACTAACCATGAGTAACTGAAGGAAGGAAAATACTGCGTTGACCGATGGAAATAGTAGTTGTTTGAGGTACAAGTTCTTTTCCATATATGGTAAATAAAAATTGAGGGCATATTTGGAACAAGTAGAGAAAACCGAGTGGTTTATTAAAAACGGCGACCAAGTTAGAGGTCGAACGTGTCGTCGTACATAAAGGAGGGTAGAAACACATTAATCTTGTGCACGAAGGAAGAAGCGTCACGTGTGGTCGCGTGGGGAGGCGATTGGTGGCGATTTTCTGGGGATGGGCGTGATAAGAGAAAACACTTTTTTCAATGGAGGTGGTTTGCCAAAAAAAATCTGAATTAATGAGGGTAGGAGGCGGTGAGTGAAAAATGAATGCCGGAATTAATGGATTAAAGGAAAACTGATAGTGGGTCAACTGGGTAAATCATTATGGAAAACTTCCTCTCAATAGGCTCTAGACACAAAGTTTAAAACAGAGAATGAAAGACATTTAAATAAAATTGTGTGTTTGAATAACACTGCAGAAGTTATATTTATAGTGAAATATACAACTCGTCATATTAATTACATAAGGAACACGCTACAATATATTTTATTCTATTATCGATAGACTAAGTGATAATTTATGGAATATACTATAAATACAAATATTAACAAAAGAATTAGGTAGAAAATATGAGATATTCTTATGAATTTGGAGAGATATTTTCTATTAACTAATTTGTAATATCTTACTAAATATTTTTGATTGGTAGTGGATTAAAGAGTTGTCCGTTCCTCCAAGGTAGATAATTAGGAATCGAGCTGGATAAATAACTTTATGTGTGTCGATTCTCATATTTTATCTTCTTCATGCTATTATGATTTTTTTTGCACTAGTTGGTAAATTAATTTTGCTTAATACTATTTAGTGTGGATGTTTCTTTTTTTTGTCCCACACTTCTAATATCTTGGTATGTTAGAGCTAGGGTATTTTGGTGAAGAAACTTTTCTCTCCCTAGGGTTTGGCCTCTCATGACGTTCAACTTCCCATTGCAGTGCATGAACTCAAAAGTACTAGTCGAATCCCATCATTTTCATACCGTCACACAATCATTTGCACAACTATTGCATGTATCTAATATGGTACAAGCAAGTCAGTTTATGACCCCGAATATCAAACAAGAAGTTTTTGTATTAAAATAATACAGACAATGTATGAATATAGTCTTGCGGATTGCAAACGAAATATGCATGGCAGGATGGTCACGAAAAACGTGACATTCAACCTTTATTGTCCTTTTATTTTGTTTACATTGATTTTCCGATGCATATCCAAACAATTCTTTTGAAGATTATTTTAGAATCTGATTATGAAAATAGTTTTATTTTAAACTATTGTTTTCCAAACCCTCCGAATTTTCCCCACCCTCTTATGTATGGATCCACATGTTCAAGAAAGCTATCCTTCGTATTATCCTTAGAAATCTCTAATGATTCTGACTAACTTGAAGATTTCTGAAGCCTCATACAATAGAAGATTCAAGGATCCAGTGAAGTGCTTATCTAATTGGTATATCTTATAAAGGGACTTGAAGCTTCAAAGTGTGAAAGAGAGGAAAAAAAATCTCACTTGATCATGTCCGTCTGAGTAATCACTATATTGTAAAGTCACAAGGGAAATTTTGGAGTCTTTTTTTTTCTTTTTAGTAATATGAATACAATCTTCCAACATTGTATTATGTTTTGATGAATACAGAGTATCAAGATCAAATGCATTATCAAAGAAGGAAAAAGATCTAAGTTCAAAAGGAATCGATGGCGATAAGACTTGGAAATCAAGAAATCTTCAAAATGATATTGAACTTTGAGGGATTGATCTTAAGGATAAGGTACAAGTTGCAATTGAGCTTTTTATATTACCATAATACTCAGAACAAACTTGCATCTTTCATCTATAAGATTACAAACATTTTTTAAAATGAATTTATTTGAAAGCATGTGGTTACAAGATGATTTTTGGATTTTCAAAGAAATGTATTTGTTACACTAATGTGCTAATCGGTTACATGAATTTAAAATTCAGTATTTTTGGAAAAAGCTTAAGCTCTAACTGGTTAACCAAACCTTGTAACTGGTTACAACCATGAAAGTTTTGAAATTTCTTTTTTAGCTTCAGCTGTATCCGGTTACGCTAATGTGTCAACCGGTTACCATTGAACTAATGGAACTTTTTAATTTTCATTCTAATTCCAACTATTTCCAAACTTCATCAATGAATCATGGAAATGATTCATGATATTATACTATTTTCAAAAGATATAATTCAAGTATCAATAGTTGTGGATTCAAATTTTCAAATTTCACCTCTTTCTAGGAATTCAAATACATATCTTTCTCAATTTTCATCTAAGTGCCTTGAGTCAAAAACTTAGTGAAAATATAACACCCCATATAATATACATCTAGAAAGTATATTATACGTAATGTTAATTCGTACTGATACAACATAAGTGCCTAACAATATCAATATATATATATATATATATATATATATATATATATATATATATATACATTTCCAAAAAATAATAATATACAACAATGCAACATGATATACAAGAGTGCCTAATCAAAACTAAGATTTATGAACAATATCTTCATATGCATATGATTCACAGTGGAAGATCATTATGAGAATAGTCTTCGAAACATCATCATACAAGCTTATTCTTTCCTTTAACCTACAAAGAACCATTTGAAAAAAAAACAATAATAGTGAAGTGAGATAATAATACTCAGTGAGTTACCTTATCTTATGGCTCTAAAGAATCTCTTATCGATTCTTAACTTAAGCCTTTCAACTGCGTCCTACTTGTGCACATTTACAAAATAGTACAAGGACTTAAGCATCTAATGGAATTTACACTTCGTATGGAAAACACATAACATTAGTTCACACAACTCAATGAATCACTATTCGGGATTGCAACCTGTAAATCAAGGGTGATTAGGAAAAAACTGATCATAAAGATCGACTAATTCATCAGCCAGATATGGTCAATGGGATACCATACCTCCCTTGCACGGAAACACTGACCATCAGATATATCCAACGATAGTACCTAGCCTCCATAGTGTAGAATACACCCTCTACCGGATATGGCCACCGGTACTCCTAGGCTCCATTATATGGTGATAGGAAATCATCATATATGGCCAACGGTAGTCCTAGCCTCCATTTAATGGATTACATAATCCACCAGATATGGCCAACGACACTCCTAGCCCCCACTGAATGGAATGCACTAAATCCCTTTCCACCAGATATGGCCAACGAAAGTACCTAGCCTCCATTGTGTTGAATAAACAATATACCAGAGATTCCCAACAATACTCTTATCCTCCATAATATGGAATACACTTAACAGAGATACAATAATCCATCTCAAATATTTGTCTTTCCCGATTACAAATGTACACAAGTCTCGAACTCTGGACAAGCACGAATATAGTTTATTCCCGAATACGTTAAAATTCTATCAATGCTGCTAGAATTTTCATGACAACGGATCTCGCTAGGTGAGCCTTCCATGGGTAAGCAATCTTTATAAGATAGAATTCCATAAATATCACTTTTGAACCCATTTTCTTCGACCTCTAACCATCCAAACCATACCCAATCATGTCATAACATACTCAAGAATTTTGTATCATGAAATTAACCTTAGTCCAGAACACATATGCAAACACGCTTCTTCATCATTAATCAATCAATATTTGGAATTCAAGTATGGTTTCTTTTTTTCAAATGGTGAGGCATTGGACTAGCCTTCCAATGTATCTGATCTCATGTCAATCGGAACTACGATTCTCATTTTTGGTGGAAAGAAGGAAACAATGTATCATTAAGACTGGTCACCCTCTCTTAGCAAGGTCAAGCGAGATGTCTAATTTAGATCTCACCTATAAAGCTCTTAGCGAAGTCTAAGTGAGACAAAACATAAAGTCTCTACTTCACAAAACTAGTTACCTCTCTTTGCTAGAAAAGGGCGGGCTTCAAGTGATCTCTCACTTAGCGAGATATCTCTCTCGCTTAGCAAAAACACTAATACAACTCTGCATTAGAACTGAAGCTCTCTCTTAACGAGCCATTCCATCGCCTAGCGAGCATGTCGGAACATAGCTAGTAGCAAAATGTAATAGGGACGAAAACAAGCAACAACAAAAACATATAACATCAAGTCACACTAAGTTAACACCAATTATCATGGATTATCACAAAACCTAATTCAGAACATGATTTTTCTCTCACCCAAGGCTAGTTCTAACAAGGAACCCACCTTTATTCAGGAAGATGATGAAATTTTGGAGATGATTCTTCAATGAATTAAGCTTTTATATATGGTTTCCAAGTTTTCCCCTTTTCTCTTCTCCTTTCTCCTCTTCTTTCTCTTTGTTTTTCTCTTCTTCTTGTTACTAACAAGTGTTGGGATGAAAGATAAGAGATAGTAGACCGAAAATATCTAGGGCAAATTTGTCTCTAGCAACAATTACCATTTAACAATGTTCCGAAATATCCTTTCTTATACTAATTAGTAAGGATCACCCAATTTGAGTAAGAATCAGTTTCTTCTAAGTTCACTATTTACTCTATTGATCTCAAATGACAACAACTGACAACGAATAAAGCTTTTAGGAACTCAATATGTCCTAACTGACAAGGAACATAACAATTAATATGATATTGGATATTACATTCTCCCACCTTAAATTGAAATTTGTCCCCGAATTTGTTCCAACTAAAGAGATGAAACACTTCTCGCATCATCGACTTATGTCAACATTTGGCTTTGGTTGGATTTAATTCTATGACCTACTCGATCTTCTAACTTCTCCTTATTTCCAATATTCCTTCTTTCGTAACTTATCAAAACTTCTTGATTTAATCATACTCTTATTTTCATTCGTAGATTATTTCTACCCTCCATCTACAACTTGTTCCTTCAGATACGCCACTCTAATATGTTTGGATAGGAAATACTCTCAAATCTTTGTGGTGTTAACCACTGATTCCTTACCTACAAGCGATAACAATGACTCTTCTCTTATAAATTCTTCAACAGTTTCTAGAGACCATACAATCCAACTACTGATATTCTTATTGGACTTCACTTGGCTTGATGTTGCATACTAAGCGCGCATACACCTGATTGTTAGACAATGGGCTTTGATCTATAGGGCGGGAGGTGAATAGATAATTGGTTAAAAACTATAACAAAAAATTGTTTGGAAACGTTTATGGAAAACGGAAGTAACCTAGATCCAATCGCCTAACTGAGCCTCTATTGAAAAGCTCGGATATATGTTAATGCTATTAATGTATGATACCGAAAACAAATTGATCAAATACTTTTAATCACTTCCAATTGAATGCTAAGCTATAAGGATAATCTATTTCCAATGATAAATCACACATAAAATATATATTGAGACAAATTATCGAACGTCTTGTGTGCAATCGATATTGTATAAAAACTTATATGAGTTTTTCAACCATTGCAATATAAATAGGCATAACATCTTACAATTCAGATGGCTACAAATGATATGCGAAAAAATAACGGATAATTATACATGTAAGAAAAGTGCGGGAATGACTCGGGCCCAAATATGTATGGATTTAAGAACATAGATTCTAAAGGGTACAAACGTAATAGAGGTTGCTGATATGAGTCCTTATGATAGAAAAGTGGTTGTTTTGGTACTAATAAATCACATCCAAGAAGCACACATTACGAAGATGAACAAGACCCAAAACAAATATTTTTTCTTAAATTATTTCTACTTGATTTTATCTTATTGAATATGTGTAAAATACTAGGGATGTATTTAACAATAAAAAAAGAATAAAGACAAGACCTAATATAAAATTGAATAAGGATAGTATATGATATATATGATTTCATGTCTACATGACAACAGACACTTTAATATTTTTTTTAAAAACTAAAATAAGAGCATCCTGACATCAAGGGGAAACTAAACATCCCAACTATGTCGATACCCTTAAAACCCCTTATCCTCTGACCATATCATATATATATATATATATATATATATATATATATATATATATATATATATATATATATATATATATATATATATATATATATATATATATATATATATATATATATATATATATATATATATATATATATAAAGGAAAACAATATATACACGGGAGACCATACCAAAACCCTGAAATAAAAACAGAAAAGTGAAATGTACAACGAAAAAAGATACTAACCCAATTTATCCCTTAAGAATTCATCCTTTATAAACACAGGAGTAGAATTCCACCAAAATAAAGAATTTATTAAGTGACCAAAATTTGCCAACTAATTCACACACGCGTTACCTTGTTTGAAAGTAAGAGAGTAAACCATATTTTGCACCCATCATACAATTTCCCTCATCTATTTCAAACATTCTAGAGAACTATTTGCGGCTCCTAAAAGGCCCTAATAACAACCTATGAATCACACTCAAACCCAAGTATCAATCAAACCTCTACCAACCGCCCTTTCAATTGCGAGAAAAATTTCCATAAGCTCTGTATGCAAAATCAAATTGAAGGGAAGGTTTCAGCAAATGCCCCTAAAATATTTTCCAAGTGATCACAAAAAATAGCACCACAAGTAATGAAGTTCCAAACCAGTGATCCATTAACCCAAAAAATAACATGAGCTTTCCAAAGTACCAAAGTAATCTTCAACACATTCATGTGATATTGTGGTATAAGCAACCTCAAAATAATCATAAGATCAACATGATCTCATGATATGTGACCTTTATAAATTGTTGCACTAGTAACAATTATTATTTGAACTTTCATGTTTGTTGCGTGTATCTGCATTTGAGCATTAGAAACACAAATAAGATTTAGAGCCATCCAAATCGTATGGAAAATTTGAATTATAGATATGGATCCATGTGCTCTGTAGTACTAATTAAGAAGTGATCCAAGATGACAAAGCTTATGGATAACAAGACTCAAGAAGCAACGACTTAGCTTTGATGATAACATGTTTTTGATGATCACAACAGCTAAAGTAGTAACGACACTTGAAGTGGTTTTGATGACAACAACACATGAAGTTAAACAACTACTAAATCTAGATCAAGCGGTCAAAAATGCACAAGGTGGTTAGTCAAGATCAATCTTGTAAAACTATGTGTTTGCAAGTTAAATCCGAAAGTGGACAGGGTTAAGCAAAACATGCCTATACCTGTTGACATAATGGCTTTGATGATGAAAAGTCATGAAGATGTAACAGGACATGCAAGTACTAAAAATGTTTTAAATTATAAAATACGCACAAGATGGTTTATCAACCTACTCCTCCGAATAAAGCCGAAAAGTTAAGGTTTAATGATCACCATGATATCCTCTAATTATGGAGTCTGACTTGAACATATATCAAGTCTCATATCTAATAATAATCAAAAGAAGTTCTTATATGATTGATATATCCAACAATAGACTTAAGGCTTCAATGTGTGAAAGATAGGAAATGTTAAAGCTCAAATGATTGTGTCTAAGTGATTAGTGTTTTATAGAAACACAAGGGTGTTTTCATAAAGTAATATGGCTAAATCACACACTCATTTAAACTACTTTAAAGCATCTATTTTTAAAAAAATCTAAAATTATTTTGGAGCCTAGCTAGATAAATTAAGAACTGTTATATTAATAGGGTAAATTTTCCAACCGTTAAATCTATTAGACAAAGTTCCTAATAGATTAGGTAAGCCCTAAATGAGTTTATAATCGATGCGACAGTGTCTTGATGAAGGTTAACAACTCTCTATAAAAAGTTTCCAAAATAAGCACAAACAATTTATTATTAGTATCATCCAATAGATTAGATTAAAGACTTAATTGATTAGGCATTTAATTTTTCCCATGGATTATTTTATGTTTTGAACCATCCTTTGGCCTATAAATAGAAGCATTCCCCTTCATTTTTCAACAACCATAAATTTGAGATATCTTACCTACCTATTTCTCTTTCTCTTTCTAAAAAATATTTTCAAATTGTCTCACATAAATTTAACCATAGAGCTTTAAGAAAGGTCCTTATATTTAAGTGAGGAAGTTGTTTAAGGAAATGGTAGTATTGTAAATTCACATAAGAGTTATTTTTCTCTTGAGTGAATCTTTCTCTTGGGTTAAAAGCTAGACCCATTAAAAACATTGTTTAGGGATTAATGTTAAGTCTCCATTTGGTTCGTGAGTTCATTCACTTAAGGAACTCTCCTTCTGGGTTCTTGAATATATTCAATGAAAAATATTCGTGTCAGTTAGTGAGCTAATCCCGATGTAAAAGTTCAATTGGTTCGAGATCATCCTCGTGTAAAATATTGGTTAGGTTTTGGTTATCCCATGTAAAAACTTGGTTCGGTTTTGAGGATGTTCAATTAAGAATATCAGTTCGGTTTGTGGTTAGCCCGTACAAAATATGAGTTTAGCTTGGAGACTGACCGCTCAAGGTTGTCTTTGTTGTTTGCCGTGAAGACTAACAGATTCATTATACTACTTTCTTATTGGATTGGAAGTAAACCTGAATCTTCACTTCTCCTTATATAAATGGGGTTAGTGAGCTTAAACTTCTAAAATATCATAAGTATTATTGGAAACTCTTAAGATCGATTATCATGGAGAGGATTAGGTCATTTTTTTAGACTGGACCTTTATATATATCAGGTTTCATCTCTCTTCCCTTAACTCTTTATTGTCCTCTTATTTTCTTTACATTGATTTTCCTATGCATATCTAACAATTATTTTGAAAATTATTTTAAAAAATGATTATGAAAATAGTTTTCTTTTAAACTATTTTTTCAAACCCTCATATTTTGCATCACCCTCTTGTGTATGGATTCACATGTTCAACAAAGTTATTCTTCCGAACAAAAAATTAGGGTTTATGATCACTGGTAATATCCTTATAACTCTCGAATGACGTTGGCTAACTTGAATATATCTCAAGCCTCATACAATGTAAGACTTACAGTTCCAATGAAGTGCTTAGATGATTGTTATATCTTCTAAGGGGACTTGAAGCTTTAGAGTCTGAAAGAGAGGAAGCGTGAAAGCTCGCCTGATCATTTTTGTCTGAGTAATCACTATTTCGTAAAGACTACGCAAGGGAATTTTCTATGTTTTATGGATGAATCACACACACACCAAAAAGTATTTTGGAGCCTCTTTTTTCCTTATTAAAATCCCCAAAAAAATTCGAACCTCACGAGTTCTTTAGGGAATTATTTAATTGATTAGAAGACTTTTTGCAATTGTCTAATCAATTAGATACTTGCATAATCGATTAGCTAATGGATATATGAGTCAATAATCTATTGTGATTGTCTCTTAATGAACAATAGCGAGTCTCTATCAAAACCATCTAATTTAGGCAGCAATAATCGATTATTGCTAGTACCTTATTCACTAACTAATCCATTAGGTCATTCATATGGGCCATAAATTATTTTAAGTTTTACACCATTTCTTACCATATAAATAAAGATCATCTCTATCATTTGAAATCATCAAAACAAATTGTGAAAAACCCGACTTTTCTTTTCTCTTACAACCTCTAAATCATTAATACTTTTTCACATATTATAGTCATTGTGCTTTGAGAGCATTCTTGAGTTTAGTGAGGAATTTGTTATGGGTAAAGGCTTTATTGTAAACTTACCAAGAGTAGTATTTTCTCTTGAGTAAATCGTTCTTCCTTAGGAAATGAATATTTTGGTTTTCAGTTAAACCAATGTAAAAGCTCATTTTAGGATTAGGATAAGTCTTTGTTTGGTTTGTGAGCTATTCCATTGAAAAAAATCTCTCTTTTGGGTTTTTGAAGAAAGTCGGGAGAAAAATCTTCATAATGGTTCTTGAGCTTAGCCTAGTTAACAATTATATTGTTCGAGATCAGACTGGTATAAAATCTCATTTGGTTTCTAAGTTTAACCTGTGTAAAAGCACGGTGGGTTTGAGATCAGTCCAGTAACAATATCAATTTAGTTTATGGTCATCCTGTGTAAAATCTTGGTTCGGTTCAGAGGGTAGATGATCAGTCACCATTTGTGGTATAGTTATTATCATTTTAATAGGTGAAAGTAGGCGAGTTATTCATATTTTTCATATAGTTTGAGTGGTTTATATGTCAGTTTCTTTAATTTTGTATTTATCTATGTTTTAATCATTCCTGGTATTTTTGATCTTTTTTGGAAGGTTAATGTGTTTTGTAGGTCGGAGGAAGTCAATGATATGGTTGGAAAAGGAACACGGAGAATTTTCAGAAAAATAGGAAAAGTCTATTTTTCAGCATGTTTTACAGCATGATATACGTGTGATATTTTGATCATAACTAGAGTGTCGTAACTCGGAATGACGTGGGACTAGCGAACAATGAAAGTTAACATCTAGGGCTATATCCCGGTATTGCCATATCCCGGTACGCGTATGATACGAGTTCCAATAGAAGGGAGGGAAAAATGAGCTTTTGCCCTTACATGTAACAGGGAAGGCATTACATGGAATGACATTCCTGGAACAGGGCATTACGAGTAACAGGGAAAGCATTACACAGAATGGCATGCCTAGAACATGGCATTATGAGTAACAGGGAAGACATTATGTGGAATGACATGCCTAGAACAAAGCATTACGCGTAACAGGAACGCATTACGCCTAATGAGGCCCTAAAACTCATGAAGCCTAAATGCGTCTATTTAACCCAGAAACATGATTTTTCGAGGGTTAGACGATTTTGGACGACAAAAACACGTTTTGAAGGCTGGAGAACTCATATTTTCAAGGCAGATTCATATTTTCAGGAGCTTTTTGCGATTGAAGATAAGTTCATCTAAAAATTTTGTAACGGAAACATTCTTTATCATGTTTTATTTTATTTTTATGAGTAGCTAAATCCCTCAATGCTAGGGGGTGTCCCTGATTCCGATTTGTAATAATTTTGAATCACTTTATGCAATAACAATAGTTTTTATTATAATTGATCTATTCTCATGATTATTCTTATTACTTTCTCTGTCGGATAAACGGTGTTTAATGTATGTGAAATAATTCGGCTGGACCGCCATTGTTCATGATTTGCTTGAGAATATATCATAGTAGATATCACCTAGGACTAGGGATACCCTATAATAACCGGTTTATTCTTGATATAATAATTCTTAACTTCATCTGTGATTTTCTATGGGCATAGTAATTGGGTTGAATGATTAAAGGTTTTCTTATTAAGGACTTAGGAGAAAACACCCTAAGAAACCGATAATCAATTATCTAAAATACATTGTTGCACTCTGAGATTAGAATCCTTACATGATTAAATCATACACTGTCCCTAGCATACTACTCATATCCGTTTTAACTGTGCACACACTTTATTTATTTTATTTGAAATTGCTTTCATAATTTCACCAAATTATCCCAAAAACCCCCAAGCTCTTATTTAGTTGAAATTAGTCCAGAACTATGTATCATCAAGCAGTCATTGAGATTTGACATTCGAGGAACATTCCCCATTATTAATACAGAGGCAAAATAGTACACTTACTTTTTTTCCGATCAAGTTTTTGGCGCCGCTGTCGGGGACTTCCAAAGATTATAGAGTTCATAGATTTATCTCAGTTAAAATTTTGTTGCTCTGCAACTAAAATTTTAAATTTCAGTTTTTTTTGTGTGGATATTTTTGGGTTATTATTAATCTTTTTCTAATTTATGTATGCGAGGAAAACTCTTAGCTGGTTTTATTTTTGATGCAGAACCATAAATATTTTTTCACGCTAAGCTGAGACAAGCTAGGAAAGCAAGGTTGGCCGCCTTTGAAGCAAAAATTTCTGACTCCGAACAAGAAATAGAGATTGAAGTTTCTGAGCACTCAGATATAGAATCTGCCAAAGAGAGAGAAGATCCAATTATGGTTGAACCACAAGAAAGTCTTATTGGGGATTACGGAGGAGAAAATTCCCTAATGGGACGTTTGACTATAGTTAATCAACCAGTTACTGTTCCAAATTTTCAGTTGCACCTAACAACCATCCGTCAACTTAAAAAGAGGCCTTTTATAGGAAAAATAAATGAAGACGCAAACAAACATCTGCAAAGGTTTTGTTACTATGAGCAGAAGAAGTTATACCACTAGTAAAGCCAACAGAAGAGAAAAATAAAAAAAGGCCAAACCGGTGATTAAGTTACCTTACCCTCAGAGAGTGACAAAGAAGGATCCAAAAGAGAAATACTTTGAGAAATTCATCACAATGTTCAAAATGTTAAAGATCAATATACCTTTCTTTGATGCACTCAAGCAAATTCCCATGTACCAAAAATTCATGAAAGAGGTAATCTCTATCATCAGGTAGGAGAATCCCAATCAAGCAGAAGGATCATCGATCTATCACAGTCCCATGCACTATAAAACATAGAACTTTCAAGACGGTACTTGTTGACTCGGGAGCTAGTGTGAGTCTGATGCCATTGTCAATCTATCAAAGGCTTGGTATTGGAAAAGTCAGTGATATAGGGGCAAATCTGAAATTTGCAGATCACTCCATAAAGAATGCATATGGAATAATGGAAGACGTACTAGCGACAATAGAGGAATTTAGTTTTCCCGTTGATTTTGTGATCATGGACATACATGAGGATAAAGAGACACCCATCATTTTGGGTCGACAACTCATGCAGACAAGTCGATGCAATCTCGACATAGAACATGGTACACTATCTTTAAAAGTATATGATGATGAAATAACCTTGAATATACTTGAAAACAGGAAGCTAGAGGTAGAAAAATAAAATCACTATCAAGTAGGCATGATCAGGACAAATGTGAAAGGCCAAAGTAACATGCCAACATCAGAAAAAGTCTCAAGAAGGCCATCTCAACTAGTATCACCTCAATTAGCCATTCCAAAAGCCATGAGAAAGAAGAGAAAATAATATCGAGGTATGGAAGTTGGAAGTGACTTATGGCACAAAGTAGCCTATATCTCTGGAAGAGGAGGTTTCTCGATTTTAAAAAAGACAAGCAATAAGGTGTGGAAGTTGAAGTACCCCCTATAACAGTGGGAAGGAGGCGTCAAGCTAATGTCAATAAATGAGCGTTGCTTGGAAGGCATCCCAAGGAAAGTATTCATAATTTTTATTTAATAGTTTCAACTTTATATTAATTTCTAAGTTTTGTTTGCTTTAAGTTGGTTTATTTTTGGTTGTTTACTTTCATCTAGTAATATGATAATGGTAGCTTTAGTGGTTGTGTGAAAAGTACCCAAACGGAAAGCATGTGTGACCTCTATGCATCTTAAATCGCCAAAATATTTTTTTATATACTTCTAAATGATCTGATTGGTTTAATTAAGTTGGACTGAAAGTTGAGCAGGTTTACCACAACTGATTGAGAAGCCACTTCGAACAAGAGGTACTGCGGAGGTTGTCAGCTCTACCCAACATGGTGAGAGCAGGAAAAGCCAAACACAATGTACATCATAAGAAAGCATTCAGGTATGTCTTTATCATTCAGAACTTGTGTACGTTCTTTTCTGATTTTGGTTGCATAATTACACACACTAAGGCACTTTTTTTTACCCGGAGCCTTTCTAGCCATCCTTTTTATTATTATCCATTGTTAACCCCCTTAGAGCCTTTACACATTTGTTTGTTTTAAAAACCACATCATACTAACCCATGGCCCAAACACTTCCCCACCATGTTCACAGTATTTATGTGAGTTATCAAATCTATGTCCATTCTAAGTTTGGGGTTGTTGTTGGGATAACAACCATTAAGTTTGGGGTAAATATGCAACACTAGTAAAAATGAGGGCACCTGATGATTGAAAAAAAAGAGAAGAAAAGAAACGATGAAAATTTGAAAAATCAATTTGAAAAAAAAGTAAAAGAAAAACAATCATCAAGGTACTCGAAAGAAGGATAAGTCGGTGGCTGTTAAAAATAAAGACAAATCCAAAAGTGGGTTCCTCGACAACAGTTGATCCTAAAGGACGGGGGCAAGAAATAATTCCATCATTAATCTATCAGAATGAGCATAGTGAAGATAACAATCATATTGACTATGAACCTTAGCTTACTTTTCCAAAATTATCCCACCTTAACCTTAGCCCTGTTACAACCATAAAGACCTCAAAGAGTGTATGTATCATGCACCTTGATATCAAAAAGAGAATTATTCAATCCTATGATATGGTATTGCGTACTATGAATTTTGAGTGTAAAACACATTAACACCCGAGACATTTGGCGAGAGTGTGAATAAAGCTGATAGGTGAAACAGTACTTTCAAGTGAAGGTGTGGCCAATCAATTGACCTTGGTAATCCAGCAAAAAACCGAAGGTAGCAACAAATGAGAGTCGTGGAAGATCTTAGAGGTATTGTGGTACGTGAAAAGTTTTTTTCTTTTCTTTCATTTAGGAGTGACATGAGTTCTTTGTACTTAAAGTTGCTTGAGGACAAACAAAAAGCTAAGTTTGGGGTTGTGATCAGTCACCATTTGTGATATAGTTATTATCATTTTAACAGGTAAGAGTAGGCGAGTTATTCTCATTTTTCATATAGTTTGAGTGGTTTATATGTCAGTTTCTTTAATTTAGTATTTATCTATGTTTTAAGTATTCCTGGTATTTTTGATATTTTTTGGAAGATTAATGTGTTTTGTAGGTCAGAGGAAGTCAATTATATGGTTGGAAAAGGAGTACGGAGAATTTTCAGAAAATTTGGAAAAGTTTATTTTTCAACATGTTTTACAGCATGATATACGTTTGGTATTTTGATCATAACTAGAGTATTGCAAATTAGAATAACATGGGACCGGTGGAAAATGACAGTTAACATCAAGGGATATAAATTTCATGAAGACATCAAAGGCTAGTTCGTAATTTTCTGTCCGTACGCGTAATTCCAATCCATTACACGTATTGCATCATCCTCGTACGCGTATGATAAGAGTTCCAACAGAAGGGAGGGAAAATGTGCTTCTCCCCTTTCACGTAAATGGGAAGGTATTTTGCGGAACGACATGCCTGGAACAGGGCATTACGAGTAACACGGAAAGTATTACGCGGAATGACATGTCTGGAACAGGGTACTACAAGTAATAGGGAAGGCATTACGCGAAAAGAAATGCCTGGAACAGAGCATTACGCGTAACAGGAAGGCATTACGCGTAATAAGGCCTAAAAAACTCAGGAAGCCCAAAACGTGTCTATTTAACCTGGAAACACGATTTTTCTAGGATTGGACGATTTTGGACGGCAAAAACACGTTTTGAAGGCTAGAGAACTCAAATTTTCAAGGTGGATTCATTTTTTCAGGAGCTTTTTGCGATTGAAGATAAATTCATCTAAAAAAAATGTAATGGAAACATTCTTTATCATGTTTTATTTTATTTTTATGAGTAGTTAAACCCCTCAATGCTAGGGGTGTCCCTGATTCCAATTTGTAATGATTTTGAATCAGTTAATGCAATAACAATAATTTTTATTATAATTGATTTATTCTCATGATTGTTCTTATTACTTTCGTTGTCGGACATACATAGTTTGATGTATGTGAAATAATTAGACTGGACCGCCATTGTTCATGATTTTCTTGAGAATATATCATAGTAGACACCACCTAGGACTAGGGATACCCTATAGTAACCAGATTATTTTTTATATAATAATTATTAACTTCACCTGTGATTTTCTATGGACATAGTAATTGGGATGAATGATTAAAGGTTTTCTCATTAAGGAATTAGGAGGAAACACCCTTAGGAACCGGTAATCAATTATCTAAAATGCGTTGTTGCACTGTGAGATCGGAATCGTTATATGATTGAATCATACACTATCCCTTGCATACTACTCATATTTTTTTAACCATGCATGCACTTTATTCATTTTATTTGCAATTGCTTTCATAATTTCACCAAATTATCCCAAAACCCCTTAAGCTTTTGTTTAGTTGAAATGAATCAAGAACTTTGTATCATCAAAGTCCTTGAGATCGACATTCGAGGAACTTTCCTCATTATTACTATAGAGGCGAAATAGTACACTTACTATTTTTCCAATTAGTAGCCAACTCAAAACTCCATATTGGTTCGGGATCAGCATATGCAAAAGTTGTGTATGGCGAGAAAACTAGTCATTTCAAGCTTGTTTGTTGTTTGGTGAGAAGACTAACCGCTTCAATCAAGTTAGTTGTTTGGAGACTAACCACTTCAAACATTGTTCACTATTTGGTTAGAAGTCAACCTAAAATATCATTTCCTTGTATAAAGGGATTCGTAGGCTTAACCTTCTAAAAGCTCTCAAGCATTAGTAGATACTCTCAAGATAAATTCTTGGGGAGAGGAGTAGATCACTTCTTTAAGACCAAACCTCTATAAATCTTCAGTGTTATCTCTTTTACCTTATATATTTTATTTTCCACTTATTTTCTTTACTTAAAATATCTGATACTTATCTAAAAGTTTTTGTTAAATGTTCTTAAATGCTAATTTAAAAAATAATTTTTTAATCCAGTCAGGGCATTATGATGTGATTTTCTTTGGAGAAGGTCACGCTAATGGCCATTGTGTACCAGAGAGATACATTGATGAAGTGCATTATATGGGAAATTAACAAGAGTCATATCCTTACTCCAGCAATGAGCTCGAAAATTGAAGCATCCAACAAGAACATTGAAGCATCCATGAAGAATCTTGAAAATAAAAATTGCACAATTATCTAAATAAGTAGCACCTCAATCAAATGGAGTTTTAATAGAAATACATTGGATAATCCTATGAATGAAAAAGTTAAGAGAAGTCGAAAATGACTAGGAAATCGTCGATGAAGGAGGAGTTGAAAAAGAATAAGAAGAAGAAAAATGCATGCCATCAGATGAAAAAACTGAATCAAGAATAGAGGAATTTGAGTTGAAAAATAGATATGAGAAAAGATCATGAATGCAAAGTGAGAATGATCTAGTTTTGAATGAAGCTTCAAACTCAACATTTTGTTTAGATGTAGATATCCAACAAGAAAATATTCAACAAAAGCATGACCCTAAAGAGTATTTTAGCAACAAGGTAGATGAAATAAAATAAATTGATAAAGTATTGGATGTTATTTATGTATTATTTTCTATTATCAAGATGAAGAATATATGGTAGAAACATCGTAAATACCTCAAGTGGTTGGGATTCCTACCAAGCAAAAGGAAGAATAAAGATGGTGTGTTTCTTGTGCCATATATGCTGCAATAACAGAGAATCAAATGGTCATTCTAAGGACCTAAAATAAGCACTGTGTGGGAGACAACCAACCAGTTTATATTATTTCTTTTTGTTTTGTTTTTTATTTAAATTTTTAATTTCAATTTTTAGTACATATGTTTTCCCTATTTGTAAAATGCTTGTTCTTTATTTAACGGGTGAATTTTTTTCAGTTGTGTTCTTCAGTTCAATATGATGTTTTACTAATGACAAAAAGAATAAATATAAAAGTAAAGAAAAATAAAATAAATGAAGATTGAGAAAGTATGAAGAAGAGTAGTATTTAACAATCTTATACTCAACCATCAGATACGTTAACAAGCATGGCTTAAGCCAAATAATTCAAATATTTACCTTCTTTCTTGTATGAGTGCCTATATGATTGCTCATCTACTAGAATTTTCTCTATTTCTGAATTGTTGTATATCTATTTGATTACACACTAAGACAAGTTGCTTGTTTTAATTTAGACGTTTCTTAGCTGTACCAAAAAAGAAATGTTATTCGTTGTTAAACCCTTTGAGTCTGAGCCATTTATTTATGTGACTTAGCCACATATTTAGTAGAGTGACTTGAAATATAAATCTTTCCATCCTCTCCTTAGAGTTAGGTAGATTGTTAATTTTCTATGTTTTTTCATGATACAAGAAAAAAACTAAGTTTAAGGTTGATTCTGGAATAAACTACAATTTAAGTGTGAGGTTGGGGTACTCGAATCTAAGAATCGAAAAAGTGTCTATGAAAAAATGAATAGAAGCTAGAAAAATTGTTATAATGTTAAAAACTTGAAGATTATAAAAAAAGAGAAAAAAATAGTGGAAATTCTAGTACCCATGAGTTAAAACAACATAATATAATGTAAGGTTGGTGTGAAAATAAGAAGGTGTCATCTATTTAACTCCATGAAATTTAACCTTCTGGCCAAATATATCCCACCTAGACATAAGCCATGTTACAATCTATGAAAGTCCTCAAAAGCATGTGTTCGAGTCGAAAGTGGCATATTTTTTAGAAACCTTGCAAATTCACATGTTTGATGTCAATTATATGTGAATGTGTTTTGACCATATTGTTTCAATAAGAGTGAACTATGAGATTGAGAGTAGGTTAAGTATACAAAAAGTTGCAAAAAATATTTTTCTATTATGCTAAATTAAAGCAAGGAACAAAAGTGATAACTAGACAATAATTGGTGTCTATCATTTATTTGGTAAGTATACAATTATAAGAAAGACCACGGTTATGAATGAGTTTCTTGTGTACAAGTAACAATGTAAGTTTGGGATTATGATGACACTCTGCCATCAAGTAACTTTTATAAGCATTTGTAGTTGTTTTTATTAGTTTTTGGTTAATTATGTTTAAGTTTTATAAAGAAATGAGAAGAAAATGAAGAAAATTAAGAAGTGAATAAACAAAGCAAAAAGATGAAAAAGTGAGGAAATTGTGAAGAAAATAACATTTTCAGCATAATTTACATCATGACATCTGTATAGTAATGTGATCATATCTAGAGTTTCGTAATTCCAATTAACACGAGAGTTTTTGAAAATGAAGGCTAACAAAAAGCTCTACATTTTGGAAAAATTGTGTGTGCAACAAAAAACATCATATGAGTGATTTGTACCTTTTCTGACGCGTTTTTACTTCTTTAGAAGGGAAAAAGATAGTGGAAAAGGGTTGGACTTTTTTGTGCATAATATTGATGATGAAGCAATTTCTGGAGCTCTAGAGAGAATATTTTCATAGATGGAAGCCAAACTCTAACCATATATTAATGTATTGTTTCTTTATCACTTCAATTATGATTCCTATTAGTATGATTAGTTAAGTTTTAATGATTAGGACTTAGGAGATGAACCTATTTTGATTTGTTGAGACATATGACTAGTTTTGTATTATTTGCATTAATTGATATTGTAACTTATATTCAGTTACTTTTTCGTGTAATGCCTTTTATGTGTTGATGAACTCACAAATTGAATCTATGTTTGTAGTGATTATTGACCCTAACTCGATAAACTTGAACCAAATTAATTGTTCAACTATATAATTGATATAGGGATAAACACTTATTAGTGATGGCTGAGGAATTAGCGAACATAATTTGTTTATTTTTACCATTCAACTAACATAAGGGATTAGAGATTTGCAGTTTAAATTAGCGAGTTATACACCAAGAATTGTGTATAACGACCTTGTTAATTTGTCGTACCTCTGTGAAATCAATTTTAGACAAATAAATATAGTCATCAACATTGAGACTTAGGAGATTTGAATAAAACTTAATCACTATTAATCTGATTAAGTTTTCTAACAATTTTATTTACGATTTTATTTTATCTAAACAAATCTAAAACCCCTATTTTACTTTCTATAGGACGCGGATCGCTTTGTTAAAATAAAACAATCTTTGTGGACACAAACTTAAAAAAATTATTATTTCGATAACATTTAATACACTTGCTAAATTGTCTTCAGTTGTTCAAAGCAATGTCATGAGAATGGTTTATGACAAGACATAGAGGACACCTAGATTATTGTTGGTTGGACTGGAGCTCTAATTAGTTTGTGTGTATTTCGAAGAAATGTGTGTTGTGGGCATTCTGTTGTAAGCAGTTAGATTTTTTATTGATTGTCTTTAGCTACTATTGTGTTTGAATTGTCTCATAATTATAATATGAGTTGATTATCCCTTGCACTCCTCATATAATATTTAATTGCTTATATAAAAAAATTATATATGATCAATTTATCATATTATATATATAAACCATCTTAATTAATTGCAAGAGATTATTAAAATTATCAAACTACTAAAAAATTTAACTTTAAATTATTAAGTAATTATGCATATCAGTAATTTGACAACTAAATAGTATAAATAATAATACAATTAGGTTTTTCCTCTCTAATTAGTGTACCTATTTGTCACATCTCAAAAAATATGATCCTTTGTGATGGTCACGAAAAAAATGATTTGAAAAGAGTCACTGTAGCGATAAATTCATGACCATTGAATTATGGATTAACTCAACGTCAATAAAACCAGAGTCGCCGTCGTACTTTTATTGTTTCTAAAGGAAAGGGGTAAAAGTACGAACAAAACCCAAAGATAAGAAGTTTTCAAATTAAAACTAATAAAATGTAAGAGATTATAGCTAAGGGGGTTGGATACACAGAGGGAAGGTATTAGCACCTAAAGTATCCTAGGCACTCCTAGGTGTAGCACCTCAAATTTGCACCTCCCATTTGTATATACATTTCATGTTTAGGTCATTAACATTGCATTATCATTTGCATAGTCCATCATGTCATCAGGCAAGACTGGTCAGGAGATTCAACTATGCAAGCAAGCAAGAGGATTGTCCATGAGATCAAAGCCCTAGGGTTGGTGCAATGAGTTCACATGATTCAAGAATCATTTTGAAGTGGTTTGGCCAAGTATTGGAGGCTGAGAGATCACCAGTCCATGTGCAAATCATCTGAGACCTTGAAAATTCAACAAAAGTCAACTGTCAATTCAACTATGGATTTGGAGGTGGGAAGTGGTTAGAGATGCCTCATTCATGTGCAAACAAGTCTCATTTGACATGTCAAACATCAACATTGAAGAATTTGAGGTCAGATCAAGACTTTCCAAAAATAGCAGGTGACCTGTAATTTGAACTTTCCAAAAATGGAAATGTTTTGGACCAACTTCAACTCAAGATTACATCATCAAGAAAGCTTCAAATTAAATTTTGTCCAACATGAAAGTTGAAGATACTTCTCTCCCATTTCCAAAAAGTCCAAGATCATGAATTTCTCATGTGTGGTCGAGGAGATATGGTTCAATCATGGCAAAGTGTGGTTTAAACTTCAAATGAGCATAACTTTCAAACCAAACCTCCAATTTGAGTGGTTCTTTTTGCATATTGATCCTTATAACATGTATTTTCCAAGCATATCATCATTTGACATGAAATCTCATTTGCATGGCTTTGGTTCATTCATGAAGATTTTGGGAAGAAATTGCATAAACTCATTTTGGTTGAACATATGCATACCAAACCAATTCCAACATGTGCATGAACTCATTTTTAGGCATTTTTGACCTTGAACATGCACTGTTCACGTGCATGAGGGTGCATGGAGTAGAAAATTCATTTTTTGCATTTACACCACAAAGTGATTAACTTCATTTGCATTTGCCCTAAACACTTCCTAAACATGATTAGCATGAAGTATATATGCTTAATCATAACTGTTTTCAGGAGGGAGAACATTCTAGATCTAGATTCAACCAAATTCTCCAAATTTTTCTCTCACTTTGTTAAATGTTCTTAAATGCTGATTTAAAAAATAATTTTTTAATCCAGTCAGGGCATTATGATGTGATTTTCTTTGGAGAAGGTCACGCTAATGGCTATTGTGTACCAGAGAGATACATTGATGAGGTGCATTATATGGGAAATTAACAAGAGTCATATCCTTACTCCAGCAATGAGCTCGAAAATTGAAGCATCCAACAAGAACATTGAAGCATCCATGAAGAATCTTGAAAATAAAAATTGCACAATTATCTAAATAAGTAGCACCTCAATCAAATGGAAGTTTTAATAGAAATACATTGGATAATCCTATGAATGAAAAAGTTAAGAGAAGTCGAAAATGACTAGGAAATCGTCGATGAAGGAGGAGTTGAAAAAGAACAAGAAGAAGAAAAATGCATGCCATCAGATGAAAAAACTGAATCAAGAATAGAGGAATTTGAGTTGAAAAATAGATATGAGAAAAGATCATGAATACAAAGTGAGAATGATCTAGTTTTGAATGAAGCTTCAAACTCAACATTTTGTTTAGATGTAGATATCCAACAAGAAAATATTCAACAAAAGCATGACCCTAAAGAGTATTTTAGCAACAAGGTAGATGAAATAAAATAAATTGATAAAGTATTGGATGTTATTTATGTATTATTTTCTATTATCAAGATGAAGAATATATGGTAGAAACATCATAAATACCTCAAGTGGTCAAGATTCCTACCAAGCAAAAGGAAGAATAAAGATGGTGTGTTTCTTGTGCCATATATGCTGCAATAACAGAGAATCAAATGGTCATTCTAAGGACCTAAAATAAGCACTGTGTGGGAGACAACCAACCAGTTTATATTATTTCTTTTTGTTTTGTTTTTTATTTAAATTTTTAATTTCAATTTTTAGTACATATGTTTTCCGTATTTGTAAAATGCTTGTTCTTTATTTAACGGGTGAATTTTTTTCAGTTGTGTTCTTCAGTTCAATATGATGTTTTACTAATGACAAAAAGAATAAATATAAAAGTAAAGAAAAATAAAATAAATGAAGATTGAGAAAGTATGAAGAAGAGTAGTATTTAACAATCTTATACTCAACCATCAGATACGTCAACAAGCATGGCTTAGGCCAAATAATTCAAATATTTACCTTCTTTCTTGTATGAGTGCCTATATGATTGCTCATCTACTAGAATTTTCTCTATTTCTGAATTGTTGTATATCTATTTGATTACACACTAAGACAAGTTGCTTGTTTTAATTTAGAAGTTTCTTAGGTGTACCAAAAAAGAAATTTTATCCGTTGTTAAACCCTTTGAGTCTGAGCCATTTATTTATGTGACTTAGCCACATATTTAGTAGAGTGACTTGAAATATAAATCTTTCCATCCTCTCCTTAGAGTTAGGTAGATTGTTAGTTTTCTATGTTTTTTCATGATACAAGAAAAAAAACTAAGTTTGAGGTTGATTCTGGAATAAGCTACAATTTAAGTGTGAGGTTGGGGTACTCGAATCTAAGAATCAAAAAAGTGTCTATGAAAAAATGAATAGAAGCTAGAAAAATTGTTATAATGTTAAAAACTTGAAGATTATAAAAAAAGAGAAAAAAATAGTGGAAATTCTAGTACCCATGAGTTAAAACAACATAATATAATGTAAGGATGGTGTGAAAATAAGAAGGTGTCATGTATTTAACTCCATGAAATTTAACCTTCTGGCCAAATATATCCCACCTAGACATAAGCCATGTTACAATCTATGAAAGTCCTCAAAAGCATGTGTTCGAGTCGAAAGTGGCATATTTTTTAGAAACCTTTCAAATTCACATGTTTGATGTCAATTATATGTGAATGTGTTTTGACCATATTGTTTCAATAAGAGTGAACTATGAGATTGAGAGTAGGTTAAGTATACAAAAAGTTGCAAAAAATATTTTTCTATTATGCTAAGTTAAAGCAAGGAACAAAAGTGATAACTAGACAATAGTTGGTGTCTATCATTTATTTGGTAAGTATACAATTATAAGAAAGACCACGGTTATGAATGAGTTTCTTGTGTACAAGTAACAATGTAAGTTTGGGATTATGATGACACTCTGCCATCAAGTAACTTTTATAAGCATTTGTAGTTGTTTTTATTAGTTTTTGGTTAATTATGTTTAAGTTTTATAAAGAAATGAGAAGAAAGTGAAGAAAATTAAGAAGTGAATAAACAAAGCAAAAAGATGAAAAAGTGAGGAAATTGTGAAGAAAATAACATTTTCAGCATAATTTACATCATGACATCAGTATAGTAATGTGATCATATCTAGAGTTTCGTAATTCCAATTAACACGAGAGTTTTTGAAAATGAAGGCTAACAAAAAGCTCTACATTTTGGAAAAATTGTGTGTGCAACAAAAAACATCATATGAGTGATTTGTACCTTTTCTGACGCGTTTTTACTTCTTTAGAAGGGAAAAAGATAGTGGAAAAGGGTTGGACTTTTTTGTGCATAATATTGATGATGAAGCAATTTCTGGAGCTCTAGAGAGAATATTTTCATAGATGGAAGCCAAACTCTAACCATATATTAATGTATTGTTTCTTTATCACTTCAATTATGATTCCTATTAGTATGATTAGTTAAGTTTTAATGATTAGGACTTAGGAGATGAACCTATTTTGATTTGTTGAGACATATGACTAGTTTTGTATTATTTGCATTAATTGATATTGTAATTTATATTCAGTTACTTTTTCGTGTAATGCCTTTTATGTGTCGATGAACTTGAACCAAATTAATTCTTCAACTATATAATTGATTTAGGGATAAACACTTATTAGTGATGGCTGAGGAATTAGCGAACATAATTTGTTTATTTTTACCATTCAACTAACATAAGGGATTAGAGATTTGCAGTTTAAATTAGTGAGTTATACACCAAGAATTGTGTATAACGACCTTGTTAATTCGTCATACCTCTGTGAAATCAATTTTAGACAAATAAATATAGTCATCAACATTGATACTTAGGAGATTTGAATAAAACTTAATCATTATTAATCTGATTAAGTTTTCTAACAATTTTATTTACGATTTTATTTTATCTAAAAAAATCTAAAACCCCCATTTTACTTTCTATAGGACGCGGATCGCTTTGTTAAAATAAAACAATCTTTGTGGACACAAACTTAAAAAAATTATTATTTCGATAACATTTAATACACTTGCTAAATTGTCTTCAGTTGTTCAAAGCAATGTCATGAGAATGGTTTATGACAAGACATAGAGGACACCTAGATTATTGTTGGTTGGACTGGAGCTCTAATTAGTTTGTGTGTATTTCGAAGAAATGTGTGTTGTGGGCATTCTGTTGTAAGCATTTAGATTTTTTATTGATTGTCTTTAGCTACTATTGTGTTTGAATTGTCTCATAATTATAATATGAGTTGATTATCCCTTGCACTCCTCATATAATATTTAATTGCTTATATAAAAAAATTATATATGATCAATTTATCATATTATATATATAAACCATCTTAATTAATTGCAAGAGATTATTAAAATTATCAAACTACTAAAAAATTTAACTTTCAATTATTAGGTAATTATGCATATCAGTAATTTGACAACTAAATAGTATAAATAATAACACAATTAGGTTTTTCCTCTCTAATTAATGTACCTATTTGTCACATCTCAAAAAATACGATCCTTTCTGATGGTCACGAAAAAAATGATTTGAACAGAGTCACTGTAGCGATAAATTCATGACCATTGAATTATGGATTAACTCAACGTCAATAAAACCAGAGTCGCCATCGTACTTTTATTGTTTCCAAAGGAAAAGGGTAAAAGTACAAACAAAACCCAAAGATAAGAAGTTTTCAAATTAAAACTAATAAAATGTAAGAGATTATAGCTAAGGGGGTTGGATACACAGAGGGAAGGTATTAGCACCCAAAGTATCCTAGGCACTCCTAGGTGTAGAACCTCAAATTTGCACCTCCCATTTGTATATACATTTCATGTTTAGGTCATTAACATTGCATTATCATTTGCATAGTCCATCATGTCATCAGGCAAGACTGGTCAGGAGATTCAACTGTGCAAGCAAGCAAGAGCATTGTCCATGAGATCAAAGCCCTAGGGTTGGTGCAATGAGTTCACATGATTCAAGAATCATTTTGAAGTGGTTTGGCCAAGTATTGGAGGCTCAGAGATCAGTCCATGTGCAAATCATCTGAGACCTTGAAAAGTCAACAAAAGTCAACTGTCAATTCAACTATGGATTTGGAGGTGGGAAGTGGTTAGAGATGCCTCATTCATGTGCAAACAAGTCTCATTTGACATGTCAAACATCAACATTGAAGAATTTGAGGTCAGATCAAGACTTTCCAAAAATAGCAGGTGAACTGTAATTTGAACTTTCCAAAAATGGAAATGTTTTGGACCAACTTCAACTCAATATTACATCATCAAGAAAGCTTCAAATGAAATTTTGTCCAACATGAAAGTTGAATATATTTCTCTCCCATTTCCAAAAAGTCCAAGATCATGAATTTCTCATGTGTGGTTGAGGAGATATGGTTCAATCATGGCAAAGTGTGGTTTAAACTTCAAATGAGCATAACTTTCAAACCAAACCTCCAATTTGAGTGGTTCTTTTTGCATATTGATCCTTATAACATGTATTTTCCAAGCATATCATCATTTGATATGAAATCTCATTTGCATGGCATTGGTTCATTCATGAAGATTTTGGGAAGAAATTGCATAAACTCATTTTGGTTGAACATATGCATACCAAACCAATTCCAACATGTGCATGAACTCATTTTTAGGAATTTTTGACCTTGAACATGCACTGTTCACGTGCATGAGGGTGCATGGAGTAGAAAATTCATTTTTTGCATTTACACCACAAAGTGATTAACTTCATTTGCATTTGCCCTATACACTTCCTAAACATGATTAGCATGAAGTATATATGCTTAATCATAATTGTTTTCAAGAGGGAGAACATTCTAGATCTAGATTCAACCAAATTCTCCAAATTTTTCTCTCACTTTTTTCCAAAAATTCTTCAAACACAATCACTTTCTCTTGCTTAATTCATCATCATGAAGTGTTGTTGAGCACATTTGGACCAAGATTCAAGAGAAATCGTGGTTGTATTGTTCATGTTCATAGCTTGGAGCATCCATGACAATTGAAGATTGAGTAAGATTCGTGTGCATTCAAGCTTCCAGTTCATCATCATTTACTTCCCTAAGCACATTGGAGAAGGATTGAAGCATTGCCAAGCTTTGTAACACGTGATTCCAGCTGCTGTTCATCAAGAGGTTACATTTTCGACCTCTTTAATTTTGCAAATCATTATGCTAGTTGTGTAGTTCATAGATTGGTGGAAATTCTGGAACAAAAATGGAGTGATTTGGTGCTGTATTTGTAAAGATCCATGCATTTGAAGTTTTGATGTAGATTTTTCATTCCTTCGATCCATGCGTGTTTATGTGTTTTTTTCATGAAATGTTTATGGATCTTGATTGTATGTTGCATGATGATTCGAATGCTGCGTTTGATTTTCATTTCTGGAGCATTTGGCAAAAATCTGGAAAAATTGGATGAAGAGCTTCATGATCTTCATCGTGTTCTTCATTTTCCAGTTTTGCTGGAGATTTTCCTGCGAATTTTGTTACAAAACGCATAAGATTTCCTGCGGATTGCATGCATATTACCTGCGGATTTTTTGAATCCAGGCATGAGTGCGCGTTAGGGTTTCATGATTAAACTACGTCATTTTGGTATTTGGCGCGCAGGTAGTTTCAAATATGGTGATGGTTCGAACCTGGCTGGAGCCATTTCTTCATTGTCTTGCATTTTTCCATGTTCCTTCACATTTGTTTCATAAATCATCTTTCAAATTTTTTCTGAACTTCCAAAATTCACAATAAATTGAAAACTTATCCAAATTCATCCCAATTTTTTGCATCATGATCCTTATCTTGTCTAATATTTTTTTATCATTAATTTCAAAATTGTGCCTGGCCTGGAAAATATTTTGTCTAAGGAGTTTGAATACATGTCCATATTTGACCTTGCCTTGTTTATCATGTTGTGAAATGTTGGTCTTTGATCCAATGAATGTGAAATTTTGCATGCTATAACTAGACACATTGCTTGACATTTTGGTGTTGATTTGGTATTTTTATCAATTGTCATTTCTGTTTTATGATCATGTTAAGTTGGTGTGACAATTTGTGTCACACCTTTGCTTGTCCAACTTGTATGATGTGTTTGCCATGCCAAATGATCTCCAATTGTCCTGGTTTTCTGTATGATGCATGTTATGGATGTTGTGAGTGCTCATGAATTTTGTTGGAATTATTTGAATCATTTCTGATTTAATTGAGATTTTTCATTCTGGTTGGTCACATTTGAGCTTTAAAATTGCCTTGAACTTCAATTGATCATGAAATGCTTTTGGTTAATGATATTGATATGATACCTTTTGGAATGTGTCAAGATGTGTTTGAAGTTGATTGATGTTAAATTTCATGTTCTGTTTTGAATGTTTGACCTACTTTTGACCCTAGGCTTTGACCTAGTGGTTTGGACTCACTGTTTGGATTGTGGATTTCAGGTTAAGAAGCATATTGCCATGGTTGGAATGGTTCACTCATTTGAGTTGAATAGTTGATTGATGTTGGCTAATATTGAGTTGTTTTGTAGGTTTTGAGAGCAAGTTGCCCAATGGCTTGTGCCTTGCACATTGTTGCCTGATGCTTTGACTATATGTCTGATTGTGTGATTGACTGTTGTCTGTCTGTTTGTTTGACTTGTAAGCTGATTGGTTTAGTTTTTTTTTCAGGTACCTAAGTTGCTTTGAGTTCTTTTGAACTTGCTTTTGCTTTGCTTGGTTGCTTAACCACTTAGGTATGATTTCTCTGACTTCATGTAGTCTGGAAGACCTGTCCTGTTATGTGGGCAGGCACCTGTCTGAAGCCCTCCTTAAGAGGCAATGCTTGTGTTTGTTTATCTTTGTGCCAAGCAGGCAATTGGTAGATAAAAGAGATGTGTAATCCATCTCCTGTTACTCAGTGTGTCATTCACCCTGCTCACACACCTTGTGTTGATGCATTGTGGATAATAGCCCAAGATCTTTGTTGTGTCAGTCACTTGTGGAGAAGAGTTCCTACATTCTGAACTCCCACACATGCTATTTTGAGTCAAGCTCTCCCAAGCCAGGGATAAGAGCTGTGAGGTATTACCCTCACTTCCCTTTTCATCTGCTTCACCCTAACTCTCAATGTTAGGGTTAAGAGCTAACTACACCCGATTCCAGTTGGCTTGTGTTTCACAGCCTAACCTTGTATGAGCCCATTTGTTTGCATATAGTGTGTGTGCTTGCTTGTTGTGCTTGTATGACTTTGCTTGTGCTGTTTAGGATAGCTTGCTCCCTGTGCAAGTTAGATAGAAACCTTAACATAGGGATGGTATGCATGATAACTTCTAGGCTCGAGTCGTAGTCTCCCTAGTAGTTTGTGTCTCCCTTTGTATCTGGTTTGGCTAGTCCTTTTTCCCTGCGTAGGGGAACTACGTCGCCCTGATCCTCATACCAGATGAGGTACGTAGGCAGGAGATGAGCTGATCTCTCCGGGCAACCTTTTTCTTTTTCAACCCTTTGTGTGTGTTTGGAGTCTGACGTAAGTCCAGCGATTGGCAGTTGGTTTCCTGTGTCTTGTTTGCTTGTCGGAGTCTGACGTAAGTCCAGTGATTGGCAGTTGGTTTCCTGTGTGTGTGTTTGTTGGTTCGGAGTCTGATGTAAGTCCAGCGATTGGCATTCGGTTTCCATGTTTGCCTGTTTTGTGTGGAGTCTGACGTAAGTCCAGCGATTGGCAGTCGGTTTCCTGTGTGGTTTTGTTTGGCGTGCGTTAGCCGAGCAACGACTGCTCTGATTCTTCTCTGGTTAGAGAAGATACGTATGCATAGGATGCGACATCCTAGCGAGCACGTTTTTCCTTGTCCCGAACTACGTCGACTCTGATGTCCGTGCCTGACAGACTACGTAGGCCCAGGATGCGATATCCTGCCGAGTTAGTTTCTCTTGTCTTTCTGTGTGTTCCTTCCAGCCTTGTGTGCAGTTTGTGATCAGTTTTTAGCAACCTTATCCTTTCTTTTGTGCGTGGATCCCGTCGAGTACGACGGATGCGTAGGGGTGCTAATACCTTCCCTTCGCATAACCGACTCCCGATCCCATCTTTCTCTGGTCGCGAGACCATTCCTTTCCAGGTTTACTTCGAGCATTTCCTTTCCCTCTTTTGGGATAAATAACGCACGGTGGCGGCTCTGGTGTTTCGTTTTCCCGCCGGTTTTTTCGCGTAATGCGACACTAGGGAGCCCTTTTTTGTGTACAAGTGTTTTAGTTGAAAATGATGTTTGATAAAAAAGGAATGAGGGGATGAGAAAAGAATTCATTAATTATATTTTTTGTGTTTGACAAGACCTTCGGTTTTATGCCTATGTACCAACATAATATGAGGGATCAAAACCTCGTAGTTCATGGTAAAAATTTCAAAGAAATGGATGGATTGATTTTAACAAAAGTTTAAAGATATTTTGTTATCAAAGGGAGAATACTCAACCAAACATCCACCAATAATGAATGCTTTACAACATTTAAAAGGGAGGTCTCTATCTTGGATTCAATCAAGAAGTATGCCACTAACCCCTAATAAATGGAACGACTTATAATCAAATATCATGAAAATGGGAGAATTATATCTCAAATAAAGATAACTCAAATCTAAATGATTTCTTTTGAAAAGGTTAAAAGAAAAAGTCACAAAATGGCCAAAAGTTTTAGATGAGATTGTTAGTTCTTTTTGTCTTTTGAAATTAAAGTCAATATGATTAAGTTTACTTACAATTTTGATTAAGAAAATATTTGAAAATTCAATGGCATAAGGCCAAGGATTCTACTCACTCAAACAAGTCTATGTTTAAAATACCAAGCAAGGAAGGTTTTGAAATGAGGGAGAGATTTTGAAATTAAAGAAGTCGGAGGAGATGAAGGGACTATCCTAGATAAAAAATTAAAAGTTTAGAGTTGAAAATATCTGACCAATGGGATGCAATCCATAAGACAAGAAGGTCATATAGAAACTTATTTCCTTTGGACTTTTAAGCAAGCAATAAGCATAACCACCCAATCATTCAATATGAAGATGAAATATTCCTTATGGAAAACTCATAGAAACAATCATCAGATGAAAACAACAAGATCAAAATAACAACTTAAGCACAAATACAAAGTAACATATAAACCATTAGGGGAAGTTCTAGGCTTGTCTTAGATGAATGGCATTGGCCAAGATAACTCAATCTCAAATAATGGCATTGGCCAATATAACTCAGTGTCAAATAATGGCATTGGCCAAGTCCTTCAAAGCATAGGGAAGTTGCCAATTCTAAGTTCACGAGGTCAGGTTCAGTCAAAGGTAGAGGTCCAACAGTCCACCAACATATATTTTTAGGGTTTTTGTTATTATTAGGTATTTTAAGGTCCTAAGACCCCAAACATAACAAAATCACAAGTACACAATATATACAAGCACACGAATATGGCTCAAGTGAGCAACGTGGAGACGACTGAAACATAAACAAGTTGCATGAAATGTAAATGGAAATGAATGATAAAGGTACTAAAACTTAAATTGAATTAAGTAAATGACATTAAACATAAAGAAATAATAAAGGGATGTTAGTGAAATGTTAGTGAAGGATTCAATTGTTCAATTCATTCTTTGGAGAACACCTAACCATAAAGACATGAACCAAGACATAATCTATAATAAGGGCCCCAACTTGGATAAATCAACAAGTATGCCACTAGCTCTCATAAATATAAAAAATGTTAAGTCTTCACACAATACCATAAGGAATATGAGACTTACAATCTCACTTACTAGAATGTTATTCCTTTTGGGACAAATTTAGCTCTATGTTAAGCAATCGTAATTGGACTTATGTAAAAGTCATAACTATCTGAGGTCGGGCATATATGATGGGAGTTTCACAAACTATTTCGAGATGGGAGTTTCACAACTATTTCGAGATGGGAGTTTCACAAAAAATCTTGAAATAATTTCCTCTTCCAAATTTTGAATTAAAATCATTTTTTGGATTAGATTTGATATTTTTTAAATCTTGTAATTGATCTTAATTTTGTTTAAAAAATGATTTTAATTTTGTTCAACTCCAAAACATATTGGGAATCAAAACTCGATTTCAAGAGACATCTTCTAGAAATCTATCAATGGAGGGTGGGAGAGTTTGCAGGTCAAAGCTTGGTCAGAGGGTCCTCAATTCTGAGAAGAATGACATGTATTTATAGCATCAAAGATTCATGGTGTGCATGGTTGCATGGGCATGCAACAAGACCCAAATAATGATGTGATCCAATTCCAAATCGTGTGCAATTGATGCTGAAGTCATAACATGAAGCCATGCAATGTGAATTATCATTTGAGTGCCAAAATTGCCAAAACAAACCAAACAAAGGAACCATGCGCAAGTCCCTCAATTTTGATCCAAATGTCATGATCTTAGACTCTTTGGAAAGATGGCATGAAGGGAAACAACTTTGATGTTGTAACTTTTCCATTTGTAGCTTGTATCATGGTGAATTTTAGTGTGGAAGTTGGAAGAATCATACATAGTTGAAAATTTTCTAAGTTAAAAGTCAAATGACCATTTTTTCCACCTTGAATAACTTTTGCTATAGGCTTAAAATGACTTTGGTTCCTTCTTAAAAATTGCATCTCTTTAAATCCTCTTAGATTTGGTCACAAATTTGACACCATATGAATCTTGCATGAGGGAGTTATGGATTTTAGAAGTTGAGGAAAAATGCTTGTTCAATGATGATAGCCCAAAATGACCTATAATCTTTCCTCTTGGTACATGCCCTTGCAAGTGAAATTTTACCTTTCTCAAAGAATAAAAGTTGGATAAGACATGTTAAAATTGATCATGAGACTTGGATGGTCTTCATATCATAAAAATTGAGCAAGTTATGGTCCTTGGAAATTGACCTTCTATCTAGGGCATAAACAAAATGACCTATAATATTTTACCATAAAAATAAACTTTCCATGAAAAATTAGCTCTTTATGAAAACATGAAAGTTGCTTGGCGTTTCATAAAGAGTAACTTTTCTATTTGAATCATTTTCATATGACAAAACTTGTAGGAGACAGGGTCTAGGGAACCCCAGATTTGACTAGTTGACTTTCTCTGGTCAACCTCTTTGAACCAACTTGCAAACTTGGAGTTCCTTTGCTTTTTGAAGCTCATGGAGAATCATATATGCATAAGATGAAGTGTAATGTAGTATCCTTTGAGATTATTAACCAATTGTTGAAGAAACTTGCTGAGGAAGGCACACGAGATACGCAGATGAATTAGGGCTTCCAAGGTAAACAAGCTTCAAACTCTTGATGAACTCTTGATCAAAATGATAAATAAAGAACATGGGGATCCATATATGATGTTTAGAACCAATATGAACCTTTCTTTGATTGATCTCATGCACTCAGGGTTTCAAACCCTAGATATGAGCTTGATGAGGCATATGTGGATGCACACACTACCTACAAAAGAAATAACACTACACTAGATATATTTTTTGGTATTTTTGTTAGTAAACAAAGAAAAAATGAAGTATAATACTATCACAAATGTGCTTGGTGGTCTCTCCCAATGCAAACCCAATGAATGAGAGGTGAGGAGGATACCAATGTGTGATCCCAAAGCCAATGAAAATTGATGAGATGACATGAGGGATCTTAAGGTCAAAATTGGGGTCTTACAGCTGCCCCTATTTAAGGACATTCTAGCTAAGGATGTGAAAGTTAAAATCTCGGTATCGACTCGGTAGAATGGACTTAAATAACAACACCAAGAAACAAATTTTGGTTCCTAAGAGACCTAATGATGTATATGATATGAATGCAAAAATAATCTTTGTGGGGAATATATTTCCAGAAAGGAAAAGAATCCGAAGAGACTGGAAGTCCTCAGGAGCATAATACATTCCATGAGGAAAACTCACTAAGGAGATAGAGATTTTGGGGATAAAATTTATGTGTATGCTAGGCTACGACTTGAAAATTGCTGGAGATACGAGGGGATTTCCATGAAAATAAATCAATGGAAAGACTCGGCTCCAGGGGAAAGAAATTTGCATGTATCGGGATAACACCAATACAGCAAAAGACATCCGCAGGGGAAGAGAGTAGATCAGAACAAAGATGAAATACTCAAACAAACAAAAGGAAATTCGATTTCAATGAAATATGAACCCAAACTCAACAAAGGAAGAAAAACTCTAACATAGAAGTAAAAGAGATATATTATTTATCACCAATTACTGGGTAGGGAGATAATATACTCAGACAGAGGGACATCCGTTACCAGTTAGGGTAAAGATATCAAGGATGACTTGCTGAGGAAAACGAGGAATATTCATTACCGGTTACTGGGTAAGAATAGCCTATCGGGGAAAAGGAACAAACAAGATTTACAACTACCGGTTTATTGGGCATAAGACCAAAGAGGGAGTATATGTCACTAGTTAAAGTGAAAATATCAAGGATAAACTCAAAGGGAAGAATATCCGTCACTAGTTAAGGTGAAAATATCAAGGATAAACTGCCAAGGAAAATAGGATTTAAGACTACATTTTTACTGGGTAGAAGACCACAGAGATAGTATCTGTCACCGGTTAAAGTGAACATATCAAGGATAGACTCAGCAGGGGAGAACGGGATTTATATCTACCATTTATTGGGCATAATACCGATTAAGTAGGATTTATAACTACCTTTTTACTGGGTAGAAGATCGAACAGGAAGAATATCTGTCACCGGTTAAAGTGAACATATCAAGGATAGACTTGCTGGGGAAACAAACAAAAATGAATCCGCTGGAGAAATCAAAGAAGTAAATTACCTTTTACCGGTTACTGGGTAAATCACAGGTAAAGTACTCAACATTAAGAAGGATATTACCGATTATTGGGTAATAAACTCTTGTGGGATCAAAAGATCTATCTAGGTAAGAACTAGAAAGAAACGGTCAAACAAGACTTAACACGATGAGGATATACTCAAGGGGAATGGTTCCAAACTAGATAATGAACTGGGGAGGAAACAAAAATAACAATCATCCACGAGGAAATAACTCAGTGGGGAAGAAGAAAGGATAAACTATTTATGCTTAAGGGGCTGACACTCTATATTGAAATAGGACAGACACACCATATCTGCATGGGGAAATAATATCAATAAAGCAGGGGATCAGAAGAAAGATCAATGCGACAAAATACACAATGAAATATCTGATGCTAATTTTATGCATGTATATGCATGAATACGTATATGATTATATTGACAAATGAGCACAAAGGATACAAACATGTAGGTCCAAATCACTACTTAATACTCGGCTAATATCAACAAGATGGGAACACCAATTGGAGAAACTACTAGGGTTGAAAATAAATCATCGAAGATAAAATCCTAACTCAAAACTATATTCAATTCCCTGGGATGGCACACAACCAAGTGCTCAAGGATGTCCGGGGATATCACAATCCAAATCAAAGCTCAACTCTGGCCGGGGAAAGACGTGGAGAACATGCATCTGACCCAAAATTGCTGAACTCAACGCTCAGAGGAAATGAAGAATATATATAAGTAGAAATCAAGGGGATTAAAAACAAATCCAACTTCAATACTTGACTCTCAGGAGAGGAGGAAATAACTTTTAGGGGATAAGCAACGGTCGACACAGATCTTGCTTAAAGCTCAAACTCTCTGGGAGAGGAGAAAAATCAGTTTTGGCAATCTCGCTGGGAGAGTACTATTGAGAATATTAATAAAATGTTGAGGATAAAGGTAGATATTCTGAGGATCCACATCTCAAGTTGAGGGATATATATACTTCAAATCAATAAGTCATCACTGTGGGGAATTTTAGGTCAACACCATATCGAATGGGGGACAACCCTACAGGGGACGACTACAAATACTGCCCAAAACTGAAAACTGCTTGGATGAAGAGATCTTCTATCAGAAGATGGAGCTCTGTTGGGGATCTATGTCACACAAGAGGTAAAACCCTGAGTGGGGAACCAGACAACTTGTTGGGGATTTCATCAATTAAATATCAATTATGTGGGGACTTTACTTGGGAAATCAATCTTCCAGGACAAATCTATGACCACATAAGGATGAAATTCAGAAACCAATTCCTCAAAAAGATGCAATTCAACTTAACAAGTTATTCTTTTCTTTTTAGGCAAAGTATTTCTTGATTGCATCAGCATTCACAGGACGAGTGAACTCTTCACCATCCATAGTTGTAAGAATCAATGCACCTCCTCAGAATGCTCTCTTAATAACATATGGGCCTTCATAATTAGGATTCTATTTTCCCCTAGAATCAGGTTTGAAGGATAAGATCCTCTTAAGCACGAGGTCACCTTCTCGGAACACATGAGGCTTGACCTTTTTATCAAAAGCTTTCTTCATTCTCTGCTAATTTAACTGACATTGACACATAGCAGTCAATCTCTTCTCTTCAATCAAATTTAGATAATCAAACCTATTCTGACACCATTCAACTTCATTCAACTTGGATCCCATCAAGATACACATTGACGAGATCTCAACCTCTACGGGGAGCACAAGTTTCATGCCATGGACAAGAGAGAAAGGGGTTGCCCCTGTTGATGTGCAGACGGATGTACGGTACCCATGAAAAGCAAATGGGAGTACCTCATGCCAATATGTGTATGTCACAATCATCTTCTGGATAATCTTCTTGATGTTCTTGTTCACAACTTCAACAACCCCATTCATCTTAAGTCTGCAGGGAGAAGAATTATGTTGTGCAATCTTGAAGTCTTTGAAAAGAACTTCCACCATATTATTATTCAAGTTTGATCCATTATCAGTAATAATCTTACTTGGCACACCATAATGGCATATAATCTGATTCTTGAAAAACCTCACAACAACTTGCTTGGTCACATTTGCATATGATGTTGCTTCAACCCATTTTATGAAGTAATCAAAAGCCATTAGAATGAAACGATGTTCATTCAAAGCATTGGGCTCAATCATGCCAATCATATCAATTTCCCACATGGAGAAAAAAAAGGTCCATGGAGAGGAAATTAAATTCAGAAGTTTCGGAGGAACATAAATCTTATCCGCATAAGTTTGAAACTTGTGGCATTTCTTCATAAATTTTGCAACAGTCAGATTTCATTGTCACCCAATAGTAACCTGCTCTCAACATCTTATTTTCCATAGCATGTCCATTGGAATGAGTACTAAAGGAACCTTCATGGACTTCTGCCATTAATAAGTTTGCTTTGTGTCTATCCACACATCTGAGCAAAACCATATCGAAGTTTCTCTTATAAAGCACATCACCATTCAGGTAAAAGTGTCCAGCTAATCTCCTCAAAGTCTTCTTATCTTTCAAAGATGCCTCAGACGGGTAAATCTGACTTTGGAGGAAACATTTGATATCATAGTACCATGGCTTATCGTCTTTGATCTCTTCAACAACAAACACATGAGATGGCCTATCAAGACGCATCATAGTTATATTAGGAACTTCATTCCAAAACATCACCACAATCATGGAACCAACATTGCAAGAGCATCTGTCATTCGGTTTTCATCTCGAGGAATGTGATGAAACTCAACCTTGTAAAGAAAGTTGATATCCTCCTCGCATAATCTCTATACGGTATCAAACCACCAAAGTTGAATCTCCATAGACATCGAGATATTTAACCACTAAAGCTGATCTGATTAACCACCAAAGTAGAATCTCGATAGACGTTAAGATATTTAATCTTAAGATCAATGTCTTCTTCAAGCCCCATAATGTAATCTTCATACTCAGCCATATTATTTATACATTTGAAGGTCAATCTATATGTAAAAGGAAAATGAGTACCTTGAGGAGTAATAGTCACTGCCTCAATGCCATTACCATAAGAATTAACAACTCCATCAAATACCATGCCCCAACGGGAACCAGGTTCTGGCCCTTCTTCAAGCAACGGTTCATCGCAATCTTTCATCTTTAAATACAAAATCTCTTAGTCAGGTGTAAGACCCCAATTTTGTCCCTAAGATCCCTCATGGCATCATATCATATCATTCATTGCCTCAAGGATCATTGTGCACCTTGCCTCCTTCCCTGTGGGTGGGTTATCTTTTGAGGTTGATTCTTGATCACCAAGCATGTTTTGCATTTGTATATCATTGCTTTTCATTTGTTTACTAACCAAAAGTACAAAAATATGTCATCTAACCTTGTTACTTGCAGATGAAGCAATCACAGTCAAAGCAGTCAAAGGCAGTCATTGAGCTTTAGATGGTGGCCATTCTTGGGAATTTGGACACCACAATCATTATCAAGAGTTCATATGAGCTATGACATCATTTTGAATCAAAATCCCAAGTGGTAAAGGCTTGAATCTCATCAAGTTATTCTTCAGTCAACTGAAACCCTAGCCAAGTCAACTGTGGATTTTGGAAGTGGGAAATGATGGGAAATACTTCATTCATGTTCAAACAAGTCTCATTTGACATTTTAAACACTCAATGTGAAGGATTTGAGGTCCAGTCAAAATTTTCCAAAAATAGAAAGTGACCTGTAATTTGAACTTTCCAAAAATGGAAAGGTTTTCATCCAACTTCAACTCAATATTACATGACCAAAAATGCTTCAAATGAAATTTTGTTGAACATGAAAGTTGTATATCTTTCTCTCCCATTTCCAAAAAGTCCAAGATCATCCATTTCTCATGTGTGGTTAAGGAATTATGATGAAAACATGGCCAAGTGTGGATTGAACTTCAAATGTGCATAACTTTCAAACCAAAGCTCCAAATTGCATGGCTCTTTTTGCTAAATTCTTGTCATGACCTATAATTTCATAATCTTGCCTTGCATTGCATCAATCATCATCACATGATCATTTGCAAAATCTAGATTTTTTGGAGGGAAATTTCACAATTTAAATTTGGTAAATCATTTGAATATTTTGCCATTTCAATTGATTTTAAAAATTCATTTTGAGTGAAAATAGCTTGCATTCGTGCACTGTTCATGCACCATTTTCATGCACAAGGGTGAAAATCCCATTTTGTCCAAACACCTCAATTTTCCCTAATTTCATTTAGCAATTGATTAATCTTGATTAAGCATGACTAATAGGGAGTATATAACCTCAAACCCTAACAGAAAATCACAACGACAATTCACAAATCTCAGATCTAGAATTTTTGCTCAAATTTTTCTCTCATTTTTTCTCTCAATTTCTTCAAATCAAGTTGCATTTCCTTGCTTAATTCATCATCTAGCATCATCATAGAGCAAGATGCAAGCAAGAATCACATGAATCTGTGCCATTTGAAGCAGCTCAAGCTTGAAGAACATCAATGGTGAAATCTCAAATTTGTGGATTCAAAGCCAATTGAACATCAAGACCTCCTCCTTTCACTCATACAAGCTTGCTAGGACACGATTGGAGCATTGCAAGGACCTGAAACGCTTGAATTCGAAAGCTGCTCTCCAAGAGGTGTTAAATCGATTCTCTCTATTCTTAATTTCATTATGATAAACTTATAGATCGTGTTTGTGTGAGCATTCTGAGCTTTGTTTCACTTGATTCCATGCCATATCCATTGAGTTTCGAAGATTTGAAGTTTTGTTGTGAAAATTTACTTTGCTCGATCCATGCAATTTAGGATGTTAGAGGCTTGATTATTGACTGATTCATGCTCCTTGATGTGTGTGCTTCACGATTATGTGTTCATTTTCAAATTCTGGAAAATATGTTCATCACATGTTCATGATTTCTTGTTGTTTTTCTGGAAACGCGAAGAAGATGAACCAGGTGTTTTGGCCACGGTTTTGGACTTTTGTTTTGCCACGCTTTTCTGTTTCCTAAAGTTTCTGAAAACCGTTGCCTTTGATCTTAGGGTTTATTGCCATTGGATGCATGCTGACGCCATGCGTGCTCGCTGATTGGCCAGGCGTTTCTTTAATGAAACGCCGCGTTTTGGATAGTGGCGCCAAAGCCATTTTCAAATATTAATTCCATATAATTCATTTATTTCATTTTCCATTTCAATTTTTATTTCATTTTCAATTGCATCTTCAAAAATTCATAACAATTCAAATATTCATCCAAATGACATGGGGATTTTTGCTATGATTTTCTTTTTCTCTCTACTTTTTTATCAACATGAAAATCAAAATTGTGCCTGGCCTGGATTTAATTTTGCCTAGGGTTCTTGTGTATGTGTGCATTTTGACATTGCCTTGCCTTTTCCTTTGTGAAATAATGGTTGTTGATCCAATGCTTCTGAAAATTTGCATGATGAAACTACATTCTTTGATTGATATTTTGGTGTTGAGTTTGCATTTTTATCATTTGTGGTTTCTGGTTTGTGAATTTTCTAAGTAGGTGTGACAATTTGTGTCACACCATTGAATGTTCATCTTATGCTATGTGTTTACCCTATCAAATGATGCTCAATTGTTCTGATTTTTTGCATGATGATCATATGATATGTCTTGAATATGCATGAATTTTTCCAGATTCTTGTGAATCATTTCTGATTTAATTGGGATTTTTCTTGCTGGTTGATCATATGTGGACTTTAAATTTGCTTTGAACTTAGAATGATCATGAAATGCATTTGGAAAATGATATGAATGTGAGACTTTTTGCAACATGTCAATAATTGTTTTAAGTTTTATCATGTCAAATATGAGCTTCTGTTCTGAATTTTTTCCCCATCTTTGACCCTAGGCTTTGACCTAGTGGTCTGTTGCTCATGTTTGAAGCTTTGTTTCAGGTTACACATTCAAGTTACACAATTGATGATGCCTCATCTTGAGAGCATTTGATATTTGCTTTTGATTACTAATGTGTGTTTTGTAGGTTGATGTTGACTCTCTTGAGCTTGACTTGTGGCTTAGGCCTTTGCCTATATTGGTTGTCTGTTGATATTAATTGTTGGTGGTTTGTCTGTATAGTTGTACTGATTTGTTTGATGTTTCCACAGGTACATTAGTTGCTTAAGTTCATTTTGAACTTGCTTTTGCTTGGTTGCTTAACCACTTAGGTATAACCTCTCTTCTTCATGTAGTCTGGAAGACCTGGCCTGTTATGTGGCCAGGCACCTGTCTGAAGTCCTCCTTAAGAGGCAATGCTTGTGATTGTTTACTCTTTGTGCCAAGCAGGAAAAGTCCTCATATGAGGCAATTGGTAGATAAAAGAGATGTGTAGTCCATCTCCTACTATTCAGTGTGTCATCCCTTTGCTCACATAACATGTTGATGCATTGTGGATACTAACCCAAGATCTATAGAGTCATTCACTTGTGGAGAGAGTTCCAACTTTCTGAACTCCCACACCTTCTATTATTCAATGCTCTCCCTGACCAGGGATAAGAGCTATGAGGCACACCCCTCATCTCCATTTCATCTGCTTCACCTTAACTCTCAATGTTAAGGTTAAGAGCACCACTTACCCCATTCCAGTTGACTGTAAAGTCTAACCCTTGCTTGAGCCCAATTGCTTGTATATAGTGTGTGCTAATTGACTTGTGTGTTTGCTTACTTGATTCATCTGTGCATATCTGCTTGAGTGTGCCTTAGTGCATTTATCATCATCATTTGTATATCATTTCATAAGCTTTTCTTTATAGCATTTTTGCTTTGTCCATGGAGGAGACAAGCATAAGTCCATTACTTGGCAGTTGTTCCTATGATATGGTGTGAGACTGGTGTAAGTCCATTTATTGGCATCCGGTATCATTGTTTGTTTAAGAGATTGGTGTAAATCCATCGATTGGTATCCGGTATCCATGTTTGTTTGTGAGATTGGTATAAGTCCATTTATTGGCATCCGGTATCATTGTTTTGTTTAGGAGATTGGTGTAAATCCATTGATTGGTATCCGGTATCATTGTTTGTTTAGGAGATTGGTGTAAATCCATTGATTGGTATCCGGTATCCACCTTTGCTTGTGAGATTGGTGTAAGTCCATTGATTGGCATCCGGTATCACCTTGCTTTGCATTTGCTTACTTGCATTGTTGCCTTATTCCAAAGGAATCACTTGAATCATCTTCCATATGATTTCAAGAGGTGAACATCTAAGAAGTTTTACTTCCTCACCCTTCCATTTTTGTGTGTGTTTTCAAAACTCCCTTTTCACATGTTAATTCAAAAACTTTTGACAAATATTGTGCAAACCTTTTCATCTCTTTTCAAATTAGAAACCTAGGCTTTAGGCCTTTGATTTTCAAACTCCATTTCATAATACTTCTTTGAATCGAATTCTAATCATATCTTGACCACTTTTCGTGAATAAATCCTAATTGGTTAATCCAACTCATTCAATTGTTTTGTGGCTTTGTCCATTCTTGATAAGTTTTCATACATTAGCCATAGGTTTGATTTATCCTAGTTGGTTGATATTAATCTCACCTTCTTGTCCTTAGTGATTGAATTGTAAGACTTCCTTGCTTATTATAGGGTTAACCCCTCACTAGCAAGTTGAAGCTGTTCTCACGTGCTGGACTCGTTGTTTGTATAAGGTTGAGTTTTCTCCCGTGGATAACGAAAGACCTTAGGGCTTTTGTTTTAAAATGAACCCACTCATATTTTGGAAATTTTTTAGCCAAACTACGGCGTTTTGATCCTTACCTTCCATGGAAAGGTACGTAGGGAACGGGTTCATCCGTTCAAACACAAAAATAATAACTTGTATATTCTTTTCTCATCTTCCCAATCATGTTTGCACAATATGTTATAAACAAATAAATTTTTTTTTACAACAAGTGTGAAAAGGGCTCCCTAGGAGTACCTAGGACGTTTTGGGTGCCTAACACCTTCCCATTGCGTAATTAACCCTTTACCCAGACTCTCTGATCTTTTCATTAGTTTTCTATGTGTAAAACTTCTTAGGCTTTTGTTCACTTTTTAGCCATTCCTTTGGATAAATAAAAGTACGGTGGCGACTCGATTCTTTGTATGCTTTGCTTTTGATTTAGTTAATAAATCATAAAGTGACGAATACACCGCTACAGAAAAGTGGCGACTCTGCTGGGGACAACATTAGACCTTCCTTGGTGGTTTTGCCTACTTTTCACCCTTGTTGTATGATATTTGTTTATATGTTATTTGACATATTTTTGTACAATTTGGGATGACTGTATTGATTGTAATGTTTGAATTGCTTGATATACAATTGCTGTTTGCTTTGGTGATCTCTGTGAGATGAGTTCTATACCCGAACTCGAGTGCACCTTAGGATAGGAGAATGGCATAGTCTTGTCGACTTGTGTGGAGTATTCCTTAACAAGTTGACTTGCGAGTCCATTCACTTGGTGGAGGTCATGTTGGACTAATAATGTCACGCAAGTTATTTGTGGTTAGGCATTATTCTTTCAATCATGTGCCTTAGAAGCCAAGGACCGTAGTTTACCAAGCCCATCTTGGCCTATTTTTTAGGACGTAGTGCGGAGGTCGTTCAGATGTCAGATCTGATGCGATTGTTACGCGATACTACACTCATAAGAGTCTCTCTTGAGAATATTTTTGGAATACGAGTATTCGTTCCTCCGATAATATCCGAAAGATGGGATGATGACTATGGGAACCTCTGGTAGAACATGTCTGGCAGGTTTAAACCCTAGTACACTCCCTTTGGGTGGCTCTTAACTGAGACTCCATGCTCGTGACTCTCAGCAAACCCGTGATTCATGGTTGAGTCGTTCAAATATCCTTAATATCAATGGAACTTGGGCGTTGATAAGGTGCAAACCATAATCCGCCAAAACGGATGGTTGATATTAAGGATGATTGAGCCGGTTCATGTATTGTTAATATCAATGGAACTTGGGTGTTGATAAGGTGAAAACCATAATCCACCAAAATGGATGATTGATATTAAGGATACTATGAGCTTTCCCATGACCTTTGTCTGGTGTGCTTTGCTTGATCCTTGAGTGTGGTTGTTGCATTCATGCATTCATACATTCATCTGCATTCATGTCATCAGAAAAATCAGAAAATTTTCAAGGAACTTAAAGGGTTTATTTGCAAAATTTTCAGACATGGAAAGACCAAAAAGGCATACAAAGAAGTACAGCTTTAGACAGCCCGATGTGAAAGAGTTAAGGAATCTGACATCTTATGTATTAGATCCCTTGGGTTTCAAAGCTCGCTATGGGAAGCTTCTGCCTCTGTTGACTACTCAGGTTGACGAAGGGTTGATGAGTACTTTGGCTCAGTTCTATGATCCTCTGTATCACTGCTTCTCTTTTCCGGACTTTCAGCTGTTGCCTACATTGGAGGAGTATGCTCATCTTATTGGGATCCCGATTTTGGATCAGGTGTCGTTCAGTGGCTTGGAGAGTATTCCGACTTCTCGAGAGATTGCAGACTTGTTGCACATAGATGAATCCTTGATTGAAGCGCATATGACCACTAAAGGTGGAATTCAGGGTCTTCCTTCTGATTTCCTCATCGCTCAAGCTACCATTTATGGAAAGGCCATGAGCGAGGATGCATTTGAGGCCATATTTGTGCTGCTCATCTATGGTTTGGTATTATTCCCCAACATCGACAAATTTGTGGATGTGAACGCCATTAGGATCTTTTCAGTTCTTAATCCCGTTCCGACTCTGTTGGGTGATGCCTATTTCTCTTTACACCTGAGGAATGCAAAGGGTGGAGGAGTTATTGTGTGTTGTTTGCCTCTGCTGTATAAGTGGTTTATTTCTCACTTACCGCAGACGGTTGCTTTCAAGGAGAACAAGGGATGTCTACGGTGGTCTAAGAGACTTATGTCTCTCACTAATGACGATATCTCTTGGTATGATCGCGTGTATGATACTGTGTAGATCATTGATTATTGTGGTGAATTCCCTAATGTGCCTCTTCTTAGTACATGTGGTGGGATCAGCTACAATCCTATCTTAGCACGTCGTCAGCTTGGGTTCCCCCTAAAGGATAAACCTCATAACATTCTATTAGAAGGTGTATTCTTTCAGGAGGGTAAAGATCCCCAAGGCCTGAAAGCCAGATTTGTCCGCGCTTGGCGCAAGATCAGAAGAAGGGTAGGAATGAGTTGGGTCCGAAGAATTGCATTGCTTTGGAGCCATATACCTCTTGGGTCAGACAGAGAGCTTCAGAGTATCTGATGCCGTATGATTATCCAAGACCTACACCATTGGTTGTGGCTAGGCCTTCAACCCTCCCTAACCAAGATGTAGAGGAGTTGAGAGAAGAAGACCTTTCACGTGCTTGGATCCGTGAAAGAGAAGAGTTGCTTCAACAAATCAAGGAGAAGGACGCTCTGATCGAGTTTCTCGAGCATCACGTGATCGATGATCCGAATGATACCTGGACTTCTCTGCTTCCTCAGTCTTCCAAGTTCTGGAAGAGGAAGTATGATCGACTTGCAAAGGAGAAAGCGGACATGGAAGCGGCCTATGAGAGAGAGATCAAGAAGCTTTGTGTGTCTCGTCTTCCAGCATCTCGAGCTTCTAGGGATCCATAGGATGTTATTTTCCTTTTCCCTTGTAATAATAAAAAATGATGTACTTCTTTGTCTCGAATATATATTTGATGAGATATTTTTCCATATGCTATTAAATGCTTAAAAATTCAAAAATTGCAAATAATACCCTAAAAGTTCCTTGAAAAATAAAAATAAAGCATACGTACAAGCATCACATGCATCAGTTTGCATAAGCAGGTTGTTCTGGTCTTCTTGTCTGTGGCCTAACTCTATGCTCTTCATTTATTTTGAAGACAAGCTGACTCACCGGTATTATACCAGAGCCAATTCTGCTAGAGTGATGGATCAATTGGAACAAGAGAACAGAGAGCTGAAAGAAGAGGTCGCTCGTTTGGGTGCTCTGATGGAGCAATTGTTAGTTGCTCAACATCAACCTTCTCCACCTCCTGCAACTCCTCCCCAGAGGACAGTTATATCCGAAGTCGTTGCTCCGACTGTGCCAGCTGCCAGTGCCCACTTCGTGCCGCATGCCATGCCAGCCGGGTTTCCGTGGGGTATGCCCCCTGGTTTCATGCCAGATATTCCAGCTCCAACTTTTGCTTCCGTGCCGGCATCTAGCCCGGTCGTTGCTATGCCTCCTTCTGTCGTGCATACCATTCCCAGGGTAGACGACATCATCTATCATTCTGAGTCGTCTGAGGGCCCAGATGTTAATGAGAAGATGGATGCAATGAATGACCAATTCCTTGAGCTGCGTAAGGAATTGAAGACCCTCCGAGGGAAAGATCTGTTTGGCAAGTCTGCTGCTGAACTTTGCCTGGTTCCCGGTGTTAAGATTCCAATCAAGTTCAAAGTGCCTGACTTTGAAAAATATAAGGGGAACACCTGCCCTCTCGCTCACCTGGTCATGTATGCCAGGAAAATGTCTACTCAAACAGATAATGATCAGCTTCTGATCCATTATTTTCAGGATAGTTTGTCCGGTGCGGCTCTTCGTTGGTATATGAGCCTTGATAGTGCAAACATCCGATCCTTCAATGATCTTGGCGAAGCCTTCGTCAAGCAGTACAAATATAACGTAGATATGGCTCCTGACCGTGATCAACTCAGGGCCATGTCCCAGAAGGATAAGGAGACATTCAAGGAGTACGCCCAGAGGTGGCGAGAGTTAGCAGCTCAGATTACTCCTCCGCTGGAAGAGAAGGAAATGACTAAGATCTTTTTGAAGACTCTTAGCTCATTCTATTATGAGCGGATGGTTGCGAGTGCTCCCTCTGATTTCACCGAGATGGTGAACATGGGGATGCGTCTGGAGGAAGGAGTCCGTGAGGGACGTCTGTCGAAGGATGAGAGCTCTTCTAAACGTTATGGGGCGTTTAAGAAGAAAGATGGGGAGGCACATGCTGTGCAATCCCATGCTAAACCAAGAAGACCCTCTGTCAAGAGAAAGCCCGCGCGTCATCAGCACCAGGTGGCTCATATAGCACCTGTCTTCAGAGATAATGCTCAGTATCAGTAGCATCATCAGCATCAGCAACAACCTCAGTATCAGCAGCAACATCGTCCACAGCAACAGGCTTACCAGCCTCGTGGCAGTACTAGTAACCAAGCTAATCTGAATTATGATAGGAAGAAGATCAGCTTCGATCCCATTCCTATGTCATATGCTGAATTATATCCTTCCTTGTTGGAGAGGAAACTGGTTACTCCCAGGGAGCCTCCGGTTGTACCTGCAAATCCGCAGTGGTGGTATAAGCCAGATCAACATTGTGTATATCATTCCGGTGCTCCGGGACATAATATTGAGAATTGCTACCCTTTGAAGACTAAGGTGCAAGACCTTATGCGGTGCGGTATTCTGAGCTTCGAGGACTCAGGCCCCAATGTTACAAAGAACCCATTGCCCGAGCATTGGAAATCAGTGAACATGGTCCAGGGGTGCCCTAGGAAGTATAAAGTCAAATATGTAAGTCATATTCGACAGTCATTGGTCGAGTTGCATCGTTTGCCGTGTCAGTACAGTCATATGGAGCACGACCATGACAAATGCCGCATTTGCTCCGTTAATAGACTGGGTTGTCGCCAAGTGCGAAGAGAGCTTCAAGAGCTGTTGGATGAAGGTACTATAGAGATTCTTCAGAACCGTAATGTTGATAAAGATGAACCAGAAGTGAATGTTATTTCTCCTGTGTTCAAGTTGCCTGAGCCTGTTGTCATCCGTTATGATGGTAGCAAGCCGAAGGTCTCTCCTTCTCTGATAATCAAGCCTGCAGGCCCTGTGCCTTATTCTTCGGATAAAGCGATTCCCTTCCGGTATAATCCCGTTGCTATGGAAGAAGGAAGAGAAGTGCCGTTGCCTTCTACTTCTGTGGTTAATATTGCTGACGTGAGCGGGTTGACCCATAGTGGTTGTGTGTTTTCTGCACCCCCGAAGCCTCACATTGTTTCTGATTCTGCTGAGCGTCCAGTTGGGACTGCTGTGAGTGTTCGGAATCCGGCACCTGCTGCCAAATCCTCCTCTGTACAAAAGACTCTTGCTTCTTCTGTTAGCCTGAGTGGCATTGTGAATGAAGAATGTGATGAGATGCTGAGGCTCATCAAGAAGAGTGAGTACAATGTTGTAGACCAGCTTCTACAAACGCCTTCCAAAATCTCCGTTTTATCTTTGCTGCTGAATTCAGAACCCCATAGGGAGGCTCTGCAGAAAGTTTTGGATCTGGCTTATGTCGATCACGACGTCACCATAGAACAGTTTGACAGTATAGTTGCAAACATTACTGCTTGCAACACGTTGAGTTTCTGTGACGCTGATCTTCCTGAGGAGGGAAGAGACCACAACATGGCTTTACACATCTCTATGAACTGCAAGACCGACGCCATGTCCAACGTGCTGGTGGACACTGGGTCATCTCTAAATGTATTGCCAAAGACCATACTCTCTCGATTGTCGTATCAGGGGCCTCCCATGAGGCAGAGTGATGTTGTTGTGAAGGCTTTTGATGGGTCGCTGTCGCGGCGGGATTTTTCATGAGATTAAGTATTGATTGAACTTAACCCGTTTGAAAAATATTTTAAATGCAAGAGTCGCCACCGTCTTTTATTTTATCCAAAAAGAGGAAGGGAAAAATAACGATAAATCCCTTTAGAGTTACGGGTTCGGGGGTTGGTTATGCAAAGGGAAGGTATTAGCACCCTCTACATCTATGGTACTCCACAGGAACCTTTTTGCTTATGTTTATGTGAATGCTTTGCTTTTTTCGCTTTGATCGTTTGATTGGGGAGATGAGAAAAGAACTTGATTTTATTGCTTTTGGACTCGATAAAGTCGTAGACTTCATGCCTACGTATCTCCAAGGCGCAATGGAGAAATCAGAATCCACGTAGTTCTCCCAAAAGAAAAGGGGAAAGTCTGTTTTGTTGATTTTAGATTGGCGTGTCTTGCCATCTCTTGCTCGACCTAGGCGGGAGGCTTCGAGACTGACACGTCCTTTTGAAAATGTTTTTAAACTGAAAAGCCAAAGCTGGCAAAAGATTTGAATGAACCTAAACCCTGAAACAATAAATAAATGGGCTCATTATAAGGAAGCCCAAGAGTAAGCTTGTGAGTGTGTGAAAAGGGTTTCTTAAACGGCGACCGTTGGAATCGCATCGGGTTTCTCTTTTTTGGATTTTTCGAATTTTTAACATAAAACGTGAACAATACGATTAAACACACAATACAGAACATAAAAAATGCAAGAAAGTAAATTATTACAACACAGTTAGCTATGAATAGTTAGTATTACGAGTAGTCAGTGGAGTTAATCGAGCTGAAACTGAAACGAAACGGTTAGTAACAACATAAACAAATATAAAAAAACAATATAAACATTTACTTTAGACAAAATAAACATTTGATATAAATAAACATTTAATTAAAATAAACATTTAAACAAATAATTAATTTAACTAACATTTAAATAAAACATATATGCAAAATAATAATAAAAGATAAACAATATTTAGTAAACAAAAGTAATATATATATATATATATATATATATATATATATATATATATATATATATATATATATATATATATATATATATATATATATATATTTATATTTTAGACAATAAATATATAGTAGACAAAAATAATATATGTGTACATTTAGACAAATAATATATAATAGACAAAAATAATATATATATATATACAAAGATAATATATATATATATATATATATATATATATATATATATATATATATATATATATATATATATATATATATATATATATATATTATATATATATATATATATATATATATATATATATATATATATATATTATATATATATATATATATATATATTTAGATAAATAATATATTAAAATACATGTCGGCAAGCCGGAACTTTGCCGATTTCAGAGATAAGTGAAGAATATTACTTTGTGTGAAGAGGATGAACTTCTGATCGTCCAAATGATCGACCGAAAGCTGGAAACCGTCACCGACGCAGTGCTGGCTGCCTTCGTGAGTACCTGACTTCAATGTCGCTTTTGATCGGTGAAACGACGCCGGAATGAAATGAACCTTGGATATTTGTGACCTGGACTCAACGAACTTCAAAGATATGAAATCGGTTTTGTGTTTCGGTGAATAATCGGGACGATTTTGGGTTACCGAAAATGAAGAACAAGTGAAATACGGTAATGCTTTTGGAAAAATATTTCTTTTCAATTCTCTGTTTCTCTCACCACACGTTTTTTCCTTACTGATCCACCCTCTCTTTTTCTTACTAACCACATCTATATATATATATATATATATATATATATATATATATATATATATATATATATATATATATATATATATTTAGATTACTTAAACAATAGGAAACCTAAAATATATCTAACATAAATTAATAATATATAATTAGATTACTTAAACAATAGGAAACCTAAAAAATATCTAACATAAATTAATAATATATATTTAGATTACTTAAACAATAGGAAACCTAAAAAAAATATCTAACATAAATTAATACTATAATTTATATATTATATAATAATAATAATAATAAACTAATATAATATTAATCCTAATTAAATAAACTAATTAACAACTAAACACAATTAATATTAAGCACAAATAATATTAAACGGCACACGATTAAAATACGATAAAATCGAGCGACACGAACGCGATAAAAATGATGACAATTTGCACAGCAAAACAGACAAATTGATAAAACCAATAAACCAGTAAACCGGTAAACCAGTAAAATCAACAACACGACTCAAACAGACTCGATTAAATCACACGGCACAACACGTAATTAAATAAACAACCCTAGGCAATAATAAAATCAACACGACATCACGAAAACGCTGACAAACACAATCACAAATAATCGGACAATACGAAAACTCTAATATATTCGAAATACAGTCAAAATACCGACAAACAAACAATTAAATAGATAAAAACGCACAAAACCTAATCGAAGCGATGCCACGCACAAAAGAGATAAGCGAGATAAATACGAGGCAACGATATCGGCCAGGTTTTGCTAAAACAACGAAATACAACACGGTAAGCAACGAAAACACACAAAACCTAATCAAACCAGTTGTCACGCGAAGTTTAAGAAATTGAGATGAATACGAGACAACGAGATTAATCAAGATGTGGTCAACAAAGCCAAAGTCAAATTTTGGGGTGCGACAGATGCCCCTATTTAATTAACTTAGGCCAGATAGCCGGAGGCTATTGAATGGCGTAAGGTAATTAAATATGACAAACGCCACAAAATTTGACCGCAAATGCATGTATGCATGATGCAAAAGACAGACAGACACAGAGAAACAGGTGTGAGAGAATTCTTTACCTTGAATTAATTTTTAATGATAGCAAATTGTGTGATCATCATCCAAATGTTGGTTGTGCATTGCATTACATGATACATGTGTATTTTATTATGTTTTTCATCCCACTCTATTGTTGCATAACTGTACATATAAAATTACATTGATACTTACCTTTAAATAACAATTAAAATGCATCTTATGTCAGTATGCATCGATACATAAAGCCTCTGCATCGATACATACAGCATGTGATAAATCACAAAACCTTTCTATTCAGTATGCATCGATGCGTACGAGTCATGCATCAATACATGGAAGACAAAATACTCTATGCATCGATACACACGATCCCTGCATCGATACATGACCAATTGAAACAGCCTGTGTATCAATACATGCGCATTAGGCATCGATACATACTAGTGTAATAATCACATGCATCGATACACACGACTTTTGCATCGATACATGAATAATCAATTTCACCAAAAATACACATATCCTACAGTATGCATCGATGCACACTATTATGTATCAATACATAAAGTTGTTTTGTGGTATAACAGCAACTGTTTTGCAGCATATAAAAGACAGGTTACAACAGCAGTGCAAAAACACGAATTCATTGAGGGAAAACAATTGAACACAGATCAAAAGCAGTGTTGGAGCAATTGTTTGAGAGCATTTAGAAACCTGAAAGAGACTTCATCTTCTTCATCTTCTCAATCACTTTTCTTCAAGAACATTTATACATAACCATTCTTGTTCTTTGGATTAAAGAAGCATCGAGATAACGTTCAGTGGTACGATCAAGGATCTAGCTGTGGTTTGTAGTGGAACGATCGAGGATCTAGCTGAGTCGAAGATTGAAGGGGGTTTCTAGGAAAAACCTACTGGTTTGTCCTTCAAGAACTGGAGCGTTCTTGAGGGTTTGGGAGTCACATTTGCAGAACATATTCAGCCGCAGCGTTGCGTTTGGAGATCGGGGGATTTCGCAAGCAGGTCGTGGAACCGGTGAATTGTTTGCAACTTTGTGCAGGAAAATCTTGATCGTGCTCAGATCAAGTGAAGGTTTATACAAGAAGAGGTTCTTAGAGTTTAGAATTCTGTCTTTGTATCATAACCTTGTATCAACGGATTCAGCAATAATTGATAATCAAAGTTCTCAATTTCATTTGAAATTGAGAGGGAGACGTACCCACACGCGAGGACGACGTGGGGAACTTCCTTACCAAATCTCTGCGTATCGTACTCTTACCTTACTCCTCTTTACGTTTTTCAAACTGTTTTCGCAATTTCAGTTAGTGTGTGGTGATTGTTTCTTTTTCAAGACAGCAGTGGCAAGAAAACTTTAATCAAACTCCATTGCTGTTTATCATTGATCACATACACACCAACTGTTTGATAAAACGGTTAGCTAGATTTTATTCATTGGAAATAGACTTTAATGATAAGTGCATTCAATTAGTTAAAATTCTGGTGTGAATTGGTTCTGTCATTCTCATTAAAATCCAGCAATTAAACTTGTGTGTCCGGCTTTTTAGTAGCGGTTCAGAATAGACGGAAGTCGATTCGGGACTGATTTTTCCGCCAACTTTGAAAACTCTGATAAAATTTCAAATCCGTTAAATTTAAAAGAGGTGATCTATTCACCCCCCCTCTCGATCACTAGCCACACCGTCTAACAAGTGGTATCAGAGCGCCGGTTCGCTGGTGCTATGTGGCTGCCTGTAACAGTATGGATTCTGAACCAAAGGGGGCGTATAATAGAGCGCCTATTTTCAACGGTGAAAATTATGGCTACTGGAAAGACTGCATGCGAGTTCATATAAATTCTGTGGATAGGTTAGTATGGGCTGCCATTGAAAACGGTCCGTTTCAAATCACTATGACAAATGCGGCTGGCGCCATAGTACCTAAACCAGAAGATGATTGGAATGAGAAAGATGAGAAAAAGTGGTCGTGTGATTGGAGAGCTCGAAACATGTTAATTTCAGCACTTGGTGTTGATGAGTATTATCGAGTATCCCATTGCACGACAGCTAAAGAAATGTGGGACGCTTTAGAAGTTGCCCATGAGGGTACTACTGAAGTAAAACAGTCCCGCATTAACACACTCAATCAAGAGTTTGAGCTCTTTCGCATGAAACAAGGAGAATCCATCTCCGACATGCAAAAGAGATTCACTCATCTAACTAACCGATTGAATGCTCTTGGAAAACCTATTTCCAATGAAATTGCTACTAATAAAATTCTCAGGTGTCTTAGCAGGGAGTGGCAACCTAAAGTTACAGCAATCAAGGAAGCCAACGATCTTACAAGACTCACGATTACAACTCTGTTTGGAAAGCTGGAAGAACATCAGCAAGCTTTGGAAAGTCTTGAAAAATATGAGAATAAAAGTAAGAAGGAAAAGGAGAAGAAAAGAGACAAAGAGGGAGAGAAGAAGCCAATAGCTCTTGTGGCTTCTAGCTCTAAGTCCTCACGAAAAGAGCAAAGCGACAATGATTCAAGTAGTGACAAAGACTCGGATGATGAGGAAATGGGACTGTTTGTAAGGAGATACAATAGATTCATTCGAAAGAATGGAGTCAAGCATTCCGACAAAAATCTCATGAAGTTTCGAAAACAATCTACAAATTCGAAACAAGAAGAGAACAAGAAGAGTAGAGGAAGAGGATCTTGTTTTAATTGTGGTAAATCCGGACACTATAAAACGGACTGCCCTATGAAGTATAAGGATCAAAGAAAAGATTCGCCAAAAGGGTACAGCAAACAAAGAAGAGCGTATATTGCATGGGAAAGTGATAGTGATTCATCAAGCACACAAAGCTCAAGTGATGATGATGAAGCTGCAAATCTGTGCCTTATGGCTCACACAAAAAATTTGTCCTACCACAAGAAGAAAAACAATGACAAAAAGGTAAAACAAGCCTATTACGATAATTTCTCCTCTATGTCTTTTTTTGAACTAAAAATAGCTTTTGAAAAACTGCATAACGAAGCTGTAGATGCTTTTAAAAGACTATCTTCCGACAAACATATTTTCTCTTTTTTGGAAGGTAAAGTAAACAAAGCTGAAATTGATTTAGAAGCATTGAAAACTAGTATTGCAGAAAATTCAAAAACTATTGACATTGACGGATGTAGTAGAGTTAGGTATTGTGACGCTTGTTATATTTGGCAAAAAGAGGTAAACACTCTTAAGGTCAAATTAGAGAAAGCGCTACAACCTAAAGTTACTTATGCCGTTGACCCCAAGTTGTTTAAGAAGTCATTGAATCCTCCATATGCAAAATACTCTTTTATTCTAAAGGATTCAATGAACAAGAAACAACAAACACATCATCATGGTTTATGTCATTATTGTTGCCATGCTGGCCATACCATTGAAAAATGAAAATTTAGGAGATTTCTTGTCCCTAAAGGCATTTATCAATGGAAGCCAAAAGGCAACCATGTTAGCACTTACCCACTTGGACCCAATGAAAATTGGGTACCAACTTCTCTCTTTTGATGTTGTAGGATGAGTGCCTTGCCTCCGCAGATAGAAGGTGGTTTCTTGACAGCGGCTGCTCGAGGCACATGACCGGTGACATATCGCTCTTTATAGACTTCAAGGCAAAGAAGAAGGGATATGTCACTTATGGAGACAACAACAAAGGAGCTATACTCGGCAAAGGTAGTGTAGGTAATCCCTCCACCACTACTATTTCAAATGTCCATTTAGTTGAGGGACTTAAACACAATTTGTTAAGCATAAGTCAACTATGCGACATGGGCTATGAAGTGTCGTTTACAAAAACTTGCTGCTTAATTGAACATGTTGAACAAAACATTGTGTTTAAGGGTGTAAGAGTAAACAACATCTATATGCTTGACTTGTTTGATGTACCTTTAACAAGTACTAAATGTCTAGTCACCTTGAATGATGATTCTTGGCTTTGGCATAGACGTTTAGCGCATGTTAATTTCGATTTGCTTAATAAGGTTGTGTCTAAGGATCTAGTAGTCGGTCTACCAAAAATAAGATTTTCAAAAGACCACCTATGTGACGCGTGCCAAATGGGAAAGCAAACAAGGGTGTCCTTTAAATCTAAAAATGTAATTTCAACTTCACGACCCCTTGAGCTTCTCCATATGGACCTCTTTGGACCTTCTAGGACAAAGAGCCTAGGTGGAAATTACTATGGCTTTGTAATAGTTGATGACTACTCTAGATTCACTTGGACTATATTCCTTCATAGCAAAGATGAAACTTTTTCTGCTTTTAAAAATTTTGCAAATCTGTCCCAAAACAAAATGAATTCCAAAATAGTTACAATTCGTAGTGATCATGGTGGTGAGTTTCAAAATTACCACTTTGAGAAGTTTTGTGACAAGTATGGTATTGAGCATAACTTTTCAGCTCCTCGCACTCCACAACAAAATGGCGTTGTGGAGCGTAAAAATCGTGTTTTAGAGGAGTTGGCAAGAACAATGCTTAATGAGGGTGGATTACCAAAATACTTTTGGGCTGATGCTGTTAGCACAGCCTGTTATGTTCTAAACAGAATCTCAATTCGCCCTATTTTAAACAAAACTCCTTATGAACTTTTGAAAGGAAGAAAACCAAACTTGTCACATCTTCACGTATTCGGTTGTAAATGTTTTGTTTTGAATAACGGTAAGGAAAACATTGGGAAGTTTGATGCAAAAGCTGATGAAGGTATTTTTCTTGGTTACTCACTGTCAAGTAAGGCATATAGAGTGTATAATAAGCGTTTACTTACTGTTGAAGAATCTGTTCATGTTTCTTTTGATGAGTCTTATCCAAAAAATGTCGGAAAAGGTATTTCTTTTGATGACGCAGGTGTATCTACAGAAGACATACTCAAGGAAGCTGTTGAGGAAACTGATCAGTCCAAAACAGCTGCCCATGAGAAGGAGGAAGATACTAGTCATGAAGAAATTGAGGAAGAAAAGACAGCTGAAGTGAATGATCTTCCAACAGCTTGGAGATCCTCAAAAGACCATCCCATTGACAACATTTTGGGAGACATTTCAAAGGGAGTAATGACCCGGTCTAAGATAAGTAACTTTTGTTCTCACTTCGCGTTTGTTTCACAAGTAGAACCTAAAAATGCCAAAGAGGCCTTGATTGATGAATTTTGGCTAATGGCCATGCAAGAAGAGCTTAATCAATTTAAAAGAAATGACGTTTGGGAACTTGTCCCTCGTCCGCGAGATCATCATATCATAGGCACTAAGTGGGTTTTTAGAAACAAGCTTGATGAAAACGGAGTGATTACTAGGAACAAGGCACGCTTAGTAGCACAAGGGTATAACCAAGAGGAGGGCATAGACTATGAGGAAACTTATGCTCCAGTTGCTCGCCTTGAAGCTATACGTCTTTTGCTTGCCTATGCGTGTTCTAAGGATTTTAAGCTTTACCAAATGGACGTAAAGAGTGCCTTTCTTAATGGTGTCATAAATGAAGAAGTATATGTTTCACAACCTCCCGGTTTTGAAAATGCTGAAAATCCAGATCATGTTTACAAATTAAAACGAGCTTTGTATGGTCTTAAACAAGCCCCTCGGGTTTGGTATGAAAGGCTTAGCAAATTCCTAATTGATCATGGATATTCAAGAGGTAAAGTGGACAATACACTCTTTATTAAACACAAAGGGAAGCACATTCTTTTAGTTCAAGTTTATGTCGACGATATCATATTTGGTTCAACTAACATACACTTGGTCGAAGAATTTTCTAAGGTTATGCAGGGTGAATTTGAGATGAGTCTAATGGGGGAGCTGAACTACTTCCTAGGACTGCAAATAAAGCAACTTGATGAGGGTACAACAGTATGTCAAACAAAATACTGCAGAGAACTACTCAAGCGCTTTGGAATGAATGACTCAAAATCGATTGACACCCCAATGCCTACCAACGGAAATCTAGACAAGGATGAGCATGGTAAGTGTGTAGATGTCAAAAGGTTCAGAGGTATGATTGGATCTCTCTTGTATCTTTCTGCTTCTAGACCTGACATCATGTTTAGTGTTTGTATGTGTGCACGCTATCAATCAAATCCTAAGGAATCGCACCTTAAAGCGGTAAAGCGCATATTTAGATACCTTCACGGAACACCTAAATATGGGCTTTGGTATTCCAAAGGAAGTGATTGTAGCTTAGTAGGGTACTCCGATTCTGATTTTGCTGGCTGCAAATCAGATAGGAAGAGCACAAGTGGTACATGTCACCTGTTTTCAAACTCCTTGGTCAGTTGGCATAGCAAAAAGCAAGTTTCTGTGGCTTTGTCAACTGCAGAGGCAGAATACGTTGCAGCCGGTAGTTGTTGCGCTCAGATTTTATGGCTGAAGCAGCAACTACAAGACTTCAACATTCAACTCAAACGTATTCCTATCAAATGTGACAACACTAGTGCCATAAACCTTACTAAAAACCCTGTTTTACACTCACGCACTAAACACATAGAGATTAGACATCATTTCCTTCGTGACCATGTTGAAAAAGAAGACGTTGTCTTTGAGCACGTTGATTCCAAAAATCAGCTCGCTGATATTTTCACTAAACCATTGGCAACGGAACCTTTCTTCAACATTCGTCGCGAATTGGGAATCTTAGATCTTTCTCAATTGATGTCATAAGCATGTTATCTCTTAATTATATTATGCCTCACCATGGTTGATAAGAGCTGTTTTAGATGTCAATTATCCATCACACGAGTTCTCCAACAGAGGTAATATCAATCCTTTCTACAATTTTCTTATTGCTAAGTGATTGTGTATGTTACATCAAATGTTCTTACTCTAGTTGATATAAAATTTGATTGCATATACTCCTGTCCATATTGTGTGCACATTAACAATCTGACTTCTGAATCTCTCTTGAGCATAATCATCATGACATAGTGCATAATGCATATTCATACTACATTAAAATTCATTAAAAGCTAGTTCAGCATCAGTATGCATCGACACCAACGAAGCATGCATCGATCCAAACACTCTAAAATTCAAATTTTTGAAAAACTGCTTCAGGATGCATCGATGCATCCATCGCATGTATCGATACACATGCCCATTGTGAATATTTGGCATCGACTCATGACCTTCTGCATCGATACATACTGATGCTATCTGAATTAAATGCAATTTCTTTCTCTCTCATGCATCGACACATCAGCCAATCATATCACTTCCTATCTCATTCCTTCATCTCATCTGCCCTCAAAAACCCCAAAAACCAGTGGCTAACCCTAATCCTCCTCATCTTCACTCTCTCTCATAAACTTGGTAAAACCCTAAATCTCACATCACCATGCCTCCACGCACTATTCCAGCCAGAGCAAAAGGAAAAGGAAAGGGAAAGGAAGCAGCCGGTACTTCTCAGCAACCACCAGATGTTCCTTCAAATGCCTTAGACATACTTCATCCTGCCATTGCTGCTGAATTTGAGGAATCCTTCAAGGCCAGGTTGGTAATGAAACCTCATATCTTTGATAAAACAGATGCTGTTCATCTGCACCTAAATGAAGTAGTTGAACTCTTACATGCACAAAGACTTGGGTCCTTTCTATCTACAAAAGATGAGTATCATGAGGATTTCATCCGGGCCTTTTATGCTGGTTTACAAACTGGTAGAGGCTATATGTTCCGGTGTTCTATCGGAGTCAGAACATATACCTTTGAAGCCTCTGATTGGGAAACGGTATTTCAAATGCCGTCTCCGTCGATGGTTTTCAAGTGCTGGCATGACCTGCATTTTGATCCTGAATTTGACATACAGGACTTTACAACTTCTATCCTAAAGATTGATAGACCGTTGAGTGAGGATGAACACGTCACGTCAGGTATGATCAAGCAAACTCCGCGTATTCTTCACTGGATTATCACACATATTCTGCGTCCAACAAACAGCGGACACTCTCGGTTGGATAGGCCTAGCATACATCTTCTCTACATTCTGCAAAATAAGGTTCTCCTAAATTGGGCGAACTACTTTGTAAAACGTCTATTCTTTGTGCGAGACAACTCCAAGAATGTGGCTCTAGGTTGTGCCTCTCAGATAATGAAAATTCTTAAGTTTTGGAAAGTTGCAATACCTATTGTGCCTCTCCTATCTCCATCTGCAGCTCAAGAGTTTGACTCTGCCACTCTATCGCATATGGGATATCGGTGGGACAAGGACCGCAAATGCTTCTATTTCTTCGAAAGAAAATCCAAAACCAGAATTTACAATTTTGACGTGCCTTCGGAACGCATCCATCTTGCTGAAGATCAGCCTGATGAAGAGATGCAGGATGCGGCTGAAACAGATGCACCACAAGCTGAAGCCAATACTGGTTGGGGTGAGTGGGTGCCACGAAGGTGGTCTCCTACCAACTACGTACCTGAACCTACAGCCCCTCCATTCTCCGGTGGTACTTCAGCCCTAACACCAAATGCGGACATCACTCATATGCTTCAATAGATGGAAATTGTCAACAAAGAACGCCATGAAGAAGCACGATACTGGCATGTTCAACAATCTGAATGGCACAACGAGCATCGGGACTGGCATGATGAGCATACACGGATGTATCACAATCAACACGCTTGGCACCAAGACTTAGTTAAATGGCATCAAGTTTTCTACAACGAAATGTCCGGCTTTATGGATGACTGCCGTGAAAATCCTGGGATTATGGACAGTTTTAGAAGCATTGAAGTTCAGAACCGATTTAGGCAATACTCCTTCATGGGCCAAAATCCGGACACAATGCCTCCTCCTCCGCCTCCGCCAAGCTACCGAGATCCTGTGGTGGCAACAATCCAAATTAACCCACCTGCATTTCATCTCATTTCATCTCATATTGCTCTAGTTTTTCTTTTGTTGAACACTATGGTTTAGCTTATGTAACTCTTAAACTCGTTCGTATCTTTAAAACGCTTTTCCAATTCTGTTTATCTCTATTGTTATTACCCTTATTCTTCATTCTTTGTGAATGATTCTTTACTTTGATGCTTTATTCTTTGTGATTGATAGCCTGTTATCCATTGTTTGCCATGTCCTGCTACACTATGCTACCTTGATAAATTTGTCTCTTCCTCTTTTTGATGTTGACAAAGGGGGAGAAAATGTAGATATGCACAAACTCAGGGGGAGTATCACACATCTTGCCAAGAATTTGCCATCATCAAAAAGGGGGAGTTTGTGAGAGAATTCTTTACCTTGAATTAATTTTTAATGATAGCAAATTGTGTGATCATCATCCAAATGTTGGTTGTGCATTGCATTACATGATACATGTGTGTTTTATTATGTTTTTCATCCCACTCTATTGTTGCATAACTGTACATATAAAATTACATTGATACTTACCTTTAAATAACAATTAAAATGCATCTTATGTCAGTATGCATCGATACATAAAGCCTCTGCATCGATACATACAGCATGTGATAAATCACAAAACCTTTTTGTTCAGTATGCATCGATGCATACGAGTCATGCATCAATACATGGAAGACAAAATACTCTATGCATCGATACACACGATCCCTGCATCGATACATGACCAATTGAAACAGCCTGTGTATCAATACATGCGCATTAGGCATCGATACATACTAGTGTAATAATCACATGCATCGATACACACGACTTTTGCATCGATACATGAATAATCAATTTCACCAAAAATACACATATCCTACAGTATGCATCGATGCACACTATTATGTATCAATACATAAAGTTGTTTTGTGGTATAACAGCAACTGTTTTTCAGCATATAAAAGACAGGTTACAACAGCAGTGCAAAAACACGAATTCATTGAGGGAAAACAATTGAACACAGATCAAAAGCAGTGTTGGAGCAATTGTTTGAGAGCATTTAGAAACCTGAAAGAGACTTCATCTTCTTCATCTTCTCAATCACTTTTCTTCAAGAACATTTATACATAACCATTCTTGTTCTTTGGATTAAAGAAGCATCGAGATAACGTTCAGTGGTACGATCAAGGATCTAGCTGTGGTTTGCAGTGGAACGATCGAGGATCTAGCTGAGTCGAAGATTGAAGGGGGTTTCTAGGAAAAACCTACTGGTTTGTCCTTCAAGAACTGGAGCGTTCTTGAGGGTTTGGGAGTCACATTTGCAGAACATATTCAGCCACAGCGTTGCGTTTGGAGATCGGGGGATTTCGCAAGCAGGTCGTGGAACCGGTGAATTGTTTGCAACTTTGTGCAGGAAAATCTTGATCGTGCTCAGATCAAGTGAAGGTTTATACAAGAAGAGGTTCTTAGAGTTTAGAATTCTGTCTTTGTATCATAACCTTGTATCAACGGATTCGACAATAATTGATAATCAAAGTTCTCAATTTCATTTGAAATTGAGAGGGAGACGTACCCACACGCGAGGACGACGTGGGGAACTTCCTTACCAAATCTCTGCGTATCTTACTCTTACCTTACTCCTCTTTACGTTTTTCAAACTGTTTTCGCAATTTCAGTTAGTGTGTGGTGATTGTTTCTTTTTCAAGACAGCAGTGGCAAGAAAACTTTAATCAAACTCCATTGCTGTTTATCATTGATCACATACACACCAACTGTTTGATAAAACGGTTAGCTAGATTTTATTCATTGGAAATAGACTTTAATGATAAGTGCATTCAATTAGTTAAAATTCTGGTGTGAATTGGTTCTGTCATTCTCATTAAAATCCAGCAATTAAACTTGTGTGTCTGGCTTTTTAGTAGCGGTTTAGAATAGACGGAAGTCGATTCGGGACTGATTTTTCCGCCAACTTTGAAAACTCTGATAAAATTTCAAATCCGTTAAATTTAAAAGAGGTGATCTATTCACCCCCCCTCTCGATCACTAGCCACACCGTCTAACAACAGGAGTGCAAACTCTACTGGGGAAGGACATACACCGACTCAATGCATGAAGGTAAACACTGAGAACACTCAGCTGGGGAAGACTCACTACCTATTCATAGATGGAAAATAGGAGGAAAAGAGATATCGACTCAATGCTGACGATACATCACTATCTCATAGATGAAAGTGGGAAAAGATCAATATAACAAGAGTACTGATGTGACAGTACATTACCAACTCAAATATGGAGGTAACAGAAAAGATGAATACCAACTCAAGGATGAAGGTATAACAAGGGCATAATAAGAATCGAACTGCGTTGACTCATGGTTGACAGCTCACTACCCACTCATTGATGAGGTAAACAGGACATGCCAACTCAAAGTTGAAGGCAAGCTTCAAAAGATTGATAATAACACTGCTAGGGAAATCAAATTCCAACTCATTGATGATGGTGTAGATGAAGAATCAGATCTAAGGATCATTGTGCAGACTTACAGTTGAATGCACACTACCAACTCATTGATGAGGTAGACAGAGAAATGCCGACTCAAAGTTGAAGGCAACCACCGATTCATTGACAAAGGTGTTTAAAAGAATTTAGAACATATTTTCCTGGAGATGTTTATCATTACCGACTCAAAGATGACGGTGGAAGGACAAAATGTACCTAACTCATAGATGAAGGTACTCCATCAACTCAAAGACGAAGATGGAATCAGAATTTATCTGTGCAGACTCAAAGATTAAAGCACACTATCAGTTCAACAAGGATCAAACATACCCTACTCATAGATGAAGGTACTCCATCAACTCAAAGACGAAGATGGAATCACAGGAAAATGTGTGAACTCAAAGATGAATGCATATTACCAGCTCAAAGTTGCAGGTACTTCACCAACTCAAAGACGAAGGTGCAATCAAAAGGAATCTGTGCTAAACTCAAAGACGAAAGCACGCTACCAGCTCAAAGTTGCAGGTAGAACCATGGAACTCTCTGTGAGGATGTTATCAACTCATAGATGGAGATAGTAATTAATTTATCCGAGGGATAACAAAGGTTACCACTCATGGATGTAGGTAACTCCAGTTTGTAACGGGTACCAACTCAAAGATGAAGGCATAAAGGACTTGGACACAATATCTGTCATGTCTGTTTTACTGAATGAGAGTCACAAAGACTATATTGTTGCCTTCTTTTACTGGCAATTTCTGAGCTTTATCTGGAGAGACGAGGTTCAAACTAGGATAGAACTAGAATAAAACGGTCAAACAAGACTTCAACTGAAGAGGAATGAACTCATCAGGATTTAACACTGAAACAACCATCTTCCACGAGGCATAGATCTCTGTGGGGAACATGACCAATAAAAGGTATTTTGCTGCTTATGAGGATACTCTATATGGAGAGATTGACTCAACCCACAATATAAACAAGGAAACAAGGTGCATATGAATGCAAGCATGATATGTCATAGATATGCATGAATATTTAGTAATGAATGCATGATGGACAGACAAAACTAGGAATAACTAAAAATGTTAACAGCTGCATAAGGACTTGCTGGAGATTTGCACTGAGACTCGCTAGGGAGTAGTACAAAGACTTGCTGGGGAATTGGTACAAGAGCACCATATCCAGGTTTCTTTAAAAGTCTGTCTCTGCTGAGGATTCCGTAGAAGAATGGAGATGCCTTCTACTTCAAAAATGCAGGAGATTCCCTGTGGTTCTTGAATTTGTGAGGTATATGAGGATTGGACCTTTCTGAGGACTCCGCTGGGGATACAAGGTGTTATCCTCTGGAAATAAGATGATATTGTAAGAGAAGTCCTGCAATTCTTGAATTTGCTGATAATGCAGAAGGGATTGTTCTTCTGGAAGACTCTGCTGGGGATAAAGTCCGCTGGGGATAGGTGGTAGCTTTCCAGGGAATAAGAATATAGGGGAAATCTATCCTTGATTTTTTTGCTTTAATTATCATGGAGACTTTCTGTATCTGAAGACTCTGCAGGGGATTATGGTGTCTGATATCTGGTTACGAGATCTTTCCTCTAGGAGACTCTGCCGGGGAACAGTGATGTCTGACCTTTGAATATAAATGAGAATTCAGGAGAAATCCTGCAATTCTTGAATTTGCTTAAAATGCATAACACACTCTTCTTTTACTACAAAACATTACTGAGGCGGAGACATATCCTTCTATTGAATGGACAGAGAACAACAGGAGATTCCCTGTAGTTTCTGAATATCAACTTTCTTCACTCGCTGAGGGATGGAGACCTCTGTATTACTCTTGCTCAGGGAAATCAAATCTTCCTTCTCATCCTCTGCTGGGGACATTACTGATCCCGCCTTAATAAATTACTGGGGAAATACCTGTAGTAATCCCATAGGCCAAATTTGTAACTTAAAACCTGGATCAAAGTCTTCATGATCAATTAACCGGGGAGTCTTCATGATCAATTAAACTGGGGAGTCTTCATGATCAATTAATTGGGGAGTCTTCATGCCCCAAGTGAAGGGAATAAACTTCTTGAAATATTTCTTGCATGATCTCTTGAGGAAAACTAGGAAGCATAGCTGGGGATATCCAGAATCACAACCTCTGCTGGAGAAATATTACTGCCAAGACACCTGTGGAGATCTTTTCATCATATACATATGAGGATAGTAACATGAACATGTCTAGTTGGAATCACATGATTTTAGAATTACTGGGACCGTATGTCTCAATCCTTTTATTGATGTCCATAAATCAAAGCAAATAATCTTTATAGTTTTCAAAAACTGTTTTTAATTCAAAACTTTTGTTTCAAAACATATCTGTCAAAGTAAAAGAACTTTCGTAAATTGAAATGAAAAATAAGAGTGCCAAGAAATATAGAAAGGCTCAAATTGATTTGATAGGATGGTAATCAGCCAACAGCATGATTCCATATATCTTTACAAATTGGAAAATGGTAATTTCGTGGAAAAAGGGTACGTTGAACTACAATGACATCATTCTCTCTTCCACTATTGAAACCTGTATTGCAGCCTTAAGAAAGTTGGAGAACTGTTGAAAATATTCTGATACTTCAATGATCTTGTCTCCGTTATGCAGTTACTTGCCTGAAATCCCTAACTTTTGCCTAGATTGCCCTTTCGGGTTTTCAATCTACCGGGATAATATTTTCTTTGTTTTTTATGTCTCTAATTTTTGCCTGGACCGCCCTTTCAGGTTTTCAGTCCACCGAGACGCTCATTTTTGCCTAAGCCGCCCTTTCGGGTTTTCAACTTAGCGAGCTGTTCTTTTCATTTTTTAGGCGAAGTATTTCTTGACTGCATCTGTATTTACGGGACGTGGAAGCTCTTCACCATCCATGTTTGTAAGAATTAAAGCACCGCCTGAGAAGGCTTTCTTGACAACATAGGGTCCTTCATAGTTAGGAGTCCACTTGCCCCTAGAATCATTGTGAAATAGTATCATCTTCTTGAGTACAAGGTCACCCTCTTTGAATTCTCTCGGCTTAACCTTCCTATCAAATGCCTGCTTCATTCTCTTTTGATATAACTGTCCATGGCACAAGGCAGTCATTCTTTTTTCTTCAATCAAATTCAACTGATCGTATCTGCTTTGACACCATTCAGCCTCTGACAACTGAGTTTCCATTAGTATCCTCATTGATGGAATTTCAACCTCTATCGGTAACACAGCTTCCATACCGTATACAAGTGAAAATGGGGTTGCCCCAGTTGAAGTACGGACTGATGTTCTATATCCGTGTAGTGCAAAAGGCAGCATTTCATGCCAATCTTTGTAGGTAACAACCATCTTTTGAATGATCTTCTTGATATTCTTATTTGCAGCTTCGACTGCCCCATTCATCTTGGGACGGTAAGGAGAAGAGTTGTGATGGTCGATCATGAAACTTTCACATAATTCATCCATCATTTTGTTGTTCAGATTGGAGCCATTGTCAGTGATGATCTTGTTTGGAATGCCATATCGGTAAATGAGATTATTTTTGATGAATCTGACCACCACTTGCTTTGTCATCTTTGCATACGAAGTTGCTTCCACCCATTTGGTGAAGTAATCAATTTCCACGAGAATGAAACGGTGTCCGTTGGAATCTTTGGGTTCAATCATACCGATCATGTCAATGCCCTACATTGAGAATGGCCAAGGAGCAAAAATCACATTCAAAAAGGTTGGTGGTACATGAACCTTATCAGCGTAGATCTGACATTTGTGACACTTCTTTACAAATTTGCAGCAATCTGATTCCATGGTCAACCAGTAGTAACCAGCTCTCAACATCTTTCTTGACATAGAGTGGCCGTTTGCATGAGTACCAAAGGACCCTTCGTGAACTTCTTTCATCAACATTTCTGCTTCCTTTTTGTCAACACATCTGAGTAAGACCATGTCATAATTCCTCTTATAGAGCACATTCTGATTAAGGAAGAAACTGCCTGACAATCTTCTCAAAGTCTTTTTATCTTTTTCTGTTGCTCCAAGAGGATACTCCTGAGTCTGAAGGAAATGCTTGATATCATGGTACCATGGTTTATCATCAAAAATGGCCTCAGCTGTAAACACATGTGCTGGTTTATCAAGTCGCTTGATCACAATTCTGGGTACTTCGTTTGGAAAACCCACTTGATACATTGAAGACAACGTAGCTAGAGCATCCGCCATATGATTCTCATCCCGAGGAATGTGATGCAATTCAACCTTGGTGAAGAAAGTCAACAATCTTCTTGCATAGTCTTTGTATGGGATCAAGCCAGGGTGGCGTGTTTCCCATTCTCCTTTGATCTGATTGATAACTAACGCTGAGTCACCATAAACAGTAAGATTTTTGATGCGGAGGTCAATGGCTTCTCCAAGACCCATGATACAGGCTTCATATTCAGCAATGTTGTTTGTACATTCAAAGCAAATTCTTGCCGTGAAAGGAATATGAGAACCTTCTGGAGTGATAATGACTGCACCTACTCCATGTCCATAAACGTTGGAAGCTCCATCAAATACTAAACCCCATTGAGAATCTGGTTCAGGCCCTTCTTCAGGAAGTGGCTCTTTACAATCTCTGGATTTTAGGAACATGACATCTTCATCAGGAAACTCATCCTCATTATCATCGTGATCTTCAACGGGTTGGTGAGCAAGGTACTCAGCCAACACACTTCTCTTGATAGCTTTCTAGGTATGATACTCAATGTCGTATTCTGATAACAGCATCTGCCATCTTGCAATCTTACCAGTGAGTACAGGCTTCTCAAAAATGTACTTCATTGGATCCATTTTGGATATCAACCAAGTGGTGTGACTTAACATATACTGCCTCAATCTCTTAGCAGCCCAAGCCAATGCACAACATGTCTTCTCGAGAAAGGAGTATCGTGATTCACAGTCAGTAAATTTCTTGCTTAAGTAGTAAATGGCATGCTCTTTCTTTCTAGTTTCGTCTTGTTGACCCAGAATACAGCCCATAGAATTCTCAAGCACTGTCAAATACATAACCAACGGTCTTCCAGCAACAGGTGGTAACAAGATAGGAGGCTCTATGAGGTACTCTTTGATACTGTCAAATGCTTTCTGACAATCCTCTGTCCAAACACAATTCTGACTCTTTCTCAGCAATTTGAAGATAGGTTCACAAGTGGCAGTCATGTGAGAAATAAACCGGGATATGTAATTCAATCGTCCTAGAAAACCTCTCACTTGCCTTTCTGTTTTTGGTGCGGGCATCTCTTGGATAGCTTTTACTTTATCTGGATCAACTTCAATGCCTTTTTGGCTGACAATGAAGCCCAAGAGTTTACCTGACCTGACGCCAAATGTGCATTTGTTCGGATTGAGGCGAAGACGGAACTTCCTCAATCGTTGAAACAGCTTCAATAGATCTACTAAGTGACCTTCTTCTGAACGAGACTTCGCGATCATGTCATCCACATAAACCTCAATCTCTTTGTGCATCATGTCGTGAAAGAGCGTTGTCATGGCTCGCTGGTAAGTAGCACCTGCGTTCTTCAACCCAAACGACATCACTTGATAACAGAATGTTCCCCATGGTGTTATGAATGTAGTTTTTTCCATGTCTTCGGGAGCCATTTTGATCTGGTTATACCCGGAGAATCCGTCCATGAAGGAGAATATGTCAAACTTTGCTGTATTGTCTACCAACATGTCAATGTGAGGCAGGGGGGAATCATCCTTTGGGCTTGCTCTATTTAAGTCACGATAGTCGACACACATTCGTACCTTCCCGTCCTTCTTAGGAACTGGCACAATATTTGCTATCCACTCTGGATACACTGAATTGGCAAGAAAACCAGCATCTATTTGCTTCAGAACTTCTTCTTTAATTTTGACGGCCATATCTGGATGTGTTCTTCTTAATTTCTGTTTGACCGGTGGACATTCTGGCTTCAAAGGTAGCTTGTGCTCTACGATGTCAGTGTCGAGACCAGGCATATCTTGATAAGACCAAGCAAACACATCTACATACTCTTTCAACAGGCTGATCAATTGCTCCTTGACCTGTGGGGATAACAATGCTCCAATTTTGACTTCTTTCACATTTTCTTCCGAACCCAAGTTGACTGTTTCCAAAGGCTCCTTGTATGGCTGAATAGTGTCTTCTTCATTTTCAAGCTGGCGGGCGACCTCTTCTGGAATCTCATCCCACTCTTCCTCTTCAGCTTCGAATACAGAATGTTCAAAGTTGGGAGAGGGCATGATGTCATTGTGTTCAACGGGTTTAAGTAACCTGTACAAACAATTGTTTTTAGAGGACTGACCATGACATGCAAAAATGTGTTCTTTTTAAGGTTTTTTTTTTTTGTGTTACCATTTTCCGAAAAAGCTGAGAAGATAAAAGGACACAAGTGTATAGGAACACAAAAGATCTTTTTCATGGATAGTACGTTTTTGACAAAAGTGCCCATTTTACAAAATTAATGCTTCGCGCTTTGGGCTAAAGCGGAAGATTTTTGAAAACTGAAAAGCTTAATTACTTTGATATGTGGACACAATGTGGGATGTCAACTGCGGTCCAGTTCTTCATAACTACTCCTGGTGTCATAAATCTGGGGCCTTCGTCTTCTGTCTTTCCCTCAAAAGTATCCTCCTCAACTGCTACCATGTTGATAAACCCACCGCTGTGAAAGATATCTTTGAAAGGTCGCACCACTGAAGTCTACACTTGTTTTCCATCAACAAAGCCTAATCCTGCATGGTTAACGTTTTCTGACAACTCTATCACCTTGCCCCACATTTCTGTAGGACCTGTCTTGACAATCTGCTGGGCGTCTTTGAATGACGCGATTGAACCTTCACTTTTCTTGTAATCATTCGATGGTCAGGGCCTGAAATGGAGTTTGAACAGCCGTCTCGTCTACTTCTATCACACTAAACGATGAAAGGTGGCTAATCAACATAGCCTGCTCCCCATTAACCGTCACTATTTGCCCATTCTTGACAAACTTTAACTTTTGGTGTAACGTGGATGTAATGGCACCCGCCTCGTGAATCCATGGGCGTCCGAGCAGACAGCTATAAGCTGGCACTATGTCCATAACCTGGAAAGTGATCTGGAATACGTGTGGTCCAATACCAATAGGCAAATCAACTTCTCCAATGACTGTTTTTCTTGATCCATCGAACGCTTTCACAATAATTCCACTGTGCCGCATTTGCCCCCCTTTGTACTTTAGCTTCACCAAGGTAGACTTGGGCATGACATTCAGAGATGAACCGGTGTCAATTAGGATATTAGACAAAGAATCCCCTTGACAATTGGCTGAGATATGGAGAGCGAAGTTGTGATTCTTTCCTTCTTCTGGCAGTTCTTCATCACAAAAGCCTAAGCCATTGCATGAAGTGATGCTGCCTACAACATTGTTGAACTGCTCTGCTGTTATATCTTGTTCTACAAAGGCTTGATCAAGCACCTTCAGTAGTGCTTCTCTGTGGACAACTGAATTCAATAATAAGGACAGGATCGAGATTTTTGACGGTGTCTGTAGCAACTGATCTACCACTTTGTAGTCACTGAGCTTGATAATTCTGAGTAGTTCATCTGTTTCTTTGTCAAGGGTTGAATTGCTTGTTTGCCCTTCTGCTTCTCTTGTCACTGGTACCACGACTACTGGATCTTTCTCAACATTTCTACTTGGGATAACCGGCGGAGCGAACACGCGGCCACTGCGCGTCATTCGGCTATTTGCTGCGATATTGGTAACTGAGGCTAAGGTTTTAATCTCGACCTCTTTACCGTTCTCAATAATAGTTGCTGCATAGCGGTAGGGGACCGCTTTATCTGAAGTGTAAGGCATTGGGCCCGGAGGGCAAATCACTACTGGCTCCCTCGGATGATAAGCTATCTCTACTTTCTCTGGAATGTTGAAGCAAGGAATGATGACATTCACCTCTTGTTCTTGTGATTCTGGAGAACTCACTTGTCTAGAAATCTGAATCAAACCCTGATCAAGGACGCCTTGCAAATCATCTTGAATCTTTCTACAACCTCTTGAATTGACTGAACATGTACCACAGATCTGGTGGTCATGTTGGAATAGACCATGAGCACATAAAACAGAATGAATTTCAACCAAAGACTGCTGAATCTCCTCTATCTTCGTAACACGTTGTTCATTGAGACAAACTTCTATATTGTTCACTGATGAAGGACCATGACTTGGCATTGGATTGTCCTTCACATTGGGACCCATGTTCTTGAAGGTCAGGATACCTGCTCTTGTCAACTTCTGTACTTCCAACTTTAAAGCAAAACAGTTGTCTAAGTCATGACCTGGAGCATTCTGATGAAAGGGACAAGATACCTCTGGCTTGTACCACCAAGGTAGCACTTCTGGTAAAGGAGGTCGTGGTCGTGGTTGCACAAGGTTTTTAGCGATCAAAGCTGGATACAATTCTGCATATGACATCGGAATTGGATCAAAATTGGTTCTTCTTTGTTGCTGTGGTGGACGTTGTTGTAACTGTTATTGATGTTGTTGAGGTTGATGTTGTTTCTGATACTGAGTATTCTGTTGGAAGCGGTTGGTACGCTGCTGAGGGTATTGGACTTGAACTGGAGCGGAAGTGATTACTGGAGTCACGGCTGCTATATGTTGGTGTTGGGAATGGTAAGGATAATTGATCCTTCTTGGATGATTATAGGACACAACATTAGTTTCTTGTTCCTTCTTTTTCATAAAACCGCCGTACCTCTTTGCCCCGCTTGAAGATGAACTTCCTTCTCTAACTAGACGCCCTTCTCGAACTGCTTCCTCTAAACGGACTCCCATGTTTACCATGTCAGTAAAGTCTGTAGGAGCGCTTGCAATCATCCTCTCGTAATAAAAAGTATCAAGAGTCTTTAAGAACACTTTCGTCATCTCCTTTTCTTCCATAGGTGGAACAACCTGTGCTGCAATTTCGCGCCACCTTTGCGCGTATTCACGGAATGTCTCCTTTTCTCTTTGTTGCATGGACCTCAACTGATCTCGGTCTGGCACATTATCAAGGTTGTATTTGTAATGTTTGATAAAGGCCTCGCCTAAATCGTTGAAAGTCTTGATCTGAGAACTGTCTAATCCCATATACCAGCGTAAAGCTGCACCGGTAAGACTGTCTTGAAAACAATGAATGAGCATCCTTTGGTCGTTGGTGTATGTAACATCCCGATTAAAATAAGAGAATTATTTAATTGAGTTAATATTATTTTATTAATTTAATTAAATAAAGTTGAATTATTGGATTATTATTATTATTATTTTGGAATAATAATTATTTGGAAAATATATAAGTTGGAAATAAGAGAAAGAGTCTCATTTTGGAACAGAAGGGTTTTACGTGAAAAAGCAGAGAAGCATCGTGAAAGAGGAAAAGGGCAAGAGAAGGAGCTGTAGAGCAAAGGTTGGAGAACGGAAAAGCTTGAAGCTCGAAGAGTTGCCGGATTGTTAAGGTAAGGGGGGTTTATCGTCGTTTAATGGGTATTATCGATTAACATGTAATGGGTAGTGATAAGCCGTCGATTGACCCTAATTGGGATTTAGAATGTTGAGAAATTATGTTGAATAAGTTGTATTAAAGCTGAAATTGAATTTGTGTTTGAGTGTATTGTGAATTTCTGAGCGTATAGCTTTTTACGGAAGTTGAATCGGAGGTCCGGAAGTCCTCCAACGGCGGAAAATGCGGAAAACTCTGCATTCTGCCTTGTGTTAGCGCAGGAACTGCTGTTTCGCCTGCGTTAACCGGTTAACCCAGGGTGTTAACCGGTTAACACTGTTATAAATTGTGAAAAATGTTGAGTTTTGCCTGCGTTAACCGGTTAACCTATAGCGTTAACCGGTTAACACTGTTGCAGTATGTAAAAAAAATGGTTGATTTTTATGATGTAAGTGTAATTGGTGATTGGCCTATTGTATCCAATTGTGATAAATAAATTCGTGGAGTCTATGTTGCGAAATGTTGATGCAAATATGTTGATAAGTTGTTTTTGTGGAAAATATTAAGTCGTAGGCTGATGAGCCAAAGTTGAATATAAGTTGTTTTGTTGAAAATGCTGAGTTGTAGGCTGATGAGCCAAAGTTGATTTTTAAGTTGTTGTTGCTGAAAAAGCTGTTATGTTGTCGTTGTTATTATGTTGTGGAACTTCAAGTCGTACATGCCATATACATTCATATGCATTAAGTCGGGGCTTTTGCTCACACCACGTTGGCCTGGATTGGCAAAATTATGGGGCTTTTGCTCACACCACGTTGGCCTGGATTGGCAAAAATTCTAAGTTGAAAGTTGAAGGCTTATGCCTTGATGCCCACTAAACTGGCAATGATTTTAAGTTGGGAGTTTTACTCCAAATGGTACCACATGCATGAAGAGTCGAGTCTCATTGAGTTGCATTTACGTTGTGTTTGAATATGATGTTGAGTTGAATATGCTGCTACCGAATGCATGATATGATGTGGGTGATTAACGTGTAAAGTTACTTAACATAACATGATGATTTATAATATTTGTTATATCGATTGAGGAACTCACCCTTACAGTTATATTTTTCAGGTAACGAGCAGTGAGTTGAGTAGAAGCTAGTGCTTGAAGTCTAGAGTGGTTTTAGTGGGTCATGCTCTGATAGATGTAACATCGGGACGGGATGTTTTAATTGTTGAATAAATGTTAATTTTAAGATATTACAGATGTTGAATGTTTCTATCCGCTGCGAATTTTTAAAGAAGTGTTTATGTTGAATTAAATAATGAGCATGACTGATTTTTACGGTGAATTATGTGAAGTATTATGTGACACCCTTGGTGCATGATTACTCTGATATTGATTTATATGTTGTTGCTTTAATTAAATATTTGGGGTATTTTAGAAGGGTGTTACATTAGTGGTATCAGAGCAGGTTGGTCTGTCCGGCCAGTTGTCGTGTCGTACTGTCTAACAATTGTGTAATTGTTACTAGTCTAACTTTTAAGTTGTGTTGTAGTGATAAGTTGAGATGGCTGGAAGGAATGACGCTGCAATGGCTGCCGCAATGCAAGCAATGGCACAAGCGGTGCAGAACTTGCCAAATGCTGGTGGTGATGCTGGGTCACGTAGCTTGGCGACTTTTCAGAGGGAGAATCCGCCGGTGTTTAAAGGGAAGCATGATCCAGATGCAGCCTTGGGATGGTTGAAAGAGATTGAGAGAATCTTCCGTGTTATGGATTGCACTCCAGCTCAGAAGGTTCGGTATGGTACTCACATGCTAGCAGTCGAAGCTGATGACTGGTGGCTAGAGACTCACGAGAGGTTGACCGTGGCAGGTGAAGTCATTACTTGGGATGTATTCCGTAGGGAATTCATGAGAAAGTATTATCCGGAAGATGTCCGTGGTAAGAAGGAAATTGAGTTCCTTGAGCTGAAGCAAGGAAACATGTCTGTCACGGATTATGCTGCGAAATTTGTGGAGCTGTCCAAATTTTATCCTCATTACACTGGTGCTGGTGCTGAATTTTCAAAGTGCATCAAGTTTGAAAATGGACTGCGCTCTGAAATTAAGAAGGCTGTTGGGTATCAAAAGATACGCATTTTTACTGAATTGGTTGATAGCTGCAGGATATTTGAGGAAGACAATAATGCTCATTACAAGATTGTCAGTGACCACAGAGGCAAGCAACATCAAAACCGTGGCAAGCCGTATGATGTTCCAGCTGGAAAAGGGAGACAAAGAGCTGCTCCGGCTCAGAGAGCTAGTGGGGGAGGTGCTCCTACTGGTATAGTTTGCTTCAAGTGTGGTCAGGCTGGTCATAAGAGTAATGTATGCACTGCTGAAGTAAAGAGGTGTTTTCGCTGTTGTAAGATTGGCCATGCAATAGCTGATTGCAAGCACAAGGAAGTGATTTGTTTTAATTGTGGCGAAGAAGGGCATATTGGAAGTCAGTGTCAGAAGCCGAAGAAAGGGAATCAGTCAGGAGGCAAGGTCTTTGCTTTATCGGGTTCTGAGACTTCTGCAGATGATCGTTTGATCCGAGGTACGTGTTATATTAATGGCTTTCCTCTTGTAGCTATTATTGACACAGGTGCGACTCATTCCTTTATATCTTTGGATTGTGCGGTGAAACTTAAGTTAGAGATATCTGAGATGTTTGGTAGTATGGTAATTGATACTCCTGCGAAGGGTTCAGTGACTACTACTTCGGTTTGTTTAAATTGTCCTTTGAGTATTTTTGGTAGAGACTTTGGGATGGACCTAGTGTGTCTTCCACTAGTGCAGATTGATGTTATTCTGGGTATGAACTGGTTGGTGTTTAACCGAGTTTCTATCAATTGTTTTGATAAGACGGTGATCTTTCCTGAGATTGAGGAGGGAAAGAGTTTGTTTCTATCAGCAAGGCAAGTGAATGAAGAAGTAGCTGATGGGGCAGAGTTGTTTATGCTGTTAGCAACTTTAGAGGCTAAAGATAAACTGGTGTTTGGCAATCTAGCTGTGGTGTGTGATTTTCCTGATGTGTTTCCGGAAGAAGTGAATGAATTGCCGCCAGAGCGTGAAGTGGAGTTCTCTATTGACTTGGTACCTGGTACTAGGCCGATATCGATGGCTCCGTACCGTATGTCTGCTGTTGAGTTAACTGAATTGAAGAGTCAGTTGGAAGATCTATTGGATAAGAAATTTATTCGTCCGAGTGTGTCACCGTGGGGTGCACCAGTGCTATTGGTTAAGAAGAAAGAAGGCACTATGAGGTTGTGTGTGGACTACAGGCAACTGAATAAAGTGACGATCAAGAATCGGTATCCTTTGCGGAGGATTGATGATTTGATGGATCAGTTGGTTGGTGCAAGTGTGTTCAGCAAAATAGATTTGAGATCTGGGTATCATCAGATACGTGTGAAAACTGAAGATATTCAGAAGACTGCTTTCAGAACAAGGTATGGACATTATGAGTATTCTGTAATGCCTTTTGGTGTGACTAATGCACCTGGAGTATTTATGGAGTATATGAATAGGATTTTCCATCCGTACCTAGACAAGTTTGTTGTGGTGTTTATTGATGATATTTTGGTGTATTCGAAATCTGAAGAAGAGCATGCTGAACATTTGAGAGTGGTTTTAGAAGTCCTACGAGAAAAGAAGTTATTTGCTAAATTGTCCAAGTGCGAATTTTGGTTAGGAGAGGTAAGTTTTCTTGGTCATGTGATTTCAAGAGGTGGTGTGGCTGTTGATCCTTCTAAGATAGAAGCGGTATCTAAGTGGGAAGCTCCGAAGTCTGTTGCTGAGATTCGAAGTTTTCTTGGTTTGGCTGGTTATTATAGGAAGTTCATTGAGGGATTTTCTAAGTTGGCGTTACCGTTGACGATGTTGACTAGAAAGGGGCAAGCGTTTGTTTGGGACTCAAAATGTGAAGAAGGTTTCCAAGAGCTAAAGAGAAGGTTGACTACTGCTCCTATTCTGATATTACCGAGTTCGTCGGAATCATTTGAAGTTTATTGCGATGCTTCATTGTTGGGTTTGGGTGGTGTGTTGATGCAGAATAAGCAGGTTATAGCTTATGCTTCAAGACAGCTGAGGGTTCATGAGAGGAACTATCCGACGCACGATTTAGAGTTGGCAGCTGTGGTGTTTGTTCTGAAGTTATGGAGACATTACTTGTACGGGTCAAGATTTGAGGTTTTCAGTGACCACAAAAGTTTAAAGTATTTGTTTGATCAGAAAGAGCTGAATATGAGGCAGAGAAGATGGTTAGAGTTTCTGAAGGATTATGACTTTGGGTTGAATTACCATCCGGGTAAAGCAAACGTAGTGGCTGATGCATTGAGTCGGAAATCATTACATATGTCTATGTTAATGGTTAAGGAATTGGATTTAATTGAGCAGTTTAGAGACTTGAGTTTGGTGTGTGAGAGTACTCACAATAGTGTTAAATTGGGAATGTTGAAGTTGACAAGTGGTATTCTGGATGAGATCAGAGAGGGTCAGAAATCTGATATGCTTTTGGTTGATAAGTTGACTCTAGTGAATCAAGGTCAAGGTGGCGAATTCAGAGTTGATGAGAATGGTATTTTGAAGTTTGGTAGTCGGGTGTGTATTCCGGATGTTACCGAGCTTAAGAAGAGTATTCTTGAAGAAGGACATCGTAGTGGTCTGAGTATTCATCCTGGAGCTACGAAGATGTATCATGATTTGAAGAAGTTATTTTGGTGGCCGGGAATGAAAAGAGAAATTGCGAGTTTTGTCTATTCTTGTTTGACTTGTCAGAAGTCAAAGATTGAGCATCAGAAGCCGTCTAGGCTAATGCAACCGTTGGCTATTCCAGAGTGGAAGTGGGATAGTATCAGTATGGATTTTGTTTCTGGTTTACCGAGGACGAGTAAGAATTTTAAAGCTATTTGGGTGATTGTTGACAGATTAACAAAGTCGGCTCATTTCATTCCGATTAGAATGGATTATCCGTTAGAAAAATTGGCTGGGTTGTATATTGAGAAGATTGTAAGTTTGCATGGTATTCCGTCGAGTATTGTTTCGGACAGAGATCCTAGATTTACCTCGAAATTCTGGGAAGGTTTGCAGAATGCTTTGGGAACTAAGCTGAGATTGAGTTCTGCATATCATCCGCAGACTGACGGTCAGACTGAGAGGACGATTCAGTCATTAGAAGATCTTTTGAGAGCTTGTGTTTTGGAAAAAGGAGGTGGTTGGGATTGTTATTTACCTTTGATTGAGTTTACCTACAACAATAGTTTTCATTCGAGCATTGGTATGGCGCCGTTTGAAGCTTTGTATGGTAGGAGATGTCGGACACCGTTATGTTGGTGTGAGTCCGGTGAGAGTGCTGTGGTCGGACCGGAAATTGTTCAACAGACTACAGAAAAGATTAAGATGATTCAGGAGAAGATGAGGATGGCTCAGAGTCGTCAGAAGAGTTATCATGACAAGAGGAGGAAGTCACTTGAGTTTCAAGAGGGAGATCATGTGTTTCTTCGTGTTACTCCGATAACAGGTGTTGGTCGGGCTTTGAAGTCGAAGAAGTTGACACCTCGATTTATTGGTCCTTATCAGATTTTAGAGAGGATAGGAGAGGTAGCCTATCGTGTCGCTTTACCGCCGTCACTTGCGAATTTGCATGAGGTTTTTCATGTGTCTCAGTTGAGGAGGTACATTCATGATCCGTCGCATGTAGTCCAAGTAGATGATGTACAGGTGAGAGATAACCTGACTGTTGAAACATCACCTATGAGGATCGAGGATCGAGAGTTGAAGCAGTTGCGGGGTAAAGAGATTTCCTTAGTGAAGGTAGCTTGGGGAGGACCAGCAGGTGGCAATGTGACTTGGGAACTGGAGAGTCAGATGAAGGAGTCCTATCCAGAGTTATTTGTTTGAGGTATGTTTTCGAGGACGAAAACTCTTTTAGTGGGGGAGAGTTGTAACACCCCGATTAAAATAAGAGAATTATTTAATTGAGTTAATATTATTTTATTAATTTAATTAAATAAAGTTGAATTATTGGATTATTATTATTATTTTGGAATAATAATTATTTGGAAAATATATAAGTTGGAAATAAGAGAAAGAGTCTCATTTTGGAACAGAAGGGTTTTACGTGAAAAAGCAGAGAAGCATCGTGAAAGAGGAAAAGGGCAAGAGAAGGAGCTGTAGAGCAAAGGTTGGAGAACGGAAAAGCTTGAAGCTCGAAGAGTTGCCGGATTGTTAAGGTAAGGGGGGTTTATTGTCGTTTAATGGGTATTATCGATTAACATGTAATGGGTAGTGATAAGCCGTCGATTGACCCTAATTGGGATTTAGAATGTTGAGAAATTATGTTGAATAAGTTGTATTAAAGCTGAAATTGAATTTGTGTTTGAGTGTATTGTGAATTTCTGAGCGTATAGCTTTTTACGGAAGTTGAATCGGAGGTCCGGAAGTCCTCCAACGGCGGAAAATGCGGAAAACTCTGCATTCTGCCTTGTGTTAGCGCAGGAACTGCTGTTTCGCCTGCGTTAACCGGTTAACCCAGGGTGTTAACCGGTTAACACTGTTATAAATTGTGAAAAATGTTGAGTTTTGCCTGCGTTAACCGGTTAACCTATAGCGTTAACCGGTTAACACTGTTGCAGTATGTAAAAAAAATGGTTGATTTTTATGATGTAAGTGTAATTGGTGATTGGCCTATTGTATCCAATTGTGATAAATAAATTCGTGGAGTCTATGTTGCGAAATGTTGATGCAAATATGTTGATAAGTTGTTTTTGTGGAAAATATTAAGTCGTAGGCTGATGAGCCAAAGTTGAATATAAGTTGTTTTGTTGAAAATGCTGAGTTGTAGGCTGATGAGCCAAAGTTGATTTTTAAGTTGTTGTTGCTGAAAAAGCTGTTATGTTGTCGTTGTTATTATGTTGTGGAACTTCAAGTCGTACATGCCATATACATTCATATGCATTAAGTCGGGGCTTTTGCTCACACCACGTTGGCCTGGATTGGCAAAATTATGGGGCTTTTGCTCACACCACGTTGGCCTGGATTGGCAAAAATTCTAAGTTGAAAGTTGAAGGCTTATGCCTTGATGCCCACTAAACTGGCAATGATTTTAAGTTGGGAGTTTTACTCCAAATGGTACCACATGCATGAAGAGTCGAGTCTCATTGAGTTGCATTTACGTTGTGTTTGAATATGATGTTGAGTTGAATATGCTGCTACCGAATGCATGATATGATGTGGGTGATTAACGTGTAAAGTTACTTAACATAACATGATGATTTATAATATTTGTTATATCGATTGAGGAACTCACCCTTACAGTTATATTTTTCAGGTAACGAGCAGTGAGTTGAGTAGAAGCTAGTGCTTGAAGTCTAGAGTGGTTTTAGTGGGTCATGCTCTGATAGATGTAACATCGGGACGGGATGTTTTATTTGTTGAATAAATGTTAATTTTAAGATATTACAGATGTTGAATGTTTCTATCCGCTGAGAATTTTTAAAGAAGTGTTTATGTTGAATTAAATAATGAGCATGACTGATTTTTACGGTGAATTATGTGAAGTATTATGTGACACCCTTGGTGCATGATTACTCTGATATTGATTTATATGCTGTTGCTTTAATTAAATATTTAGGGTATTTTAGAAGGGTGTTACAGTGTACATTGACATCTTTCGCACGTACATAACCAAATGGGTATGTGGACAAGAACTTCCTTTGTACTTTTCAAATTCTGGTAGTTTAAATTTTGCTGGCATCCTTACGTATGGAACCAAACACATATCATTTACATCTCTGCCAAACAGTTCTTTCCCACGAAGAGCTTTTATCTCTTTTTGTAATTCCGCAAACTGATCCTGGAATTCATCCATTCTATCATTGAGACCAGGATCCTCACTTGGGGTAGGGCCGTGATAGACAGGTTCTCCTAGGTGAGGAGTATAGTGAACAACGGGAGGCACATTAGTAAAGACAGGAGAATTTGGTGGAACAAACTCTTGTTGATATCTATCTTGATTAAGATCCCTGGGTATTTCCCAAGGACGGGATGCTGTGATGGTAACAGAAGTGACTGGGACAATGTTGATTTCTGAAGCGATGACTGTAGTGACGGGTGCTGTTGTTGTCTGATTCTGAATTTAAGGTTGATTCTGTGCCGAAGTCTGTCCTGAATTATGAACTTGAGCCCTAGCCTGGGCTTCCTCTGCTTGTAGACGGGCGGTTAACATTTGGTTGCGCATCTCTGCTGCCTGTGCTTGCGCCTGGATCTGTGCATCTTGTGCTTCGGCAACCTGAGCTTGTGCTGTTTGAAGTTGAGCAACTTGGGCTGCTTGGTTTGCTATCAATGTCTCGACCATAGCAGAAAGGCGGTCAACCTGAGCTTTCAATTCTCGGTTCTCGTTATCTGTTATCTCCATTCTTCTTTCGTAGTTGGCTCTTGTGTTGTAATTATGCGTCAGCTTGAAATGGATCTGCTGGCGGGAAGCAACTGTTAAAAGACTGGACCAAGACAGACAACCTGTATGCACGTGATGCATGGATATGCAAAATGAATGATTTTCCAAGGAACTCTAAGTGAAGGAAAAGATAGAATTGCAAACATTTTTTATAACAAAAAAGCATTTTTATCAAAATATACAAAAATATCAACCCAAAATACAACCAAGAAAACCATTTAAGGACATGTGTCATCAGGACGAGCATAAACAAGTAGGAGTTGTCCTTCAAGTCTCTCAATTCTTTCTTCATAGGCCTTCTGCATAAAAGCTTTCTCCTTCACCAAACTGTCTACAAGACCTTTCCATGCACCTGAGGACTGTGGAATCTGGGAGTAATCTGTTGTGCCTGAGGAAAATAAATCCTCTTGCACTTTTGGACGTTTACCTGCACGATCTTCTCCACTCTGCTCCTTTAACTGTCTCTGAAGTTCTTCATTTTCCATTTCGAGCACCTGGGCCTTATCCTTCCAAGCGTCTCTCTCTTTTTCGACCCTCTCCAAGGTGGCTTGGAGTTCTTCTTTGTCATCTAGCGGAAGGTAGGGGGTCTTCAACGGAGCGGGTTTGATAGGATCATGATGTGGGTATGGCATTTTCAACTGTATAGCTCTGGCTCTGATCCACTAGAGGTACGGCTCATAGGAGGTACAATCTTTCTTACCCAATTCAAGTCTCCCTTTGCGACAAACACGATGCCAAGCTCTTACTACTCTCTCTTTCATGGTAGGGTCCTCCTCGTTATCCCTCAAGAAAATACCTTCTAAAAGAATGTTAGGAGGCTTGTCCTTCATAGGGTAACCGAGTTGTCTCCTAGCAAGTACTGGATTATAAGAAATGATTCCCTTTGTGCCCATGAAGGGCACATTGGGGAACTCCCCGCAACTATCAATGATCTTCACATCGTCTAAAACTCTACTATACCATGCAATATCTGACTGGGTAAGAGACATAATCCTCTATGACCACTGAAGTCCTGACTTGCGATCCCAAAAAGTAGCTGACTTAGGAAGATGAGAGACAAACCATTTGTAGAGTAACGGTATACAGCAGACTATGGTTCCTCCTCCTTTCAAAGTACGGTAATGGATGGAATGATAGGTGTCTCCGAGCAAAGTTGGAACAGGATTACCACTTAGGAAGATGCGTATAGCATATGAATCCACAAAACCTTCAATATTAGGAAATAGTAACAAACCGTAGATCAACAAGGCGAACAGATGCTCCACAATAATATCACAACCTTGACTGGCAAAATAAGAAACCTTCCCCATTAAGAACTTGGCAGTGAAAACTGGAAGTCCTCCTTTGGTGGTGAAGTTATTCTTGAATTTTGACTTCTTCATGTACAACACTTTTGCAAGAGAACTGTGCTCGGGTAACTTTTCTGAACCAGCGAAAGGTATTGTATCAGCAACTGGGATGTGAAGCAACTGGGCATACTCTTCCAATGTAGGCATGAGTTGATAGTCTGGGAATGTGAAACAGTGATAGACTGGATCATAGAACTGTACTAATGTCTGCAATAACCCTTCTTCCATCCTAAGTGTCAATAAAGATATAAGTGCCCCATATCTGTCTCTGAAACCAATAGGATCTGCGATCGAAGAAACCAGTTTCTTTAGTTCATCTATCTTTGGATTGATGAGATTGTACTTTTTCACACTTCTCCGTCCAAAATCCATGTTTCCTGCAATATTTGCAATCCTCACTTTAAGTTCCTTGAAAAAAGGTTGAAATGATGGGAATGAATGCATGTCATGCATGAATGCAACAAACACAAACATGGTCAAACAATACAAGGCTCAAAGTTCATCACCAGCATGGAGTTTAGGACAAAGCCCCAAGATAAGTTCTAAGGTTCACCTGCCAAACGGGTTCTAAAAGTTCCTAAGGTTATGGATCCTTCTTCGGATAATACCGGGTTAAGCAACTGCTCGCTTTCCAATATTATTCTCAAAAGAATCTCGCTTGAGTGTGATATCGCGTATCAACCAAACCAGACTTTTGGTCCCAAGTGGTCACCGCATCACATCCTAAGTAAGGCCAAGATGGGGTAAAGGTAAACTAAGGTCCTTGGCTTCACGGGCCCGTCGAAAGCAACAATGCCTCACAAATGACTTGTTTTACCACTATCACCCTCAAAGAGGCCTCCACCAAGCGGACAAAGGCTCAAGTCAACTCGGTAAGGATTGTCTCCTATCAAGTCAACCTGAATTATCATCCATCCTATCTCAAATGTGCCCCAAATCCGGGTATAGGATTTATCACAAGTATCCCCCAAAACCCAAAATAACAAACATTACAAACAATACAATTTAGCAAATATCCACAAAGCAAACATATAAACAAGCAAAGATAGACTAAACCCTTAAATAAGTTTAATCATTGTGTCCCCAGCAGAGTCGCCATTCTGTCGCGGCGGGATTTTTCACGAGATTAAGTATTGATTGAACTTAACCCGTTTGAAAAATATTTTAAATGCAAGAGTCGCCACCGTCTTTTATTTTATCCAAAAAGAGGAAGGGAAAAATAACAATAAATCCCTTTAGAGTTACGGGTTCGGGGGTTGGTTATGCAAAGGGAAGGTATTAGCACCCTCTACATCTGTGGTACTCCACAGGAACCTTTTTGCTTATGTTTATGTGAATGCTTTGCTTTTTTCGCTTTGATCGTTTGATTGGGGAGATGAGAAAAGAACTTGATTTTATTGCTTTTGGACTCGATAAAGTCGTAGACTTCATGCCTACGTATCTCCAAGGCGCAATGGAGAAATCAGAATCCATGTAGTTCTCCCAAAAGAAAAGGGGAAAGTCTGTTTTGTTGATTTTAGATTGGCGTGTCTTGCCATCTCTTGCTCGACCTAGGCGGGAGGCTTCGAGACTGACACGTCCTTTTGAAAATGTTTTTAAACTGAAAAGCCAAAGCTGGCAAAAGATTTGAATGAGCCTAAACCCTGAAACAATAAATAAATGGGCTCATTATAAGGAAGCCCAAGAGTAAGCTTGTGAGTGTGTGAAAAGGGTTTCTTAAACGGCGACCGTTGGAATCGCATCGGGTTTCTCTTTTTTGGATTTTTTGATTTTTTAACATAAAACGTGAACAATACGATTAAACACACAATACAGAACATAAAAAATGCGAGAAAGTAAATTATTACAACACATTTAGCTATGAATAGTTAGTATTACGAGTAGTCAGTGGAGTTAATCGAGCTGAAACTGAAACGAAACGGTTAGTAACAACATAAACAAATATAAAAAAACAATATAAACATTTACTTTAGACAAAATAAACATTTGATATAAATAAACATTTAATTAAAATAAACATTTAAACAAATAATTAATTTAACTAACATTTAAATAAAACATATATGCAAAATAATAATAAAAGATAAACAATATTTAGTAAACAAAAGTAATATATATATATATATATATATATATATATATATATATATATATATATATATATATATATATAATATATATATATATATATATATATATATATATATATATATATATATATATAAATATATATATATATATATATATATATATATATATATATATAAATAATATATATATATATATATATATATATATATATATATATATATATATATATATATATAGTATATTAAAACACATGTCGGCAAGCCGGAACTTTGCCGATTTCAAAGATAAGTGAAGAATATTACCTTGTGTGAAGAGGATGAACTTCTGATCGTCCAAATGATCGACCGAAAGCTGGAAACCGTCACCGACGCAGTGCTGGCTGCCTTCGTGAGTACCTGACTTCAATGTCGCTTTTGATCGGTGAAACGACGCCGGAATGAAATGAACCTTGGATATTTGTGACCTGGACTCAACGAGCTTCAAAGATATGAAATCGGTTTTGTGTTTCGGTGAATAATCGGGACGATTTTGGGTTACCGAAAATGAAGAACAAGTGAAATACGGTAATGCTTTTGGAAAAATATTTCTTTTCAATTCTCTGTTTCTCTCACCACACGTTTTTTCCTTATTGATCCACCCTCTCTTTTTCTTACTAACCACATCTATATATATATATATTTAGATTACTTAAACAATAGGAAACCTAAAAAATATCTAACATGAATTAATGATATATATTTAGATTACTTAAACAATAGGAAACCTAAAAAATATCTAACATAAATTAATAATATATATTTAGATTACTTAAACAATACGAAACCTAAAAAAAATATCTAACATAAATTAATACTATAATTTATATATTATATAATAATAATAATAATAATAAACTAATATAATATTAATCCTAATTAAATAAACTAATTAACAACTAAACACAATTAATATTAAGCACAAATAATATTAAATGGCACACGATTAAAATACGATAAAATCGAGCGACACGAACGCGATAAAAATGATGATAATTTGCACAGCAAAACAGACAAATTGATAAAACCAATAAACCAGTAAACTGGTAAACCAGTAAAATCAACAACACGACTCAAACAGACTCGATTAAATCACACGGCACAACACGTAATTAAATAAACAACCCTAGGCAATAATAAAATCAACACGACATCACGAAAACGCTGACAAACACAATCACAAATAATCGGACAATACGAAAACTCTAATATATTCGAAATACAGTCAAAATACCGACAAACAAACAATTAAATAGATAAAAACGCACAAAACCTAATTGAAGCGATGCCTTGCACAAAAGAGATAAGCGAGATAAATACGAGGCAACGATATCGGCCAGGTTTTGCTAAAACAATGAAATACAACACGGTAAGCAACGAAAACACACAAAACCTAATCAAACCAGTTGTGACGCGAAGTTTAAGAAATTGAGATGAATACGAGACAACGAGATTAATCAAGATGTGGTCAACAAAGCCAAAGTCAAATTTTGGGGTGCGACAGTTGCGTAAGACCGTGATTGGGGAAGTTGATCTCCCAATCAAGATTGGACCAAGTGATTTCCAAGTTACCTTCCAGGTTATGGATATCCACCCATCATATAGTTGTCTCCTTGGTAGACCTTGGATTCACGAGGCTGGCGCCGTGACATCCACCCTACACCAGAAGCTGAAATTCGTCAAGAATAAGAAACTGGTTGTGGTAGGGGGAGAAAAGGCTCTCCTGGTTAGCCACTTGTCTTCTTTCTCTTATATTGATGCTGAGGATGAAGTTGGAACGCCTTTCCAAGCTTTATCTGTTGTTGAGCCAATTGAGAAGAAGTCTCCTTCATTTGCTTCCTACCGTGATGCGAAACTGGCCATTGAATGTGGTGCAGTTCCTGGTTTAAGAAAGATGGTTGAGCTTGAAGACAATAAATCCCGGGCTGGCATTGGCTATTCTTCTGGGGCATTCAACGAGCAAGGGTTGTTCAAGAGTCGAGGATTCATCCATGTTGATCAACCTGAAGAGGCTGCTGCTATCTTGGAAGAGGATGCAGAGGATTTGAGCAACTTCATCATACCTGGTGGTGTCTGCCACAATTGGGTCGCTGTAGATGTTCCTACAGTCATTCATAGATCAGAGTAATAGTTCACTTTGTTCAAAACCCTTCTCCCATGCCAAAAGGAGAAGTGATGACATTGTTGGCAGCATATATACAATGATGTTTTCATTCAATTAATGCATTGTTAAACATTTGTTTTTCCTTTTGTTTTCACTTTTTTCTTTTGCATGAAATCAGTGATCACAAAAAACCATAAAAACAAGAATAAAAGCAATCTTTTTCATCTGCATAATGGTTTGCTTGTTTAAATTCTAAAGTTTTTATTAACCAAAATCATTATGCAGGTAAATTCTAAAACCCATTGAACATAATAATCCAACGCCATCTCCCAATTTTGAATTCCCTGTATTCGAGGCAGAGGAAGATGATGTTGAAGGGATTCCTAATGAGATTACCCGTCTCCTTGAGCACGAGAAGAAGATCATTCAGCCGCATCTCGAAGATCTGGAAACAGTCAACTTGGGGTCTGAGGATTGTGTTCGTATGGTGAAGATTGGGGCACTTCTTGAAGAGTCTGTCTAGAAGGGGTTGATCAGTTTGCTACGAGAATATTCTGACATCTTCGCTTGGTCATATGAAGACATGCCGGGTCTAGATACAGATATTGTGCAACATTTCCTGCCTTTGAAGCCTGAGTGCGTGCCTGTGAAGCAGAAGCTCAGAAGAACTCATCCAGATATGGCAGTGAAGATCAAAGAGGAAGTTCAAAAGCAAATTGATGCGGGGTTTCTGATGACTTCTACATATCCTCTATGGGTGGCCAATATTGTGCCTGTGCCTAAGAAAGACGGAAAAGTCCGTATGTGTGTTGATTACAGAGATTTGAATAAAGCTAGTCCGAAAGATGATTTTCCTCTACCACACATTGATATGTTGGTAGACAATACAACTAAATTCAAAGTCTTTTCCTTCATGGACGGATTTTCCGGTTATAATCAAATCAAGATGGCACCCGAGGATATGGAGGAGACAACATTCATCACACCTTGGGGAACATTCTGTTATCGAGTGATGCCCTTCGGTTTGAAGAACGCCGGAGCCACGTATCAACGTGCTATGACTACCTTGTTTCATGATATGATGCACAAGGAGATAGAGGTCTATGTTGATGATATGATTGCTAAGTCCCGAGCGGAAGTTGAACATGTTGAGCATTTGTTGAAGCTTTTTCAGCGTTTGAGGAAGTTTAGGCTTCGCCTGAATCCGAACAAATGTACATTTGGAGTCCGTTCCGGCAAGTTGTTGGGTTTCGTTGTTAGCGAGAGAGGTATTGAGGTTGATCCTGCAAAGGTCAAAGCAATACAAGAGATGCCTGCACCCAAAACTGAGAAGCAAGTCCGAGGTTTTCTTGGCCGCTTGAACTATATTTCCAGATTTATATCCCACATGACTGCCACATGTGCGCCGATATTCAAGCTCCTCCGGAAAGATCAGTCCCATGATTGGACCGAGGATTGCCAGAAAGCTTTCAACAGTATTAAAGAATATCTGTCTGAACCTCCGATCTTGTCTCCTCCTGTAGAAGGAAAACCTCTGATCATGTATCTGACTGTTCTTGAAGACTCGATGGGTTGTGTACTCGGTCAACAAGATGAATCAGGAAAGAAAGAATCTGCTATCTACTACCTCAGTAAGAAGTTTACTGATTGTGAGTCTCGATACTCTATGCTTGAGAAGACGTGATGTGCTTTGGCTTGGGCTGCTAAGCGTTTGCGTCAGTACATGATAAATCATACAACTTGGTTGATATCCAGATTGGATCCAATCAAGTATATTTTCGAGAAGCCTGCTTTAACGGGGAGGATCGCCCATTGGCAGATGTTGTTATCTGAGTATGATATTGAGTATCGAGCTCAGAAAGCTATCAAAGGTAGTATTTTGGCTGACCATTTAGCGCACCAGCCGATTGAAGATCATCAGTCTGTTCAATACGACTTCCCAGATGAGGAGATTCTGTATTTGAAAATGAAAGATTGTGATGAGCCTACACTTGATGAAGGTCCGGAACCTGGTTCCAGATGGACGATGGTGTTTGACGGCACTGTAAACCAGTATGGAAATGGTATTGGGGCAGTAATCATTACCCCTCATGGCACGCATATTCCGTTTACAGCAAGGCTAACTTTCAAATGCACGAATAATATGGCTGAGTATGAGGCCTGTATTATGGGACTGGAAGAATGCATTGATTTGACAATCAAGCATCTTGATGTGTATGGTGATTCGGCCCTAGTTGTTAATCAGATCAAGGGTGAATGGGAGACGAATCAGCTTGGTCTCATTCCGTACGGAGATTATGCGAGGAGGATTTCAACGTTCTTTACTGAAATTGACTTTCATCATATTCCTCAAGAGGATAATCGGATGGCAGATGCGCTTGCTACGCTTGCTTCCATGATTGTAGTCAAATATTGGAATGAAGTTCCCAACATTGTCGTGATGCGCTTGGATAGACCAGCTCACGTATTTGCAGCTGAAGAAGTGAATGATGACAAGCCTTGGTATTTTGATATCAAGAATCTCCTCCAGAACCAGGTCTACCCGCCTGGGGCATCTATGACAGATAGGAAAACTTTGAGAAGGTTGTCAGGCAGCTTCTACCTCAGTGGTGAAGTGCTGTATAAGAGAAATTTTGACATGGTTTTGCTCAGATGCGTGGATAGACACGAAGCAAACCTGTTAATGACTAAGGTCCATGAGGGTTCATTTGGTACTCATTCCAATGGACATGCCATGGCTAGAAAGATGCTGAGAGCGGGCTACTATTGGCTGACAATGGAGTCTGACTGCTGCAAATATGTGAAGAAATGTCACAAGTGTCAGATTTATGCGGATAAGATTCATATTCCTCCGACACTTCTGAATGTGATTTCATCACCATGGCCTTTCTCTATGTGGGGAATCGACATGATCGGCATGATTGAACCGAAAGCGTCCAATGGACACAGGTTTATTCTCGTAGCAATTGATCACTTCACCAAATGGGTTGAAGTCGCAATTTATCAAGAATCAGCTGATTTGCCGTTATGGTGTGCCAGATAAGATCATTACTGATAATGGATCTAATCTGAATAATAAGATGATGGAAGAGTTGTGCGCTAAGTTCAAGATTGCACACCATAACTCCTCTCCTTACAGACCAAAGATGAATGGGGCTGTTGAAGCTGCTAACAAGAATATCAAGAAGATTATCCAGAAAATGACAGTTACGTACAAAGATTGGCATGAGATGCTGCCATTTGCTTTGCATGGATATCGTACATCTGTCCGCACTTCAACAGGGGCAACCCCTTTCTCTCTTGTTTATGGCATGGAGGTTGTTCTCCCAGTAGAGGTGGAGATCTCATCAATGAGAGTCTTGATGGAAGCCAAGTTGACTGATGCTGAATGGATTCAGAGTCGTTATGACCAACTGAATTTGATTGAAGAGAAGCGTTTGACTGCCATGTGCCATGGTCACTTATATCAGCAGAGAATGAAGAAAGCATTCAATAAGAAGGTCAAGCCTCGTGTGTTCCGAGAAGGTGACCTCGTGCTCAAGAAAGTCTCGTCTTTCGCGCCCGATTCCAGGGGCAAGTGGACTCCAAACTACGAGGGTCCATATGTTGTTAAGAGAGCCTTTTCAGGCGGTGCACTGATTCTTACAACAATGGATGGGGAGGATTTCACTTGTCCTGTGAATTCAGATGCAGTCAAGAAATACTTTGCCTAAAAAAAAATAAAAAAAAGAAGTATATGCAAATGAAAAAACATAATAGCTCGCTAAGTTGAAAACCCGAAAGGGCGGCTTAGGCAAAAATGAGCGTCTCGGTGGAGAGCCCGAAAGGGTTATCCAGGCAAAAATTAGAGACTTGAAAAAAAAAGGGAATATTTGCATCCCGCTAGATTGAGTACCTCACCCTGGGGAAATCTAGGCAAAAATTAGGGATTTGGCAAGTAACTGCATCCTGACAAAACTTTTTGTTTCGCAACTGTCTTTTCGTCAGAGGTTCTCGATTCGTCATCGACTGAAGCTTCGAATACATCGAGATTCAAATTGGTAGAGAAAGGATCATTATGTTTAATGTAGCCCTCTTCCAATATATATCACTGATTTCAAATTTGTACAGATCTATGGAGTCTTGCCATTTGCAGGCTACCATTCCATCAAATCAATTTGAGCTTTTTATCCAATTATTTGCACTCTTATTTGTTTCAATTCAACAAATGTTTTACATGTTTTAATTGATAAAATGTCATTGTTTTCAACAAATAAATTTCTTCAAATTGTTGTTTTAAACAAAGTGAACATTCACAATGATGAAAGGATACTTAAGAATTTCTCAGTGCTCTCCCAAGGGTGGCATGATTTCCAACAGGTAAGACATTTGTTCATATTCCTGGCATGGCTGCATCCTCTTTATCCTGCTTTGTTGTCGGGGTTGTTCCCCAAGCAGAGTTGTTATTGGGTTGTTCCCCAAGCAGAGTGCTTGTTGAAGATTTCGTTTTCTTCTCCAGCAGTATTCTCTCCCAGCATGGGTGTTTTCCTTTTGGAAGATTCGGTAGTTGGTGGTTTGAAACCCCGGTACCCCGTCACTCTCTCCAGTGCAGTCGCTAGCGGAGTTGTTGTTTCTCTCCTCAGCATGGTTGCTTTCTTTTTGAAGATTCAGTGGTTGGTGGATTGATATCCCGGTACTTTACCACTTTCCTCAGCTTTATCGCCAACGGAGTTGTTGCTATCTCCCCATCAGAGCGTTTAGCCTTCAGTAGAGTAGTGATTATTTTCCTCCTCAGCAGTTGTTGATTTGTTTTTGGAAGGTGTAGCATTCAGTGGTTGATCCCCCAACTCTCCTCCATATCCCCAGTGGGTCCCTCAGTGGATTCCCTAGCCGTTAGTAGATTTGTGGGTGGTGGATTGCATTTATGCAAAATCCCCAAGAGTTGGTATCCCCAACAAAGTCAGGATTGCATCTGTGATAATCATCTCAGAGTCTCCGCCAGAGCTGGTATCCTCGACAGAGTTGCTGTTGTGGCAGTTTCTGCCTATTAAATCTCTGTTTCCCCAGTAGGGTCAGTTTGTGGTCTAGCATCCAGAGATTGGGTTGATTTCCTGATTGCTTTTGATCCTCAGTAGAGTGGCTTGTTGCAGAATCTACTTGTGTGATCTGTTTTTCCTTCAGTGGGTGTATTCCCGATGGAGTGGCTGCTTGTGTTCTCCCCAGGTAGAGTTGCTTGTGTAGTAGATTCTACATGGATGACCTGTTCTCCCTTTGTGGGTTGTTCCCCAGAGGAGTTGTGTGGAAGTTCTTTCATAGTATTTCTTGCTTGTGCAGTGAACTCTGGTTTCTCAGTTGATACTGAGGATCCCCCTGCAGATATCTCGGGATTTCTCCCATTCCCCAACAGATTTGTCTTTGTGGCCGTTGTTGCCTGTTGTGACTTTCTGTTCGCTAATTGGGTTGATTGTTGATCCATCACTCAGAGATTTTGTGCTATTCTCTGATCTTTTGCCTTCCCGCATATCTTTGCTTTTTAGCATATGGATCTACAGCAGATTTGGCTTTTCAGTTGGTTTTTCCTCTGGAATTGTAGTACCGGGTGTTTGATTTCTGGACTTGTTTGTGTTAGATATGTCTGTTTTGTCAACATTCATCAAACATAAATCACGCATATTCATGCATACTCATAAACAGTCAGATATTCATGTTGCATTTTTTTTTGCCATATATCTCTTGTTTGTTGTTTCCTGCTATGGGTGATATAGATCTTCCCAAGCAGATGTCGGGTGTCAAATCTCTCAATATAGAGTTATCCCTATAAGCAGAAAGTGTCTGTCTTTCCTTCTGCAGTTCCCCACTGAGATATATCCTCGTGGATGACGGTTTCTTCCGTTTCCTCCCAACACATATATTGGGATGGATTTTCCTATTGAGTTATATCCTCATAGGACGAGTCTTAATTCAGTCTGTCTTTTCGGATCAATCCCGAATTGGCTATTTGTCAATTGTTTCTCGTGCTTCCCTGTGGAATAAATGAATGAATTGCCCAGTAACCGACAATAATTCTTTTTATCTCCAGCGGAATCTTTTTGGGCCTCTACCCTCATACCGGTAGTTGTAAGTCCTGTGTTCCCTCTTCTTGGCGGAATTTATGGTTATATACCTTTTATTCCTCAGTAAGAGACGTTGGGCCTCTACCCTCATACCGGTAGTTGTAAGTCCTTTGTTCCTTTTTCTCTTGGCGGAATTTGTGGTTATACCTTTTATTCCTCGGCAAGAGTCGATTTGGTTTTCTACCCAGTAGTCGGTAGTTGTAAATCCTATTCCCTTGCTCTCTTGCAGTTTGTGGTTTGTTATAAACCCTATTTTTGTTTCCCGTGCGGAATTGTAATTCTTTCATTCCACGCGGAGTTGTGGTTTTCTGCCCCGTATTCGGTAGATGTAATCCCCATCTTTTTATCCTCATCGGAGTTGTTGGCTACTACCCAGTATTCGGTAGTTGTAAGTCCTATCTCTTTTCCCCTATCAGAGGTAACCTTTGTGGTTCAGTCTGGTTGATGGTGGATTTTGTGGTCTTCTGCCCAGTATTCGGTAGTTGTAAATCCTATGTTGTTGTGGTTTTATTCCCAACGGAGTCTGTGCTTTCTTGTGGATAATTGCCGGATGCTAGCAACCCTATCCCCAGCCAGAGTTTTGGTTTTCTACCCCGTATTCGGTAGATGTAAACCCTAATTTCTCCCCTTGGAAGAGTTAACCTTGTTGTTCATCCTAACCGATGATGGTTACTCTTTGTGGTTATCTTCATCCGTTATTCGGTGTTGATATTCCTCCCTTGCTTCTGGATAATTGCCTTTTGCTAGCAATTGTATCCCCAGCAGTCTTCTGGATCATTGCCGTATGCTTGCAATGTTATCCCCTTTGAAGTCGCCAGCAAGTCCTTGTGGATAATTGTTGTTTATGCAATTCATCCCCAGCGGGTCTTCTTTCATTTACCCTTTTGCTTGGTAATGATTGTTGCTCCCTTTGATTGGTCATCATTATATACCTAGTTGTGGTATCCCGATGCCTTTCTTTTCGGTTGATTTATCCTTTATTAACCCAGTAACCGGTTGTGGATAATCTTCCATGCGAGTATGTTATCCACGTTCTGACGGTAATGGATAATATATCTCATGCACTCTTCAGTCGAAGCCTGTTGTGTTTCCCCAGTCGAGTAAGATTCGTTTTTCCTTTGCCGGATGCTTGCAATTTATCCCCTGTGAGTTGTCTTTCGTTTACCCTGTTGTTGTTGGTATCAATTGTCTCTCTTTTTGGTTGGTCACCTATTATATACCCTGTAACCGGTATCTTTGGTGTCTCTTCCTTTTCGAGTGTATTATTCACGTTCTGACGGTAATGAATAATATATCTCTTTCGCTCTTTGGTTGGAATCCTTTGTTGATTTTCCCCAGTCGAGTAAGATTCGTATTCTTTGTAGAATCGAATGTCCATCCTTTAACAAGTTTGTGTTTTGGATGATGGGTGTCTTGGCACATATACCCATTCACGTTTTCGGTAGGTCACCTATTATATACCCAGTAACCGGTATCCCTGGTGGTTCCTTCCATGCGAGTATATTGTCTATGTTCTGACGGTAATAGATAATATATCTCATGCGAGTATTTTATCCATGTTCTGACGGTAATGGATATTATATCTCATGCGCTCTTTGGGTTTGTGTCCCCAACTAAGTAAGTTTCGTTTTCCCGTTGCGGATTCGAATGTCCATCCTGTAAGTCGATTTGCTTTTTCAAGCCCTCCTTTCGGATGATGAGTGTTTTGGCATATATACCAATTCACGCTTTGGTCGGTCACCTATTATATACCCAGTAACCGGTATCCCTGGTATTCCTTCCTTTCTGCTCCCTATTATGACCTTGGTCCCCTGTGGAGTCAGATTTTCCTGAGTTGATGTACCTTTTTTTAGGTCTTTCTCAGATGTTTGGTTGATTGATATCTCTCACCCTTATACCGGTCTTAGATATTCATTCTTCCGGAGTTTGTTACCCTTATACCGGTAACACCTCATTTCCTTGTTGTTTCCCCAGGGGAGTCTTTTGTTAGACCTTCTCCAATGGAGTTTCCTGTGGTGATCTTTACCCTTTTGCTGTATTGGCGTTTTCCCCAATATATGCAATTTTTCCCCGGCAGGGGGATTCTTTGTGAATCTTTTCCTTGGTCCGAGTCCGGATTTTTATCCGAAGTATCCTTTGTGGATAGTTTGAGTCAGCTTGTGTCTTTCCAATGGATGTGTCTTCCTTTGGAATTCTCCTTTCCCCAGTTTGAGTCCTTCACTTCCCCAGTGAGGTCTCCAGTCCAGTCGTGTCGTGTTCACACCATATTTGTTTTGTTTTCCCCAATTCAGGGTCGTGTCCTGCTCACGCATTATTTTTCTTTTTTCTTTATCCCCATGAGAGTCCGGTTAGAGTCTCTGTTCCTGGTGAGTGTATTACTCCGATGGATCGTCTTTCCTTCTTTGTGGACTCATATTCCCCACAGAGTTTTGTTTGTCTTTTACATGCATACATCTGCATCATGAGGTCTCTTAGGGAGCAAAATTTGTCTCATTACTGTTATTTAAGCCCATTCTATCACGTCGAGATGAAGATTTCTAAACTTCACTCCTCCGGCTAGAATGACCTTAAATAGGGGCATCTGTAAGACCCCAATTTTGTCCCTAAGATCCCTCATGGCATCATATCATATCATTCATTGCCTCAAGGATCATTGTGCACCTTGCCTCCTTCCCTGTGGGTGGGTTATCTTTTGAGGTTGATTCTTGATCACCAAGCATGTTTTGCATTTGTATATCATTGCTTTTCATTTGTTTACTAACCAAAAGTACAAAAATATGTCATCTAACCTTGTTACTTGCAGATGAAGCAATCACAGTCAAAGCAGTCAAAGGCAGTCATTGAGCTTTAGATGGTGGCCATTCTTGGGAATTTGGACACCACAATCATTATCAAGAGTTCATATGAGCTATGACATCATTTTGAATCAAAATCCCAAGTGGTAGAGGCTTGAATCTCATCAAGTTATTCTTCAGTCAACTGAAACCCTAGCCAAGTCAAATGTGGATTTTTGAAGTGGGAAATGATGGGAAATACTTCATTCATGTTCAAACAAGTCTCATTTGACATTTTAAACACTCAATGTGAAGGATTTGAGGTCCAGTCAAAATTTGCCAAAAATAGAAAGTGACCTATAATTTGAACTTTCCAAAAATGGAAAGGTTTTCATCCAACTTCAACTCAATATTACATGACCAAAAATGCTTCAAATGAAATTTTGTTGAACATGAAAGTTGTATATCTTTCTCTCCCATTTCCAAAAAGTCCAAGATCATCAATTTCTCATGTGTGGTTAAGGAATTATTATCAAAACATGGCCAAGTGTGGATTGAACTTCAAAAGTGCATAACTTTCAAACCAAAGCTCCAAATTGCATGGCTCTTTTTGCTAAATTCTTGTCATGACCTATAATTTCATAATCTTGCCTTGCATTGCATTTATCATCATCACATGATCATTTGCAAAATCTTGATTTTTTGGAGGGAAATTTCACAATTTAAATTTGGTAAATCATTTGAATATTTTGCCATTTCAATTGATTTTAAAAATTCATTTTAAGTGAAAATAGCTTGCATTCGTGCACTGTTCATGCACCATTTTCATGCACAAGGGTGAAAATCCCATTTTGTCCAAACACCTCAATTTTCCCTAATTTCATTTAGAAATTGATTAATCTTGATTAAGCATGACTAATAGGGAGTATATAACCTCAAACCCTAACAAAAAATCACAATGACAATTCACAAATCTCAGATCTAGAATTTTTGCTCAAATTTTTCTCTCATTTTTTCTCTCAATTTCTTCAAATCAAGTTGCATTTCCTTGCTTAATTCATCATCTAGCATCATCATAGAGCAAGATGCAAGCAAGAATCACATGAATCTGTGCCATTTGAAGCAGCTCAAGCTTGAAGAACATCAATGGTGAAATCTCAAATCTGAGGATTCAAAGCCAATTGAACATCAAGACCTCCTCCTTTCACTCATACAAGCTTGTTAGGACACGATTGGAGCATTGCAAGGACCTGAAACGCTTGAATTCGAAAGCTGCTCTCCAAGAGGTGTTAAATCGATTCTCTCTATTCTTAATTTCATTATGATAAACTTGTAGATCGTGTTTGTGTGAGCATTCTGAGCTTTGTTTCACTTGATTCCATGCCATATCCATTGAGTTTCGAAGATTTGAAGTTTTGTTGTGAAAATTTACTTTGCTCGATCCATGCAATTTAGGATGTTAGAGGCTTGATTATTGACTGATTCATGCTCCTTGATGTGTGTGCTTCACGATTATGTGTTCATTTTCAAATTCTGGAAAATATGTTCATCACATGTTCATGATTGCTTGCTGTTTTTCTGGAAACGCGAAGAAGATGAACCAGGTGTTTTGGCCACGGTTTTGGACTTTTGTTTTGCCACGCTTTTCTGTTTCCTAAAGTTTCTGAAAATCGTTGCCTTTGATCTTAGGGTTTATTGCCATTGGGTGCATGCTGACGCCATGCGTGCTCGCTGATTGGCCAGGCGTTTCTTTAATGAAACGCCGCGTTTTGGATAGTGGCGCCAAAGCCATTTTCAAATATTAATTCCATATAATTCATTTATTTCATTTTCCATTTCAATTTTTATTTCATTTTCAATTGCATCTTCAAAAATTCATAACAATTCAAATATTCATCCAAATGACATGGGGATTTTTGCTATGATTTTCTTTTTCTCTCTACTTTTTTATCAACATGAAAATCAAAATTGTGCCTAGCCTGGATTTAATTTTGCCTAGGGTTCTTGTGTATGTGTGCATTTTGACATTGCCTTGCCTTTTCCTTTGTGAAATAATGGTTGTTGATCCAATGCTTTTGAAAATTTGCATGATGAAACTACATTCTTTGATTGATATTTTGGTGTTGAGTTTGCATTTTTATCATTTGTGGTTTCTGGTTTGTGAATTTTCTAAGTAGGTGTGACAATTTGTGTCACACCATTGAATGTTCATCTTATGCTATGTGTTTACCCTATCAAATGATGCTAAATTGTTCTGATTTTTTGCATGATGATCATATGATATGTCTTGAATATGCATGAATTTTTCCAGATTTTTGTGAATCATTTCTGATTTAATTGGGATTTTTCTTGCTGGTTGATCACATGTGGACTTTAAATTTGCTTTGAACTTAGAATGATCATGAAATGCATTTGGTAAATGATATGAATGTGATACTTTTTGCAACATGTCAATAATTGTTTTAAGTTTTATCATGTCAAATATGAGCTTCTGTTCTGAATTTTTTCCCCATTTTGACCCTAGGCTTTGACCTAGTGGTCTGTTGCTCATGTTTGAAGCTTTGTTTCAGGTTACACATTCAAGTTACACAATTGATGATGCCTCATCTTGAGAGCATTTGATATTTGCTTTTGATTACTAATGTGTGTTTTGTAGGTTGATGTTGACTCTCTTGAGCTTGACTTGTGGCTTAGGCCTTTGCCTATATTGGTTGTCTGTTGATATTAATTGTTGGTGGTTTGTCTGTATAGTTGTACTGATTTGTTTGATGTTTCCACAGGTACATTAGTTGCTTAAGTTCATTTTGAACTTGCTTTTGCTTGGTTGCTTAACCACTTAGGTATAACCTCTCTTCTTCATGTAGTCTGGAAGACCTGGCCTGTTATGTGGCCAGACACCTGTCTGAAGTCCTCCTTAAGAGGCAATGCTTGTGATTGTTTACTCTTTGTGCCAAGCAGGAAAAGTCCTCATATGAGGCAATTGGTAGATAAAAGAGATGTGTAGTCCATCTCCTACTATTCAGTGTGTCATCCCTTTGCTCACATAACATGTTGATGCATTGTGGATACTAACCCAAGATCTATAGAGTCATTCACTTGTGGAGAGAGTTCCAACTTTCTGAACTCCCACACCTTCTATTATTCAATGCTCTCCCTGACCAGGGATAAGAGCTATGAGGCACACCCCTCATCTCCATTTCATCTGCTTCACCTTAACTCTCAATGTTAAGGTTAAGAGCACCACTTACCCCATTCCAGTTGACTGTAAAGTCTAACCCTTGCTTGAGCCCAATTGCTTGTATATAGTGTGTGCTAATTGACTTGTGTGTTTGCTTACTTGATTCATCTGTGCATATCTGCTTGAGTGTGCCTTAGTGCATTTATCATCATCATTTGTATATCATTTCATAAGCTTTGCTTTATAGCATTTTTGCTTTGTCCATGGAGGAGACAAGCATAAGTCCATTACTTGGCAGTTGTTCCTATGATATGGTGTGAGACTGGTGTAAGTCCATTTATTGGCATCCGGTATCATTGTTTGTTTAGGAGATTGGTGTAAATCCATCGATTGGTATCCGGTATCCATGTTTGTTTGTGAGATTGGTATAAGTCCATTTATTGGCATCCGGTATCATTGTTTTGTTTAGGAGATTGGTGTAAATCCATTGATTGGTATCCGGTATCATTGTTTGTTTAGGAGATTGGTGTAAATCCATTGATTGGTATCCGGTATCCACCTTTGCTTGTGAGATTGGTGTAAGTCCATTGATTGGCATCCGGTATCACCTTGCTTTGCATTTTCTTACTTGCATTGTTGCCTTATTCCAAAGGAATCACTTGAATCATCTTCCATATGATTTCAAGAGGTGAACATCTAAGAAGTTTTACTTCCTCACCCTTCCATTTTTGTGTGTGTTTTCAAAACTCCCTTTTCACATGTTACTTCAAAAACTTTTGACAAATATTGTGCAAACCTTTTCATCTCTTTTCAAATTAGAAACCTAGGCTTTAGGCCTTTGATTTTCAAACTCCATTTCATAATACTTCTTTGAATCGAATTCTAATCATATCTTGACCACTTTTCGTGAATAAATCCTAATTGGTTAATCCAACTCATTCAATTGTTTTGTGGCTTTGTCCATTCTTGATAAGTTTTCATACGTTAGCCATAGGTTTGATTTATCCTAGTTGGTTGATATTAATCTCACCTTCTTGTCCTTAGTGATTGAATTGCAAGACTTTCTTGCTTATTATAGGGTTAACCTCTCACTAACAAGTTGAAGCTGTTCTCACGTGGTGGACTCGTTGTTTGTATAAGGTTGAGTTTTCTCCCATGGATAACGAAAGACCTTAGGGCTTTTGTTTTAAAATGAAACCACTCATATTTTGGAAATTTTTTAGCCGAACTACGGCGTTTTGATCCTTACCTTCCATGGAAAGGTACGTAGGCAACGGGTTCATCCGTTCAAACACAAAAATAATAACTTGTATATTCTTTTCTCATCTTCCCAATCATGTTTGCACAATATGTCATAAACAAATAATTTTTTTTTACAACAAGTGTGAAAAGGGCTCCCTAGGAGTACCTAGGACGTTTTGGGTGCCTAACACCTTCCCATTGCGTAATTAACCCCTTACCCAGACTCTCTGATCTTTTCATTAGTTTTCTATGTGTAAAACTTCTTAGGCTTTTGTTCGCTTTTTAGCCATTCCTTTGGATAAATAAAAGTGCGGTGGCGACTCGATTCTTTGTATGCTTTGCTTTTGATTTAGTTAATAAATCATAAAGTGACGAATACACCGCTACATCAGGGAAATCAAATTTCACTGACTGATAACCATCAATAGGTTCGTGAGCCAAATGGTCAACCAAGACACTACCTTTAAGAGCTTTATGAGTTCAGTATTCAATATCATACTCAGATAACAACATCTGCCAACGGGCAATCCTCCCAGTTAAAGAAGGCTTTTCAAAATATAATTGATTGGATTCATTTTGGATATCAACCAAGTAGTATGATTCAACATATACTGGCGCAGACGTTTAGCAACCCAAGTTAAAGCACAACATGTCTTCTCAAGCATAGAATACCGAGACTCACAGTCGGTGAACTTCTTACTGAGGTAGTAAATCGTATATTATTTCTTCCCAGATTCATCTTGCTGACCAAGAACACAACGCATACTTTCTTCAAGCACAATCAAATACATGATTGACGGTCTTCCTTCGACAGGAGGAGACAGAATCAGAGGCTCGAGCAGATATTATTTGATACTGTCAAAAGCTTTTTGGAAATCCTCGATCCAATCACAAGACTGATATTTTCGAAGAAGCTTGAATATAGGCACACATGTAGGAGTCATATGCGAAATAAATCTTAAGATATAGTTCAAGCGGCCGAGAAAACCTCTGACTTGCTTCTCTGTTTTGGGCGTAGGCATCTCTTGCATTGCTTTGACCTTGGCGGGATCAACTTCAATACCCTTCTCGCTGACAATAAAGCGTAACAACTTACCAAAGCAAACACTAAAAGTACACCTATTGGGATTCAAGCGGAGCTTATACGTCCTCAAACGCTGGAATAACTTCAACAAATGCTCAACATGTTCTTCTTCAGTCTTTGATTTGGAAATCATATCATCAACATAGATTTCAATCTCTTTATGCATTATATCATGGAAAAGAGTAGCCATGGCTCTCTCGTATATTGCACCAGCATTCTTTAAGCCGAAAGGCATCACTCGATAATAGAATTTTCCCTAAGGTGTAATGAATATGGTCTTCTCCATATCTTCAGGTGCCATCTTAATCTGATTATAATCAGAAAATTTGTCCATAAAAGAAAAGACTTTGAATTTAGTTGTTGATCGGTCACCATTTCCATTTCATTCCCACCTTTTATCCGGCATATTTTCATCACTTTGGTAAGATTTGTGGTTGTTTTTAGTTGTTTTAAAGTCATTCAACATGTTTCGTTAGTTTTTTATTGCATTGCATTTTGTTACATATTTGTGTCAAAAAGTCTCCTTTATGTTTCAATTTGGTAGTGTTACTGTTGCAGGTTGTTGAATAGGTTCAAAAGGACTAATAGCTGAGTGTTGGATGCTCCGGAAGGCCAAAATATGAAGATGCAGAAGGTCAACACGGGCTCCCATGTACATCAACACGGCCCGTGTTGTAAGCCAGGAAGGAGCACTCAAAGAGGGGAGTCAGGGGGTTAACACGGGCACCCGTGTACATAAACACGGCCCGTGTTGATGCCTCTGTAGCTTGCTTTAAAAAACACAACTTTTGAAGAGCAACACGGGCACCCGTATGAATCCACACAGCCCGTGTTGATGGGCGCGGCTGAGAAATTTTACTTTATGTTGTGTGGATCTGCCCTGTTCATTAAGGGTATTTTAGACTTCTCGCTGGGAAAAAAAACCATTTTAGGGTATTAGAAGACTTTGGAGAGAAAGAGAAGGGGAATTTTTTGACGTACGAGAGAAAAACATTGCACTGGAGAATATAACTACTACAGAGGATTTGAAGACGGCGAGATTCAAGGGCATCAACCATTGAAGATCAAAATCTCCTAATTCTTTGTAATGTTTAATTTCCACACTATGATTTCTTTGAATACTATGAGAGGCTAAACCCCCCAATGTTAGGGGGGTGGTCCTGATTTGATCTTATGTTATGAATTCGAACCATGGATTTTCTTATTACTATGTTACGTATTTCAATTCAATTGTGTGATGTTATTATGCTTTTGTATCGGACAAATACAATTAGATCTATGACTATCAATAACAGGATTGTGATTGTTAGGGTTTTCACACAATTGGGTTTATAATTGCATCACCTAGGACTAGGAACTTTTGTAAATCACCATAAACCTTGATATTGTTTATGATTAAAACCAATGATTAGTTGAATGGACATTTGAGTAAGACTTGGTAGTTTAATAGTTTCTTCATTAAGGACTTAAGGAAGAACATTTTGAGGTTAGGTAATTGAATGTTTCATGTGTATTGAGGAAATCTTGACTTGAATTCATAACTAGTTAAATCAACCCTCACCCTAGCATGTTTCATCTTAATCAATTATTCTTTACTATCTTTTTGTGTTTGTTGTTATAAATTCCCAAAACCAACCAAACCATTGTGTTTTTGTTCAAATAGAATCAGAAGTAAAATAAGTATTTCCTACGCAATCCCTGAGATCGATACTTGGGAATAAAACTCCTTATTACTACATCGGTAAAAATAGTACACTTGCTATTTTTCCGATCAAGTTTTTGGCGCCGTTGCCGGGGATTGCCAAAATACCTATTTTAATTTTAATTCTATTGAAATTTTGTTGCTCGTCAACCAAAATTTTATCTGTGACAATCTTGTTATTCAATTCTAATATTTGTCTAACTTGTTTATGCGAGGTAAGGCCTCTGCGGATTTTTCTTTTGACGCAGAACCAGAAAGAACTCTTCACGCTAGACTGAGACAAGCTAAGCGAGAAAAACTGGAAATAGCAGAAAAAGCGGAGGAGGAAGTTGTTTCAGTGCACTCAGAGATTCAGACGCAGAAACAATTCTTGAGGTCATGGTTGCAGATCCACCACCACCAGAGAGACTTCTCGGTGACTATGGTGGAAACAACACTCCGGGTGGTCGTATGACAATTGTAAACCAACCGGTAAATGTAGAACAATTTCAGCTGTATCCCAGCATAATTAATCAACTCGAAAGGCGGTCCTTTTCTGGAAGAGTGAATGAAGATGCCAACAAGCATCTCCAAAGGTTTTTAACTATGAGCATAACGCTTAAAATGTCTGGACATAACGAAGAAGCAATAAGGCTTCGTATGTTCCCATTCACTTTAGCATATGAATCCGAAGAGTGGTTCTATTCCTTACCTGCTAGAAGTATCACTACATGGGAGGAGATGGAAACAACATTCTTGCACGAATATGTTCCTACATCAGTGTCACTGAGAAAAAGATACGAGATCCTAAATTTCAAGCAGAAGGAGGGTGAGTCACTAGGAGATGCCTATAAAAGATTCAGGAGAATTCTAGTGGCTTGTCCTACTCACAACATGGATGAAACTGAGCAGATGCAAATGTTTGTTAATGGTCTTTGAATTCAAACGAGACAAATCCTTGAGTCAGCAGCTGGTGGCTCAGCTAACTTTGCAACAGCCACCGGTATGAAGAAGATAATTGAAGCAATTACCTCAAATGAGCATCTGGAGTTGTATGATAGGGTGTCAAGCAAATCTGCAGTAATTGATTTGAGGCTTGAAACAAACAAACAGGTAAAAATTGAAGAAGCAGTTGCTGCAGAGGTCGAGAAAAGGTTGAAGGCACTAAACATAGGTGCTCAGAAAGTGGCTCAAGTGCAACAGGCACCAAACAATGTGTGTGACATTTGTAATGGACCATGCAATATTGTTTATTGCTTTGCAACACCACAGCAGATAGAAGATATCAAGTTTTTAAAGCAAAACAATCCTTACTCCATCACATATAATCCGGGGTGGAAGAATCATCCCAACTTTGCATGGAGAGATCAGAAAGGGAATGTGCAACAGCAAGTACAAGGCCAATATCAAAACCAATATCAGCAACAGCAACAACAAGTCCCAAAGAAGGTAGATTGGGAGATTGCAATTGAAAAGATGGCAGCTCACAACATCCAGTTCCAAGAGAAGACTCGAAATAATCAGAAGAACACTACAATATCCATAGAAAATCTTGAAATTTAGATGGGTCAAATATCTCAATAGTTAGCTTCCAGTTCCCAGGTACCTGGCACGCTTCCTAGTGGAACAGTTGTGAATCCACGTGATCAAAGTCACATCAAAGCAGTGGTCACAAGAAAAGGAAAAGCTAATGAAAAAAAAGTTGATGAACAGGTCGAAGAAGATGGATTGTTGGAAGTTGATTTAGAGATTATAGAAGAGCCAAAACAAGCTGAAGAAGTGGTGGTGAAACCGGCAAGCCAGCAAGAGAAACAAAAACCAAAGATCATTCTTCCTTTCCCTACGAGAACAAAGAAGAAAGATCTCAATGAAATTTTTTTTGAGAAGTTCTTAGAGTTATTCTAGAAGCTCGAGATCAACATACCTTTTGCTGAAGCTTTAGAACAAATGCCGATATATACCTAATTCATGAAAGACATCATATCGAAGAAGAGGTCGATTGAGGGTGAGCCGGTTATGCTAACTGAAACTTGTAGTGCTATTTTGTAGGGCCTAAAAATTCCGGTGAAGAAAAAAGATAGAGGTGTTGCCACTATTCCTTGCACCATTGGAGATAGATCATTCAAGAAGGCACTAATCGATTTGGGAGCAAGTGTTAGTCTAATTCCCCTTTTGATTTACAAAAAACTGGAGTTAGGAGAAGTGCAAGACACTCGCATAACACTGCAGTTTGTTTTCCCGGTGGATTTTGTGGTACTCGAGATGCTGGAAGACGAGGAAATCCCTCTCATTTTGGGAAGACCTTTTCTTGAAATTGGAAGATGCATGATAGATATCGAGGAAGGAACTATGACCCTCAAAGTCTATGATGAAAAGCTAAAAATTGATGTGAGAAATACTATGAAATTCAAGGATGACGAAGGTGCAAGTAAAATTATTGAAGTTCTGGATACAGTGTTTGCTCAATCTATGCAGATCACAACACCTAAGCTTCCCTTAGAAAGAGTTTTAAGCTTATCTATCATTGAGGATACTAAAGGAATAGATGAGAAAGAATCTGAAGTGGTGTCTATGTTGAAGGCACAACCTCCTTTGATTCATTCTCGACCACAACGGTGGGAAGAGCTTCGACCTAAAGTATCTCCAGAAGAAAAGCAAGATATAAAAAAGGGGATTGAGTTGAAACAATTACCAGAATATCTCAAATATGTCTTTTTAGACAATGAAGAGAAATGTCTAGCAATCATCAATTCAGGTTTGAGAGAGATTCAAGAAGAAGAGCTAATCAAAGTACTCCAGAAATACTAGGGTGTTATTGGTTGGGCGATGGAAGATTTGAAAGGAATCAACCCAACACTGTGTATGCACAAGATATTGATGGAGGATGATCAGAAACCAGTTGTTCAACCTCAACGGAGACTTAACCCAGCTATGAAAGAAGTCGTTCGTAAGGAGGTTGTTAAACTTTTAGATGCGGGATTCATTTACCCAATATCTGATAGTTCGTGGGTGAGTCCAGTTCATGTGGTACCAAAGAAGGGAGCAAGAACTGTGATAAAAAATGAGAAAAATGAGTTGATCCCCACTCGGACAATAACAGGTTGGAGAGTCTGCATTGACTACAGGAGACTGAACACCGCAACCAGGAAGGACCACTTTCCCTTACCTTTTATTGATCAGATGTTAGAAAGATTGGCAGGTCATGATTTCTATTGTTTTCTAGATAGGTATTCAGGGTACAACCAAATTGCGGTGGCACCTGAAGATCAAGAGAAAACAGCGTTCACATGTCCGTATGGAATCTTTGCTTATAGAAGAATGTTGTTTGGATTGTGTAATGCACCAACAACATTTCAGAGGTGCATGATATCAATATTTGCCGATATGCTTGAGAAACACATGGAGGACTCGAAGCCAAGGCTGCTCAGGTGGATTTTGTTGTTACAATAATTTGATCTAGAAATTCGAGACAAAAAGGAGTGTGAAAACACAGTTGCTGACCACCTATCTCGAATGTCCCCGATAGAAGAGACTGAAGAAGAACACCCAATCAAGGATGAGTTTATTGATGAACGAATCCTCGCTGTGGTGGGTATTCCATGGTTTTCCGATTACGCAAACTATCTGGTAGGTGGCATAATTCCTGAAGACTTTGATTATAACAAAAAGAAAAAGTTTCTTCATGATTGCAGGTTCTATTTGTGGGACGAACCATTCTTGTATAAGAAAGGGGTAGACGGACTGATTCGTCGATGTGTCCCGGAAGAAGAACAAAATGAAGTCTTAAAAGCTTGTCATGATTCAAATTATGGGAGACATTTTAGTGGAGATAGGACAGCCGTAAAATTCCTCCAGTCGGGGTTGTACTGGCCTACTTTGTTTAAAGATGCCCAAGTCATAGTGAAGGAATGTGACAGATGCCAAAGGACAGGGAATATTTCTAGGAGAAATCAGATGCCCTAAAAGGGCATGCTTGAAGTGGAATTATTTGATGTTTGGGATGTTGACTTTATGGGGCCGTTTCCACCCTCATTCGGGAAGAATTATATTCTGGTAGCTGTGGACTACGTCTCGAAATGGGTGGAAGTTGTTGCCCTCCCTACTAATGATGCGAGAGTAGTGGTAAACTTTCTCAAGCAAAACATCTTCTCAAGGTTTGGTGTGCCAAGGGAACTTATTAGTGATGAAGGGACACATTTCTTAAATAAGCTCATGGAGAACTTATTGAAGAAGTATAATGTGAAACACAAGATTGCCACTCTGTATCATCCTCAAACGAGTGGGCAAGTTGAAGTATCCAATAGACAAATAAAATAGATTTTGGAAAAGACGGTGAGTGCTTCAAGGAAAGATTGGGCGATCAAATTAGATGACGCACTATGGGCGTACAGAACCGCCTTCAAAACCCCAATCGGTATGTCTCCTTATCAACTGATTTATGGTAAGGCCTGTCATCTCCCTCTTGAATTAGAGCACAAAGCCTTTTCGGCATCCAAGTTCTTGAATTATGATCTTGCAAAAGCCGGTGAATCCCGAATTCTTCAACTTCACGAGTTAGAAGAATTTCGTAATCAAGCCTATGAGAATGCGAATATGTATAAGGAGCAAACAAGGATGTGGCATGATCAGAGAATCATTAGGAAAGACTTCTGGGAAGAACAACTGGTGTTGTTGTTCAATTCTAGGCTCAAGTTGTTTCCTGGAAAATTGAAATCAAGATGGTCCGGGACATTTGTTGTGCATAAGGTATCTCCCCACGGAGCGATAGAAATCAAGAATCAAACCATTGGGGATATATTCAAGGTGAATGGCCAGAGGTTAAAGCCCTATTACATAGGACAAGAATCTTGATTGGTTGACCATGTGCGTCTCACCTAATGAGGTGGACGACCGTCGAGCCATGCGACGTTAAACGAAGCGCTTCGTGGGAGGCAACCCACGTGTTGGATTTCTAATTTATTTCGTTTTTATTTTTCTTTGTGTGCGCTAAAATTTTGTTGTAGGGGAGGAGGAGAATTAGAAGGGCAAAGTCACAAACACCTCAAAATGGAAGGAAACCACACAAGTGCAGTAAAACAACAAAACAATTTTCAAATGTTGAGGGAGCCAGATCACCAACACGGGCGCCCGTGTTGAACAACACGGCCCGTGTTGATTTCCCTGAACCAAAGAAGTGGGCGTGTGCAAAGAGGAGGAAACCAGATCACCGACACGGGCACCCGTGTAGATGTACATGACCCGTGTTGTTTTGTACGGGATGGATTTTTGAATTTTTTAAATTTTTTTTGTTTTAATGGTGGGACCCAATTGACTTATAACTCATCTCCACCACTTATCCTTCATTATTCTGGTTTTACAAGACTCTCATTCTCTCTTCCTCCATTGTTAACCTAGCCTCCACCTCCTCCACAACAGTAGTCGCTGTGAGTCCCCTTTGTATCTGGATTTAAACATTGAGGTCAATGTTTAGTTCAGGTGTGGGGGGGGGGGTTCCTTTCATGTTCTATTTCGTTTTCATTTTGTTCATGTTTTCCTTCATCGTTTTTGGCTTTCGTTTTTGCTTCTATTGTCGTAGTATTTTGTTTTTATTCTTTACCTGTGTGTACAGAGTGATGAGAAATTGTTGGACGAATCTGGGATCAATTGTAGTGGATGAAAGACACTCCCGATACTTGTTCTGTTACGGTACCCCGGAAGTTGATGCAACCATGAGAAAGTAAAAGTCAGACGCAATTTGGTGACACTGGACCGAGAGAGCGGTATGGTAAAACCGAATCGGAAAAGAAACCACATGACACTAGGAGGCTTCAGAGCTTGTAAGTTTAACTAACATGGTGAGAATACAAAGGCCAAAGACTAAATATCATCATGAGAGTTCAGCCAGGTATGACTCTATCACTCTGACTTTGCGTATGTTCTTTCGACACTTCATAGCATGACAACACACACTGAGGCAAGTTGTTTGTTTAGCCCAGAGCCTTTCTAGCCATCCCTATTTGTATGTTTACCCTTCGTGAACCCCGTTGAGCCTTATCCTTTTTGTTCGTAATAAACCCCATATTAACCATTAATCATTCATTTCTTCCATTAATCGGCATGATTTTTGTAAGTTACAAAATATGCAAAAAGCTAAGTTTGGGGTGGTAATCTTTAAAGAAAGGGAGAGTGCATAAGAAGAGATCTAAAAGTAATGCAAAAAGAAGAGACGTGTGTATGTCCTAATAAAAAAAAAGGAGAAAGCAAAGAAAAAAAAAGAGAAATGCACTTGCCGAGACTTAAGACTCTAACACCTGTAAAATGCTCACAGAGAATTGAGTTAAAAAGAGTCAAAAGTGAATAAACCCCCAGAGTTATGAGTTAAGCACGAAAAAAAAGAGAAAATCAAACAACATGAATGTCGAGTTCAAAACCATTTGTTATCCATTTTTGTGTCTATCCTACCGTACCCAATCCCCGTTACAACCGAAAAGACCTCAGAAAGTGTGTGGAATCTGTTATTGTAGTGAAATTAGAATTTATTCAAATTTAAGAGTTTGGTATTGCATGTTGTGCTGTGAGTGTAAACACCCTAACCATGAGAGATGTTGTGAGTATGTGAAAAAGCTTGCAGGTAACAAGGCCTCTGATGTGGAAATGTGGTGGACAGTTTGAGTTGGGAAAACCGGAAACTTGATTGGAAAGGAAGAACACAAATTGTGAAGGACAAGGTTGCATTGTGGAAAGTGAATTCGTAGGTGACCTTTGTTTGGACTCAATACATCACTTGAGGACAAGCAATTAGACAAGTTTGGGGTTGTGATCGGTCACCATTTCCATTGAATTCCCTACTTTTATCCGGCATATTTTCATCACTTTGGTAAGATTTGTGGTTGTTTTTAGTTGTTTTAAAGTCATTCAACATGTTTCGTTAGTTTATTATTGCATTGCATTTTGTTACATATTTGTGTCAAAAAGTCTCTTTTATGCTTCGATTTGGTAGTGTTAGTGTTGCAGGTTGTTGCATAGGTTCAAAAGGACTAATAGTTGAGTGGTGGATGCTCCGGAAGGCCAAAATATGAAGATGCAGAAGGTCAACACGGGCACCCGTGTACATCAACACGGCCCGTGTTGTTTTCCAGGAAGGAGCACTCAAAGAAGGGAGTCAGGGGGTTAACACGGGCACCCGTGTACATCAACACGGCCCGTGTTGATGCCTCTGTAGCTTGCTTTAAAAAACACAACTTTTGAAGAGCAACACGGGCACCCGTATGAATCCACACAGCCCGTGTTGATGGGCGCGGCTGAGAAATTTTACTTTATGTTGTGTGGATCTGCCCTGTTCATTAAGGGTATTTTAGACTTCTCGCTGGGAAAAAAAACCATTTTAGGGTATTAGAAGACTTTGGAGAGAAAGAGAAGGGGAATTTTTTGACGTACGAGAGAAAAACATTGCACTGGAGAATATAACTACTACAGAGGATTTGAAGACGGCGAGATTCAAGGGCATCAACCATTGAAGATCAAAATCTCCTAATTCTTTGTAATGTTTAATTTCCACACTATGATTTCTTTGAATACTATGAGAGGCTAAACCCCCCAATGTTAGGGGGGTGGTCCTGATTTGATCTTATGTTATGAATTCGAACCATGGATTTTCTTATTACTATGTTACGTATTTCAATTCAATTGTGTGATGTTATTATGCTTTTGTATCGGACAAATACAATTAGATCTATGACTATCAATAACAGGATTGTGATTGTTAGGGTTTTCACACAATTGGGTTTATAATTGCATCACCTAGGACTAGGAACTTTTGTAAATCACCATAAACCTTGATATTGTTTATGATTAAAACCAATGATTAGTTGAATGGACATTTGAGTAAGACTTGGTAGTTTAATAGTTTCTTCATTAAGGACTTAAGGAAGAACATTTTGAGGTTAGGTAATTGAATGTTTCATGTGTATTGAGGAAATTTTAACTTGAATTCATAACTAGTTAAATCAACCACTCACCCTAGCATGTTTCATCTTAATCAATTATTCTTTACTATCTTTTTGTGTTTGTTGTTATAAATTCCCAAAACCAACCAAACCATTGTGTTTTTGTTCAAATAGAATCATAAGTAAAATAAGTATTTCCTATGCAATCCCTGAGATCGATACTTGGGAATAAAACTCCTTATTACTACATCGGTAAAAATAGTACACTTGCTATTTTTCCGATCAGTTGTATTGTCTACCAACATATCAATGTGTGGCAGAGGAAAATCCTCGTTTGGACTGGCTTTATTCAAATCTCTATAATCAACACACATGCGTTCTTTTCCATCCTTCTTAGGAACATGCACAATATTGGCCACCCATTGCGATACTCGGAGGAAACAAGCAAACCAGCATCAATCTGTTTCTACACTTCCTCCTTAATCTTCACTGCCATATCAGGTTGAGTTCTTCTCAAATTTTGCTTGATCGGTGGGCATTCTGGCTTCAGAGGCAATCTATTGTCCACAATATCAGTATCAATACCTGGCATATCTTGATAGGACCGAGAAATTGTATCAGAGTATTCTCGAAGAAGATCAACCAAACCCTTCTTAACCTCTAGACAAAGTTGTGACCCAATCTTGTGTTCCTTGATATCATCCTCGGAATCCAAGTTGACTAATTAAATCTTCTCTTCAAACGGCTGAATGGATCTTTCCTTATGCTCAAGTAAACGGGAAAACTCATCAGACACGTCTTCAACATCATTCTCTTCTTCAGCTTCAAACACAGGGAAGTCAAAGTTTGGAGAGGGAGTAGGATCGTTACGTTCAATGGGTTTGAGAATCAACCTGTATAATGATTTGATATTTTGATTTTAGAGAAATGGAGTGCAAACAAATATTATGCAGATATGGAAAAAATTCTTACTTATTTATGTTTTTTTTGTGATTACCATTTTCAGAAAAAGCAAAAAGTAAAAACAAACATCATAGATGTGGATGAATAAAATTGTATTTTTATTGATGATAATATTGAAAATGCCCAACAATGTTTCACTTCTACCTTAGGCATAGGAGAAGGATTTTTCTCTTAATAATAAAACAAATTATTTTGAATGACGCATAACAACTGGAACATCTACAGAAACCCAATTGTTGCAAGTCTGTCCCCGTGTCACAAAGTTGGCATAAACTTCGTCTTCATCAGTGTCTTCAATAACTCTAGCTGAGTGTTGTTCTCCTTCATGATTGAACCCTCCACTACGGAAAACTTGTTGCATATCCTTGACACTGTTATTGAATGACCCTTGCTGAAATCCCAGACCAGCTCTATTCTTCTTCTCAACGACTTCTACAACGCGACCCCATTTGTTGGTGCCACCAACCTGAATACACTCTCTTGCGTCTTTCAGAGAAGACATAGATGCCATAGTATTCTGAGTTTCATCAGCAACAGATAAAGCTTGGAATGGAGTTCCAACTTCTTCTTCAACTTCCACATAGGTGAAGGATGACAGATGGCTTACAAAAAGTGCTTTCTCCCCACCAACAACAACGAGCTTGCCATTATTAACAAATTTCAACTTTTGATGCAACGTTGACGTGACAGAACCCACCTCATGAATCCATCACCTTCCCAGCAAACAGTTGTAGGTCGGGTGAATGTCTGTAAGACCCCAATTTTGACCCTAAGATCCCTCATGTTATCTCATCATATGCATTAGCATTGGGATCACACCTTGGCATTCTCCTTACCCGTCATTCATTGGGTTTGGATTGGGAGATATCACCAAGCACATTTGATTGTATCATACTTTGTTTTTCATTATTTACTAACCAAAATACCAAAAATATGTCAATGTATAGTTTGTTGCTTTTGTAGGTTGTGTGTGTATTCACCAATGCCTTATCAAGCTCATATCTAGGGCTTGAGATCCTCAATGCAAGGAGAATAATCAAGAGATGGTTCATATTGACTCTAGACATCATATATAGACACTCATGGTCTTTACATGTCATGTTTGATCAAAAATTCAGTAAGAGTTTGAAGCTTGTTTGCCTTGGAAATCCTAATTCATTTGGGTATCTTGTGTGACTTCCTCAATAAGTTTTTATCATTTGATCAAATATTTCAAGAGATACTTCATATCACCTCATCTTACACATATATGATCCTCCATTAGTCCCAAAGATCAAGAGAGTGTCAAGTTTGCAAGATGGTTCATGGTGGTAGACCAGAGAAAGTCAACTGGTCAAAATTGGGGTTCACTAGACCCTATCTTCTACAAATTTTATCATATGAAAATGATTCTAAGAGCACAATTACTCCTTATGATATTCCAAACAACTTTCATCTTAAAGTAAAGAGCTATTTTTGCTTGGAAAGTAATTCTTTATAGTGAAAGATTATAGGTCATTTTGTCTGAACCCTAGTTAGGAGGTCAACTTCCAAGGACCATAACTTGCTCAATTTTTATGAGATTAAAGCCATTAAAGTTTAATGATAAAATTCAAGATGTCCTTTCCAACTTTGATTCTTAGAATAAGTTCAAATTCAACTTCCAAATGCATGTGCAAAGAGGAAACATTATAGGTCATTTTGGGTCATTACCATTGAACAAGTGATTTTCCTCAACTTCGAAAATGCATAACTCCTTCATGCCACATCTAAGTGAGGTCAAATATGTGACAAAATTTAAGAGGTTTGAAATAGATACAACTTTGATAAGGGAACTTTTTCCATTTAAAACCCGTAGAAAAGTTATTCAAGGTGGAAGAAGTGAACATTTGACTTGGTACTTAGAAAATTTTCAAATATGTTTTATTTTAAAAACTTCTACCTCATCATTCATCATGATCCAAGCTTCAAATGGAAAAGTGTTCAACATGAAATTTGTTTCCCTTGATCTCACCTTTCCAAAAATTCTAAGATCATATCATTTGGCCAAGAAATGAAGGACTTGCGCATGGGTTCTTTTCAAAGGTTCATTTGGATGGATTTCACATTCACTTTTCAATCTCCTTTGCATGAGTACATGACATGATTTCAACAATGCACATTGTTGATTTTGGACCTGATTGCATCATTTCATGGGCCTATGACACGCCCATGCAAGGCAATTTCTAATTTTGGAAAATTTTGAAAGTGTGTGAAAATGAATTACCATACCTATAAATACAACCCTCTTGGCTTATAATTAAGGACCCTATGCCCAAGCTTTGAACCTTCAATCCAAACCCTCACCATTAAAGGATAATCTTGAAGGTTTTCATTTGAAAATCGAGCTTCAAATCTTATTCTGTTTTGAGATTGAAACTCTTAGAGTCCAAGCTTTTCTTTGATCCAATTCATCTCCTACAAGGTCAATTGGGAGCAAGATCAAGCAAGTTTGAAGCTCACTCGAAGGTAATTTTCCAAATTTTTCATCTCTTCAAATCTCTCTCAACTCTTCATTATTCTTTGTAATTTTTGGTTGGCTGAAGTCCTACCAATGTAGGCAACAAGATTGAGTGGCTTTGAGATCAAATCGAAGTAACTCAGTTCATGATCCTCAAAATTCAAATCCCTGTATCTTTTTATATACTTGGAATTGGAGAAAATTGAGGCCAAATTCGTCATCCTAAGCATTTTTCCTTTAAATTCATGTCTTTGTTTTTCATTTCTATGGTGGTTTGTGGTGGACCAGTCCGGTGAGGTCCACCGGAGAAGAAGATAAGAGCCCTAGCTTCGGTGGTACGTTGGCATCTTCCACACCATCTGATCCTTTTAAAATGTTTTAATCTTAGCCCTTGGTTCTGATTACCATTGGTGTGGCGCATTCACTCAGGTCTTTCGTGGAATGTGTGCGCTTGGCCATTAGATATTCCACCTCAATTAATGAGGGAGATCTCATGGCCTTTGTTTTTTTGTATTTTCTGAATTTCCATTTAATCCACTTATTTATTTAATTCATAGAAATTTCATTTTTAACCCAACAAATATGGGACTTTCACCAAAAATCTTTAAATATTTTTCTCGTTCATATTCTGAATTAAAATTATTTTTGGATTAATTTTGATATTTTTCATGAATTAATTTTTGTTGTGCATATTTTTAATTGTTTAAAAATACTTCTGACTTTTCAAAAATCATGAAATTTTTTATCTAAGGTCCTTTAACCTTGTTTGACCTAGGATAAAGATCTTGGCCATTTATTTGGTGTTTTGAAGATATTTTAGGTTTTGACCAAATTAAAATGTATTTTAATTCATTTTTAAATTGATTTTTAATTGATTAAATGTTTAAAAATTATGTTGAGCCATTTTTATGGTCTTGTGATGTTTGACTATTTGTTTGGGCCTTGGTCAAGGTTGATTTTACTTTTGTTGGATTAAAACCATTGGATTTAGGGTATTAATGAAATGGACATTTCATCTCCCAAAATGAATTAATAATTTTAATTTGATAAAATTCCTCCCATGACCAATTTGTGTATCTCTCATTACCTTCCCTCTTCAACTTCATCCATATTCTTTCCCATTCTCTCATTTGACCAATGAAATCTCTAATGTCTTAAGGCTAATTGGTTCATCAATGACCTTGTGTCAGATGAACCAATACATGTATGACTGAGATAGATCCATCCCTCTTGATATTTTCTTTTAGTGTGTGGTATGTTTTAGGAGTTTGGTTCATTATACCAAATCTCTAACATGCATTAACACCTAAATTTTTATTGCCCGACCTCAAATTGTTGTGACTTCTACATAAGTTCAATTACGATTGCTTAACATAGAGCTAAATTTGACCCTAAAGGCATAGCATTCTAGTAAGTGGGATTATAAGTCTTCCATTCTTCATGGTATTGTATGTAAACTTGACATTTTTTCCTTTCATGAGATCTAGTGGCATACTTGTTGAATTATCCAAGTTAGGGCCCTTCTCATGAAAGATGTCTTGGTTTAAGGATCCATGCTTATGAATGGATGGTTGAGTGTTCTCCAAAGGATGACTTAATCAATTAAAAAATACCACTAACATTTGACTAATTATTGTTAATATTGCTTTATTTTCAAGTAATTTATTTTATGCAATTTAAATATCAGTCATTTATCATTCATTGTTAATTACATTCCATTTAACTTGTTTATGCCATTTTCACTTTTCTCATTTGAGCCATATTTTATGGTTGTATATATTGTTTATTCATTTTAATTTTGTTTGTGGTCTTAGGACCTTAAAAGATTTAATAAACAACAAAAACCCTAAAAAACATTTGGTTGACTGTTGATCTTGATCTGAACTTTTGGACTTAGGATTAGGCAACATTCCCTCTGCAAAAAGGACTTGGCCAATGCCAACATTTTGAGACCAAGTTATTATGAATTGAACCTTCATCTTATGCAAGTCTTGGGATTTATTTGAATTCATATGCTACTCTGTCTTTGTGCTTAATTGCTATTTCGATCTTGTGTATGGTTCTTTGTTCTGACTTGATCAAGGAATATTCCATCTGATACATGGGAAGACAAAGAAGACTACTAGCTATGGGAATTGATTGCTTGGATGTGGCTATCTTTATTTGATGCCTTGATCTTCATGATGTTTGGATATTGCTAATTGCTTGTTGATCATTGCTTGATTCAAAGTCCAAAGGGAAAGTGAGTTTTCTATATGACATTCTTGTCTATTGGATTGCATCCCATTGGTCAGATCTTTTCAACTCTTAACTTTTAATTTGTGTGCTTAGGATATCCTTTTCATCTTCTCCCATTTCTTAAATTTCAAATCTCTTCCTCTTTTCAAAAACTTTCTTTGCTTATGATTTCAAATTTAGACCTTATTTTAAATAGAAACTTTGGCCTTATGCCAATGGACTTTTAAATCCTTTTCTTAAATAAAAAATTGTAAATAAACTTAAACATATTGACTTAAAATTTCAAAAGACAAAAATAACTAACAACTTCATTCAAATTTTGGCCTTTTGTGCCCCTTTTCATTTAAACTTTTGATTAAAATCAATTCACCAACTTTGGAATTGTTACCATGAACTACGAGGTTTTGATCTCTCATTTTTATGTTGATGTAGGCACAAGACCGAAGGTCTTGTCAAACACAAAAAATATAATTAATGAATTCTTTTCTCATCCTCACACTCAATTTTTTCTTTTCTCAAACATCTTTTATACTAAAAACACATACACACATACAAAAGGGCTCCCTATGAGTACTTAGGACACTTTGGGTGCTAACACCTTCCCTCTGTGTAACCAACCCCCTTACATGTAATCTTTGGAATTTTATTAGTTTTGATTTGAAAACTTCTTATCTTTGGGTTTTGTTCGTACTTTTCCCTTTTCCTTCGTACTTACCCATAGCTTGATGGTCATGAATTTACCGCTACAAAAATTAAGTGGCGATTCTGCTGGGGATTAGTCCTCACTTTGTTTAGCCTACATTTTTATGTGTATATATTTGTATATTTAATGTTTGCTTATTTGTTTGTATGATATAATCTATCTGTTGTGCTTGGTGATCTCTGTGTGGTGAGATAAGTTCTAACCCGAACTTGAGTGCAATTAAGATAGGAGGATGGTATAATCATGTTCAACTTCTGTGGAGTAGTCCTTAACAAGTTTGCTTGAGATCCATCTACTCAGTGGAGACCCTTTTGAAGTTACTAATGTCACACAAGTTATTTGTGGTTAGGCATTACTTTCTATGATTTGGGGTCAGAGAAGCTGAGGACCGTAGAACATTTAACCCAACTTGGCCTATTTAGGAAATAGTGAGGAGATTGTTCAGGTGTAGACATGATAACAGTTGTTACGCAATACTACACTCAGACGAGTTTCTCTTGAGAATATTATGGGTTGATGAGTCAGTCATCCCAACCTGTAATATCCGATAGATAGGATTAAGACTTTGGGAACTTTGATAGAACATGATCTACAGGTTTTATCCTTAGTACACTCATTTGGTATGGTTCTTAACCTGACTCCATACGCGTGACTCACAACAAACCCTTTGATTCTTGGTTGATCCGATAAAGTCTTATCAATATAAATGGAACTTGGGTGTTGATAAGGTGAAAACCATAATCCAGCAAAATGGATGATTGATCTTGGTGATGATTTAATCCATCCCTTAACCTTTGTTTGTGTTTTCCTTGTGTGTGATCCCTTGTTTGTGTTTGTTACATTCATGCATACATGAGCATCATAACATTCACCACAGAAAAATAAATTTCAAGGAACTGAGGTCTTATTTGCAAATATTTTCAGACCATGGGTTATGGATGAAGGAACACTAAGAAGTACAGCTTCAGATATCCTGATTTGAAAGAGCTAAGGAAGTTGTCATCTTTTGTATTAGATCCCTTGGACTTCAAGCAACGTCATGAGAAGCTCTTGTCTGTGTTATCTGCTGATGTGGTTGAAGTACTTCTAAGTGTTTTGGTTCAGTTCTATGACCCTCTCTACCGGTGTTTCACTTTTCCCGATTATCAGCTTGTGCCTACGTTGGAGGAGTATGCTCATCTCTTGGGTATACCTGCATCTAACAAAGTTCCCTTTATGGATTGGAGGAGATTCCCAAATCTCATATCATAGATGAAGCTCTTCATCTAAAGAAATCTGATATTGATGCTCATTTGGTGAAGAAAGGAGGTATTCTTGGGGAAATCTGAGAAATCTAAAGAAATCTCAAGTCATAGCCGAAGCTCTTCATTTGAAGAAATTTGAGATTGATGCTAATTTGGTGAGAAAAGGAGGGATGCAAGGGTTGACTTCTGAGTTCCTCGTTTGTAAAGCTATTGTCTTTGTTCAAGCCAATAGTATGGATGCTTTTGAAGCCATCATTGTATTACTCGTCTATGGTCTAGCTTTGTTCCCTAACATTGAGGGTTTTGTTGATGTTAACGCCATTAGAATCTTCTTGGTTGGAAATCATGTTCCTACTTTGTTGGGTGATATATATTTCTGTTTTCATTTAAGGAATTTTAAAGGTGGTGGAACTAATGTGTGATGTGTTTCTCTCTTGTACAAGTGGTTTATTTTGCACTTGCCTCAGAAGCCTGCTTTTTTGGAGAACAAGCAATGTGTACGGTGGTCTTAGAGACTTAGTCTCTCACTAATGATTATATTGTTTGGTATGATTCTGCATTGGGTAGCTTGGACATTATTGATAGTTGTGATGAATTATCTAATGTGCCTCTCATTGGTACACAAGGAGGAATCAACTACAACCTTGCTTTGACTCGTTGTCAACTTGGGTTCCCCTTGAGAGATAAAACTAATAACACTCAGTTAAAAGGTCGTTTCTATCAAGAGGGTAAAGATCCCTAACATTTGAAGCAGGAGATGATACATGTTTGACATAAGGTGCATATCAAAGGAAGATTCGAGCTTGGTCCGTGCAACTGTGTAGCTTTGGAAGCTTACACTATTTGGGTGAAGAAGAGAGCTTTGGAGTTGAAGATGTCGTATGCTTGTAAAAGACCTATGTCTTTGTTTGTGGTTGAGCCATCAACTCTCCTTAACCAAGATGTATAAGAGTTGGAAGACACACTCGCCAAGATGAAGCAAGAGAGAGATATGTGGGAAGAGCGGTTCCATGCTTTAAGCCGAAAGCATGAAGAGTTGCAGCTTGATTCAAAAGACAAATATGCGCTTATTGAGATTCTTGAAGACCGAGCAGTGAAGAGACAGAGAGATCCAGAGGGTCTACCTTCCTCTATTATGCCTCATCCTTCCGATGCTTGGAAGAAAATTGTTGATCAGCTAGTTCTCGAGAAGGCTCGGATGAATACATCCTTTGAGTCCGAGAATCTACGCATCCGAAGGAAGTATGCACCCGCAGTCTGATCATCTGATATTGTTGCTAAGGGATCCTTAGGAGGACAAATTCCTTTTCTCTTGTATTTTTACTTTGGTTTTTGAAATTGTACTCAGTGTAATCCTTCCAAATTTTATGAATAAAAAGAGATTTGTATGGTTAATCAAATTGTTACTATTGTTATTATTTAAATATGTATATTTGCAAACAGGATTTCATATGTTCCTTAAAATTAAAAACAACACAAAAACATTGCATTTCATGCATCATTTGCATAGCAGGTTTTCTTCCACCATATGTCTTATCGATTATTCTTATGTGCTTCAGCCGAGCTGACTCACCGATACAACACTCATGCTAATTAACCAAGGATAATGGAGCATCTAGAGCAAGAGAACAGAGAGTTGAATGATGAGATTGCCAGGTTAACAACATTGATGGAATCTGTCATTGTTGCACAGAACCAGTCTTCACTAACTCCTACAACTCCTCCCTAGAGGACTGTTATTTCTGAGGTTGCTACCTCAACCGTTCCTATTGTTTCTAGCCAATCCGGTCCTTCTATGCCTTATGGGTTTCCTTGGGGGATGCCACCCAACTTTATGCCAGAAGGGTATGCACCCACTTTTTTCTCTCTGTCAGCATTTAGCCCGGTCATGTTAGTACCTCCTCCAATTGTTCATACTTTGCCTCGTGTTGAGGACATTATCTACCATTCTGAACCATCTGGGGGTCCAGACGTGTATGAGAAAATGGACGAGATGAAGGATCAATTCCTCGAGCTGCGTAAAGAATTGAAAACTCTGAGAGAAAAGATTTGATTGGGAAGAGTGTTGTTAAGCTCTTCCTGTTTCCCAATGTGAAAATCCCAATGAAGTTCAAAGTCCTAGACTTTGAAAAGTATAAGGGGAACACTTGTCCGCTAAGCCACCTTGTGATGTATGCCAAGAACATATCTACTCAAACTGATAATGATCAGTTACCGATTCACTATTTCCCAGCCAGTTTAACTGGTGCCGCTTTGAGATGGTATATGGGTCTAGACAATGCAAGTGTCCGTACTTTCAACAACTTAGGCGAGGCCTTTGTCAAGCAGTACAAGTACAACGTGGATATGGTTCCCAATAGAGACCAGCTAAGGTCTATGTCTCAAAAAGATAAAGAGACATTCAAAGAGTATGCCCAGAGATGGAGGGAGTTGGTTTCTCAGATTAGTCAGCCATTGGAAGAGAAAGAGATAACGAAGATCTTCCTGAAGACGTTGAGTTCGTTTTACTACGAACGTATGATTGCAAGTGCCCCCAATGACTTTATCGAAATGGTAAACATGGGGATGAGGTTAGAAGAAGGAGTCCGTGAAGGACGTCTATCTAAGGAAGAAGCATCGTATAGCAAGAAGTATGGTGGGAGTTTCTCCAAGAGGAAGGAGGGAGAAACTAATTCAGTATCAGTGGGGAGGTAGATGAGGCCTCATGTATGAAAGAGTTCTCATCCCCGACAACATCAACATCAAGTTTCATCAGTGATTCCTGTATTTTCCAACAATTCCAACAATCAATCAATTCTGATTCAACAACAACAGCAACATCAACAATAATCACAACAAAGAACCAACTACAACAACAATAATAGCAATCAACAAAGTTTTGAGAGGAAGAATGTCTCCTTTGACCCTATTCATATGTCATATGCAGAATTATACCCGTCCTGGGTTCTCAAGAACCTCATTCAACCCATAATCCTCCACAAATTCTTGATTCACTTCCATGGTGGTTCAAACCTGAACTCCGTAATGCTTTTCACCAGGGAGCCCCTGGCCATGACATAGAGAACTGTTATCCGTTGAAATATGAAGTGCAAAAGCTTGTGAAGAGTGGGATGGTGTCCTTTGAGGATAAACCGCCTAATGTAAAAGCTAATCCATTTCCTGCTCATGGTAATGCTTTTGTCAATATGGTAAATGGTTGTTCTGGTGAGTACAAGGTTTATGATGTTTGCCATATCAGACAATATTTGGTGGCAATTCATAAAGATATTTGTTTGGTTAGTGACTGTGAGCATGACCATGATGGTTGTGTGATATGCGTTGTGAACCCTCATGGATTTGTTATTGTCAAGAGGGATATTCAGAGGTTGATTGATGAATGACTTATTCAAATTTTCCAGTCAAAATATCTAGATGATGTGAATATAATTGTGCATGTGTTTAAGACCCCTGGGCGGGTAGTTATCCAGTTTGATAGCAGCAACAACAACAATGTCAACAGATCGGTATCATTGTTGGTTATATGGTTAGCAGGCCCTGTTCCATATGCCTCTGATAAAGTTGTGCCATATCAATACAATGCTACCATGATTGAAAATGGTCAAGAGGTTCCTCTACGAATTGCAGACTCTATGGTAAATATTATTGATATTGCAAAGGTGACCCGTAGTAGTCGTGTGTTTGGTCCGGTTTTTCCGAAAGAGGTAGAAGATGATGTAGCAAGTAAGAAGGCAGAGATTCTAGTTAGTACTTCAGTGTGTCAGTCTGGTGAATCCAGCAAACTGAAGGCTAACTATGATGATGAAGTGTTGAAATTGGTCAAAAGAAGCGAGTTCAATGTTCTGGAGCAGCTACTCCAAACTCCATCAAAGATCTTCATGCTGTCACTATTGATGAACTTTGAGGCACATAGGGAGGTATTGCAGAAAGTGCTCGAGCAGGCTTATGTTGAGCATGATGTAACTTTGGATCAATTTGACACCATTGTTGCCAATATTACTTCTTGCAATAATCTGAGCTTTTATAATGAAGAGCTTCCTGAGGAAGGCAGAAATCACAATTTGGCGTTACATATTTCGATGAATTGTAAGGAGGAGGATATGTCCAATGTATTGGTTCACACTAGTTCGTCTTCGAATGTGCTTCCGAAGTCAACTCTATCAAGACTTTCTTATCAAGGCGCCCCAATGATATACAGTGGCGTGATTGTCAAAGCGTTTGATGGTTCTCAAAAAACTGTCTTTGGTGAATTGGACCTTCTAGTGAAAATAGGTTCGAGTGATTTCTAGATTATTTTCTAGGTAATGGATATCCACCCGACCTACAGTTGTCTATTGGGAATGCCATGGATTCATGAAGCATGAGTTATGACGTCTACTCTACACCAGAAGTTAAAATTCGTGAAGAACGAAAAACTTGTCGTTGTTGGTGGAGAGAAGGCACTATTGGTAAGCCATATGTCATCTTTTACTTATTTTGAAGTTGGGAAGGAGGTTGGAACTCCTTTCTAAGCCTTGTCTATTGCTAAGGAGAATAAAATTGGGGCACCCATGTCTTCTTTAAAAGATGCACAAAATGCTATTGAGGCTGGCATCATTGATTAATGGGGCCGTATGATAGAGATTGTTGAGAACAAGAATAGGTCTGGATTGGGATTTCAACCAGGGAAGTTCAATGTCAAAACTGAAGTTATGCAACCGAATTTACACAGTGGAGAGTTCATTCATGGGAATGATCAACACTCAGCTGCTGTGATTGAAGCCGGTGATGATAAAGATGAAGCTTGCGCCAACTTTGTGACGCATGGCCAGATTTGCAACAATTGGGTTATTGTTGATGTTCCTACTATTATTCATCGATCTAAGTAATTTGTTTTTATTTTAAAGAAAAATCCTTCTCCTATGCGTAAGGGAGAAGTGAACATTGTTGGGCATTTCTATTATTATCATCAATAAAATACAATTTTATTCATCCACATCTATGATGTTTTATTTTTACTTTTTGCTTTTCTGAAAATGGTAATCACAAAGAACATAAATAAATAATAATCTTCCATTTGCATAATATTTGGCCACAATTCACTTCTCTAAAATCAAAATATCAAATCATTATGCAGGTTGGTTCTCAAACCCATTGAATACAATGATCATACTCCCTCTCCAAACTTTGAATTCCATGTGTTTGAAGTTGAGTAAGAGACTGATGATGAAGAAGTATCAGATAAATCATCTCGTTTACTTGAGCACGAGGAAAAAGCCATTCATCCATTTGAAGAGCAGATTGAACTAGTCAACTTAGGTTCCAAAGATGGTGTGAAGGTGTAAGACCCCAATTTTTGCCCTAAGATCCCTCATCATATCATATCATATCATATCATTGCCTCAAGGATCATTGTGCACCTTTGCTTCCCTCCTAGTGGGTGGGCCACCTTGTGAGTGTGATTCTTGATCACCAAGCATGTCTAGCATTTGTATATCATTGCTTTTCATTTGTTTACTAACCCAAAAGTACAAAAATATTGTCACCTAACCTTGTTACTTGCAGATGAAGCAAACTAGGTCAAACAGTCAAATCATTCATTGAGCTATAGATGGTGACCATGCTTGAAGAATTTGGGCACCATGATCATTCATAAGAGATTCATATGAGTTATGGTATCATTTGGTATCAAGATCTCAAGAGAAAGAGGCTTGAAAGTCATCAGAACATGGCTCAGTCAACCAAAACCCTAGCAAAGTCAATTATGGTCAACTGTGCATTTAATCAGGGATTTGAAGGTGTGAGATGGTTGGAAAGGTCTCATTCATGTCCATACAAGTCTCATATAACATTTCAAACATCATCATTGAAGGACTTGAGGTCAGACAAAAAAGTTTCCCAAAATAGTAATGACCTGTAATTTTCAACTGCCCAAAATGGAAAGTCATTCTCTTCAAAATTACATGTCCAAGCAAGCTTCAAATCAAATTTTGTCCAACATGAAAGTTGAAGATCTTGCTCTTTCCTTTCCAAAAAGTCCAAGAACACTCATTTCTCATTTGTGGTTGACAAGTTATGATCAAATCATTTTCAAGCATTTTGGAATTTCAAGGAGGCATAACTTTCAAACCATTTGGCCAAATTGGGTGATTCTTTTTTGAGCAAATCCCATTTGACATGTACTATCATGATCCATCATTACATTTCACCAAAAAGCATCACATAAAAAGGTCATTTTTCAAGTGAACCAATTAAATTTTGGTGGGAAAAATAATGAATTTGAAAAATACACTTGATTTTCATGCCAAATCAATTCAAATGGCTGTCAAACAGAAAATTGGGTTTGCTTAAACATGAATTGCACTGTTCCATTGGTTCAAATTGAAAAAGGGGCATTTTGGCCAAATGACATAACATGAGCATCTCACTAATCCATTTCCAATTTGCTTAATCATGTTTAACAATTGGATTAGCAGGTACTATAAGAGCTTAATCATAACAGAAATTCCAGATCCACAATTCATTTTCTCAGATCCAAAGCAAAAATTCTCCAAATTCTCTCAATTTTTCTCACACTTTTCTCACTTGTTCATCAAGAATTCATCATTCTTTTTGCTTTCTTTCGTGTTGATCTTCACTTGCAGGTGTTATTGAACAACTGTTGAAGGCAATTGGTGGAAGAAGCTTGAAGAATCGCATCTATTGAAACCTTGCTCATCCATGGCAGTTTGAAAGTTCTTCATCATCGAGCATTGTTGAGCTAAGGAATACATTCCAGTCATCTTCCTAATCATCATAGGCCATCTGTTTTCAACTTCCAAGCCGTGCAATCACCTGAATCGAGATCTGCAACTTCAAGAGGTAAGAATTCGATTCTTACAATTGCTAAAATCATGATATGGCTTTGATAGATCGTAGTTCATAAAGTACACTGCAACTTGAATCGTGTGATTTCATTAGGAATTGATCTAGTTATTTGGATTTGAAGTTTGGATGTGAAACTTGATTTTGCTCGATCTGTGAAGCATGAGTAGATTTAGGTTAAATGCTTTCTGGTTTGATGTTCTACATGATGTGATGATTCGATTGGTATATGGCATGATAATTTTAGTGAGAATTTGTTCTTGATGATTGAAGAACACGATGAATGTGTTCAATTTCATTTTCCAGAATTTCCTGGATCTGCTTTGCCTGGCCTTTGTTTTGAATTCGTGTTTCCCGCGCCTTGTAGCCATTCACGTGTCGCCATGTGTATTATTGAAGCGTTGTGTTTCATCATAACGCTGCTTAATTACAACAATGCCACGCTCAACCTTTAATTCATTTTAATTGCTTAAATGTTCATTTCATTTTCATCATCAACTTCGAAAATTCATAAATAATTCTTGGATGATCCAAATTGGTTGGGAATTTTTGCATTCATCTCCATTTTTTATCTAGTTTTTTATAGGCATGATAACACAAGTTGTGCACGGATGGTTTTTATTTTGGTCTAATGTCTTCGTTCATGTATGTTTTTTGCCTATGTTTTGCCATTTCATTCATGAAATCTTGATGCTTGCTCCAAAATGCTTGAAATTTCATATGCATGATCTAGACTCATTCCTGGTGATTTTGGTATATGGTTTGCTAATTTTGCATTTCTGGATTGTGAGATATGATGTAATCTTTAGAGGTGTGACAATTGGTGGTACACCATGTCTTGATCATGTTCCGGATTTTATTTTCCATGCTTATGCTATGCCAATTGCTCTGGATTTTTGCAAGTGATTATTTTTGTATGTCTAGTTTGAGCATGACTTTTTGTAGATTTTTTAGTTTCATTTCCTATTTGATTGGATTTTTCTTTGCTGCTTAGTCATTTTTGAACTTTTGTGGGGTGTTCAACTTACATGACTTGTGAAATTCTCATGCCTTATCATATGAAGCTGAAATTTTGTGGATTGATTCTTAACATGTTTAACTTCATTTTGGCTTTGGTGTGGTTCATTTATCTTATGCCATTTCTGTTTTGCACTTGCCTAAAATTGATACATAATTTGTGGCCTTGTTTGAGTTTGTTCATGCATACCATGACTTCATGAATTTAATTTCCATACTTCCTCTGGTCCAAATAGCATGAAATTTGATATGTTGCTCAGTGAATGTGTTCTGTTTAAGCTTGAATTTTCTGGGAATTTATTGACCTATTTTGGTATTGGTTTGATTGTGATCATTCTGTTTGCTCCAATGTGATTCCAAAATGCATAGTTTGACATGTTTAGCTTATGAAATGGATTTGGTGCATAGTTTTGATGTGAGACCAATTGGATTCTACTCTTGTTTGATAAATCTTGATTTTGATCAATTTTCACTTGCTGTTTTGAATTTTTCACCTCCTTTTAAACCTAGGCTTGTCCTAGTGGTCTTACTTCTCATGTTTGAGTTTGACTTTTCAGGTTAAGAAGCAAATGCTTTGAGGAGATTAATTCAAGTTGATTTAATTTGGTTGATTGTTATGAACTAACTTGTTTTATTTTGTAGGATGCTTAGCTCACTTGCCTTGAGCTTGTGCTTTGCACATGTGATTGATTGTGTTGTCTGTTGGTTCTTATGTTGTTTGTTTTGACTTTGTGAGTGGAATACTGATTATATTTGATTGATTTCAGGTACCATAGTCGCTTTAGTTCCTTTGAGAACTTGCTATTGCTTTGCTTTCCTTAAGCATTGAGGTAGACTCTCTTGTCTCCATGTAGTCTGGAAGACCTGGCTTGTTACTTAGCCAGGCAACTGTCTGAAGTCCTCCTTAAGAGGCAATGTTTGTGATTGTTTAACTTTGTCCCCAAGCAGGTAAAGACCTCATATGAGGCGATTGGTAGACAAAAGAGATATGTAGCCTATCTCCTACTATTTTGTGAGTCACTCACCTTGCTCACACCACATGTGTTGATGCATAGTGAGTAAAAGCCCAAGATCTATCGAGTCTTTAACTTGTGGAGAGAGTTCCATCTTTCTGAACTCCCACACCTTCTGATATTCAATGCTCTCCCTGACCAGGGATAAGAGCGATGAGGCACACCCCTCATATCCTTTCATCTGCTTCACCTTGGCTCTCAATGTCAAGGTTAAGAGCACCATTTACCCTATTCCAGTTGACTTTTTAAGTCTAACCCTTTGATTGAGCCTAATTGTTTGGTTATAGTGGGTGCTAAATGACTTTGTTTGATTGATTACTTGTTGCATTTATACATGTTTGCTTGCTTGCCTTTGTGCATTTATCATCATTGATTGTTCATTATTGCATGATCATCATTGCATATCTTGTGGTTTGTTTGAGTTTACCCATTGAGGACAATTATAAGACCATGTTCTTTGGCCATTGTTCCTATGATTTGGAAGGGATAGAGTGTAAGACCATTTCATTGGTCACTCATATCCTCTTAGCCTGGTGCTTTTGTTTGTTTGTTGTATGTGAGGATGCAATTGTAAGACCATGTTGTTGGCGTTTGTTATTCCTATGATCATCTGTTGGAGGTTAGAGTAAGCCCAGATAGATTGGCATCTGACATCCAAGTTTTGTTTTACCTTAGGAGATTGGTGTAAACCCATTTATTGGTATCCGGTATCCGCTTTTGTTTGTGAGATTGGAGTAAGACCATTATTGGCTTCCGGTATCATTGTTTTGTTTTAGGAGATTGGTGTAAACCCATTTATTGGTATCCGGTATCCGCTTTTGTTTGTGAGATTGGTATAAGTCCATTGATGGCATCCGGTATCACCTTGCTTTTATTTGCTTGCTTTGTTGCCTCATTCCTAAGGATACACTTGAATCATCTTCTATATGATTTCAAGAGGTGAACCTTTCTAAGAAGTTTTAAATTCCATTATCCATACCCTCTTTGTCCTAAACCTTTTCACACTTTGCTTTCAAAAACTTTGACTTGTTGTGCAAACATTTTCATGTCTTTTCAAATTAGAAACTTGGACCATAAGTCCTTGATTTTTCAAACTTCACTTTTTCATAACACTCTTTGAATTGAACCTTAATCATACCTTGACCATATTTTGTGAATAATCATAATCAATTAACTTCACCCATTCAATTGTTTTGTGGCCTTGTCCACTGTTAATATGTTTTCATGCATTAGCCTTAGGTTTTAATTACCATAGTGGTTGATGTAAATCTTACCTTATCCTTAGTGAGTTGATTGTAAGTCTTCCATACTTATTATAGGGTTAACCCCTCACTAGTATGTTGAAGCCGTCCTCGCATGGTGGATTGTTGATTCGGGTTGAGTTTTCTCCCATTGGTAATGAAAAGCCTTAATGCTTGTGTTTTAAAATGAACTCACTAATTTTTGGAAATCTTGTAGCGGTGTACATTCTTTTCTCATCTTCCCATTCATGTTTGCACAATATGTCAAAAACAAATAAACATTTTATACAACAAGTGTGAAAAGGGCTCCCTAGGAGTACCTAGGACGTGATGGGTGCCTAACACCTTCCCATTACGTAATTTACCCCTTACCCAGACTCTGATCTTTTATTGGTTTTCTACGTGTAAAACTTCTTAGGTTTTTGTTCGCTTTTTAACCAGTCCTTAGGATAAATAAAAGTGCGGTGGCGACTCGATTCATTGTATGCTTTGCTTATGGTTCAGTCAATAAATCATATAGCGACGAATACACCGCTACAGAAAAGTGGCGACTCTGTTGGGGATAAAATTAGACCTTCCCTGGTGGTATTGCCTACTTTTCACCCTTGTTGTATGATATCTGTTTATCTGTTATTTGACATATTTTTGTACAATTTGGGATAACTGTATTGATTGTAATGCTTGAATTGCTTGATATACAATTGCTGTTTGCTTTGGTGATCTCTGTGAGATGAGTTCTATACCCGAACTCGAGTGCACTCTAGGATAGGAGAATGGCGTAGTCTTGTTGACTGGTGTGGAGTATTCCTTAGCCAGTTGACTTGCGAGTCCATTCACTTGGTGGAGGTCATGTTGGATTAATAATGTCACACAAGTTATTTGTGGTTAGGCATTATTCTTTCAATCATGTGCCTTAGAAGCCAAGGACCGTATTTTACCAAGCCCATCTTGGCCTATTTTTAGGACGTAGTGCGGAGGTCGTTCAGATGTAAGTTCTGATGCGATTGTTACGCGATACTACACTCATAAGAGTCTCTCTTGAGAATATTTTTGGAATACGAGTATTCGTTCCTCTGATAATATCCGAGAGATGGGACGATGATTATGGGAACCTCTGGTAGAACATGTCTGGCAGGTTTAAACCCTAGTACACTCCCTTTGGGTGGTTCTTAACCGAGACTCCATGCTCGTGACTCTCAGCAAACCCGTGATTCGTGGTTGAGTCGTTCAAACATCGTTAATATCAATGGAACTTGGGCGTTGATAAGGTGTAAACCATAATCCGCCAAAATGGATGATTGATATTAAGGATGTTAGAGCCGGTTCATGTACCGTTAATATCAATGGAACTTGGGTCTTGATAAGGTGAAAACCATAATCCACCAAAATGGATGATTGATATTAGGGATACAATGAGCTTTCCCATGACCTTTGTTTGGTGTGATTTGCTTGATCCTTGAGTGTGATTGTTGCATTCATGCATTCATCTGCATCTCATGTCATCAGAAAAAAAGAAAATTTTCAAGGAACTCAAAGGAGTTTATTTGTAAAAAATTTCAAACATGGAAAAAACCGGAAATTTTTTTTATCTGATGAGATTTTCTCATATACGATCAAAATGTTAAATATTTCAAAGTTTGCAAATAAAACCCTCGAGTTCCTTTGAGATAAAAACAAATCATCTGCACGAGCATTGCATGCATCATTTGCATAAGCAGGCGTCGTTCTCAGCCTTCGGTCATGTGGCCTGATCCCTGCGATCTTCATTTATTTTGAAGACGCACTTCGCCGGTACTACACCAGAGCCGATTCTTCGAGATTGATGGATTATCCTGAGCAAGGGAATTGTGAACTTAGAGGAGGGATTTGCCAGACAGAGTGTTTTTGATGGATTTACTCCTGGTTAGCCACTTGTCTTCTTTCTCGTATATTGACGCTGAGGATGAAGTTGGGACTCCGTTCCAAGCTTTATCTACTGATGAACCAATCGAGAAGAAGTCTCCTTCATTCGCTTCCTATCGTGATGCAAAACTGGCCATTGAATGTGGTGCAGTAGCTGGTTTAGGGAAGGTGATTGAGCTTGAAGACAACAGATCCCGGGCTGGCATTGGCTACTGTTCTGGGGCATTTAATGAGCAAGGGTTGTTCACGAGTGGAGGATTCATCCATGACGATCAACCTGAGGATGAGGCTGCTGCTATCTTGGAAGAGGATGTAGAGGATTTGAACAATTTCATCATTCCTGGTGGTGTCTGCCACAATTGGGTCGCTGTAGATGTTCCTACAGTCATCCATAGATCAGAGTAATTGTTCACTTTGTTTAAAACCCTTCTCCCATGCCAAAAGGAGAAGTGATGACATTGTTGGCAGCATTTAATACAATGATGTTTCATTCGATTAATGCATTGTTCAACATTTGTTTTTCCATTTGTTTTCACTTTTTGCTTTTTGCATGAAATCAGTGATCACAAAAAAAAACCCATAAAAAACAAGAATAAAAGCAACATTTTTCATCTGCATAATGATTTGCTTGTTTAAATTCTAAAGTTTTCCATTAACCAAAATCATTATGCAGGTTGATCCTAAAACCCATTGAACATAATGATCCAACGCCATCTCCCAATTTTGAATTCCCTGTATTCGAGGCAGAGGAAAATGATGTTGAAGGAATTCCTGATGAGATTTCCCGTCTCCTTGAGCACGAGAAGAAGATCATTCAGCCGCACCTTGAAGATTTGGAAGCAGTCAACTTGGGGTCTGAGGATTGTGTTCGTCTGGTGAAAATTGGGGCACTTCTTGAAGAGTCTGTCAAGAAGAGATTGATCGAATTGCTACGAGAATATTCCGATATCTTTGCTTGGTCATATGAAGACATGCCAAATCTAGATACAGATATTGTGCAACATTTCCTGCCTTTGAAGCCTGAGTGCGTGCCTGTGAAGCAGAAGCTCAGAAGAACTCATCCAGATATGGCAGTGAAGATCAAAGAGGAAGTTCAGAAGCAAATTGATGCGGGGTTTCTGGTGACTTCTACATATCCTCAATGGGTGGCCAATATTGTGCCTGTTCCTAAGAAGGACGGAAAAGTCCGTATGTGCGTTGATTACAGAGATTTGAATAAAGCTAGTCCTAAAGATGATTTTCCTCTACCACACATTGATATGTTGGTAGACAATACAGCTAAATTCAAAGTTTTTTCCTTTATGGACGGATTTTCCGGATATAACCAGATCAAAATGGCACCCGAAGATATGGAGAAGACAACATTCATCACACCTTGGGGAACATTCTGTTATCGAGTGATGCCCTTCGGTCTGAAGAACGCCGGAGCCACGTATCAACGAGCTATGACTACCTTGTTTCATGATATGATGCACAAGGAGATAGAGGTCTATGTTGACGATATGATTGCTAAGTCCCGAACGGAAGTTGAGCATGTTGAGCATTTGTTGAAGCTTTTTCAGTGTCTTAGGAAGTTCAGACTTCGCCTGAATCCGAACAAATGTACATTTGGAGTCCGTTCCGGCAAGTTGTTGGGTTTTGTGGTAAGCGAAAGAGGTATTGAGGTTGATCCTGCAAAGGTCAAAGCAATACAAGAGATGCCTGCACCCAAAACTGAGAAGCAAGTCCGAGGTTTTCTTGGCCGCTTGAATTACATTTCCAGATTTATATCCCACATGACTGCCACATGTGCGCCGATATTCAAGCTCCTCCGGAAAGATCAGTCTCATGATTGGACCGAGGATTGCCAGAAAGCTTTCGACAGTATCAAGGAGTATCTGTCTGAACCTCCGATCTTGTCTCCGCCTGTGGAAGGAAGACCTCTGATCATGTATTTGACTGTTCTTGAAGACTCGATGGGTTGTGTACTCGGTCAGCAAGATGAATTAGGGAAGAAAGAATCTGCTATACACTACCTCAGTAAGAAGTTTACTGATTGTGAGTCTCGGTACTCTATGCTTGAGAAGACGTGTTGTGCTTTAGCTTGGGCAGCCAAGCGTTTGCGCCAGTACATGATAAATCATACCACTTGGTTGATATCCCGAATGGATCCAATCAAGTATATCTTCGAGAAGCCTGCTTTAACCGGGAGGATTGCCCGTTGGCAGATGTTGTTGTCTGAGTATGATATTGAGTATCGAGCTCAAAAAGCTATCAAAGGTAGTATCTTGGCTGACCATTTAGCGCACCAGCCGATTGAAGATCATCAGTCTGTTCAGTATGACTTCCCTGATGAGGAGATTCTGTATTTGAAAATGAAAGATTGCGATGAGCCTACACATGATGAAGGTCCGGAACCTGGTTCCAGATGGACGATGGTGTTTGATGGCGCTGTGAATCAGTACGGAAATGGTATTGGGGCAGTAATCATTACTCCTCATGGCACGCATATTCCGCTTACAGCAAGGCTAACTTTCAAATGCACGAATAATATGGCAGAGTATGAGGCCTGTATTATGGGACTTGAAGAATGTATTGATTTGAGAATCAAACATCTTGATGTATATGGTGATTCGGCCCTGGTGGTCAATCAGATCAAGGGTGAATAGGAGACGAATCAACCAAGTCTCATTCCGTACAGAGATTATGCGAGAAGGATTTCAACATTCTTTACAGAAGTTAACTTTCATCATATCCCTCGAGAGGATAATCGGATGGCAGATGCTCTTGCTACGCTCTCTTCCATGATAGTTGTCAAATATTGGAATGAAGTTCCTAGCATTACCGTGATGCGCCTGGATAGACCAGCTCACGTATTTGCAGTCGAAGAAGTGAATGATGACAAACCTTGGTATTTTGATATCAAGAATTTCCTCCAGAACCAGGTCTACCCGCCTGGGGCATCTGTGAAAGATAGGAAAACTTTGAGAAGGTTGTCAGGCGGTTTCTACCTCAGTGGTGAAGTGCTGTATAAAAGAAATTTTGACATGGTTTTGCTTAGATGTGTGGATAGACACGAAGCAAACTTGTTGATGACTGAGGTCCATAAGGGTTCATTTGGTACTCATTCCAATGGACATGCCATGGCTAGAAAGATGTTGAGAGCAGGCTATTATTGGCTGACAATGGAGTCTGACTGCTGCAAATACGTGAAGAAATGCCACAAGTGTCAGATTTATGCAGATAAGATTCATATTCCTCCGACACTTCTGAATGTGATTTCATCACCATGGCCTTTCTCTATGTGGGGAATCGACATGATCGGCATGATTGAACCGAAAGCGTCCAATGGGCACAGGTTTATTCTCGTAGCAATTGACTACTTCACCAAATGGGTTGAGGCCGATTCGTATGCGAACGTGACCAGACAGGTGGTTGTGAAGTTTATCAAGAACCAGTTGATATGCCGTTATGGTGTGCCAGATAAGATCATTACTGATAATGGATCTAATCTGAATAACAAGATGATGGATGAGTTGTGCGCTGAATTCAAGATTGCACACCATAATTCCTCTCCCTACATACCTAAGATGAATGGGGCTGTTGAAGCTGCTAATAAGAATATCAAGAAGATTATCCAGAAGATGACAGTTACGTACAAAGATTGGCACGAGATGCTGCCATTTGCTTTGCATGGATATCGTACATCTGTACGCACTTCAACGGGGGCAACCCCTTTTTCTCTTGTTTACGGCACGGAGGCTGTTCTCCCAGTAGAGGTGGAGATCCCATCAATGAGAGTCTTGATGGAAGCCAAGTTGACTGATGCTGAATAGATTCAGAGTCGTTACGACCAGCTGAATTTGATTGAAGAGAAGCGATTAACTGCCATGTGTCATGGTCAGTTATATAAGCAGAGAATGAAGAAAGCATTCGATAAGAAGGTCAAGCCTCGTGTGTTCCGAGAAGGTGACCTTGTGCTCAAGAAAGTCTTTTCTTTCGTTCCCGATTCCAGGGGCAAGTGGACTCCAAACTACGAGGGTCCATATGTTGTCAAAAGAGCCTTTTCAGGCGGAGCTTTGATGCTTACAACAATGGATGGGGAGGATTTCACTCGTCTTGTGAATTCAGATGCAGTCAAGAAATACTTTGCCTAAAAAAAAGTATATGCAAATGAAAAAACAGAATAGCTCGCTAAGTTGAAAACCCGAAAGGGCGGCTTAGGCAAAAGTGAGCATCTCGGTGGAGAACCCGAAAGGGTAATCCAGGCAAAAATTAGAGACATGGAAAAAAAGTATATTTGCATCCCGCTAGATTGAGTACCTCACCCTGGGGCAATCTAGGCAAAAATTAGGGATTTGGCAAGTAACTGCATCCTGACAAGACTTTCTGCTTCGCAGCCGTCTTTTCGTCAGAGATTCTCGATTCGTCGTCGACTGAAGCTTCGAATACATCGAGATTCAAATTGGTAGAGAAAGGATCATTATGTTCAATGTAGCCCTCTTCCAATATATATCACTGATTTCAAATTTGTACAGATCTATGGAGTCTTGCCATTCGCAGGCTACCATTCCATCAAATAAATTTGAGCTTTATCCAATTATTTGCACTCCTATTTGTTCAAATCAACAAATGTTTTGCATGTTTTAATTAATAAAATGTCATTGTTTTAAACAAATAGAATTTTTCAAATTATTGTTTTAAACAAGGTGAATAATGATAAAAGGATACTCAGGAATGTCTCAGTGCTCTCCCGGGGGTGGTATGATTCCCAACAGGTAAGACAGTTGTTCATATTCCTGGCATTTGGTTGTATCCTCTTTCTCCCGCTTTGCTGTTGGGATTGTTCCATAAGCAGCGTTGTTGTTGGGGTTGTTCCCCAAGCAGAGGTGGTTGTTGAAGACTCAGTTTCTTCTCCAGCAGTAATATCCCCAGCATGGTTGTTCTCCTTGTGGTAGATTCAGCGGTTGGTGGATTGATATCCCGGTACTTTACCGCTTTCCCCAGCATTGTCGCAGGCAGAGCTGTTGATGGGGTTGTTCCCCGGTATAGTCGCGAGCAGAGATGTTGTTGAGGACTTCGCGTTCTTCTCCAGCAGTAGTCTCTCCCCAGTGCAGTCGCTAGCGGAGTTGTTGTGTCTCTCCTCAGCATGGTTGCTTTCCATTTTTTCCAGCTTAGTCTGCAGAATGGTTGTTGTGGCAGTTTCTGCCTGTTGAAAGATGTCTCAATCCCCGGTAAGGGTCGGTTGGTGGCTCTAGCATCCCAAAGATTGGAGTGATTTCCTGAATTACTTTTGATCCTCAGTAGAGTGACTTATTGCAGAATCTACTTGTGTGATCCGTCGGATGTATGTTCTCCCCGAGTAGAGTGGCTTGTTGCAGAATCTACTTGTGTGGTGCTTTCTCCCTCATTGGTTTGTTCTCCGAAAGGATAGCTGACAGCTTTCCCCAGTTAGAGTTGCTTGCGCAGTTAGATTCTACTCGGATGATTCTCCTGCATTGGGTTGTTCCCCGGAGTTGTTTGGAGTTGCTTTTGCAGCAGTTCTTGGTTGAGCCATGAACTCTTGTTTCTCAGTTGATGCTGGGATCCCCTGCAGATATCCTCAGGATTCTCCTGATCCCCTGCAGTACTCACAGATCTTTACTTTACAGCATGTGGATCTCTAGCAGATTGGTTTTCCAGTTGGTTCCCCTGGAAGTATAGTACCGGGCGTTTGATTCCTGGGCCTGGTTGTGTTAGAATTGTCTGTTTTTGTCAGCATTCATCAAACATAAATCACACATATTCATGCATATTCATAAACATTCGGATATTCATGTTGCATTGTTTGCCATATATCTCTTGTTTGTTGTCTCCTGCTATGGGTGATATAGATCTCTTTATAGATCTCCCTAAGTAGATATCGGGTGTTTAAATCTCTCCATATAGAGTCAGCCCCGTAAGCAGAAAGTGTCTGTCTTTTCCTTCTGCAGTTCCCCACTGAGATTGTCCTCGTGGATGACGGTTTCTTCCGTTTCCTCCCAACACATATATTGGGATGGATTTTCCTATTGAGTTATATCCTCATAGGACGTGTTTTGATTCAGTCTGTCTTTTCGGATCAATCCCGAATCGGCGTTGTGTCAGCTGTTTCTTGTGCTTCCCTGTGGAAGAAATGAATGGTTTGCCCAGTAACCGGCATCAATTCATTTATCCCCAGCGGAGTTTTGTTGGGCCTCTACCCAGTAACCGGTAGTTGTAAGTCCTATGTTCTTGCTTCTTGGCGGAATTCGTGGTTATATACCTTTTATTCCTCGAGTAAGAGTTGTTGGTCTTCTACCCAGTATTCGGTAGATGTAAACCCTAATTTGTGGGTATCCCCACCAGAGTATGGCTACTACCCCGTATTCGGTAGTTGTAAGTCCTACCTTTTTCCCCTAGCAGAGGTAACCTTTGCGGTTCGTTCTGGTTGATGGTGGATTTTCTGTTGTTGTGGTTTTTTTTTCTCCAGCAGAGTTGGCGTTTCCCTGTGGAATAAGTTGAATAAGTGCTCAGTATTTGGCCTTCATTCACCCTGTCCCCAGTGGAGTTTGTGGTCTTCTACCCCGTATTCGGTAGTTATAAATCCCATGTTGTTTTGTTCTCCCCGGCGGAGTTTGTGCCTTATGGTACGGATGGATAATTGTCGGTGCCAGCAATTTAGCCCCAGCAAGTTGTCTTCTGGATCATTGCCGTATGCTCGCAATGTTATCCCTTTTGAAGTTGCCAGTGGGTCTTTTCACCGTCTGCTAGTGATTTGTTCCCCGGATCATTGATTGTTTATCAATGTATCCCGAGCCAGTCCCGGTGGATAATTGTCGGATGCTTGCAATTCATTCCTAGCAGATCGCCTTTCATTTACCCATTTGCTCGGTAATGATTGTTGCTCCCTTTGATTGGTCATCATTATTACCTGGTTGGTATCCCGATGCTTTTCTTTTCGGTCGATTTATCCTTTGTTAACCCAGTAACCGGTCGTGGATAATCTTCCATGCGAGTGTGTTATCCACGTTCTGACGGGAATGGATAATATATCTCATGCACTCTTCAGTCGAAGCCTTTTGTGTTTCCCTAGTCGAGTAAGATTCGTTATTTCCTTTGCGGAGTCGAATATTTGTTGTTTCGGATAATTGCCGGATGCTTGCTATTTATCCCTTTGAGTTGTCTTTCGTTTACCCGGATGCTTGGTATCGATTGTCTCTCTTTTTGGTTAGTCACCTATTATATACCTCGGTATCTCTGGTGCCTCTTCCTTTTCAAGTATATTATTCACGGTCTGCCGATAATGAATAATATATCTCTTTCACTCTTCGGGTGGAATCCTTTGTTGATTATCCCCAGTAGAGTAAGATTCGTATTCTTTGTAGAATCGAATATCCATCCTTTAACCAGTTTGTGTTTTGGATGATGAGTGTTTTGGCATATATACCAATCCACGTTTTCGGTAGATCACCTATTATATACTTCGGTATCCCTGGTGTTTCTTACCATGCGAGTGTATTATCTACGTTCTGACGGTAATAGATAATATATCTCATGCAAGTATTCTTATCCACGTTCTGACGGTAATGGATATTGTATCTCATGCACTCTTTGGGTTTGTGTCCCCAGTTGAGTAAGATTCGTCTTCCCGTTGTGGATTAGAACGTCCATCCTGTAAGTCGATTTGCTTTTTCAAGCCCTCCTTTCGGATGATGAGTGTTTTGGCATATATACCAATTCACGTCTTTGGTAGGTCACCTATTATATACCCCGGTATCTCTGGTGTCTCTTCCTTTTCGAGTATATTATTCACGGTCTGCCGGTAATGAATAATATGTCTCATGCACTCTTGGGTCAATCTTTTGATTGTTTTCTCCGTAGAGTAAGATTCATATTCCTTGTGGAATTGAGTATCCATTCTATAAACAAGTCTGCTTTTCTAGCTTTCTTCAGGATGATGAGTGTCTTGTCATATATACCAGTTCACGTTTCGGTCGGTCGCCTATCATATACCTCGGTATCCCTGGTGTTCCTTCCTTTATGCTCCCTATTATGACCTTGGTCCCCTGTGGAGTCAGATTTGCCTGAGTTGCTGTACCTTTTTTAGGTCTTTCTCAGATGTTTGGATTGATTGATATCTCTCACCCTTGTACCGGTCTTAGATATTCATTCTTCCTGAGTTTGTTGCCCTTATACCGGTGACATCTCATCCTTGGCTTCCCCTGGAGAGTCTTTTTCTAGATTTCCCCAGCGGAGTTGTATTGCTATTTGTGTTGTTGTACTGGCGTTCTCCCCAGTACGTGCATTGTGTGAGTCAGCTTGAGTCATTCCAATGGATGTGTTTCCTTTGGAATCGATTCTTATCCCCAGTGTGAGTCCTTTACTTCCCCCAGTAAGGTCTCCAGTCTGTTTTCTGTGTTCCCTAAATCAAAGTCGTGTCCTACTCACGCATTCTTTTTCTTTTATCATCCCCAATAAGAGTCCTGTTAGAGTCTCTGTGCCTGGTGAGTGTATTACTCCGATGGATCGTCTTTTCTTCTGTGTGAACCATATTCCCCACAGAGTTTGTGTCTTTTACATGCATACATTTGCATCATGAGGTCTCTTAGGGACCAAAATTTGTCTCATTACTGTTATTTAAGCCCATTCTACCGCGTCGAGATGAAGATTTCTAAACTTCACTTCTCCGGCTAGAATGACCTTAAATAGGGGCATCTGTAAGACCCCAATTTTTGCCCTAAGATCCCTCATCATATCATATCATATCATATCATTGCCTCAAGGATCATTGTGCACCTTTGCTTCCCTCCTAGTGGGTGGGCCACCTTGTGAGTGTGATTCTTGATCACCAAGCATGTCTAGCATTTGTATATCATTGCTTTTCATTTGTTTACTAACCCAAAAGTACAAAAATATTGTCACCTAACCTTGTTACTTGCAGATGAAGCAAACTTGGTCAAACAGTCAAATCATTCATTGAGCTATAGATGATGACCATGCTTGAAGAATTTGGGCACCATGATCATTCATAAGAGATTCATATGAGTTATGGTATCATTTGGTATCAAGATCTCAAGAGAAAGAGGCTTGAAAGTCATCAGAACATGGCTCAGTCAACCAAAACCCTAGCAAAGTCAACTGTGGTCAACTGTGCATTTAATCAGGGATTTGAAGGTGTGAGATGGTTGGAAAGGTCTCATTCATGTCCATACAAGTCTCATATAACATGTCAAACATCATCATTGAAGGACTTGAGGTCAGACAAAAAAGTTTCCCAAAATAGTAATGACCTGTAATTTTCAACTGCCCAAAATGGAAAGTCATTCTCTTCAAAATTACATGTCCAAGAAAGCTTCAAATCAAATTTTGTCCAACATGAAAGTTGAATATATTGCTCTTGCCTTTCCAAAAAGTCCAAGAACACTCATTTCTCATTTGTGGTTGACAAGTTATGATCAAATCATTTTCAAGAATTTTGGAATTTCAAGGAGGCATAACTTTCAAACCATTTGGCCAAATTGGGTGATTCTTTTTTGAGCAAATCCCATTTGACATGTACTATCATGATCCATCATTACATTTCACCAAAAAGCATCACATAAAAAGGTCATTTTTCAAGTGAACCAATTAAATTTTGGTGGGAAAAATAATGAATTTGAAAAATACACTTGATTTTCATGCCAAATCAATTCAAATGGCTGTCAAACAAAAAATTGGGTTTGCTTAAACATGAATTGCACTGTTCCATTGGTTCAAATTGAAAAAGGGGCATTTTGGCCAAATGACAAAACATGAGCATCTCACTAATCCATTTCCAATTTGCTTAATCATGTTTAACAGTTGGATTAGCAGGTACTATAAGAGCTTAATCATAACAGAAATTCCAGATCCACAATTCATTTTCTCAGATCCAAAGCAAAAATTCTCCAAATTCTCTCAATTTTTCTCACACTTTTCTCACTTGTTCATCAAGAATTCATCATTCTTTTTGCTTTCTTTCGTGTTGATCTTCACTTGCAGGTGTTATTGAACAACTGTTGAAGGCAATTGGTGGAAGAAGCTTGAAGAATCGCATCTATTGAAACCTTGCTCATCCATGGCAGTTTGAAAGTTCTTCATCATCGAGCATTGTTGAGCTAAGGAATACATTCCAGTCATCTTCCTAATCATCATAGGCCATCTGTTTTCAACTTCCAAGCCGTGCAATCACCTGAATCGAGATCTGCAACTTCAAGAGGTAAGAATTTGATTCTTACAATTGCTAAAATCATGATATGGCTTTGATAGATCGTAGTTCATAGAGTACACTGCAACTTGAATCGTGTGATTTCATTAGGAATTGATCTAGTTATTTGGATTTGAAGTTTGGATGTGTGTAGCACCTCAAATTTGCACCTATCATTATACATACCATCTCATATTAGGTCATAGCATATCATGGTCCATTGCATAGCATTGCATTGTCCCTTTTGCCTCAAGTGCAAGCCAATCAAGAGATTTAGGTCAAACTGATCAGGAGGTCAGTCAACCAAGCAAGCAAGGGTGTTTCTCAAGGAGTCAAGGCCCTAGGGTTTGTCCAACAAGTTCACATGACTTGGGGGTCCATTTGAAGTGTTTAAGTCAAGGATCGGATGTTCAGAGGTCATCAGTTCATGCACAATCAGTCAGAAACCCTAGAAAGTCAAACTTGGTCAACTGTGGTTGATTTTATGGTTTTGATGGATGGATTTGGTTTGAAAGAGCTTATTCATGTCCCAATAGGCCTCATATATCATGGCAAACAATATCATTGAAGAATTTGAAGCCAATCAGAAAATTTCCAAAAATAGAAACTGGACCTGTAATTTTAACTGCCAAAAATGGAAACTTCTTGATCCTCAACTTGCATCATGATACAAGCTTCAAATGAATTTTTGCCCAACATGAAAGTTGAAGATCTTGTTCTCCCATTTTCAAAAAGTCCAAGAACTCTCAAATCCCATGAATGGTTTGCAAGATATGATCATTTCATTTTCACATTTTTTTGAACTTCAACAAGCCATATCTCATGAACCAAAAGGCCAAATCTAGTGGGGTTTTTTCCTACAAACCACATTTCATCTCCTCTTTCCAAAAATATAAACATCATGTACCAAAACCTTGCCAATCAAAATGGCATTTTTTGACTTGTTCCATTTAAAATTCAAGTATGACCAAATGTTGACTTTTTGAATTAAGGCTTTTCAGCACAAGTGGCCATTTGGAAATTGTTTTAATTGTTATTTGAGACATGTTTGGGGCCCAAACTCGGCCAGAACCTTGCACCTCCACCTCCATTTGTTTCAAATTAGCAAAATGGCATTTTAGTGGATTTGAGTTAAACAAGATTACCACTTCATTAAGGAAGCAAAAACAACAAATATAAAGTGTTTTTTCTGCTCATTCTAACCCTAAGCAGCAGCCTTTGCACACAGAAAAAACTGTCATTCTCTCATTTTCGATTTTTGGACATATTGCATTTTCTGCTCAAATCTTCAAAGACCACAAGCTACCCTTGGCTGTTCCATCATCCATCATCAATATTGAGCTCATTTTAACCATCAAATCACAACTGGAACTCCATTTTCGAGTTCTGTTTTCTTCAAGCTCTTCCAATGGCAAATCGAGATTTAAAGGATTCTAAGCTTTGCTGAGCCAAATAGCTTCAAGTGTTCATCATTTCTAAGCATTGTGGATCTCTGTTTGAGCTGGAAACATCCAAACAACCACTGTTTCTCGATTTTTTTCACAGCCAAGTAAGATTTCAACTATCCTTTTTCTCTAATCCATGCCATGTGTTAGATAGAGTTTGCTTTGCTGAGTCCATTACAACTTGAATCACTTAAAACCATTGAGAAATGCATGAGATATCTGGGTTCGAAATTGTTTGTTCATGTTGATTTCTGTTCGATTCATGTTACTTAGATGATTTCCATGCAAATGAGGTTTAGAATATACATGCTGGATACTTGTTGTGTTGATTGCCGTGCTTAAATTCATGTTCTGGGCATTTTGATTTTCATGATTAATTATTGATGATGAACACATGCTTGCTGTTTCTTAAACCCTAGAACCAGTTTCCAGAAATTCACATGAACTCATGATTATGTTGGTTTGTTGTGTGTGTTGTGATGGCGTGAACTGTTTCATTGCCATACTTTTTGTGCAATTCTGTTTGAAATTTTTTTGTTTGATGATGAACATGAAGATGATGCCCTGCTGCTTTGAAAACCCTAATATTTTCCAGAAAATCTTGCTTCACGTATGCATGTGTGTTGGCTGCTGTTGTTGCTTGTGATTGCATGAATCATTTCCACTGCCATGTTGTTTGTATCATGTTGTTTGAATCGATGATGAACCATGAAGATGAAACATTGCTGTAAACCCTAGCCATTTTCCAGAACATGAACATTGGTTGGTCCATCGTTACTGATCCATTGGTATTAACCAATCAGAACATTTCCTTGCCTTTGCCTGATGCGCACCGTTTTGTTTAGTGAGGGCATTATTACAAGTTTGCCATCCGGTCAACCATGGTTGACTTATCCTTTCATGTTATCTTGCTCATGTTATTCCAATTTGTTACTTCACTTCTAAAATCCATTTCTCATTCATTTCAACTCCAAAAATCATGGGATTTTTTGCATTATGACCTGTTGAATGTCTAGTATTTTATCATGATTTTTATTGAATTTTTGGTTGGCTGGATTTTAAATGGTATGAGGTTTCTTGTCATGTATGCTTATTTGATACCTTTTGCCAATCCTTTTGTGAAATGATCATGTTGCATCCAATGACCCTGAAATTTTTTGTGGTTAATCTACACTCATTCACCTTTGTTTTTATGTAGAGTTTGTGCATTTATCATTTGTGGTTTGTTAGATATAAATTTTTGAAGTAGGGTGTGACAATTTGTGTCACACCAATGCTATGCCATTTCATGATTTTTGTTCACATGCTTCCTGGCCCTCAAATAATGTGAAATTTTGCATGAGCCATCTCTTATATGTCTAGTTGATGTGTGATTTTTCCTGGATTTAATTGTGCAATTTCCCATTTGTTTGTGAATTTTCTTCCCTGCCTAGTCAAATGTTGACTTTGTGTGACACATCTTGCCAAATCCTTTGTGAAATTCTCATATCTTATTGGATGATCATGAAATTTTACATGTGCATACTAGACATCTTGAGCTTTGCATTGGTGTTAATCCCATTCATTTCTCATCTGTTTTCATTTTGTTATGATTTTTTGAAGTTGACCCATGATTGTTGACTTTCTTTGTGCTTACTTGAAATTATGTTGACTTCTTGATTTTAATTGACTATCTTCCCATGATCCAATTGAGCTGAAATTTCATATGCATGCTATGTTATGGATTGTGATTGAGTATGAATTATTTCATAAATTTTGGAATTGATTATGTTTGCTTTTGAGCTTGATCTTGCTGTTGACCTTTTGTGTGCTTTCATTTGCCATGCCTTGCCTTCTTTGGTCTATAAGATGATAATGATGCATGATATGAGTTTGAATCCAATTGTGCTTGCTTCTTAAATGCTTGAACTTGACTTTGGTTGACTATTTGTTTGCTGTTTTGACTTTCCCTTTTGTTTTTGACCCTAGGCTTGTCCTAGTGGTCTTTTAGACTTATGTTGAGTTCATTGTTTCAGGTTAAGCATCAATGCTTCAAAGAAACCATACAAATTTGGTTGAGTTTGATTATATATCATGTGCTAACCTTTATTTTGTAGGTGGTATGATTCATATAGTTGAGTCTTGTGCTTTGCACATTGGTCCCTCTGATCTAACTGTTTGATCCCTTTCTTTCTGATTTAAACTGTTGAACTGTTTACTAATAAGTTTGACTTTTTCAGGTACTCTTTAGTTGCTTTATTTGCTTGCTTTGCTATTTAGCAATTTGCTTTTGAGGTATAATTACTCTCTCTTCATGTAGTCTGGAGACCCGGCCTGTTATTTGGCCGGGCAAACTGTCTGAAGTCCTCCTTAAGAGGCAATGCTTGTGTGTGTTTAAACTTTGTCCCAAGCAGGAAAAGTCCTTCAAGTAAGGCAATTGGTAGATCAAAGGGATAAGCAACCTATCCCCTACTATTCAGTGAGTCTTCTCCTTGCTCCCATTACATGGTTGTAGCATTGAGATCAAAACCCAAGATCTATCGAGTCAATAATGTGGAAAGAGCTCCATCTTTCTGAGCTCCCACACTTTCTGATATGCTCTCCCTGATCAGGGATAAGAGCAATGAGGCACACCCCTCATCTCCTTTCATCAGCTTCACCTTAGCCTCTCAATGGCAAGGTTAAGAGCAACTTTTTACCCTATTCCAGTTGGCCTCAGTGCCTAACCCTCTTGTGTGAGCCCCCTTGTTTGGCTATAGAGTGTGCTGTTTGATATTCATTGATTGACTGATTGCTTCACATGCACATGTTTGCTTGTTTGCTCTATGCACTCATCATCATTAATTGCTCATTAATGCACAATCATCTCCTTTGTCTGTGTGACATTATCATTGTTGTTTACCCATTGAGGACAATTGTAAGTCCATTGCTTTGGCCTTTGTTCCTATGACATGGAAGTGAGTATAAGACCATCACCTTGGCCACTCATCTTATCTTTGCTTGTTGCATTGTTTGTATGTGAGGATACAATTATAAGTCCCACAAGTTGGCATTTGTTTTCCTAGGATCATATTGTGTATGTCAGAGTAAGCCCAGACAAATTGGCATCTGACATCCATGTTTTGCTTTCTTTGTTTGTATGAGAGGATGCAATTGTAAGTCCCACAAGTTGGCATTTGCTTTCCTATGATCATGTGTGGAGTTAACCTAAGTCCAGATAAATTGGCAGTTGATTTCCATATTTCATTCTTGTTTTTTCCTTTTGAGGAGATTAGTGTAAGACCATTGAGTGGCCTCTGATATCCATTTCTGTTTTAGGAGATTGGTGTAAAACCAGCCATTGGTATCCGATATCCGCTTTGTTTGTGAGATTGGAGTAAGACCATTGAGTGGCATCCGGTATCATTTGTTTGTTTATTTTATCATTACTTATTTTCTATTCCAAAGGACACACTTGAATCATCCTCTATATGATTTCAAGAAGTGAACCTTCTAAGAAGTTTTACAATCCATTTCCATCCATTCATCCCCATTATGTCCTTAACCTTTTCACACTTTGATTTCAAACTTGACATAGTTATTGTGCAAACTTCTTCATGTTTTTCTAACTAAAAACCTGGACCCAAGTCCTTGACTTTTTTTTCAAATCCCATTTCATAATACTTCTTTTGAATCAATCTTAATCATACTTTGACTCTCACTTTCATAATCACAATCAATTAACTTCACTCATTCACTTGTTTTGGCTTTGTCCATTGTTAATCTTTTCATGCATTAGCCATAGGTTTCAATTATCATTGTGGTTGATGTAAATCTTGCCTATCCTTAGTGAGTCGACAGTAAGACTTCCGTACTGGAAACAGGGTTAACCCCTCTAGTGCGTCGAAGCTATCCTCGCATGGTGGATGTTGGTCTTGGTCGAGTTTTCTCCCATTGATAATGAAAAGCCTCAGTGCTTGTGTTTAAAATTGAATCCACCAACTTTTGGAAATCTTTTAGCCGAACTACGGCGTTTTGATCCTTACCTTTGATGGAAGGTACGTAGGCAACGGGTTCCTCCGTTCAAACCCAATAATAAAATTGTATATTCTTTTCTCACCATCCCAATCATGTTTGCACAATGTTTATGTCATAACAAATAACAATCTTTTACAACAAGTGTGAAAAGGGCTCCCTAGGAGTACCTAGGACGTAGTGGGTGCCTAACACCTTCCCATTGCGTAACTTACCCCTTACCCAGACTCTCTGATCTTTTATTAGTTTTCTACGTGTAAAACTTCTTAGGCTTTTGTTCGCTTTTTAGCCAGTCCTTTGGATAAATAAAAGTGCGGTGGCGACTCGAAATTTCATTGTATGCTTTGCTTATGGTTTAATCGATAAATCATATAGCGACGAATACACCGCTACAATGTGAAACTTGATTTTGCTCGATCTGTGAAGCATGAGTAGATTTAGGTTAAATGCTTGCTGGTTTGATGTTCTACATGATGTGATGATTCGATTAGTATATGGCATGATAATTTTAGTGAGAATTTGTTCTTGATGATTGAAGAACACGATGAATGTGTTCAATTTCATTTTCCAGAATTTCCTGGATCTGCTTTGCCTGGCCTTTGTTTTGAATTCGTGTTTCCCGCGCCTTGTAGCCATTCGCGTGTCGCCATGTGTATTATTGAAGCGCTGCGTTTCATCATAACGCTGCTTAATTACAACAATGCCACGCTCAGCCTTTAATTCATTTTAATTGCTTAAATGTTCATTTCATTTTCATCATCAACTTCGAAAATTCATAAATAATTCTTGGATGATCCAAATTGGTTGGGAATTTTTGCATTCATCTCCATTTTTTATCTAGTTTTTTATAGGCATGATAACACAAGTTGTGCACGGATGGTTTTTATTTTGGTCTAATGTCTTTGTTCATGTATGTTTTTTGCCTATGTTTTGCCATTTCATTCATGAAATCTTGATGCTTGCTCCAAAATGCTTGAAATTTCATATGCATGATCTAGACTCATTCCTGGTGATTTTGGTATATGGTTTGCTAATTTTGCATTTCTGGATTGTGAGATATGATGTAATCTTTAGAGGTGTGACAATTGGTGGTACACCATGTCTTGATCATGTTCCTGATTTTATTTTCCATGCTTATGCTATGCCAATTGCTCTGGATTTTTGCATGTGATTATTTCTGTATGTCTAGTTTGAGCATGATTTTTTGTAGATTTTTTAGATTCATTTCCTATTTGATTGGATTTTTCTTTGCTGCTTAGTCATTTTTGAACTTTTGTGGGGTGTTCAACTTACATGACTTGTGAAATTCTCATGCCTTATCATATGAAGCTGAAATTTTGTGGATTGATTCTTAACATGTTTAACTTCATTTTGGCTTTGGTGTGGTTCATTTATCTTATGCCATTTCTGTTTTACACTTGCCTAAAATTGATACATGATTTGTGGCCTTGTTTGAGTTTGTTCTTGCATACCATGACTTCATGAATTTAATTTCCATACTTACTCTGGTCCAAATAGCATGAAATTTGATATGTTGCTCAGTGAATGTGTTCTGTTTAAGCTTGATTTTTCTGGGAATTTATTGACCTATTTTGGTATTGGTTTGATTGTGATCATTCTGTTTGCTCCAATGTGATTCCAAAATGCATAGTTTGACATGTTTAGCTTATGAAATGGATTTGGTGCATAGTTTTGATGTGAGACCAATTGGATTCTACTCTTGTTTGATAAATCTTGATTTTGATCAATTTTCACTTGCTGTTTTGAATTTTTCACCTCCTTTTAAACCTAGGCTTGTCCTAGTGGTCTTACTTCTCATGTTTGAGTTTGACTTTTCAGGTTAAGAAGCAAATGCTTTGAGGAGATTAATTCAAGTTGATTTAATTTGGTTGATTGTTATGAACTAACTTGTTTTATTTTGTAGGATGCTTAGCTCACTTGCCTTGAGCTTGTGCTTTGCACATGTGATTGATTGTGTTGTCTGTTGGTTCTTATGTTGTTTGTTTTGACTTTGTGAGTGGAATACTGATTATATTTGATTGATTTCAGGTACCATAGTCGCTTTAGTTCCTTTGAGAACTTGCTATTGCTTTGCTTTGCTTAAGCATTGAGGTAGACTCTCTTGTCTCCATGTAGTCTGGAAGACCTGGCTTGTTACTTAGCCAGGCAACTGTCTGAAGTCCTCCTTAAGAGGCAATGTTTGTGATTGTTTAACTTTGTCCCCAAGCAGGTAAAGACCTCATATGAGGCGATTGGTAGACAAAAGAGATATGTAGCCTATATCCTACTATTCTGTGAGTCACTCACCTTGCTCACACCACATGTGTTGATGCATAGTGAGTAAAAGCCCAAGATCTATCGAGTCTTTAACTTGTGGAGAGAGTTCCATCTTTCTGAACTCCCACACCTTCTGATATTCAATGCTCTCCCTGACCAGGGATAAAAGCGATGAGGAACACCCCTGATATCCTTTCATCTATTTCACCTTGGCTCTCAATGTCAAGGTTAAGAGCACCATTTACCCTATTCCAGTTGACTTTTTAAGTCTAACCCTTTGATTGAGCCTAATTGTTTGGTTATAGTGGGTGCTAAATGACTTTGTTTGATTGATTGCTTGTTGCATTTGTACATGTTTGCTTGCTTGCCTTTGTGCATTTATCATCATTGATTGTTCATTATTGCATGATCATCATTGCATATCTTGTGGTTTGTTTGAGTTTACCCATTGAGGACAATTATAAGACCATGTTCTTTGGCCATTGTTCCTATGATTTGGAAGGGATAGAGTGTAAGACCATTTCATTGGTCACTCATATCCTCTTAGCCTGGTGCTTTTGTTTGTTTGTTGTATGTGAGGATGCAATTGTAAGACCATGTTGTTGGCGTTTGTTATTCCTATGATCATCTGTTGGAGGTTAGAGTAAGCCCAGATAGATTGGCATCTGACATCCAAGTTTTGTTTTACCTTAGGAGATTGGTGTAAACCCATTTATTGGTATCCGGTATCCGCTTTTGTTTGTGAGATTGGAGTAAGACCATTATTGGCTTCCGGTATCATTGTTTTGTTTTAGGAGATTGGTGTAAACCCATTTATTGGTATCCGGTATCCGCTTTTGTTTGTGAGATTGGTATAAGTCCATTGATGGCATCCGGTATCACCTTGCTTTTATTTGCTTGCTTTGTTGCCTCATTCCTAAGGATACACTTGAATCATCTTCTATATGATTTCAAGAGGTGAACCTTTCTAAGAAGTTTTACATTCCATTATCCATACCCTCTTTGTCCTAAACCTTTTCACACTTTGCTTTCAAAAACTTTGACTTGTTGTGCAAACATTTTCATGTCTTTTCAAATTAGAAACTTGGACCATAAGTCCTTGATTTTTCAAACTTCACTTTTTCATAACACTCTTTGAATTGAACCTTAATCATACCTTGACCATATTTTGTGAATAATCATAATCAATTAACTTCACCCATTCAATTGTTTTGTGGCCTTGTCCACTGTTAATATGTTTTCATGCATTAGCCTTAGGTTTTAATTACCATAGTGGTTGATGTAAATCTTACCTTATCCTTAGTGAGTTGATTGTAAGTCTTCCATACTTATTATAGGGTTGTAAAGCCGTCCTCGCATGGTGGATTGTTGATTCGGGTTGAGTTTTCTCCCATTGGTAATGAAAAGCCTTAATGCTTGTGTTTTAAAATGAACTCACTAATTTTTGGAAATCTTTTAGCCGAACTACGGCGTTTTGATCCTTACCTTTGATGGAAGGTACGTAGGCAACGGGTTCATCCGTTCGAACACAAAAATAATAAAATTGTACATTCTTTTCTCATCTTCCCATTCATGTTTGCACAATATGTCAAAAACAAATAAACATTTTATACAACAAGTGTGAAAAGGGCTCCCTAGGAGTACCTAGGACGTGATGGGTGCCTAACACCTTCCCATTGCGTAATTTACCCCTTACCCAGACTCTCTGGTCTTTTATTGGTTTTCTACGTGTAAAACTTCTTAGGTTTTTGTTCGCTTTTTAACCAGTCCTTAGGATAAATAAAAGTGCGGTGGCGACTCGATTCATTGTATGTTTTGCTTATGGTTTAGTCAATAAATCATATAGCGACGAATACACCGCTACAGAAGGAAGTCAAGATTGGGTCTCCACTGTGTCCAGAGGCTAAGAAGGGGTTGATTGATCTTCTTCGAGAATATTCATATGTGTTTGCTTGGTCCTATCAAGACATGTCTGGTTTGGATTTTGAGATTGTGGAGCATAGATTGCCATTGAAGCCGGAATGCCCTTCGGTCATGCAGAAGTTGAGGAGAACTCATCCTAATATGGCAGTAAAGATCAAAGAAGAAGTGAAGAAGCAGATTGATGTTGGTTTCCTTGTTACCTCTGAGTATCCGCAGTGGGTGGCCAATATTGTGCTTGTTCCTAAGAAAGATGGAAAAGTCTGCATGTGTGTTGATTATAGAGATTTGAACAAAGCTAGTCCGACCGAGGATTTTCCTCTGCCACACATTGAAATGTTGGTAGACAATACAGCTAAATTCAAAGTCTTTTCGTTTATGGACAAATTTTCTGGTTATAATCAAATCAAGATGGCCCCTGAATATATGGAGAAGACCATATTCATTACACCCTAGGGAATGTTTTATTATAGAGTGATGCATTTCGGTTTAAAGAATGCTGGTGCAACGTACCAGAGAGCTATGACTACTCTTTTCATGATATGAGGCATAAAGAGATTAAAGTTTATGTTGATGATATGATTGCCAAATCAGGTGATGAAGAAGAACATGTTGAGCATTTGTTGAAGCTATTCCAGAGTTTGAGAAAATTCAAACTCCACTTGAATCCCAATAAGTGTACGTTTGGTGTTCGCTCTAGTAAGTTGTTGGGCTTTATTGTCAGCGGGAAGGGTATTGAAGTTGATCCTGCCAAGGTCAAAGCAATACAAGAGATGCTTGCACCTAAAATTGAGAAGCAAGTCAGAGGTTTTCTCGGCCGCTTGAATTGTATCTCGAGATTTATATCGCATATGACTGCCACATGCGCACCTATATTCAAGCTTCTTCAAAAATATAAGTTTTGTGATTGGATCGAGGATTGCCAGAAAGCATTTGACAGTATCAAAGAATATCTGCTTGAACCTCTGATTCTGTCTCCGCTTGTTGAAGGAAGACCTTTGATCATGTATTTGACTGTGCTTGATGAGAGTATTAACTGTGTTCTTGGTCAGCAAGATGAATCTTGAAAGAAAGAATATGAAATTTACTACCTCAGTAAGAAATTCACCGACTGTGAGACTCGGTATTCTATGCTTGAAAAGACTTGTTGCGCATTGGCTTGGGTTGCTAAGTGTCTGCACCGGTATATGTTGAATCATACTACTTGGTTGATATCCAAAATGGATCCAATCAAGTACATTTTTTAGAAGCCTACTTTAACTGGGAGAGTTGCCCGTTGGTAGATTTTGTTATCTGAGTATGATATTGAATACCGATCTCAAAAAGCGATCAAGGATAGTGTCTTGGCTGACCATTTGGCTCACCAACCTATTTAAGATTATCAGTCAGTGCAATATGATTTTCCTGACGAAGAGACTTTGTACTTGAAAATGAAAGATTGTGATGAACCATTGCTTGAGGAAGGGCCAAAGCCTGTTTTCCGTTGGGGCATGGTATTTGATGGAGTTGTTAATTTATATGGTAATGGCATTGGGAAGTGATTATTACTCCTTAAGGAACTCATTTTCCGTTTACAGATAGATTGACTTTCAAGTGTACAAACAACATGGTTGAGTATGAAGCTTGCATTATGGGGCTTGAAGAGGCCATTGATCTCAGAATAAAATATCTTGACGTCTATGGAGATTCAGCTTTGGTTGTGAATCAAATAAAAGGTGAATGAGAGACGAATCAACCCGATTTGATACCCTATAGAGACTATGCGAGGAGGATTTCAACATTCATTACAAAGGTTGAGTTTCATCATATCCCTCGAGATGAGAATCAGATGGCAGATGCTCTTGCAAGGTTGGCTTCTTTGATTATGGTGAAATTTTGGAATGAAGTTCCCAATTTGACTGTGATGCGTCTTGATAGGCCAGCTCATGTGTTTGTTGTTGAAGAAATCAAAGATGAAAAACCATGGTATTTTGATATTAAATGTTTCCTCCAAAGTCAAATTTACCCGCCTGGGGCATCTTTGAAAGATAAGAATACTTTGAGAAGATTAGCTGGAAACTTCTACCTAAATGGTGATGTGCTTTACAAGAGAAACTTCAATATGATTATGATGCATGGATAGACACGAAGCAGACTTATTAATGATTGAAGTCCATGAAGGTTCCTTGGATAGTCATTCCAATGGACATGCTATGGCAAAGAATATGTTGAGAGCAGGTTACCATTGGCTGACAATGGAATCTGACCGTTGCATGTTTGTGAAGAAATGGCACAAGTGTCAAATTTATGCAGATAAGATTCATGTTCCTCCGACACTATTGAATTTCATTTCCTCTCCATGGCCCTTCTCCATGTGGGGAATTGATATGATTGGTATGATTGAGCCCAAAGCTTCGAACGGACATCGTTTCATTCTGGTTGCTCTTGACTACTTCACCAAGTGGGTTGAAGCGGCATCGTATGCAAATGTAACCAAACAAGTTGTTGTAAGGTTTATCAAGAATTAAATTATATGTCGTTATGGTGCGCCAAGTAAGATCATTACTGATAATGGATTAAACTTGAATAATAATATGGTGGAAGCTCTTTGTAAGGACTTCAAGATTGCACACCATAATTATTCTCCCTACAGACCTAAGATGAATGGGGTTGTTGAAGATGCAAATAAGAACATTAAGAAGATAATTCAAAAGATGGTTGTAACGTATAAAGATTGGCATGAGATGCTCCCATTTGCTTTGCATGGGTACCGTACATCCATCCGCGCTTCAACAGGGGCAACCCATTTCTCTCTTGTCTATGGTGTGGAAGTTGTGCTCCCAAAAGAGGTTGAGATCTCATCATTGCGTGTCTTGATAGAAGCCAAGTTAACAGAAGCTGAATGGTGCCAGACCAGATATGACGAGTTGAATTTAATTGAAGAGAAAAGATTGACTACCATGTGCCATTGACAATTATATCAGCAAAGAATGAAGAAGCCATTTGATAAGAAGGTCAGGCCTCGTGTGTTTAGAGAATGTGACCTTGTGCTCAAGAAGATTTTATCTTTTAAGCCAGATTCTAAGGGCAAATGGACTCCTAATTATGAAGGCCCATATGTTGTTAAGAGAGCCTTTTCGGGAGGTGCTTTGATTCTTACAACTATGGATGGTGAAGCGTTCACACGTCCTGTGAATGTTGATGCAGTCAATAAATACTTCACCTAAAAAGAAAAGAATAGCTTGCTAAGTTAAAAACCTGAAAGGGAGGCTTAGGCAAAAATGAGCGTCTCGGTGGATTGAAGACCCGAAAGGGCGATCCAGGCAAAAGTTAGAGACATAAAATAGAAAATTATCCCGATAGATTGAGTACCCCACCTTGGGGCAATCTAGGCAAAATTAGGGATTATGGCAAGTAACTGCATTCAATTGGTCATGGTCATGGACACGGTTTTGAGCAAGTCATTTGGTTATGATTCATCATTCTCGGGTCGAAGACAAAAACACTGTGGATTTTGAAGTTGGTAGGAAGAGTAGTGATCATTGTATTCGATGTAGCCCTTTTCCATGTAAATTACCATTTTCAACTTTTGTGAAGATCTATGGAGTCTTGTCATTTACAAACTACCATTCTATTAAATAAAGTTGAGTTTTTTATCCAATTGTTTCTACTCTTATTTATTTCAGCTAAATAAAATTGAATTTTTATGATGCTAATTTTGAAATGAATTAATAAATAAAGATCATTTTTCTTAAGAATATAAAAACAATTACTTTAAGAATAATCGATTTCAACAAGAAATATCAACAGCAGTTTGAGAACAGGTAAGTCTTGAAATGAAAAGCTTTGTTGGTCTTCCCCGAGCAGTTGGTTTAGTGTTTCTCCCAATAGTTCGTTAGGCATCCCTAGTTGAGTTATAGGGTCTCATCCCTAGCAATTGGCTTAGATCCCCGTGTAGAGTTTTACCTATTGTTTTTTCCTGCGGAGTTCATCTTCATATATCAAAGATCTTTTGTTCCCGACAATGTTTGGTTTTGAACAATATTTGATTTGGTTCCCCGCGAGGTTGTCTCCCATTTGATATGGCGTTCCCTAAAATTTCCCGCAGAGGTGACATTTTTGATCCTCAGTAGACCATCTCTCTCTCCCCAGCTGAGGTTGAGTTATTTAGAGCCAGATGATTTATGTTCATCCTCAGCATTTTTCTCTAGTTGGTGTTTCCATCTTGTTGAGATTAGCCGAGTGTTGCAACAATTATTCAAATATGTGATATTTGTATGCTTTGAGTTTATTTTTTCAGCATAATTATAATCATATACATACATATTCATACGTAAAAACACATCATCAGATATTTAATTATGCATTTTATTGTATTTGTTTCCTTATTTCTGATCCCCTGCTTCGGTGATATTATTCTCCCCATGCAGATTCAGTGCGTCTGTCCTTCTTCAATTGAAGAGTGTCATCCCATTAAGCAGAAAGAGTATAACTTTTCTGATTTCTCCATGGAGTTGTTTCCTTTGGGATGATCATTATTTCAGTTTCCTCCCCGGTTAGTTATCTAGATGGAATCACTCTCCTTGAGTTATATCCTCATTGGGTTGAGTCTTTGTTTGACCGTTTCTTTCTAGTTACTACCTAGATAGATATTTTGATCCCTTGAGGGTCTATTTCCTAGTAACTAGTAATATTCTTCTCGATTTTTGAGTACTTTACTTTTACCCAATATCCGGTAACTGTAATTTACTTCCTTTGTTATCCCCAATGGATTCGTTTCACGTTTCCCCAGGAAGTATGTCCTTGATATGTTCATTTTAACCAGTGACGGATATTCTTCCTTTTATGGTTTTCTACCCAGTAAAAAGGTAGTTGTAATCCCTATTTTATTCCCCAGAGAGTTAATCCTTGATATGTTCATCTTAACCGATGACAGGTTTTCTCCTCTTTATGGTCTTCTACTTAGTAACTGGTAGTTGTAAATCCTACTTTTTCCTCCGAGTCTATCCTTAATATTTTCATCTTAACCGATGATGAATATTTTCTCGTTAGTATTCTATTCAGTAGCTGATAGATATAATTCCTATTTTCTCCCCGACAGTCTATCCTTGATATGTTCATCCTAACCAGTATCAGATATTCTTCCTTTGAGTTTATCCTTGATATGTTCACTTTAATCAGTGACATATACTCTCCTTTTGGTCTTCTGCCCAACAACCGGTAGTTGTAAATCCTATTTGATATTTTTCCCAGCAGGCTATTCTTACTCAGTAATCGGTAACGAATACACCTCCTTTTTCTCAGTGAGTCATCCTTGATATGTTTATCCTAATCGGTAATGAATGTCCCTCTATAAGAGTATATTATCTTCCTACCCAGTAACTGGTAATAGATAATATACTTCTGGTACTCCTGTGTTGAAGCTCATTCTTTCCCAATTGAGTTCGAGTACGTATTTCCCTAGTGAAGTCGTCGATCCCCTGTTCGGTTTAGGTATTTCAACTTTTTCTGATTTACCTGTTTCCCCCAACAGATGTTCCCTTATCCCCAACCGAGTCCTTCCATTGATTTATGATTCATGGAATTTGCTCTCGTGTCTCCAGCAGTATTTAAGTTGTAGCCTACCCTACACACAACTTTTATCCCCAGAGTCCATGTCTCCCTAGTGAGTAATCCTTACGGAATGCAGTATGCTCCTGTGGACTTTCAGTCTCTCCGGATTCTTTACCTTTGTAGTAATATTTTCCCCACAAAGATTATTTTTAACATTCATACCATATGCATCATGAGGTCTCTTAGGGACCAAAATTTGTTTCTATTATTGTTATTTAAGTCCATACTACTGGGTTGATACGAAGATTTTAACCTTCACATCCTCAGTTAGAATGTCCTTAAATAGGGGCAGCTGTAAGACCCCAATTTTGACCCTAAGATCCCTCATGCTATCTCATCAAATGCATTAGCATTGGGATCACACCTTGGCATTCTCCTTACCCCTCATTCATTGGGTTTGCATTGGGAGAGATCACCAAGCATATTTGATTGTATCATACTTTGTTTATCATTATTTAAGAACCAAAATACCAAAAATATGTCAATGTATAGTTTGTTACTTTTGCAGGTAGTGTGTGTATTCACCATGCCTTATCAAGCTCATATCTAAGCCTTGAGACCCTCAATGCAAGGAGACTAATAAAGAGATGGTTCACATTAACTATAGACATCATATATGGACCCTCATGATCTTCACATGTCATTTTTTATCAAGAATTCATCAAGAGTTTGAAGCTTGTTTGCCTTGGAAACCCTAATTCATCTAGGTATCTTGTGTGACTTCCTCAACACGTTTTTATCATTTGATCATGTATTTCAAGGGATACTTCATATAACCTCATATTACACATATATGATCCTCCATTAGACCCAAAGATCAAGAGAATGTCAAGTTTTTAAGATGGCTCATGGTGGTAGACCAGAGAAAGTCAACTAATCAAAATTGGGGTTCCCTAGACCCTATCTCCTACAATTTTTATCATATGAAAATTATGCCAAGAGAAGCGTTACTCCTTATGACATTACAAACAACTTTCATGTTGAAGTAAAGAGCTATTTTTTCTTGGAAAGTCATTTTTATGGTGAAAGATTATAGGTCATTTTGTCTGAATCCTAGTTAGGAGGTCAACTTCCAAGAACCATAACTTGCACAATTTTTATGATATGAAAGCCATTAAAGTTTACTGATCAAATTAAATATGTCCTCTCCAACTTTTATTCTTGGAAGAAGTTCAAATTCAACTTGCAAATGCATGTGCCAAGAAGAAACATTATAGGTCATTTTGGGCCATTACCATTGAACAAGTGATTTTCCTCAACTTCTAAAATGCATAACTCTTTCATGCCAAATCCAAATGAGGTTAAATTTATGACCATATTTAATAGGTTTGAAATAGATACAACTTTAATGAAGGAACTTTTTCCATTTTAAGCTCATAGAAAAAGTTATTCAAGGTGGAAGAAGTGAGCATTGACTTGGTACTTAGAAAATTTTCAAATATGTTTGATTTTCCAAACTTCTACCTCAAACTTCATCATGATCCAAGCTTCAAATAGAAAAGTGTTCAACATGAAAGTTGTTTCCCTTGATCTCACCTTTCCAAAACGTCCATGATCATCTCGTTCGGCCAAGAAATGAAGGACTTGCTGATGGGTTCTTTTCAAAGGGTCATTTGGATGGATTTCACATTCACTTTTCAATCTCCTTTGCATGAGTACATGACATGATTTCAGCACTGCACATTGTTGATTTTGGACCTGATAGCATCATTTCATGGGCCTATTACACGCCCATGCAAGCATGCAAGGTAATTTCTAATTTTGGAAAATTTTGAAAGTGTGTGAAAATGAATTACCATGCCTATAAATACAACCCTCTTAGCTCAGAATAGAGGACCTCATGCCCAAGCTTTGAAACTGCAATCCAAACCCTAACCATTAAAGGATAATCTTGAAGGTTTTCATTTGAAAATCAAGCTTCAAATCTCATTCTACTTTGGGATTGAAACTCCAAAAGTCCAAGCTTTTCTTTGATCCAATTCATCTTCTACAAGCTTTTGAAGCCAAGCCAATGTAAAATTGGAGCAAGATCAAGCAAGTTTGAAGCTCACTCGAAGGTAATTTTCCAGAATTTTCATCTCTTCGATTCTCTCTCAATTCTTCACTATTCTTTATGATTTTTGGTTGGCTGAAGTCCTACCAATGTAGGCAACAAGATTGAGTTTCTTTGAGGTAAAATCGAAGCAACTCAGTTCATGATCCTCAAAATTCAAATCCCTGTATCTTTTTATATACTTGGAATTGGAGAAAATTGAGGCCAAATTCGTCATCCTGAGAATTTTTCCTTTAAATCCATGTCTTTGTTTTTCATTTCTATGGTGGTTTGTGGTGGACCACTCCGGTGAGGTCCACCGGAGAAGAAGACAAGAGCCCTAGCTTCGGTGGTGCGTTGGCACCATCCAAACCATCTGATCCTTTTAAAATGTTTTAATCTTAGTCCTTGATTATGATTACCATTGGTGTGGCGCATTGACTCGGGTCTTTGGTGGAACCCGCGTGCTTGGCCATCAGATATGCCACCTCAATTAATGAGGGAGATCTGATGGCCCTTGTTTTTTGTATTTTCTGAATTTCCATTTAATCCACTTATTTTATTTAATTCATAGAAATTTCATTTTTAATCCAAAAGATATGGTACTTTCACAAAAAATCTTTAAATATTTTTCTCTTCCATTTCGTGAATTAAAATTATTTTTTGGATTAATTTTGATATTTTTCATGAATTAATTGTTTTTGTGCATATTTTTAATTGTTTAAAAATACTTCTGACTTTTCAAAAATCATGAAATTTGTTGTCTAAGGTCCTTTGACCTTGTTTCACCTAGGATAAATATCTTGGTCATTTATTTTGTGTTTTGAAGAGATTTTAGGTTTTGACCTAATTAAAATGTATTTTGATTCATTTTTAAATTGATTAAATGTGTAAAAATTATGCTGAGCCATTTTTATGGTCTTGTGATGTTTGACTATTTGTTTGTGCCTTGGTCAAGATTGATTTGACTTTTGTTAGATTAAAACTATTGAATTTAGGGGATTGATGAAATGGACATTTTATCTCCCAAAATGAATGAATGGTTTTAATTTGATAAAATTCCTCCCATGACCAATTTGTGTTTCTCTCCTTCCCTTCCCTCTTCATCTTCATCCCTATTCTTTCCCATTCCCTCATTTGACCAATGAAATCTATAATGTCTTAATGCTAATTGGTTCATCAATGACCTTGTGTCAGATGAACCAATACAAGTATGACTGAGATAGGTCCATCCCTATTGATCTTTTCTTTTAGTGTGTGATATGTTTTAGGAGTTTGGTTTATTATACCAAATATATAACATGCATTAACACCTAAATTTTTATTGCCCGACCTCAGATAGTTGTGACTTCTACATAAGTTCAATTACGATTGCTTAACATAGAGCTAAATTTAACCCTAAAGGCATATCATTCTAGTAAGCGAGATCGTAAGTCTCCCATTCTTCATGGTATTGTATGGAAACTTGACCTTTTTTCCTTTCATGAGAGCTAGTGGCATACTGTAATACCCCAAAATTTACCCTTCATTTTTCCTGGAAGCATACGCTTTACACCTCATGCATGCATTCATTTTTAGGTCATTTAGCATTTGCATTTCATCATGGCAATCGGAATCGGATCCAAGAAGCTTGAACATCATCCAAGATATTTTGTGGGCTCTATTTAGATGATCAGTCAACACAAGGGAAAGACTTGAGTTACTTCCAACAGGGGTCTATTCGTCAGTCAAAATGTTAATCTTGAAGGAGCAAAGGTTTGTTCATGAGCTGTCATGCTCGCTAGGCGAAGCCCACGTGTTTTGAAAAAAAAAACGAAAAAAAAAAACGAAAAACGAAAAATAAATAAATAAATAAATAAATAAAAGAAAGATCTTGGACTTGGACCTCTCTCATTTGAGCCCACAGGTCCACAAAAATCAAGTTATAAATTCAGAGTTTCAGTGAAACAAAAGGTCATTCCATTCCTATTACCCTGTCTGGGAAAAAGATAGTGAGAGAAGAACCCTGGGGAAAAAGATAGTGAGAGAAGAGCTAACAGAGTTCAGAGCAACCTCCAGGCAACTCTGAAAGGGGTGCAACTCAATTTCAATCAAGCTCTCCAATCAGGTTTGCCCTTATTCCCATTACCAGAGTATTTGCAGAATCCTCCTGTCCTTGTGCCTCCGGTCCCAGGGAGACCGCTGATTATGTATTTGACGGTACTAGACAATTCCATGGGTTGTGTTCTCGGTCAACACGACGAGACAGGTAGGAAAGAGCATGCCATCTACTACCTGAGTAAGAAATTCACAGATTACGAGTCGAGATACTCAATGCTTTAAAAAACATGTTGTGCACTTGCATGGGTTGTGAAGCAATTGAGACAATACATGTTGTCTCACACAACCTTACTGATCTCCAAAATGGATCCAGTCAAGTATATATTTGAGAAGCCAGCTTTCACCGGAAGAGTTGCTCGTTGGCAAATGGTACTAACAGAGTACGACATCCAGTATACTTCCCAGAAAGCAATCAAGGGGAGTATTCTGTCAGACTATCTTGCTCAACAACCGATTGAAGATTATGAGCCGATGAAGTTTGATTTTCCAGATGAAGACATCATGTTCCTCAAGATGAAAGACTGTGAAGAGCCAGTTGTTGAAGAGGGACCTGATCCAGACGAAAAGTGGACTTTAATGTTTGATGGGGCCGTCAACGCCAGAGGAAGTGGAATTGGTGCTGTCATTACAACTCCGAAAGGTGCCCACATGCCTTTCACCGCTCGTCTGACTTTCGAGTGCACCAATAATGAAGCTGAGTATGAAGCCTGTATCTTGGGTATTGAGCAAGCCATTGATTTGAGAATCAAGACTTTGGACATCTTCGGAGATTCAACTCTGGTAATCAATCAAGTGAATGGTGATTGGAACACTCTCCAGCCTACTCTGGTCCCCTACAGAGATTACACGAGAAGACTGTTGAATTTCTTCACAATAGTAAAGTTGTACCATATACCTCGTGACGAGAACCAGATGGCAGATGCTCTTGCTACTCTATCCTCCATGATCACGGTGATCCGTTGGAACCATGCTCCCAAGATCGACGTGATGCGCCTTGATAGGGCCGCGTATGTGTTTGCTGCTGAACTGGTAGTTGATGACAAGCCCTGGTATCACGATATCAAGTGCTTTCTGAAGAATCAAGAGTACCCTGCAGGGACATCCAACAATGATAGAAAGACTTTGAGAAGATTGGCAGGCAGTTTCTTCTTGAACAAAGACGATGTTCTGTATAAGAGGAACTTCGACATGGTTTTGCTCAGATGCGTGGACAGACACGAAGCAGACATGTTAATGCAGGAAGTTCATGAAGGCTCCTTCGGTACTCATGCCGACGGACATGCAATGGCTAAGAAATTGTTGAGAGCAGGTTATTACTGGATGACCATGGAATCTGATTGTTTCAAATATGCTCGGAAGTGCCATAAATGCCAGATTTATGCTGATAAGGTGCATGTGCCACCGAATCCTTTGAATGTGATGTCTTCGCCGTGGCCTTTCTCTATGTGGGGCATCGATATGATTGGAAAGATTGAGCCGACCGCTTCCAATGGGCATCGCTTCATCCTTGTTGCCATCGACTATTTCACCAAGTGGGTCGAAGCAGCGTCATTTGCGAAGGTTACCAGACATGTGGTTTCCCGATTCACCAAGAAAGAAATCATTTGTCGCTATGGGATTCCCAAAAGAATCATTACTGATAATGGTTCTAATCTCAACAACAAAATGATGAAGGAGTTGTGCCAGAACTTCAACATTCAGCATCACAATTCTTCCCCTTACCGCCCTAAGATGAACGGTGTTGTTGAAGCGGCAAATAAGAACATAAAGAAGATTGTGCAGAAGATGGTCGTTACGTACAGAGATTGGCATGAGATGTTACCCCTCGCCTTGCATGGGTACCGTACTTCAGTACGTACATCGACCGGGGCAATCCCTTACTCCCTTGTGTATGGTATGGAAGCAGTCCTACCTGTTGAGGTGGAGATTCCTTCTCTAAGAGTCCTGTTGGATGTCAAGTTAGACGAAGCTGAATGGATTAGGACAAGGTTCAATGAGTTGAGTCTTATCGAAGAGAAGCGAATGGCAGCCATTTGTCATGGGCAGTTGTATCAAAGTCGGATGAAGAGAGCCTTTGATCAGAAAGTGCATCCTCGATGCTTCCAGGTCGGATATTTGGTGTTGAAAAGGATCCTTCCTCCTCAGAAAGATCACAGGGGAAAGTGGACTCCTAACTATGATGGACCGTATTTGATGGTGGGGCCTTAATGCTTGCAACGATGGAGGGTGAAAACTTCACTTCCCCGGTGAACTCAGACGCAGTTAAAAAATACTTCGCATGAAATAGACCCGCTGGACAGTAAAAAGAGTAGTCCAGGAAAAAATGGGCATCCCGGCGAACCAAGAAAATGAAAAAGGTTCGGCCAAAAATTAGGGATTAAAAGTGAAAAGATTGTACACCCGGTAAGTTGAAAACCTGAAAAGGCAACTTAGGCAAAAATGGGTATCCCGGTGGATTGAAAATCCGAAAAGGGCGATCCAGGCAAAAGTTAGGGATTAAGCGAATGACTGTGTTCTGAGTAGTTCTGAATCTCATCTCTTTTCAATGATTGGAAACTTTTGAAGGATAGGAAACAGTCCAATCACTCTTTCAGAAAGCTGATCATCTGGAGGATCTTGAAGACGAGCAAGTCATAGCAGAATTGGAACCCAATAGAAATCCATTTCACATTGCCATTAGATTAATGTCTGTTTTTATCTGTTGTGCGATTACCTCTTTCCAGGGATTGCTTCCTGATGTAAACGCCTATTCAGAGGCCGTTCAATCAATAAAATCATGTTATTCAGTATATCTCTGTTTTCATTTTTGTTTTTCTGTTTTGTTTGCAAAAATGACGTCCGAATTTTTTGATAAACATTGCATCATGACACATGAGAGCTTTACATGAGAGCTAACAGAGTTCAGAGCAACCTCCAGGCAACTCTGAAAGGGGTGCAACTCAATTTCAATCAAGCTCTCCAATCAGGTTTGCCCTTATTCTCATTACCTTTGAGCTTTGAATTTGAATACTCTGAATGTTTGAGGTATTATGGGTGAATTTGATACCCTTTTGATGCATGTCTTTTTTGTGAATTTTAATGGCATGATTCATGTGGTTACATTTTGATTTGGGGGCAACCCTTGATTACCCTATTTTTTTGTCTCTAACCTGTTTGTTGAGTTTTTGTGAGGGTTCACACGACTTTTGCAGGGATAACTTGCGTGGTTTTCCACTTTATTTATGGGATACCCCCTGGAAGTTCATTCCGGTTACCTGTACTGACCCACTTTCTTTGATGATTTTAGCTTGGAGGGATCTCAGGGTTTATCGTTCCTTTAATTATTGTTACCTTGGATCTTCATCCGTGTGGTACCTTTTACATTTTTCCCGCATTTTACTGCTTTCCTAGCTGGAAGACCTCGATAGGAGGCAATGTTTTGTGTGTTTATTTTTTTTTGCAGGTTCCTTCGTCAAGGACTGCCTTTTTGCATGAGTTTACCAAACCCTAACCCTTCATTGATTTTTCTTCTCCTAAACACATGTTTACTCCTTCTACTACAGGCGAGTAAGTCTCCAAAGGTCGAGCATCCGGTAGATTGCGTAGTAACGTCGTTCGTCCAAAACCCAATCCATAACCCCGTAGTTAGCCGAACTACGGCTTGCTCTGATTCTCATTCCAGATGAGATACGTAGGCATAAGACGCGATATCTTAGCGAGCACACATCCCCCTAACCCATTGGTCAGCCGAGCTACGGAGACTCTGATTCTCATATTCAGATGAGATACGTATGTAGTGGATGCGACATCCGCGCGAGTCATTTTCATTTAACCCCTTTTTTAGTAAACAGCACAAGATAAACTCACACCCTTTAGACAAGAACTACAAAAGTGGATCCCGTAGAGTACTACGGATGCGTAGGGGTGCTTATACCTTCCCTTCGCATAACCGACTCTCGAACCCAAGATTTGGTTGCGAGACCTTGTCTTTTCCTTTCCTCTTTTCAGGTTTACTTCGAGCGTTTCCTTTCCCTCCTTTGGGATAAATAACGCACGATGGCGACTCTTCTGTCATTTTCTTTCGCCGGTTGTTTTTTCGCACACTGTATTTTTTCAGGTTGCGACACATACTTGTTGAATTATATAAGTTGGAGCCTTTCTCATGAAAGATGTCTTGGTTTAAGGATCCATGCTTATGAATGGATGGTTGAGTGTTCTCCAAAGGATGACTTAATCAATTAAAAAATACCACTAACACTTGACTAACATTTGACTAATTATTTTTAATATTGATTTATTTTCAAGTCACTTATTTTATGCAATTTAAATTTAAGTCATTTATCATTAATTGCCATTTACATTTCGTTTAACTTTTTTATGTTTATCTCATTTTCGCTTTGCTCATTTGAGTCATATTTTGTGATTGTATATATTGTTTGTGCATTTTGATTTTGTTTATGGTCTTAGGACCCTAAAATATTTAATAAACAACAAAAACCCTAAAAAACATTTGGTGGACTGTTGATCTTGATCTGAAATTTTGGACTTAGGATTAGGCAACATTCCCTGTGCAAAAAGGACTTGGCCAATGCCAACATTTTGAGACCAAGTTATTGTGAACTGAACCTTCACCTATTGCAAGTCTTGGGATTTATTTAAATTCACCTGCTACTCTGTCTTTATGCTTAATTGTTATTTTGATTTTGCATCTGATGCTTTGCTCTGAGTTGATCAAGGAATATTTCATCTGATACATGGGAAGACAGAGAAGACTGCTAGCTATGGGAATCTTTATTTGATGCCTTGATCTTCATTATGTTTGGATATTGCTAATTGCTTGTTGATCATTGCTTGATTCAAAGTCCAAAGGGAAATTGGGGTTTCTATATGACATTCTTGTCTGTTGGATTGCATCCCATTGGTCAGATCTTTTCAACTCTTAACTTTTAATTTTTGTGCTTAGGATAGCGTCTTCATCTTCTCCCACTTCTTAAATTTAAAATCTCTCCCTCTTTTCAAAAACTTTCTTTGGTTGTGATTTCAAATTTAGACCTTATTTTAAATAGAAACTTTGGCCTTATGCCAATGGACTTTTAAATCCTTTTCTTAAATAAAAAATTGTAAATAAACTTAATCATATTGACTTAAAATTTCAAAAGACAAAAAGAACTAACAACTTCATTCAAATTTTTGGCCCTTTGTGCCCTTTTTCATTTAAACTTTTCATTAAAATCAATTCACCAACTTTGAAATTGTTACCACGAACTACGAGGTTTTGATCCATCATTTTTATGTTGGTACGTAGGCACAAGACCGAAGGTCTTGTCAAACACAAAAATATAAGTAATGAATTATTTTCTCATCCCCGCATTCCATTTTTTCTTTTCTCAAATATCTTTTATACCAAAAGCACATACACACATAAAAAAGGGTTCCCTAGGAGTACCTAGGACACTTTGGGTGCTAACACCTTCCCTCTGTGTAACCAACCCCCTTACTTGTAATCTTTGATATTTTATTAGTTTTAATTTGAAAACTTCTTATTTTTGGGTTGTGTTCGTACTTTTCCCTTTTACTTTGGAAACAATAAAAGCGCGGTGGTGACTATGGTTTTATCGACGATAAGCTTATCCATAGCTTGATGGTCATGAATTTATAGCTACAATGTCCATTACTTGGAAAGTAATATGAAATTCACCCGAACCAATCTTGACTAGAAGGTCCATCTCTCCAATGACAGCTTTTCGAGAATCGTTGAACGCTTTCACCATCACACCACTGTACCTCATTGGTGCACCCGTATAAGACAGTCTTGCCAAAGTTGACTTGGGCAACACATTCAATGATGAACCAGTATCAACCAATACATTGGACAGAGCATCCTCTTTGCAGTTTGTTGAAATATGGAGTGCCAAGTTATGATTTCTACCTTCCTCAGGAAGTTCTTCATCACAAAAGCTCAAATTATTACAAGAAGTGATGTTGGCAACAATATGATCAAACTGATCCACTATAACATCATGCTCTACGTATGCTTGCTCCAACACTTTCTACAAAGCTTCTTTATGCGCTTCAGAGTTCATCAATAAAGATAACACATAAATTTTTGATGGCGTTTGGAGCAGCTGCTCCATAACATTGAACTCACTCTTCTTGATTAAAACACAAAACCTCATCATCATCATCATCATTAACCTTTAACCTGTTGGATTCACCAGAATGACAGGTTGGAACATTAACCAGATCAACTGCAAGAACATCTGCTTTCTTACGAATCATAATGTCCTCCACAACCTTCGTGGATATTGGACTCAATACATGACCGCTACGGGTTACCTTCACAACATCTGCAATGCTTACCACAGAATTTGCAGCTGGAAGAGGAAACTCTTGCCTATTCTCAATCATAGTAGCATTGTATTTATAAGGTACAACTTTTTTGGATGAATACAAGATAGGGCCCGCCAACCGTATTACCAACGGTGATACCGATCTATTATCAATCTTGTTGCTGTAATACTGGATAACTACTCGCTTCGGAGTCTTGAATACTGGTATGATAACATTCACATCATTCCCCATATGTCTGGATTATTGACTCTGAATTACTCCTTCATCTATCAACTTTTGAATATCCCTCTTGACAATCACACATCCTCGAGGGTTGATACTACATATAACACAACCATCATTGTCATGTTCACAATCACTGAATAAACACATAGTTCTATGGATCTCCACCAAATATTTTCGAATATGATGAACATCGAAAACCCTGAAATTCCCAAGACAACCATTTACCATATTCACAGAAGCATTACCATGAGCGGGCTACGAATTTGCTTTAACATTAGCCGCGCGGTCCTCAAAGGACATCATACCACTCTTGATCAATTTCTAGACCTCATGCTTTAGAGGATATCAATCTTCAATGTCATGGCCGGGAGCTCCCTGATGAAAGGCACTGTGATGATCTGGTTTGAACCACCACGGCAAAGGTTCAGGAGTATGTGGAGGATTTCTGGGTTGAATCAAATTCTTGACAACTAAAGAAGGATATAATTTTGCATAAGTCATTGGAATAGGGTAAAAAGTGACCTTCTCCCTCTCAAAATTATGATGATGATTGTTGTTATTGTAGTGTACGTTGTTGCGGTTGTTACTGATGTTGTTGCTGACCGGGAACTAATTGATTTGCCAAATTGTTGGTAAAAACAGGAATAACTGACGATATTTGATGATGATGCTGGCGAGGTCTAACATTCTTCCTCACATGAGGCCTCTTTTGCCTCCCTACAATCACTTCATTGGTTTCCCATTCTTTCTTTTTGGAGAAACTACCGTATTTCTTGCTTGAAGACACTTCATCTTTAGACAACCGGCCTTCTTTGACACCTTCCTCTAATCGCATCCCCGTGTTCACCATTTAGGCGAAGTCATTAGGAGCACTGGCAATCATGCGTTCATAATAAAATGAACTCAGAGTATTCAAAAAGATCTTGGTCATTTCCTTCTCCTCCAAGGGTGGGCTAATTTGAGCTGTAAGCTCTTTCCATCTTTGGGCGTACTCCTTGAATGTTTCCTTATATTTCTGGGACATTGACCGCAATTGATCCCGATTGGGAGACATACCAACATTATACTTATATTTCTTGACGAAGGCCTCGCCCAAGTCATTAAAAGTATGGACACTAGCACTATCCAATCCCATATACCACCAAAGTGCAGCACCAGTTAAACTGTCTTGGAAGTAGTGAATGAGTAGTTGATCATTGTCTGTCTAAGTAGACATATTGCGAGCATACATTACAAAATATGACTCACAAGACAGGTATTTCCCTTATACTTTTCAAAGTTTGGGACTTTGAATTTGATAGGGATTTTGACGTTGGGCACCAAACACAACTTAGTAGCACTCTTACCAAACAAGACTTTACCCCTCAGGGTATTCAATTCCTTTCTCATCTCAAGAAATGGGTCTTTCATCTCGTCATATTATCATAAACATCAGGCCCTTCATACGACTCAGAATGGTAGATGGTTTCCTCAACAGGGGGCAAAGTATGCACGACAGGAGGGGGAACAATCATGATCGGGCTAGATGCCGACATAGAAGCAAACGTGGGAGCATAACCCTCAGGTATAAAGTTCGGAGGCATTCCCCATGGGAATCCAGAAGGCATGGAAGGCACAGATTGGTTATCGGGAATTACAGGCACTGGTGTAGAAACAACTTCAGAGATAATAGTCCTTTAAGGAGGAGGAGTTGCAGGAGGAGGAAATGGTTTATTCTTAGCAGCAATAACAAACTCCATCAAAGCAGTGAGTCTGGAAATCTCATCTTTAACCTCTTGGTTCTCTTTTTCTAGATGCTCCTTTCTTCTTTGGCGATTAGCTCGAGTATTACAGCGATGAGTCAGCTTGTCTTCTACCAAGAAGAAGAATCAGAAGACACCTGGGTGAAGGCTGGAACTCAAGAAACCTATTGTGCAAATGATGCATGAAATGCAATGTTTTTTATTTTATTATTTCAAGGAATACATGAAGTCATATTTGCAAATATTTCAAATAATAATCAATAATAACATTTTGACCATAAAAAATCTCCTTTTATTCATATAAATTTGGAAGGATTACGATGAGTGCAATTTCAGAAACCAAAAAGTATAAATACAAGAGAAAAGGAAAATATCATCCTAATGATCCCTAGTAACTGAACTAGCCAAGGGTGTATACTTCCTTCGGATGTGTCTAATCTCTGACTCAAAAGTTGTCTGCATCTGAGCTTTCTCGAGGACGAGCCGATCAACAATCTTCTTCCAAGCACCGGAAGGCTGAGGTATACTAGAGAAAAATAAATCCTCTGGCTCTCTCGGTCTCTTCACTGCATGCTCTTCAAGAACCTCAATGAGTGCATCCTTGTCTTTCGACTCAAGTTGCAACTCCACATGCTTTCGGTTCAAAGCATGGAACCACTCCTCCCAAAGGTCCCTCTCTTGCTTCATCTTGACAAGTGCATCTTCCAACTCCTCTACGTCTTGGTTAAGGAGAGTTGATGGCTCAACCATAACCATAGAAATAGGTCTATCACAAGCATATGGTAGCTTAAGCTCCATAACTCTCTTCTTCACCCAAATAGTGTAAGCTTCCAAAGCTACACAATTGCATGGACCAAGCTCGATTCTACCCTTCCTATGGATATTATGCCAAGCACGCACCATCTTTCTCTTCAAATTTTAGGGATCTTTACCCTCTTGATAGAATAGACATTCTAACTGGACGTTATTAGGTTTATCTCTGAAGGGAGACCCGATATGACGATGAGCCAAAACAGGATTGTAGTTGATTCCTCCTTGTGTACCAATAAGACACACATTAGACAACTCACCACAACTGTCAATAATATCCAAGCTGTCAAGTGCAGAATCCTACCAAACAATATCATCATTAGGTGAGAGAAATAAGTCTTTGAGACCATCGTAGATATTGCTTGTTCTCCAAGAAATCAGGTGTTTGAGGCAAGTGCGAAATAAACCACTTGTACAGAAGAGGAATGCATCACACAACGGTTCCACCACCTTTAGAATTCCTTAAATGCAAAGAGAAATTCATGTAACCCAACAAAGTCGGAACAAGATTCCCAATCATGAAGATTCTAATGGCGTTAACATCAACAAATTTGTCAATGTTAGGGAACAACGCTAAACCATAGATAAGAAAGACAAAGACGGCTTCAAAAGCATCCATACTACCAACTTGAGCAAAAGTAGTAGTTCTACCAATGAGAAACTCAAAATTCAAACCTAGAATCCTTCCTTTATTTGTCATATTAGCATCTATCTCAGATTTCTTCAAATGTAGAGCCTCAGCTAAGACTTGAGATCTCAGAATCTCCTCTAATCCATTTAAAGGTACCTTGTTAGATACGGGCATACCCAAGAGATGGGCATACTCTTCTAACGTGGGCACAAGCTTATAATCAGGAAAAGTGAAGCACCGATAGAAAGGGTCATAAAAGTGCACCAAGACACTCAAAAGTCCTTCAACCACATCAGTACACAATACAGACAAAAGCTTCCCATGATGTTGCTTGAAATCCAAGGGATCAACTACAAAGGATGATAGCTTCCTTAACTCTTTCAAGTCGGGACATCTGAAACTGTACTTCTTAGTGTTCTTTCATCCATAATCCATGATCTAAAATTATTTGCAAATACGACCTTAGTTTCCTTGAAATTTATTTTCTGTGATAAATGTTATGATGCGCATGTATGCATGTATGCAACAATCACACACAAGGCAAACACAAACAAAGGTTAAGGGATGGATCAAGTCATCATCAAGGTCAATCATCCATTTTGGTGGATTACGGTTTTCACCTTATCAACACCCAAGTTCCATTAATATTGACAAGACTGATTGGATCAACCAATAATCAAAGGGTTTGTTGCGAGTCACGAGCATGGAGTCGGGTTAAGAATCATCCCAAAGGAGTGTACTAAGGATAAAAACCCGTAGATCATGTTCTAAAAAGTTCCCAGAGTCATGATCCCTACTATCAGATATTATAGGTTAGGATGACTGACTCATCAACCCATAGTATTTTCAAGAGAAACTCGTTTGAGTGTAGTATCGTGTAACAACTGTTATCAAGTCTACACTTGAACAGTCTCGATACTACGTCCTAAATAGGCCATGTTGGGTTAAATGTTCTACGGCCCTCAGCTTCTCGGACCCCCAAATCAGAGAAAGTAATGCATATTCACGACTTACTCGTGTGACATCAGTAACTCCAAAGAGATCTCCACTAAGTGGGGGATCTCATGTCAACTCTTTCAGGACTACTTCTTCAAAGCCAACATGATTATACCACCCCTCATATCTTAAATTGTAATCAAGCTCGGGTTAGAACATATCTCACCACACAGAGATCACAAAGCATAGACAGAAAGTATCACACAACAATATATACAAACAAACATCAAATACAAATATATATACACACAAAAATATAGGCTAAACCCACTAAGGACTACTCCCCTACAGAGTTGGCACTTTATTTCTGTAGCGGTAAATTCATGACCAATGAGCTATTGATTAACTCAACGCCAATAAAACCAGAGTCGCCATCACACTTTTATTGTTTCCAAATGAAAAGGGAAAAAGTACAAACAAAACCCAAAGATAAGAAGTTTTCAAATCAAAACTAATAAAATGTCAGAAATTATAAGTAAGGGGGTTGGTTACACAGAGGGAAGGTATTATCACCCAAAGTGTCCTAGGGAGCCTTTTTTGGTGCAAGTGTTTTAGTTGAAAATGATGTTTGATAAAAAGGAATGAAGGGATGAGAAAATAATTCATTAATTATATATTTTTTTTGTCTAGACCACCTACTTTTTATTCTAAGTTATTATGAAATGATTTGGATTTGATTTAATCGGATTAGAAGTTTTAAAGAGATGGCAATTGTTTCACTAGTCGAGTAAGGGAACTCATACTCAAATAATTCAGGAGAGGAATCAAAGGCTCAAGACCATCCCCCTTTTTATCTTTAATGAAATGGTGTTTAACCGTGATTAGGTGTTTTAAATTGGTTTGGAAAAGGCGCACTCGATATTAATCGAAGTTTTTAATTTGTGTTTGAAAAATGAATTATGAAAATGGTTTTGAAATGATTTTGAATCGATGATGAAATGGTTTTGAAATGGTTTTGAAATGATTTGAAGTCGAAGTGATTATAAATGAAATCGAGTTGGTAGTTTGAAAATGATTGTTTAAATGATAAGTGAACTAAGTTGATCAATATTTAATTAAAAAAATTAATTGATTAAAATTCGTTTAAATCGTCTAATTAAGCTAATTAAGATTAATTATCAAAATTATTTAATTAAATAAAATAATCACGCTAATTAAAATTAATTAATCAAAATTAACTAATTTAACAAAATTTAATTAATTATTAATTTAATTAAAACATAAAAAGGAGATAAACAACAAAATGAGTATAAACTGATCGAATCGAGTAAACCACAGTGTGCTCAAAGTCGGCTTATACATAGCGACCACATAATCGAAATGTCGTACAAAAGGATCATAACCCGGAGAAATCAAATCAATATATCAATAGAAAATTCGACGGCATAATGACATATAAATGTCGAATCCATGAATTTAATCCGACAAATATTAATCATTGAATTGAAACATAAACTGATAAAAAATGAAACACGGTTACACAATAGCACTGAGATATTGTGTTGTTGCTCAAACTCCTTCAGAATTCTCAATAATTTTGGGATTCTTTCCCTCCATGACCGAAACACATGAACTGGTAGTACCCAAATCAATTTCTAATGACATCGTTACCAGCAGGTCGAGACAAATCTTGTGAGTTTATGATGCCTTGGTGCTGCCTGTCAACGAGAAAGTTTGAGTTTTTAAGGGCGGATATGGAGGCGGAGGTAATGGTGGTTTATCACAACTTTGATGAGGGTTGCATAAGAGGAGGTTGTGTTTGGTCAGGTAAGGGTGTATGAAGGGTAAAGAAGATGAAAAATTAAGTGGAGAGGGTGATGAGATAAGAGGATCTTTTTCTCATAAAAAACCCCAGGTTTCGTGTGAGAGGGAGGATCCTTTTGGGACATGTTTTTGCATTGCTTATCCAAAAAAATCATTTCCATCTTATCACTATAGACACGCGTCCTCATATTAATGGCAAATAAAATAAAATAAAAATCGTTCTCCTAATTCCTACGCGCCACGTGTCTGTTGAGAGGTGGAGAGGATATTTTTATTTTCTAATTTTCCTTTATTATTAATATTAGTATTGTTTGATTGGATGAATGGATATGGGAAAATATTGCAAATATGGATCATTGATTAATTTGAATCAATGATCCAGATTGAATCAAAGAAACACATTAATTTAAAATATCAAAGTTATCTCTTCTAGAAGCTTTAATTAATTTAAATCAAAATAAATTAACTAAGACAACCAAAATTCATACATTCTAAAATAAATACAATAAAAATAAAATGAAGATATGATTGTTCCTATTTAAATTTTTTGAATATTTTGACATAAGAATAAAAATAAAATGACTGAATATAAATAAAAATTGGGCGCAAAAGTGTCAGAAAAATTAAAATGAATGCACAAAAATGATCAGCACAAACTAAATTTCTCAGAAACATACAAGTTTTGAATTTTGAAGTGGAAAATGTATGGTTGAAAAGGCTCAAGCTGATCAAAATGTGATTGAAAAAATAGTCAAATAATTAAAACGAGCATGTCAGGTTAAACTACACGAAACATAGATCAATAAAACTGACGTCTGCAGGCCCGATCTTTAAGTTTTTTGTCCGCTAATTTTACATACATTTGAGAATTGACTCAACCGGTCTATCTGTAGATCCGAAAATTTATTTTGGTCGACATTTTAGGTATTATGCATGATGAAAGATATGTGATGTTATGCAGGTGATGCAAAGTAAAAATAAAGTCAGATATATGTAAGTTTTAAAATGTCCAGACAAAATTGGGGTATGACACTATTTGCACGTGCTTAAACTTTTATCATATGTATATTTTTCTTTATATTTTAAAAAATTACCATTCTTATGTATCTAGAATGACCTCCTTTGAAAAAAAAGAATAAAAAACTTTTAAATTTAAAAGTATATGCATTCGAAAATCTATAGTTGACTTCTAATTTAAAACTTTCACTATAAATAATATTTTATTTTGAAAATTTTATTATTATACTTTAGAAATATATGAATAAATATTTCTCTAAATGTAATGTCTTATGTACTTCGTGATTATTAATTCAAGACAAAGTTTTTGTAACAACATTTAAAAAAAATTAAAAATAGGTATTGTTATTAAAAGATGGAGACACTAAAAAGTTCTTATAAAAAAATTCTATATTGGTATATTTGAGAAGAGCCCCACAAGGGAAGAGGTGGAGACAAGGAATTGTATTTGAGTTTAAAGTGTCTTTATTGGTCGCTAGTTTTGTAGTCTGTGTGTCTATTTACTAGATTGGTCGCTATGCAGGAACAGATGGACCACATTTATCAAGAACTCTACTCCATCCGCAGATTTTTAGACATTGAGGATAATGTTTAGTTCTTGTGTGGGGGAGGAACTTATTTTCATTGTTATTAGATTTACTCTAGAATTATTTCTTTATAGTGATTTTACTCATTTTTATTATGCACCTTTGGATTTTTGCTCATTTCTTTTCGAATATTTAATGCATGTTTTGATTATTTTCCTTGCCTTCTTTTCCTTATTTTCTAGATAGATTTGCTGCTTTCTAGTATAATTGCTTAGGTTTTCTTTTCCAATTTTAAGTTGTTCACCGAGTCATTGCATGTGATGTCGAGTCTTTATGCATGGTTTTTACTGTATATTAGTTCTTCCATTTCATGAGCCATACAAAAAAAAATCTTTAAGAAAACAAGTGTTATTTGAAATTTTAAGGCTATTAGACAAGTTACGAATAGGTTATAGCGACTTGGGAAAGCCCCCAAAAGATCAGTATCGTCTTAACACTGTAAGCCTCCTAATTATATAGATCGATTTGGATACTTGTTATGCCACGACCTCAAAATCTCGCTCCTAAATAAGTCTTTGAATAGTTTATCCTAGAAATCAGCACCATCTGAGTTACCATCGAGTAAGCGGACCAATGCAAATAGGTGAATGATCCCACGATAAAGAGAAGGAAAAGAAAAGCAAAAATCTGAAAAAAGTAAGAAATAGAAAAAGGAATTTGCCTTCTAAGTTAGGTGACGTCACCCGGTCATTTAGCCTAACGGCCGTGAAACCTCTAAGAATATTGCATATTCATCTGAATTTTTGACATAATATGGATTTTGGTCACTAACAGGTTTGTTTGCCATGTGTGAATAGATAACAGGCTTAACGTGATTGCACCTGAATGAAAAAGGACAAAAAATGGGATGAGTAAGTTAGGTCCGAGCATGATGACATGATGCGAATTGGTTTGTATAGGAAGGAGATTTATGACCGCAAATGCGGAATGTGTTGTTACGATACCCTTAATTTGTGAGTTAGTATCTATCAATATGACCTTGAGTGAATTAGAGTCTTTAGCCTAGAATAGTTACAAAAGCACAACTATTTTTCTTCATAAATGTTTGCTTGAGGACAAGAAAAGGTTCAAGTATGGGGGAGTTTGATAACACCAAATTACACCATTATTTTGACTCAATTTGTACACGTTTTATTATCGTTTTACCTCCATTTCCAGGGTTATGTGGGTATTTTGTCTTCATTTCAGGTATTTGACCATATAGGAGCCATGTGCGAAGAACGAAGCAATTCGGATGCAAAACGAAGAAAAAATGGGAAAGTCATTACTTTTAATGAAGCTGGAAGAGATCCTTTATCATGTCATCAAGAAAATTAGGGTAGGACCATAATGAGTGACAGAGCTCTTCCTCAAGAAAATTTAACATTGTTGCATGCTTAAGACTAAGTTCGAACTCATTACTTCTAATTAAGCTAGAAGAGATTCTTTATCATGTCATCCAAGTGCTCTTGGGTAAGGACTTTTAGAATTTGTATCCAATAAAATGATGTTAAATTTTAACATAAATACTAATTTTATTTCAGTCTAATTCTATAAGAGACATGTGTGTTGTAACATGCACACACTAATACAAATAATATATTTCATGACAATGATTTTACCTCATGTATTGAAAAATCGAGGTATAATTCCTGAACGCATTTTAAAATAAAATATATACAATATATTTCTTTAGTTATTTTGAAAACTGATGGGTAAATATGCTTATATGATATATATAGCTTTAGCTTGTAGCATTCAATTTAACTTGCCTAAACAACACAAACAAAACCCTAACAAAGAACCTTAAATAATGATAGTCATCAACACATATATCTTCAATACAAAGATGTTATGTGTTTAGTGCTATCGTTTCTTCTTCAGAGATCCAAATCATTTTCTTTTACTTCTTCTTCAGAGATATGGTACGTCAAACATCACTACTGATATTATTGTCATATTGTTGTTGTTGTTGTGTTGTTGTTATTGTTGTTTTTGTTGTTGTGGTGGTGGTGGTGGTGTTTTTTGTTGTTATTGTTGTTGTTGAGATCTGAAACCCTAGAGGTTTTCTTGTTGTTTTTGTTATTGTTATTGATGTTGTTTTTGTCGATGTTGTTGAGACCCTAAATCCTAGAGGTTATTTATTGACGTTGTTGTTATTGATCTTGTTGTTGATGTTGTTGATTGTTTATTGATATTGTTTTTCTTTTGCTGATGTCGTTGTTGTTTTCTTGTTGTTTTTATTGTTGATATTGATATTGAGATTATGTTATTTGTGATTCTTTGTGCAACTTTCATCTTGTTCCGTCGAGTTAAGTTTATTATATCTAATAGTGATTGTTTGTTTCATTAACTCATCTTTGAACATATAACTTATTAAGTTGATTTTATAAATAATCATATGCAAAATTATGTTGTATCTGAAACTTATCTTACACTGATTAATAATTTTCTAACATTCTGTAACTCATCATTCATCTCATGTTGTTTTATCATTAAAACTCTCCAATACTTTTAGTTTTCGTTCAATTTTCTTTCATATTTATTTATTTTTTAAATCATCAAATATTATGCTTTTAAGAATGAATTAGTAGAAAAAGAAGTGTTGAATAAAGAACTTGAAACATTGAAGAAATTTAACCATAAAACAACGTGAGATGAATGATGAGTTGCATGATGCTTCAAAATCACTAATCAATGTAAGTTGTCATTCAAATATAATACAATTGTTCATATAATTAGTTTCCTAACTGATTCTGAGAAGTTATATGTTCAGTATAGGGCTTAGTGAAATAAGCAATCCATAATAGATTTAATAAATTCAAAATTGTCTTACCCCTAAGTATTAGATAACCGAGATAAAAATATGGTATATCCGTCAGTGAAATAAGAAAATCGAGTGAACATATGTTTTCGTCATTTCAGAATTTCAAAAAGATTTCAATGGGGATCAAACTCATGACCTATAGTTGTCAACTTTTTAAAAACTAAGAGGTAAAATATGCACTTTTTATGACACCCTTCGATATCTCAAATGTGATTTTTTTTTTCTTATCACTCTGCGATACGTCGAATATGAAATTGAGGTAAAATCATTTTTTTTACTTAGATAAAGGGCGTTATTTTGTTGTATTGACAAAGATATTATCATTCTTGGTCATGGAGTAAGAATAATTTATTATCTAGGGTAACAAGTTTATAGAAATTTGTATCCTTTTAGGATGATATAAAACACTTTTTTCTACCAAGATAACGTTACACTTCTTTAAAATAAGTACTATTCCATCTACTTTGGATTATTATTTTGTGGCTTAGAAGTGATGTATGTATTTTTTTTTAGACAATACAAGCGTCGTCTCTTTATATGTTGAATATAAAGTTTTCCATGAGAATCTATTCCACATATATGACTTAAGGTTATCAATGAAGAATAGAAAATTGGCATGATTTTTTTATTATAAATTATGTCTTCTCTGTGCGTAAGTGTATTATTTAATTTTTTGAATAAGAGAGAGCCACTATATCAGCCAAAATTTTCCTTAAATTTTTTTGTTATTTTATAATAGTATTTTCTTAACTCGTCATTAATATTTGAATACGTTTCTTTTTTCTTATTATTTGATTCGTCTTTTTAAAAATTAATACATTATATAATTTAAAATCTGACTATTTATGATATTTGTGAATATTATTTTAAAAAAGTTTTATTTTATCGGCTTAAATATATTTTTAGTTATTTAATTTAAATGTTTTAAATAATTGATCTCATATTATAAAATCAATAATTTTGATCTTTTTATTCATATAGTTTTTGGATTTTTATGGTCCTCCAGTTTTATATACATAGTAAGGATGATTATGTTAAAAAAAATATTTTTAATTAATATATTTTTAAATAATTTAATATTTAATAATAATTTTAACTAAATTAATTAAAAATAATATTCTGAAATATATGAAAAATGGAAGAGGATTACAAAAATTCAAAAGCTATCAAAATTAAAAGATCGGATTCATTGATTTTATAATAGAAAGATGACGGATTTAAATGCTGAAATTAAAAGAAACAAAAGTACATATAAATCTATTTTATTTTGATAGAAAATACTCAAATTTTAACACACATAATACCATATAGATCTAACACAAATAAAACATAGAGAGAAATGAGACCTAAAATAAAATCAGTTTTTATTTCTTCTTTTCTTTCTTGCAGATTTTGCCTTTACTCCTACCACTGGATCCTGTGCAAGAAGCATCATATATTGTGATATCTCCAGATCACTTAAACGTAATTTTACCGAATCTTGAAGCTCTATGTATGAATCTCTCAATTCTTTAAGCTCGACAAGATTTCTCTCATCATTTTCTTTCAAGATCTGATCATGACTCTTGGCTTCCTTTTCAGCTTCATTAATTTGTGCCATAATTTCAACAAATTCCTGATTCAATTTCTCCAATTTCTCCACATTGGGAGTTTCGAAAGAGGAGTATTCTTGAGAATCACTTGATTGTGACTCTTGTTGGAGATAGGTTTCTGCAACAATATCAACTCCTGGATGACCAAAAGAGTAAGGCTTATTACCTGGAGAGAACACAACAATGGCCACTTCTGCTCCACACAAAATTGACAATTCATTTGCTTTCTTGAATAAACCAGTTCTCCGCTTTGAAAAGGTGACTTGCCTCGTGTTTGGATCTTTCACCAACTCAATCTCAATTTTACGACGACCCATAATTTTCCCCCTCGTTTGAAGTTTACAAATGAAGCGTGATGGTAAAGTTTGTGGGCATGTATTACTCTTATGTCCTATTTATATATAAACTCTTGAAAAAGGTTCATTGTTTCTAATATTAAATTTAAAATATTTCATTTTTTAATTATAGACATTATTTTTACAAATAAAGAAATGGTTTACTCTTATTTTAATTTAGAAAATTGTCCATAAATGTTTTTGGATTGTAATTTTTTAATTTTCGTTTCATTTGTATTAATATTAAGGTACTATTTGGGGTAGTGCAGTAGGTGGAAAAGATGTAACTGGAATCTAGACAAAATTTAAAAAAATTGAAGAAAAAAAATTAATGAAAAAATAGTCAAAGTAATAGTTGAAATATTGGTGAAATATGTATTTGTCTCTATAAAAATAATACATTTTGAATTCAGCCTCCATTAAAAAAATGAATATTTTAATCCTTCATGTATCATTTTCTTGCAACATTTATCTCTATTTGGTGGATGACTAAAATAATTATATATATATATATATATATATATATATATATATATATATATATATATATATATATATATATATATATATATATATATATATATATATATATTAAATAGAGACTAAATTTTAAAGATTTAAAATTGACTGAGACTAACAGTATGTTTAACTCTAAAAACATCTTCCAACAAATTTATGAGTGATTTGAAAATAATTATCAGTTCTATAATTACATTTATCTAGATTGTTGTTCTGAATTCCATTCACCAATTTTAATTAAATATTATTTATCTTTATTATATTTTTTAAAACTAAATTAAGAGCATTATGATGTCTAGGGGGGATAGGTATCTCAATTATATTGACACCCTCTTTCTCCAAATTCAATGTCCATAATTCATAAATATATAAATAAAGATGTAAACATATGTATTAAGGAATGACTATACCTTATTTTGAAAATGTGGAAAGAAAGAAAAACTACGAGAATTTAAAATGAGTGGGACATAGCTTATCCCTCAAGAACTCATCTTTTATGCAAGGACGGTATATGGGAGTGAAAAATATTTACTCCAAGCATCAATCAATTTTCTCACTTATTTAAAATATTTCAAGCTACTATATACCTCTCACGTTCCAATAAGGGAACTTCATGATGACATACGAGACACCCTTAATTTGGAATTTTTCTATTTTTATTGCTTAGATAAGTATGTCATAAAATCTTGCTCTAGTTCCATCGTATCTGCTCAAACATGTCTAATAATTTGAACATCATTTTGTACCCATAAAGGAAGTTCAATATTATGTTTATCTCGAATGATTGTTTCCCTACTAGGAGGTGTGTTTGAAATTACATTATCCTCCGAGCTTTTTCTTGCATTAGATGGATTCACTATAAGAGCTTCATTCAATTTTTTTATCTAATTACCACCATGTGAAGTATCTTGAATAATAAAAGTATTAGTATCATGAAAGTCCTCGCTCTTGTTATCCATATTTGTCATCATTATCTCACTATCTTCTAGATGTTCAATAATTGGAGAAAATTGTTTTTCTCTCTCATGAATAGAATCAGTCTTCTTAGACCGATAAAGTTGCTATCCTCAAGATGATTTTATTCAACTCTTCCTGTAATTCCATTTCTTATTCTTCCTGTTGTCCCGTATTCTCCTTCTGATAAATAAGTGTGTTTTCTTTGATAATAGTTGTGTCCTCCTTGATAATATATGTGTTTTTCTTAATAATATTTGTATCATCCTTATAATAATTGTGTTTTCCTTAATAATAAATGTGTTATTCCTGATAATATGTGTGTCTTCCTCGATAATAGGATGACTTAAATAATTTGAATTTCTCCTATTTTCAATATACTTGGTTGTAATATGTAACTTAGCACCCACCTTTTTAATAGCTTGATCCACCTCCACATAAAAGGCATACCATTTTTGTTCCACCAGGATTTCATCAGTTAATCGATGAGAAAGATCAATATCCGCCAAAATTCTTTCATATTGATCAAAAGAATGATTTTTGATAGCTTCATCTAACATGACTAGTGTGCCTACCCTATCCATAATCTCAAACAAATTATGATGTCTCCAATACTTTTGAGAAAGATCATAGATACACATTTATGATTGTAAATGAATTTATCTTTAAGTATGGGTATTAAATTTTGATTCCCACTTTTATAATCAAAGTAAATCTAGTTTTAGACTAAAAGTTCCCAAAGACCATGCTATTCTCTTATCCTCTCCAGAACAAAAAAAATCAAAAAATCCCTTGTCAAGAAGGACAAGTTTCCAAGCTTCGAAATCCTTTCAAATCGTTTCCATATTAACCAATAAATCTTTGGTTGTCACTAGCTTGTTTCATTTTTCCCATGATCAATTGTATGTGAAGATGGTTCTTGTAGTCTTTCATACTCTTTTGATATTCTTCTTTGTGTGATTTTTATGCTAACCAAATCCCCTTTCAAAGTAGATTTGGAAGTTGGTTGACAATCACTTCATCTTCGATGTTGCTACCTACGCGTACGATTTCGGCGTAGATAGTTATGACCGTCATGCACATCATGTACTTGACAACTTGGACTCCATGCAGACCCTAACATAACATTAATGTTTTTTTAATTATACATTTAACTAGGATAAAGATAACTAAATAATATTTTTAATAAATTCAAATTTAGGTTATAAAAGTCACATGTCTATTCATCGGTATTATATTCATTAAAAGCATCATATTTATATAATATTTTGCTCATATTTACATTAAATTATTTTGCGTGAGTCTTTCTTACACAAAATATGTTTTTTATTTAAATATTTATAATTTTCTAATATACTGCAGCTATGTCCACGAGATAAATTTTTCAATGGAAATATGAAAATTTAGGAAAAGAAAATGTAATCTATGTAATACCAAAATGATACTTGACATTTATGTCTATGACATTCAAAAGTATGGAAAACCAAAAATTTATTTTAGGAATAAAATAATTAAAAGAGATACACGAAACAGTCAATATAGGTGTTAAAGAAATACACTTAAAAAATATTTAAAAAATAGTTTGAGATTCGATTTAACCACCTAGAAATTAGTAAAAAAAAATGTTTGGGATGGAATCCTCAAACATAAAATATTAAAATTGACCCTACGTGATGGGATCTAAAATAAGATTCAATATTACAAGAAAATCTATGTGGCGGGATCTTAAATGCCTTGAAAGTATCACTTTTCTGCACTAAAAAGAGTGTCCAAGAAAATCTAAAAAAATTATCAACAATAACTAAGGCATTTACATTACCTCAAAAGTGTCTTGTTCTTGATGGACCAAACAAGTCGATATGAAACAATTGAAGTGACATTGTAGTTGTGACCTCATTCTTTGGTTTGAAAATTGATTTGGTTTGCTTCTCCTTTTGACATGCACCACATAATTCATCTATGACAAATTTCATATTTGGTAAGCTAATGACAAAATCATGTTTGACTAGTTTATTTAAATATTCTATATGAATATGGATTGCTCTTTTATGCCAAATCCATGAGTCATTATTGCTTACCAATAGACATTTTACTTTCAAAGATAAATCACCTAAAAAAATCAGGAAAATATTGTTAATTCTTTTACCATTAAGTTTTACGCCAAGGGTGACTTCATCTTCAATTAAGCATTCATATTTGGTGAACTTGATTTTGAAGCCATTGTCGCAAAGTTGAGTTATGCTAAGAAGATTGTGCTTTAGTCCTTCAACGTAAAGTACATATGCAATAGTTGTGAAAGATGGTGCTCCAACTTTGCATATGCTAAGAATTTTTCCTTTGTTATTGACTCCATATGTGACATATCCCTTGGTCTTTAGAACTAGAGATTAAAATTTGTTTATGTCTCACGTCATATCCTTAGAAAAACCACTGTCAAGATACCATATATTTGTAGTGGTCTTCAAGCAAACCTACAAAATAAATTAGGATTTTTTGGGTACCCAACGTGTCTTTGGTCCTTGATAATTAGTTCTTTTCTTGATCCATACATAACGGCCACTAGCAATACTAAAATTCCTTACATATAAAGCATTAGGTGTATGGCCTATTATACCACAATAAAAACATGTAGGACCAAGTTGCTTCTATATCTAGAACATAAGTTTTTTTCTTAGCAAATCCTTTTTTAGGATGATGATGAAATTTTTCACTTTATTCTTTTTCTCTTTATTGGATTGGTCACTTGCCTTGAAAAAGATAGTTTTACTAGTACTTGTTATATCAAACTTTGAATAACCAAGTTCACTTTTATTATTGGAATTCCTTTGTCTACTAAGAATACATTTTAATCCTATTTGTCATTTCTCATATCTTTCAATAATTCTTTTTAATTGGACAATTTGAAAAGAAAGTGAATCACACACTTTGCATGTAAAACTATATTTTTATTTATCAAAATGATTATGCTTTTCTTAATCAAAATCTTTTTGCACAATGTCAATTTTCTCTTCAAGAGATAAAATTTGTTTCTTTTGAGTTGACACTGTTTTGAACAAAATTTTACACTTATGGAGTAATTCATCTATTTTACTTGTGCATCATTATCATAAGAAAGTCTTTTGTAACTAACCTCTTCTTCTTCGTCATCGGAATGGTGTGATGCCATCCATGTAAGATTAGAGTTTTCATCGTTTTTCGAATCAGATGATGAACTTACTTCATTCTCATCTCATGCAATATACGCCTTTTTAGACTTTGATTCCTTTATTACTTTATGACCACTTTTCTTGGAAAGTTTTTGAGACTCCGCCTTCACATGTCCTTGCTTTCCACATTCAAAGCAAGTGTAATTTTTTGTTGACGTGGAGGCTTCTTTCTTCCTGAAAAATTTCTTTCTTTTTGCAATGTTTAAAGACTTATCATTATTGAAAAACTTACCTAGACTTTTTACAAAAAGAATGAAATTATCATCTTCATATGGATCTACTTCTTCTAGTTCATCCCTTGTGTCAACTTTTAAAGCAATGCATTTGGATTTATTCTCTTGTATCTCATGATTTTCTAGTCTCCCAAGTTCAATCTCGTGCTCTTGAATTTTTTCGAATAAAGATGTGGATGACATAGTGGATAGAATCTTCTTTTCAGATATTATCGTTACCTTTGGTTGTCATTCCCTGGTTAAAGATCTAATAACTTTAAGTTTAATTTCATTGTTAGTAAAAGTCTTATAGAGAGAAATCAAGTGATTGGTCAAGTGCACAAATCTTTTCTACAAGTCAAGGATTGATTCTCCGGGCTGCATTCTGAATAACTCATACTCTTAACGCAAAGTGTTTAATCTCGATCTTTTTACTTTAATGGTTCCTTCATGAGTGACCACTAATGCCTCCCATATTTCTTTTACCATTGTGCATTGAGAGATATAGAATAATTCATCCATGATTAGAGCCGCTTGTAGTAAGTTGTTTACTTTCTTGTTGTAGATGACCTTTTATTATCATTTTCATCCCATGAAATTTTTATATTTGTTTCCCCAACACCATTGACAACACTAGTAGGAACAAAAGAGTCATTTTCTACTACATCCCACACTTCATCTCCTTGTGCTTCTAGATGAGTCTTCATACGTATTTTCTAGAAATTAAAGTATTCACCAGAAAACATTGGAGGCTTGTTGTTACTATCCATCTCTAAAAATCGGATTTGCGAAAGCCATGTATGGATCTTTAGGAACAAGTTACCTATAACCTGCTCTAATGCCAAATATAAATATTGAAAGTAATCTAAGATGGGGGGTGAATTAGATTTTTTGGACTTACCGAAATGCTTTATTTTATGAATGATGGCAAGTGTTGTTATTTTTCCGGAAATGAAAAGAATGATAAAATGCATAATGGAAGTGCTAGAAAAATAAAAGACACCAAGATGTATAGAAGTTCCCCTTTCTAAACACGGGTACGTCTAATCCTCTCACACCATGTGAAATATTTCACTTTGTTAGAACTTGTACAATCCTCACAACAAGGCCACTCATACACTTATCTAACATATAGGAAAGTACACCACTTTCTTTTGCACTTTCAATAAAAAGCAAACCATTTTTTTATCATAAGTCGAGATCCCTTAACACTCAGTAATCCACAAAAGCAGAATGTTGTAAAGATGACGATTTGAATATGTGTCAATTCTTGATAATTTATCTTTCTTTCAATGTGTACAATATACAAGAGTAATACTTAAGTGCTCAGAAATGAATGAGTGAAACTTCAATGATACTTAAAAGTTTAATGTAGAAAGTTTCACAAACAGTATTAACTCAAGTAATTTAGTCATAAATGAGAGAGACTTTAATTTTAAATAATTTGAAGGAGTGTGTTTTGAAGTTCAGAAACATTGGCTATTTATAGTGTGGAAAACACCCTTTTGAATCAGTATAGAATCATCAACCATTGCCATGATTCAATGACCAAGAATGAAAAACATTGGAATGTAATTTTTCAAGAAAAAATGCCATTGCTTCAGTGGTAATCGGTTAACACATTGTAGTTAACCGGTTATACCAAAAGCCAAATCAGATTTTCAAAATTTTGTGGTTTTAACCGGATACAAGGTTTGGTTAACTGGTTACAGCTGAACAAATTTTCTAAATTTTGTAATTTCTCATGTTTGTAACCATTTAACATATATTTGTAATCAGTTACAGCTTGAAGATCAATACATTTAACCCTTAAATATCCAGCAACTCGGGAAAGTCAAAGCTTGAGGCAGGAAAGGATTGAAGGTTACCATACTTTGGAGTAGTCAGAGCATAGTTTCTGAAACCTAACATGAAGTCAATATTTTCCTTTGGAGTAGGAACCAATATTCCAAGGTTCAAGTTGTCATGTTTGTTGGGTTCAGGACCTGTGGAGTCATCTGTGATTTTCTTCTTTCCTTTGCCTCTTCTTGAAGGACCCATGGAGATTTTGTGAAGAGAAAGTGCTTTTAGATTTTTGGTAAAAGATTTGGATGGATGAGAGAATGTATGAAGAATGATTTAAGTGATGGGGTTTGATTTATATGATGAAAATATGAGTGGATACTAAATGGATTTCATGGGGAAATGGTTGGGTATGAGTGGGGCTTTAATGAATAGAGTTTTCCAAGGAGACGAGGAAGGAAGAACTTGATTGAATAATAAAAGTTGGTTTTAAAAGTGATTTTAATAGGTATAGCCGGTTAACAAAAATATCTAACTAGTTACAACAACGTGCTTTTTGAAAAAATTTAAAAATAAAAATAAATTATCGCGCCTGTAATCGGTTACAGTCAGAGTGTAACCGATTACACTTAGTAAATATTTGAAAAATTAGAAGTAAGAAGGTATGAAAATATATTTAAACATTCTAATACACATAAACATATTTGAGAAACATATAATAAGGAAAGAAAACATGACATAGAGACATGGTTGGAATACTTCACATAATAAGTTGTGAAATAATTTAAAAAGAAAAACCGTAAACGTGAACCTTGATGATTTTTAAATCATGATGCAGAGCTAACATTATGATAAGTTTAGACATCATTCTCATATAATATTCCAAGCTATCTTTGAATCTTATAGAAGTATTCTTTGACTAATGGTTTAATGAAAATATCCGCCAATTGGTTTTGTGTATCTACGAAAGTGACTTCGACATCTCCTTTAAGCACATGATTTTGTAAAAACGGATGTCTAATGTCTATATGTTTGGTTATGGAGTGCATGAATGGATATTTGGTTATGTTTATGGCACTTGTGTTGTCACACTTTAATGAAATGCATCCAAGGTGTACACCATAATCACTAAGTTGTTGCTTTAACCATAGAATTTGGGAATAATAACTTTTTACTACAATATATTATGCTTCAGGCGTACTAAGATCAACACACACTTGTTTTTTAATGGACCATGATACAAGAACGCTACCTAGGATATGACATGTCTTGCTTGTGCTTTTCCTGTAAGTTTTACAACCTTCATAATCTAAGTCAGACTAGCCAACCAAGTCACAAATACTACCTTTAGGATACCATAAGCCGACATTTGTTGTTCCTTTGAGATACTTCATGTTTCTCTTTACTGAGTCAAGATGAGATTCCTTCGGATTTGCTTGAAAATGGGCACAAAGACAAACACTAAACATAATGTCCGGACGACTTGACATCAAATAAAGTAATGAACCAATCATACCTCGATACCTTGTGATGTCAATCGAACTACATAATTCATCTTGATCTAAATATGTTTCGAATCCCATTGGAGTAGCTATATCTTTGCAATTGTACATATCGAAGCTTTTTAACAATTCCTTGCAATACTGGATTGGTTTACGAAGATGCCATTCTTAATATCTTAATTTGTATTCCAAGAAAATAGTTCATCTTATCCATCAAGGACATCTGGAATTTTCCTTTCATCATCAATGCAAATTCTTCACAAAGATCTTTGTTTGTTGGTCTGAATATGACGTCATCAACGCAAACATGAACCACTAAAGTATGATTTTCTATTTTCTTTATGAAGAAAGTATTATTAACTTTACCCTTTTCAAATCCTCTTTCACACGGAAAGTTTCTGAGCCAATCATATCAAGCTCTTGGTGCCTGCTTTAATCCATAAAGAGCCTTTCTTAACTTGTAGACATGTGAAGGATTCTTAGAGTCTTCAAAACCGGGAGGTTGTTTGACATATATTTCCTTATTGATGTATCCATTCAAGAAGACACTCTTGACATGCATTTGCAATTACTGAAAATTTAATAAAGAGACATAAGCAAGTAATAAACAAATAGACTCTAACCTTGCAACCTGAGTAAAAGCTTCTTCAAATTCGATTCCTTCTTCTTGATTATAATCTTGAGAAACCAATATTGCTTTGTTTCAAACAGTTAAACCATTCTCATCAAGTTTTTTTTAAACACCCATTTGGTACATATGATATGTTTACCACTTGGCCTAGGAACAAGTTCCCAAACTTGATTTCTTCAGAATTTATTTAATTCCTCTTGCATGGCAAGTGATGTGTGTTACCCGTAAGCGCATTGAACAATCAATTATAGTATAAATTTTTTTGAACCCATAGAGACCAATATTAACCTACTATGATATTTTGTCGCATGTAATTTTCGAGTATCTTCGGGACTCGGATAAATTTAAAAACACTACTCACTTTCGTGAAGTCTATATATACATATATATATATATATATATATATATATATATATATATATATATATATATATATATATATATATATATATATATATATATATATATGTATATATATATATGTACATATATATATATATATATATATATATATATATATATATATATATATATATATATATATATATATATATACCCATATATATATATATATATATATATATATATATATATATATATATATATATATATATATATATTGTTATAACCACATTTGATTCTGCGTTTGACCTTTAGTTTTGATACCAATATTAACCTACTATGATATTTTGTCGCATATAATTTTCGAGTATCTTCGGGACTCGGATAAATTTAAAAACACTACTCACTTTCGTGAAGTATATATATATATATATATATATATATATATATATATATATATATATATATATATATATATATATATATATATATATATATATATATATATATATATATATATATATATATATATATATATATATTTTGCGTTTGACCTTTAGTTTTGATGATAACAATGCATTATTTCTTAGAGAACAATTTTATACACTAATGGTTTTTATCTAGTGTGTAGATTTTGCTAACAAGTTCCGATTCTGAAGCAATGACGTTTGATGTCATCAGATTATGGAATCAACACACTTTGACTTTGAGGAGATACAACTGCTTTACAAGATGCTATCAAGTTCTAGAAAGCTCTTAAACAACGATTCTGATGTACGTTTGTTTTAAAGCTTCTGACTGTGAGTCTAATTGAAGAGCCTATGAAGGTTTGTCTGCCTTCAAGATTCTGCGCTCAAGTTCTAAAGATTCTAAAGAACAAGATATGAAGACTCTGAAGCCCAGGTTCTGAGGAACTATGTCAAGACTCTGAAGCCCAGGTTCTGAGGAACTTTGTTAAGACTCTGAAGACCAAGGATCAGAAGATTCTAATAACTTGCCTCTTGATCCATCTAAGCATGCCTATGAAGATTAGAAGATAAGATCAAAAGGTTTTGCGTTTGGAAAATTATACACAATACAAGATCACCCTTCCCTCCACTACGCTAATTTTGTGGGCTAAGGACAATACTATTGTACCATTTTGACTTCTATATGGAAACTATTATGAAAGAGACAAATGCAATTCAGTATTCCAATTTTACCCTCCATCAGTTCTTTTATATACCTATATAAAGGAAACTTGAAGATTGGAAGAAGTTGTTAATGCTTTGATAACACTCACACTACTGAACATAATCACGCTCTTGCTAAAGTAAATATTTTATGTGTATATTTTTGTAAACACACAAGAGTTTTTACTCGTTATTGTGTGAGAAATATTCATTGTATTAACTTGTGTTAATCTGCTTTCTTAGAAGCATTATTTGTAAATAAAACTTATAAATCTCAAATATGTTTGGGTGATTTCCTTGAGTGACTAGTTTTTATTCAGATAGACTCAAGAAGACAATGACAGTTTGTCTTTGTGGTTTTTGTAATCGGGTTTTGATTATAGTGGATTAAGTCCTTTTTGAGAAGGCGAAATAACCTTTGGATTAGAGTGGATTGGAGGTAGCTTCGTTAACAGCGAACCAGTATAAAGATAATTTTGTTATTTTTCTTATTCGTGTTAGTGCTTGATTGAGGTGGTTTTGAAAAAGCTTTTGTTTTTAGAAACCCAATTCAAACCCATATTTCTTGTGTTTGTTGCGACCTTCAATTCACATTAGAGCTCTGACTCTAGTCTTGATAAGATATCAAACACTTAACAGTGTCAGATAAAGATCCAGTGTCAAACAAAATGGATGTTGCACCACCACCTACTCAAAAAAATGATAGAGATCATTACAATTCTAAACCTCTAGTTTTTGATGGAGATAGATTTATTGGAAGGATAAAATAGAGAGTTTCTTTCTAGGCCACGATGTTGATATATGGGATATGGTAGTTGATGGCTACGTACACCTAGTAAATGCAAGTGGCAATAAAGTGGAAAGAAGAGTGATGGCCCTTGTTTTTCTAATTTACTTATTTTTCTAATTTGTTATTTAATTAGCATTTTCATACAAAATTCACTATAATTTCTTTTTTAATCCAAAAATTATGGGACCAACACCAAAATTTCACAAATAATTCCCTCTTCCCATTTCTGAATCAAAAATAATTTTTGGATTGAGTTTGATATTTTTAGTGAATTTTGTGATTTTTTATTTGTTTTAATTGATTTTTAAATACTTCTGACTTTTGAAAAATGTCAAAAAAATTAATTAATGGTCATTTGACCTTGTTTGACCTATGATAAATCCCTTGGCCATTTCTTTGGTGATTTGAAAGGGTTTTAGGTTTTTTACCCTTAAATATGTATTTTCTTCATTTTAAAAGTTTATTTTAAATTGTTTTAATTTCTTTAATATTTTGTTGAGAAATTTTATTGACTTTGTATTGACTCAAATTCTGTTGGGCCTTGGTCTGGTTGAATTGGACCTTGACTTGGTCAATACCTTTAGATTTAGGGGGTTGATGATGTTTGAACTTCATCCCTCAAGATGAATGAATGGTATTGATCAAGTGAGGTTCATCCCTTGATCAATATGGGATTCTATTTCATTTTATCTCTCCATCTCCATTTCTTTTATTCCCCTATCATCTCATGGCCAATGACTCCTCATTGATAAAATGCTAGTTGATTCATCAATGACCTTGTGGCAGATGAATCAACATGAGCTTGATTGAGATAGGTCCATCACCTCTTATTTTTGTGTGTGGTATGCTTTAGGAGCTTGGTCTTGATACCTTGACTCTAGCATGCATTAACACCAATATTATTATTGATCATCCTCAGATAGTTGTGACTTCTATATAAGTCCAATTACGATTGCTTAACATAGCGTTAAATTTGTCCCAAAGGCAATAACATTTTTGTAAGTGAGATTGTAAGTCTCCTATTCCTCATAGTATTGTCTAAAGATGTTGATCCTCTTCCATTTGTGAGAGCTAGTGGCATACTTGTTGATTTATCCAAGTTGGATCCCTTCTCATGAATGATGTATAGGTTCATATCTTCATGCTTATGAGTCGATGGTTGAGTGTTCTCCAAAAAATGGCTAAAACAATATTTTCTTCTTCGACTAACATTCACTAACATCTCTTTATATTGACTTTATTTTAGTGTCAATGCAATTTAAATTCTTGCACTTTATCATTCATTAGCATTTACATTCATCCAAATTGTTTATGTTTTAGTCATTTTCACTTTGCTCACTTGAGCCATTGTATTTTATGCTCGTGATATATATGTGTTTATAATCTTATTTTGTTTATGGTCTTAGGACCTTAAAACACTTAATAAATACAAAAACCTTAAAAAAAACACCTTGGTGGACTGTTGGACCTCTGTCTGTGACTTGATTTGGACCTATGGACTTAGAGTAGGCAATATCCCTGAGCTATGGAAGAACTTGGCCAATGCCATTAATTTGAGACCATTTCTTGGCCAATGCCATTCATCTGATACAACCTAGAGAGACTCCTTTGGGTTTATTTGATACACTTTTTCTCTGTGTCTAAGTTGTTATTTTGATCTCATTGATATTATTTGATGTTTTTTCTCTTTGAGTATGTTCTAAGGGAATTATCATCTGATTCATCTAAAGGACATTGAAGATTGCTTGCTTGGATGTTTGGTTATCTTTATTTGATACCATTGGTATTCTCATTAATTGCTTGGATGATTATAGCTTTGTTGTTGGCTTGACAATCCAAAGGAAATGGGTTTCTATCTGACATTATTGTCTTGTGGATGCTTCCCATGGGTTAGATATTTTCAACTATAAACTTTTAAATATTGTCTAGGATAGTCCCTTCATCTCCTCCTTCTTATTAAATTTAAAAATCTCCCTCTCATTTTCAAAACTTCTTTGCTTGTGTTTTTCAACTTAGACTTGTTTTAATGAGTAGAAACCTTGGCCCCGTGCCTTTGATTTTTAGAATATTTTCTTAATCAAATTTGTGAATAGACTTAATCATATTGACCTTTTTTTAAAAAGACACAAAAAAACTAACAATCTCATCTAATCATTTTGTCCACTTTGTGCCTTTTCCTTTTAACCTTTTCAAAAGAGATCATTTAGATTTAGGTTATCTTTGGTTGAGATATAATTCTTCCAATCCATGATCTATTGAGTGTAAGACTTTCCATTTATTAGGGGATAGTGGCATACTTGTTGATTGAGTCCAAGTTGGAGCCCTCCCTCTTAAATGTTGTAAAGCCCTCATTATCGATGGATGTTTGGTTGAGTATTCTTCCGTTGATAACAAAAGATCTTTAAGCTTTTGTTAAAATCAATTCACCCATCTTTGAAATTTTTACCACGAACTACGAGGTTTTGATCCCTTATTTTATGTTGGTACGTAGGCATAAGACCAAAAGTCTTATCAACACAAAAATGTAAATAATGAATTCTTTTATCATTCCCTCATTCTATTTTTTAGCAAACATCTTTTTAAACCAAAACACTTACACACAAAATGGGCTCCCTAGGAGTACCTAGGACACTTTGGGGGCTAATACATTCCCTCTGTGTAACCAACTCCCTTACCTATAATCTCTTATATTTTATTAGTTTTGATTCGAAAACTTCTTATCTTTAGGTTTTATTCGTACTTTTTTCCCTTTTTCCTTTGGAAACAATAAAAGCGCGGTGGCGACTCTAATTTTATTGACGTTGAGCTAACCAATAGCTCAGTGGTCATGAATTTACTGCTACAGTCACCACCAAATATTTTTTATATGTCTCTATCGGAGAGGCGAGGGGAAATAGTCGGTAAAACCTCCGAGAAAGGAGACGCTCACAGGAAACACAGAGATAAGGAATCGGTCTCGCAACCAATATTTGGGTTCGGAAGTCGGCTACGCAAGGGGAAGATATTAGCACCCCTTGCATCCATGGTACGTCATGGGAACCATTTGGGTTGTTTGCGCATGCAGGTATTCATCACATTTGTTATTTATTTTTTCAAAGAGATGTGTACAAAGAGTAACGAGACTCTGGGTTTTTATTATTATTGTGCTTCCCAAGGATTGTGGCCCTTGTGTATACGTATCACTCGTCGAGGATGAGGAATCAGAGCTCCATAGTTCGGAGTAAAAAATGTTTGTGTGTTGATTGATTTTACCTTTGAGAAAAGGTTTTTTGGATGGGTACCCTAAGGCACAAAAATTAGGTTTTATGGGTTGTGTTGATTTTACCTTGAATAAAGGTTTATGAAAAGAGATTGTATGTGATTAGATTGCACTAAAGTCTAGGGACAGAGGTGAAAATTTATATAATAAGCCAAGCGTCTTGCGTCCAAAATAATCATAGTGAAGGTAGGAATGCTCTATTTTCACTCATTCTCCACCACTTAAGGCTCATGGCGCACAATACTAATCGTAGTTGTTAAGTGTATTAAATTTGATTAGGAAAATTCCACTTGACGTTGAATCAAGGGTTTGTTTATTTGATTATGAAATTTGGATAATGCAACATGAATTCAAAGTAACCAACAAGAAAATAAAGGGTCTCATTGTACGGTATCCCAAGAGAAAGCCTTGTGTGTGCAAAGGTGACCTAATCTAAACAAAGGATAATGGTCTTACAAACATGTCCCCCTAAGGTGGTGCCATGATGTCATTCTTACAACTGGAATGTAAGTACAGATGAAACCCAAAGTTCACAAAGTATCAAAAAGATAATGGAAAATTCCTCCAAGGAAAGGTCCTAGGATGAGATCCTCTAAGTCCAAGTGGATTAAGTGAAATGGATTATTTTTGGTCTTATAGTTTTATCATGTTTTTGTTGTTTTTAATGTATGATAACAAAATAAGTAAATGACAATAATAAATATGCATAATGAGTTTATACAATGAATATGGTGATGATAAGTGCTTAAGTGTAAATGACATAAACTTAAATAACAATGGTAGTAACAATAACAAAAGATTAGTGGTAATAAAGTTAAGTTAAGTTGGTATTATGAACAATGGACCAACACTTGAGGATTATCTATCCTTAGGTCAATAGATTAAAAATATGGTGAATTAGGGGATAACTTATCACTGATGCAAAGTATGGAGGATGATCAATGGATCAACTTACCATATATTTATAACAATTAAAGTTATTCTACCCCAAGTCCATCTATCAATAGATTGACAAAAGGAAGACTATAACAAACCCAAGGTTGAAAGTGAATGATTGATTAAGTTGTTAAGTTAGCAAGTATAATATCAAGGTGTAATATTAACAAGTTAGTAAGGGTTAGTATATGATATAAACAAGTAAGTATAAGAGGTTAGTGGGTTAGTATGAACCAAAAGAAATAACAATGTATCAGATGAAATCACAAGTAAACATATGTACAAGTAAGGATTCTTCCATAAGTCAAATGACCCAAGTTATTTGAAATAGGGGCAACATATATATGATTCAAAGTACCATGGATGAACACTTGATCATCCATTGGTAGGTTTGAAGTATGGAAGGTTTAATCAAACCTAAACCAAAACAAATCATGACCAAGGTGGATTTCATTAGCCCATGGATTCAAGACTCCATAAGTCCATAAATAATTGCTAAAATGAAATGAAATAAGGCACCAATAAATTCTAGAGACAAAAATAATGGGGGTCCTGCTGGTGTAAGCCCTAGAGGCCAATACTTTTGGTATTTGTATCGAATTATTTAAGGCTTTTTCTTTATTATGGTTGTTTAATAAAGTCCCTGGAATAGATAGTCTGTTTAATGTATCAAGTGTGACTTGATCATGAGAGCACATTAAACATAGGGACACTATTCTTAAAGTATCTGTAGTCGATCTTTATTGTGAAGTGGGATAACATTAAAGCATTAAGACTATTATGTTTGTAGACTGATGATCACATCTCATGGATCATGGATAAAGAGTTATCAAGTCTTAAACATAGGTATGAATATTAAGAGTAATATTTATACCGGATTGACCCGCTATGAGAATACTATATAGAAAGTTATGCAAAGTGTCATAAGTTATTCTCATGGTGATAATAGTGTATACCACTCTTCGACCTGAAACCACTGTGGACCCTAGATGTAAAGTCAAGTGCTTTGTTGCTGATCCAACGTTATCCGTAACTGGATAACCATAAAGACAGTTGATGGGTACTCCACAAAGCATGCTAAGGGACATGAGTGACCCAGATGGAATTTGCCAATACTGCGTCAAAGAATAAATGTCTATGGGCCCAATATTGAACTGGACAAGGATGACACGGTCTATACCTTGTGTTCAATATAGACATAAGGGCAAAGGGGTAATTATACACATAATTATTCTCACAGAAGGATTTGTCAGATCACATGACATTTTCGTGTCTTGGGTAGCAGTGATGTGTTGCTAGATACCGCTCACTATTTATCATGTTAAATGCGTGATTTAATATAATTGCCAACGTCGCGAAAACCTATAGGGTCACACACAAAGGACGGATTAATGAGAAATATAGTAACTAAGGAACACCGTAAGATACGGTGCACTTAAGTGGAATACGAAATATGGTAAGGTACCAAATACTTAAGTGATTTTGGCATATTATGGGATATGGGCCAAAATACACTTAAGTGGGTTTTTTATCTTGAAGCCCACACAAGTGGTTCTATAAATAGAACCCTTGGGTAGAAGCATTGTCACTCAGACTAACACTCAAGTGAAGACTTGGAATTTCGTTTCCCTCTCTCTCTCTCACTCAAAGCCTTCATTCATACCAGCTAGCACTGAGATTGAAGGAACCCGTTTGTATGGACTGAGTAGAGACGTTGTCATTGTTCAACGTTCGTGATCGCTCCGTGGATTTGTATCCAAGGTTTTGATCGTTACAAGAGATCTGCACCAAAGGTTTGAATCGCCATAAGAGGTAACGATTCTATCACTGATCATGCCCATTCGTAAGGATCACTAAATGGAGAAATTTTTAAATTCCGCTGCACCATGGATGGGAATTCTCCTTCAGTGGTATCGGAGCCACTTACGAAACCATGAATCTGATAAATGTTTATTTTTCTATATTAATACGATTAAAATAGAATGAATCAAAGATTAAATTGAGATCGATCAAATTATATATATGATATAAGTAATCCTGATGCAAAATACATTATATATGATATATTGTTCTTGTTTTGTTCATTCAAACACTCAATGGTTGTTTTCCTTTGAGCGATCAATGGTCGTTTGCTTCTTGATCCGACATTAGTATGGTGAAGCAATGACGTGTTGATCAATCATATTGAATCAACAATCGAGATGTGTTTGACGGTCTGAAATTGGTGCATCAGGGTTAGTGACGGCACAAGGGTTGTGTTGTCAGAGAGTTATGCGATTGGGGTTATGACTGCACAAGAGTTGTGCTTTCTAAACACTTTTTGGAACAGTGTTAACCGGTTAACGCATATGGTTAACCGGTTAACGCAATACGAAATAATTTTTTTTAGTTTTTCAAACAGTGTTAACCGGTTAACGCATTTGGTTAACCAGTTTACGCAAGACGGAAAACAGTTTTCCAAGAGATTTTCAAACAGTGTTAACCGGTTAACGCAAGGCAGAAAATTTTTTTTGAACAGATTTCAAACAGTGTTAAGAAAGCAATTTTTGAACACCCGTTCCCGCTGACCGGGCAGCGGACCCCCGGCTAACTCTGCGTAGTGTGATCGGGCGTCGAAATTTAATTTGGTTTTAATTAATTAAAGGAATTAAAATTGATAATAATAATAATGTGTTTATTATTGTCTTATGGTGATCGGTTATGGCCTTAGTTTTCCTTTATTTTGTTTTGGTTTTTAAAATACGACCTGCGTGTCGTGCCTTTCTCTTAATCTCTCAATGTAACTTCTTTTCTCATCTCACTCCCTCGTATGTAAAATGAGTTTCTTTTATGTAATGTAATGATATGAAGAAAGCAAAGAAGTCAGTGCCAAAGGAGGACAACCTTGAAGATCTTGCTTGGAGAAGCTTAGATCGTTGTTAGGTTAGCTTATGTTCTCTCATTGGCTTGGGAGAACAATTGTGCTAGGGGCCATAACTGTTTCATTATGTATGTATGTTGATGCATGTGAATGTATGTTGATGCATGTGAGAGGCGATTTATATGATAAATAAGCCGGTGAGATCAGAAAAATTGCAATTCCCTCAAATTAAATATTAAGTTTATGCTTTCCAAGTTTTAACACTCATCAAGACTAGTATCGGATAATGTAGGTTTCGCCTACGCGAGGTGCATGTTCTATATTAGTAAGGTGCGATGGGATAAATGTAATATCCAACTGTTAAAACAATGGGTCAAACTTAACTAAACAAATTATAATAATATTATATATGTTTGCTTTCCAAGTTTTAGCACTCATCAAGACTAGTATCAGACAATGTAGGTTTCGCCTACGCGAGGTGCATTTTCTATATTGGTAAGGTGCGATGGGATAATTGTAATATCCAACTGCTAAAACGATGGGTCAAACTTAATTATAATAATATTATATATGTTTAGAAGCAAGAGTTGGGACTGATCCATATGATGGATTGGAATAAGGAGTTATTCACCCAACTGAAATTTTCGAGAGTTGTATGAGATACAACTGGAAGGAGTTCCTACCTAAATAACCTAGTTTTGTGTAATCCGCCTACGCGGACTTAGAACGAAGTGAAATATGGATCTCGACCCACTAGAAAATCTTCCAACGGGATTTTCCGGAACAAATGATGAGGGTCATTTGTTTTGAGTAAAATAGTGGGAGCATATTTAATTAAAGGCCTAATTAAATATGTTAATGATACTTATATTTTCATTAATCCTTATGTAGATTACCATGACAACAAACACCTCTAACAACATCTTGCGATCAATCCTTGATAAGGAGAAATTGTCTGGGACAAATTTTCTGGATTGGCACCGAAACCTGAGGATTGTCCTCAAACATGATAAAAAGCTGTATGTCTTGGAGAAACCTGTTCCTGAAGAGGAACCTCCTAGTTCTGCACCTAAGACAGAAAGAGATGCTTATAAGAAGCATGTCGATGATGCCAATGAAACTGCTTGTATCATGCTAGCTACCATGAACTCCTAATTGCAAAAGCAACATGAGAACATGGCAGCGTTCGATATGATCGAATACCTGAAAATGCTCTATCAAGAGCAAGCAAGGCATGAGAGGTTTGAAGTTTCAAAATCCCCTTTTCAAGGCAAGTTAGCTGAGGGAGCCCCTGTAGGTCCCCATGTGCTTAAGATGATTGGGTATGTGGAAAACCTTGAGAGATTGGGTTTTCCCCTCGGAAAGGAACTTGCGATTGATTTAATCTTGCAATCGTTGCCAGATGAATTCAGTCAATTTGTCCTAAATTTCAATATGAATGATATGGACAAATCTCTTCCTGAACTGCTCGCCATGTTAAGAACTGCTGAGCAGAATCTGAATTCAAAAGGGAAGTCCATTCTGATGATCGGAAATGGAAAGAGACAGAACAAAAGGCCCACCAATTAGGGTGATAAATGGAAAGGCAAGGAAGTTGCCAAACCCAAACCCACCGTTGCTGCTTTAAAGCCTAGTGGAGGCATAGCAAAAGAAGGAACCTGCTTCCATTGCGGTAAGACCGGACACTGGAAGAGAAACTGTCCAAAGTACCTGGAAGATAAGAAGAATGGAGTAGAGACTTCAACTTCAGGTATTTTTGTTATTGAAATTAATTTATCTACTTCTGCATCATGGGTATTAGATACTGGATGCGGTTCTCACATTTATACAAATGTGCAGGGGCTGAAAAGGAGTAGAGATTTGGGAAAAGGTGAAGTTGACCTACGAGTTGGCAATGGAGCAAAGGTTGTTGCTTTAGCCGTAGGGACTTATGTATTGACTTTACCTTGTGGTTTAATAATTCAGTTAGAGAACTGTTATTATGTACCTGCAATTAGCACGAATAATTTTTCCGTTTCTTGTTTGGACAAGTTTGGTTTTTCATTTATAATAAAGAACAATTGTTGCTCAATTTATTTGAATGATATATTCTATGCTACTGCATAAATGAACAATGGACTATATGTCCTTGATCTTGAAATGCCTATTTATAACATTAATACTAAAAGGATGAAACCTAATGAGTTGAATCCAACTTACCTTTGGCATTGTCGATTAGGCCACATAGATGAGAAGCGCATTTCCAAACTCCATATAGATGGACTCTTGGACTCTTTTGATTATGAATCATATGAGACATGCAGATCTTGTTTAATTGGAAAGATGACAAAGTCTCCATTCACAGGAAAAGGGGAAAGAGCTAATGATCTTTTGGCCCTCATACATACTGATGTATGTGGACCACTGAACATACCAGCCAGAGGAGGTTTTCAATACTTCATCACATTTACTGATGATTTCAGTAGATATGGTTATGTGTATTTAATAAAACACAAATCAGAGTCCTTTGAAAAGTTCAAGGAATTCAAGAATGAAGTACAAAACCAACTAGGTAAGAATATTAAAACTCTTCGATCAGATCGAGGTGGTGAGTATTTAAGCATAGAGTTTGATGATCATCTGAAAGAGTGTGGGATCCTATCCCAACTTACTCCTCCTGGAACACCCCAAAGGAATGGTGTATCTGAGAGAAGAAATCGAACCCTGTTAGACATGGTCCGATCTGTAGCGGTGTATTCGTCGCTATATGATCTATCGATTAAATCATAAGCTATGAGATACATTGAAAATTTTCGAGTCGCCACCGCACTTTTATTTATCCAAAGGATTGGCTAAAAAGCGAACAAAAGCCTAAGAAGTTTTACACGTAGAAAACTAATAAAAAGATCAGAGATTCTGGGTAAGGGGTAAATTACGCAATGGGAAGGTGTTAGGCACCCACTACGTCCTAGGTACTCCTAGGGAGCCCTTTTCACACTTGTTGTAAAATATTGTTATTTGTTATGACATATGTATTGTGCAAACATGATTGGGATGGTGAGAAAAGAATATACAATTTTTTATTTGTTATTGGGTATTGGGTTCGAACGGATGAACCCGTTGCCTACGTACCTTCCATCAAAGGTAAGGATCAGAACGCCGTAGTTCGGCTAAAAGATTTCCAAAAGTTGGTGGATTTGATTTTAAACACAAGCACTGAGGCTTTTCATTATCAATGGGAGAACACTCGACCAAAAACAACATCCACCATGCGAGGATAGCTTCGACGTACTAGAGGGGTTAGCCTTGTTTGAAGTACGGAAGTCTTACTGTCGACTCACTAAGGATAGGCAAGATTTACATCAACCACAAAGATAATTGAAGCCTATGGCTAATGCATGAAAAGATTAATAATGGACAAAGCCAAAACAAGTGAATAGGTGAAGTTAATTGATTGTGATTATGAAAAGTGAAGTCAAAGTATGATTAAGATTGATTTAGATAAAGTGTTATGAAAATGAGTTTAAAAAAGGTCAAGGACTTGAGTCCAGGTTTTTAGTTAGAAAAGCATGAAGATGTTTGCACAACACTTATGTCAAGTTTGAAAATTAAGAGTGTGAAAAGGTCTAGGACATAATGAATGATGAATGAATGAGGATGGAAAATAAAACTTCTTAGAAGGTTCACTTCTTGAGATCATATAGCAGATGATTCAAGTGTGTCCTTTGGAATAGCAATTAATAATAACAAACAAGCAGAACAAGCAAAAGCGGATATCGGATGCCAATCACTGGGCTTATACCAATCTCCTAAAACAAAACGGGATGTCAGAAGCCACTCAATGGTCTTACACTAATCTCCACAGGCAAAGAAATAAAAGCGGATACCGGATACCAATAGATGGATTTACACCAGTCTCCTAAAACAGAAATGAATATCAGATGCCACTCAATGGACTTACACTAATCTCCACAGAAGAAAAACAAAGATGAAATGTGGAAGTCAACTGCCAATCTGTCTGGACTTAGGTTAACCCCACAGTATGCTCACAGGAAATCCAATGCCACATCACAGGGACTTACAATGGATCCTCACATATAAGAACAAGAGCAACAATATGATCACAGGAATGCAAATGCCAACTTACAGGGACTTATAATTGCAACCTCTCACATAAACAGATGAACAAACTATGATCACAGGAAAGCAGATGCCAACTTACAGGGACTTATAACTGCAACCTCACATACACACAGATAAACAGAAGATATGAGTGACCAATGAGGTCTTACACTCTATCCTTCCATATCATAGGAGCAAATGCCAAAGCAATGGACTTACAATTGTCCTCAATGGGCAAACAACAATGGTAGCATCACAAAACAAATGAGATGATCATGCATTAATGGCAATTGATGATGATGATAAATGCATAGCATACAGGCAAGCAAGTGCATATGGAGCAATCAATCCATCAATGAATATCAAACAGCACACTCTATAGCCAAACAATGGGGGCTCACACAAGAGGGTTTGACTTTAAAAGTCCACTGTGATGGGTGAGAGTTGCTCTTAACCTGGCCATTGAGGGGCTCAGGTGAAGCAGATGAATAGGAAATGAGGGGTGTGCCTCATTGCTTCTATCTCAGATAAGAGAGAGCATCAAAGAAAGTGTGGGAGTTCAGAAGGTAGGAACTCTCTCCACATTGTTGACTCTATAGATCTTGGGTTTTTATCTCAATGCTTCAACCATGTAATGGGAGCAAAGAGAGGACACACTGAATAGTGGGGGATAGATTGCTTATCCCTACCTTCCACCAATTGCCTTACTTGAAGGACTTTTCCTGCTTGGGACAAATATAAACAAACACAGGCATTGCCTCTTAAGGAGGACTTCAGACAGTTTGCCCGGTCAAATAACAGACCGGGTCTCCAGACTACATGAAGAAGAAAGGTTTATACCTCAAAGCAAATGCTAAAAAGCAAAGCAAGCAAGTTCAGAGAACTTAGGCAACTAAAGTACCTGAAAAAGTCAAATTTATTAGCAAACAGCTCAACAGTCAAAATCAAAAGCAAAAGGATAAACAGAAGTCAACCACAGAGGGATCAATTGTGCAAGGCACAAAGACTCAAGCATATGAGTCACCTACAAAACAAAGGTTAGAACATCATATAATTCAACTCAAGCAAATATTTGAATGATCCTCAAGGCATTGGTGCTTAACCTGAAACAGATGAACTCAACATAAGCTCAGAAGACCACTAGGACTAGCCTAGGGTCAAAGATGGAAGAAAAGGTCAAGGCAGCAAGAAAAAGTCAACCCAAACCAAATTTAAACATTCAAGAAGCATTCTCAATTGGATTCATAATTATATCATGCATCATGGTCATTTCATATGCAAAAGGATGCAAAGCATAGCAAAGGAAGCATGCAAAAGTCATCAGCAAAGACTTCCTTCAAAAGTCAACTCAAGCAATCTCAAAAATCATGAAATAAATCACACTCAATCCTAACATCTAACATGGTAAGCATGTCAAATTTCAAGGCATTTGGATGAGAGGAAGGCAGTCAAATAAAATCATGAAGTCAAATCAAATTCAAGTAAGCATGGTGAAAGTCAACAAACATGGGTCAACTTCAAAAAATCATATCAATTTGAAAACAGAAGAGAAATGAATGAGATTAACACCAATGCAAAGCTTGAAGTGTCTAGTTATCACATATGAAATTTCATGGTCATACAATAAAATTTGAGAATTTCATAAAGGATTTGGCAAGGCATAGCACAAAAAGTCAACAAATGACCACATATGGAAGAAAATTCTCAATCAAATGGAAAACAGCAAGATTAATTCCCAGAAAATTCATACACAAACTAGACATGTAAAATATCATTCATGCAAAATTTGGGGTCATTTGGATGTAGGGAAGTGTGTGAACAAAATTTGTGAAAATACATGATCATGGTATGACACCAAATGCAACACACAACTTCAAAAAATCATAACTATCAATCCACAAATGATAAATGCACAAACTCTATATGGAAATGAAGATCAATGTGTCTAGTTTCACCACAAAAACTTTCAAGCTCATTGGATACAATATGAGAATTTCACAATAAGAATGGCACAATGTATCATTTTGGCATACATGTTGAAAAATCAATTATCATTAAAAATCCAGAACATGAAAAATTAATTAAAATTCACCATAAAATACTAGACACATTCATGAGTTTAATGCAAAAAATCTCACAATTTTTGGAGTTAAAATGAATTTAAAATGAATTGTGGAAGTTTGATGAATAATTGAACAAAGTATGAAACACATAGCATGATTAATGGTCAAACACAAGTCAACGGATGGCATTCTAGTAATTCTGCAGTCACTAATCAAAACTGCGGCGTTTTGAGGGAAGGGAATGAAATGTTCCTATTGGCTCTCAGCCAATGGAACAGTGTAATGCGCCAATGAGCTCAAAATCTGGTTTTTCAAAACCCTAAGGTTTCTAACAGCAAGATTAAGGCATTTCATCCAAACATCAGCACAAACTCGACCAACATAAAACGGCATAGCATTCAGCAATGTTCACCCATCAAGCAATCAACAGCATTCATCAGCATCAACAATCATCATGCAATCAACATGCAAACATAACCAATCAAAATCAACACAAAGCATGTGGAATTTCTGTTTTAGCTGGAAAATAGCAAAGTTCAACAGCATAGCAGCATAAATTCATCATCATGTAACCAAACAAAATGAACAACAGCATTTAACAGAAACAAACATAACATGAATCAAGGTGGATTTCTGGACATGGCAGGTTTAAACAAACAGCAGCATGGTTCAGCAATAGCAGCATAGCATTCATCATCATGTAATCAAAACAACAGCACATAACAGCATAGCAGTTGTACTCAACAGCAACACAAAAATCGACCAGCCACAACAGCATTCAAACTCATGTATCATTAACCAACAACAGCATACAACCTATTTCTCATGGCATAAGTTTGAAAACAACAGCATCATGGAATTTCAAGCATGTTCATCATCTTTAATAAATAACATTCGAAACAAACACCATTCAAAAGCATGGCATAAATGGTTCATGTAGCAAGCAGGTCAACAGTATACAACATAATCGAATGGATTTTCAGGGCAAAATTCATGGAGTTTCAAAAATGCAGCATGGTCATATCAGCAATGGTATCAACATTTGGTCCACCAACATCATTATCAATTGAAATTCCAGCAAACCAACAACTAACAAGCATGTTCATGGGAAATTCTGGGCAGCTCATAAGTTTGGGGCAGCAGCAGCATTTGCTCATCATCATCATGTTATCAAACAAAACAAACAACAGCCAATGTTCATGCAGCATTAAGGTGGTAACAAGGTTAATCATGACATGAACAACAAGGCAAACACAAGCAGGAAAAGTTATGGGCATGGTTTGGTTGTAGCAGCATCAATTTCATCTTCATGTTCATCATTAGCATCAAACAGGTTTTGAGCAAAATCACTCAATGGCAAGGCATATGAACATCAAGCAAACATTAACCAATCAACCAAACAAACATAAATCATGGGAATCCTGGACAGGGTAAATTCAAGACATCAAGGCAATGGTTTCATCATCATTATGTACTCATCATAACAAACAGCATGGTGCAGTAACAGTATGTTCATGCAATACCCAAAACAGCCAATAAACCAAACACAACAAGCACAATTCAATGTGGGTTTTTAGGACAAATGTTCAAGGAGGCTTCAAAAATGCAGCATGGTTAAGCATGGCATCATGTATTCATCACTAATCATCATTCAAACCACCAATCAAACAATCAGCATACATCATATTCAAGAGACTTCCTGGGCGGCTTATGGTTTAATAGCAGCAAAAAATTTATGTTGTCACCAACATCAAAACAAAATGTCTCGACCAAAACACACAATCAACATTATACTGATACAGGCCATGTCAATAAACAAACATAAACATGAAAATCTGGTTCAGGGCAAGGTTCAAGCACGACAGCATACATCAATGTGTAACTTGAAATTTCAAAATGTGCAGAAATCCAAATCAAGTAAGCCCATAGCATCAGCACATATCAAACAACAAGGATGTGGTATCATATTTCATTAACTCATCATGTCCAAGCCAACTCGAAGAAAAATGCATTTACACATGAAAATGAAAGTTCAGACTTAACACGATATAGTCAACCATTTCAAGCAAACTATCATCCATTAGAATCAGCATCAAACAAACTATTCAAAGCACATCATGGCATGGTAAAAGGAGGAAGTCGAATTGCTTACTTGTTTTGGAGGAAATCGTGCAACAGTGATGTTCTTGATGATCCTCCTTGAAACAGATAGTGTTTATGCTTGGAGATGTTGGATAGTGAAGTTCTCTCGACTCAAGGAAGCTTGGAAACCAACAAATAACCATCTGCCATTGGAAGGGACTGAGGAAAACAGAGCTTGAGGATGGAGTTCCAGCAGGGTTTTAATGGTTCAAAAAGCCTCTAAATGTTGTCTAAAGCAGGGAGGAACCAAGGGCATTCGAGCTTCTTTTGATGGTTCTGCAGAAATTCTCTTTTGGCCAATGTGCAAGAAAGGGAGAAAATGTCTTTTTCTGTGATGTAGGCTGCAAAAACTAGGTTTAGAAATGCTGAAAAGTCCCTTATAAGGGTCTGTTTAGAGTTGGATTAAGGAGTGCTAAGCTTGCTTAGCTTGAAAATGAAGCTTTTGCGTTTTGCTAATTTGGAAGCAAGTAAAAGAGGAGGTGTAGTGGCTGGTCGAGTGGGCTTGCAACAGGCTGGAAACAGACTGCATTTCTGCTGCTTTGGTTGTACAAGTGAAATGCTGTACTGATTTTTACTTTTGTGAAGCTTCTTTTGCCAAATTGCCAATTTTGCATTTTGATTCAAAATGATGGGAAAATGGTGGTATGATGATGGTTTTGGGATTGGAACAAGTCACAAATGTGATATGGAACATTTCCCAATTGACCAAATCAAGAAAAAGTCAAAAACTCAAAAAGTCAAAGTTTGGTCAAACTTTGAATTTAAATGCAAAAGGTCCAAAAATGCCATTTTGAATGGTAAGGTTTTAGGTCATGAAATTTATATTTTTGGAAAGAGGATGAAAAATGTGGTTTGTAGGAAAAAACCCCACCAAATTTGGCCTTATGGTTTGGGAGATATGGCCCTTTGAAGTTCAAAAATTGGTGAAAATGATTTGATCATATCTTGACAACCACACATGGGATTTGAGAGTTCTTGGACTTTTTGAAAATGGGAAGACAAGATCTTCAACTTTCATGTTGGGCAAAAATTCATTTGAAGCTTGTATCATGATGTAAGTTTAAGATCAAGAAGTTTCCATTTTTGGCAGTTGAAATTACAGGTCCACTTGCTATTTCTGGAAAATTTCTGATTCTACTTGATTTTCTTCCATGATGAGGTTGAACATGATAGATGAGGCTTATACAAGCATGAATGAGTTCCTTCAAATCAATTCTATCCATCAAATCTCTGATTAAATCCACAGTTGACCAAGTTTGACTTTTCTAGGGTTTTGGATGACTGATGCACTTCTGATGAATTCCAAACCCTAATTCCTTGAGAACTTGACTTCAAATGATGTCTCAAGTTGTATGAACTTTTGATTGTTGATCATGGTGCCCAAATTCTGCAAGAATGGCCACCATCCATTGCTTTGACTGACAGTTGACTGATTTTGACCTAATTGCTTCATCTGCAATCAACAAGGTTAAACAGACAATATTTTTGTACTTTTTGAATGATAAACATATGAAAAGCAAAGATATACAAATGCAAAGAATGCTTGGTGATCAAGAAACAAACCTACAAGGCAATCTACCCACTAGGAGGGGACAAAGGCATGCAATGATCCTTGAGGTTATGATATGAATGATATGGGCCATGAGGGATCTTAGGGCCCAAAATTGGGGTCTTACAGATGCCCCTATTTAAGGTCATTCTAGCCGGAGAAGTGAAGTTTAGAAATCTTCAACTCGACGCGGTAGAATGGGCTTAAATAACAGTAATGAGACAAATTTTGGTCCCTAAGAGACCTCATGATGCAGATGTATGCGTGCAAAAGACACAAATTCTGTGAGGAATATGATTCACACAGAAGAAAAGACGATCCATCGGGGTAGTACACTCACCAGGAACAGAGACTCTAACAAGACTCTATGGGGATAATAACAGAAAAAGAAAAGCGTGAACAAGACACGACTCCAAACTGGGGAAACACAAAACTGACATAACGTGAACAAAACACGACTCTGATTAAGGAAAAACAGAAAACAGACTGGAGAACTCACTGGGGAGTGAAGAACTCACACTGGGGAAAAGAATTCCAAATGGAAAATAAATCCATTGGAGAGACACAAGCTGACTCCTGAGGAGAAGCAACAAAAAGTTCCACTGGGGAAGTAACAAAGAAATGAGATGTTACCGGGCATACGGGTAACAAACTCAGGGAAATCTGACTCCACAGGTGGACCGAGGTCATAATAGGGAGCAGAAAGGAGGGAACACCAAGGATACCGGTTACTGGGCATATAACAGGTGACCGACCAAAGCGTGAATTGGTTTGTGTTCCAAAACACTCATCATCCTGAAGTGAGCAAAAGCAAACTTGTTTATAGGATGGACATTCAATTCCACAAGGAAAATGAATCTTACTCTGAGGGGAAAACAACAAATGATTGACCCAAGAGTGAACGAGACATATTATTCATTACCGGCAGACCGTGAATAATATACTCGAAAGGAAAATTATCCTGAACCGGTTACTGGGTTGTTTAAGGATAAGATCCGAGATCGTGAATTGGTTTGTGTTCCAAGACACTCATCACCCTGAAGAAAGCTAGAACAGCAGACTTGTTTAAAGGATGGTCAAAAAACGTGAATTGGTGTGTGTTCCAAAACACTCATCATCCGAAACGCAAACTGGTTAAAGGATGGGCAAAAGAATGTGAATTGGTGTGTGTTCCAAAACACTCATCATCCGAAAGAAAGCTAGAACAGCAGACTTGTTTAAAGGATGGCTATTCGATGCTACAAAGAATACGAATCTTGCTCAGTTGGGGAAAATCAACAACGGATTCCAACTAAAGAGCGCATGAGATATATTATTCATTACCGGCAGACCGTGAATAATAAACTCGCATGGAAGATTATCCTGAACCGGTTACTGGGTTGTTTAAGGATAAAAATCCGAAGACGTGAATTGGTTTTCACTTCCAAAACACTCATCATCCGAAAGGAGGGCTTGAAAAAAAAACAAGACAACTTACAGGATGGGCATTCGAATCCACAACGGGAAAACGAATCTTACTCAACTGGGGACACAAACCCAAAGAGTGCATGAGATATAATATCCATTACCGGCAGACCGTGGATAAGATACTCGCATGAGATATATTATCTATTACCGTCAGAACGTAGATAATAAACTCGCATGGTAAGAAACACCAGAGATACCGGTTACTGGGTATATAATAGGTGATCTACCGAAACGTGAATTGGTTTTCACTTCCAAGACACTCATCATCCAAAACACAAACTGGTTAAAGGATGGCTATTCGATTCTACAAAGAATACGGATCTTGCTCAGTTGGGGAAAATCAACAAAGGATTCCAACTAAAGAGCGCATGAGATATATTATTCATTACCGGCAGACCGTGAATAATACACTCGAAAGGAAAAGACACCAGAGATACCGGTTACTGGGTATATAATAGGTGACTAACCACAAAAGAGAGACAATCGATACCAAGCATACGGGTAAACGAAAGACAACTCAAAGGATAAATTGCAAGCATCCGGCAATTATCCGACAACAAAGAAATATTCGACTCCACAAAGGGAAATAACGAATCTTACTCGACCGGGGAAACGCAAAAGGCTTCGACTGAAGAGTGCATGAGATATATTATTCATTACCGGCAGACCGTGAATAATATACTCGCATGGAAGATTATCCACAACCGGTTACTGGGTTAACAAAGGATAAATCAACCGAACAGAAAGGCATCGGGATACCAAACTAGGTATATAATGATAACCAATCAAAAGGAGCAACAGACATTACCAACAAAAGGGTAAATGAAGGGTGAACTGCTGAGGATAAATTGCAAGCATCCGGCAATTATCGACAGAAGACTAGCTGGGGATGCATTGGTAAACAACCAATGATCCGGGGAACAAATCACTAGCATACGGTGAAAAGACCCACTGGGGATAAAATTGCTAGCATACGGCAATTATCCACAAAAGACTTGCTGAGGATATAAGTGCTAATCTGAGCAACTTATACAAGCAAAGGAAAATCAACATCAAGAACTAGATGAAGATAGCCACAAAATTAGGGTTTACATCTACCGAATACGGGGTAGAAGACCAACAAAACTCCGCGTGGGGATAGAACAAATCACAAATCCGCACGGGAAACCAAAATAGGGTTTATAACAAACCACAAACTGCTGAAGAGCAGGAAAATAGGATTTACGACTACCGGGGTACGGGTAGAAAACCAAAATTCTGGCTGGAGAATAAAAGGTGTATAACCACAAATTCTGTTAAGAAAGCCAGGAAAAGTAGGACTTACAACTACCGGTTATGAGGGTAGAGGCCCAAAAACATTCCGCTGGGGAACAACCCACTGGGAAATACAAGATATTTGACAAATAGCCAATTCGGGAACAATCTGAAAAGACAGACTGAATCAAGACACGTCCTAATGAGGATGTAACTCAAATAGGAAAATCCGTCCCAATATATGTGTTGGGAGGAAACGGAAGAAACCGTCATCCACGAGGATATATCTCAGTGGGGAACTGCAGAAGGAGAGACAAACATTTTCTGCTTATGGGGTTGACTCTATATGGAGAGATTTTAAACACCCGACATCTGCTTGGGGAGATCTGTAAAGAGATCTATATCACCATAGCAGGAGACACGACAAACAAAGGATATATGGCAAGAAATGCGACATGAATATCTGAATGTTTATGAATATGCATGAATATGCGTGATTTATGTTTGATGAATGCTGACAAAACAGACATTTCTAACACAAACAAGTTCAGGAACCAAACGTCCGGTATTATACTTCCAGGGGAACAACCAGCTGGAGAGCCAATCTGCGGAGATCTGCGTGCTGTAAAGCAAAGATCTGCGGGTACTGCTGAAGAAGCAGAAGAATCATAGATATCAGGAAACAACCCAATCAGGATACAGAAAGTCACAACGGGCGAAACAGCCACCAAGACAAATCTGTAGGGGAACAAGAGAAATCCCAAAGTATATCTGCAGGGGATCCCAGTGTCAACCGAGAAACAAAAAGGTGCATTGCACAAGCACAAACTGCTGTAGAAGCAAATCGACATAACTCCGCTGGGGGACAACCCACTGAGGGAGAATGATATCATCCAAATAGAGTGTAACTGCATAAGCAACTCTACTGGGGAAAACTGTCGGCTACTCTCTTGGGAACAAACCACTGAGGGAGGACAGATCAAACAAGTAGATTCTACAACGAACCGCTCCACTTGGGGAGAATATACACAGCAAACTGATCATAACAAGTAGATTCTGCAATACAAGCCACTCTACTGGGGATCACAAACAGTCAGGAAATCAATCCGTTCACTGGAGGCAAAGCCATCATCCGACCATAACGGGGATTGAAGGAAGTATTCAACGGGCGAAACTGCCACAACAAACATCTTGCAGACTAAGCTGAGGAAAAGATGGTTGCAAATACTGGGATGTCAACCCAAATCAAAACTGCTCAGGAAAATAAATCCTGCTCTGCTGGAGAGAATAACTCTGATGGAGAGATAACAACAATTCCACAGACGACTTCGCCGGGGAAAAGGTAAAGTACCGGGTATCAAACCAATGACCTACCAAGTCTTCAAAAGAAAACAAACGTGCTGAGGAAACAGACAAATCCTACTGGCACACTGCATAGGGAAAAGAGGTAACAATTCCACTTGCAACCCTGGTGGGGGTATTAATAACAGCTCTACTCGCGACTCCGAGGGGAGTATCAATCAATCAGTTATACTCATGACTGTGTTGAGGAGACAAATAAAGTCTGGGGAATACGACCCACTGGAGAGAGTGACGGGGCACCAAGATGACAAACCATCAACCGCCGAAACTTCTACAAGAAAACACCCATGCTAAGGGAACTGCTGCTAGAGAACAAAGTCTTCAACAACACCTACTTGCGACTGTACTGGGGAACAACCCCAACAACAACTCTGTCTGAGGAACAACCTCAACAAAGATCTGAAGAAAGAAGATACCACCAAACCAGGAATATGAACCAATGTCTTACCTGTTGGGAATCATGCCACCCTCGGGAGAGCACTAAGATATTCTTGAGTATCCTTTCAATCTTGTGAATGTTCACTTTGTTTAAAACAAAAATTTTGAAAAATTGATTTGTTTAAAACAATGACATTTTATCAATTTAAAACATGCAAAACATTTGTTGATTTGAAACAAATAAGAGTGCAAATAATTGGATAAAAAGCTCAAATTGATTTGATAGAATGGTAGTCTGCAAATGGCAAGACTCCATAGATCTGTACAAATTTGAAATCAGTGATATATATTGGAAGAGGGCTACATTGAACATAATGATCCTTTCTCTACCAATTTGAATCTCGATGTATCCGAAGCTTCAGTTGACGACGAATCGAGAATCTTCTGACGAAATGACGATTGATGAACCAGAAAGTCTTGTCAGGATGCAGTTACTTGCCAAATCCCTAATTTTTGCCTAGATTGCCCCAGAGTGAGGTACTCAATCTAGCGGGATGCAAATATATCTCTTTTTTCAAGTCTCTAATTTTTGCCTGGATTACCCTTGCGGGTTCTCCACCGAGACGCTCATTTTTGCCTAAGCCGCCCTTTCGGGTTTTCAACTTAGCGAGCAATTCTGTTTTTTTTCATTTGTTTTTTTTTCATTTGCATATACTTTTTTTTTAGGCAAAGTATCTCCTGACTGCATCTGAATTCACAGGACGAGTGAAATCCTCCCCATCCATTGTTGTAAGCATCAAAGCTCCGCCTGAAAAGGCTCTCTTAACAACATATGGACCCTCGTAGTTTGGAGTCCACTTGCCCCTGGAATCGGGCGCGAAAGACAAAACTTTCTTGAGCACAAGGTCACCTTCTCGGAACACACGAGGCTTGACCTTCTTATCGAATGCTTTCTTCATTCTTTGCTGATACAACTGACCATGGCACATGGCAGTCAATCGCTTCTCTTCAATCAAATTCAACTGGTCATAACGACTCTGAATCCATTCAGCATCAGTCAACTAGGGACTTGAGGGTATACTTTTCTTTTTTCCCTTGGAAAAAATATTTGGAAAATTTTTCCTGATTTTTGATTTTTCTTTTATTTTTTCACCCTCTCTTCTTTCTTTTTTTCTTTTTTTTTTTTTTTTTTTTTTGAATGCCCCAGTTTAACTGGTTTGCTGATTCTCATGATACAGCTGAATGAGCTTCTTTGTGCTCAAGAATACGGGTAATCTCGTCAGGAATCCCCTTCAACATCATCTTCCTCTGCCTCAGATACAAGGACTTCAAGATTGGGAGATGGCGTTGGATCATTATGTTCAATGGGTTTAGAAATCCCTGCATAATGATTCTGGATAATGAAAAGCTTTTTGAATTTAAACAAGCAAATCATTTATGCAGATGAAAAATACTGTTTTTGTTGTTTTTCATGGTTTTTTGTGATCACTGATTTCATGCAAAAAGCAAAAAGTGAAAACAAATGGAAAAACAAATGTTTGACAATGCATTAATTGAATGAAAACATCATTGTATTAAATGCTGCCAACAATGTCATCACTTCTCCTTTTGGCATGGGAGAAGGGTTTCAAACAAAGTGAACAAATCATGCTGATTTATGAATGACCGTAGGAACATCCACAGCGACCCGAGTGTGGCAGACACCACCAGGAATGATAAAATTGTTCAGATCTTCTGCGTCATCTTCAATGATAACAGCAGCTTCTTCGGGTTGATTGGCATGGATGAATCCTCCACTTGAATAAACCATGCTCATTAAGTGCCCCAGAACAGTGGCCAATGCCAGCCCGGGATTCGATTAACCAGGAATAAATCCATCAACAGGAATAAATCCATCAACAGGAATAAATCCATCAACAGCACTAAGGCTGGCAAAATATCCTCCTCGGAGTCCACAGTTCTCTTGCTCTAGACGATTCATCAATCTGGCAGAGATGGCTCTGGTATAATACCGGCAAGGTGCGTCTCAAAATGAATGAAGATCGCAGGGTCAGACCACAGGACGGGAGACCGGAACGAAACACCTGTTTATGCAAATGATGCATGAAGTGTTTATGCATATGCTTGTTTTTTATCAAAGGAACCCGAGGGTTTTATTTGCAAACTTTGAAATTTTAAGCATTTTGATCATACATGAGAATATCTCATCAGATATATCAGGTGAAAAAATTTTCCCGGTTTTTTCATGTTTTGAAATTTTTTGCAAATAAACTCCTTTGAGTTCCTTGAAAATTTTCTCTTTTCTGATGATATGGATGTGGATGAATGCGTGAATGTATGAATGCAACAAACACACTCAAGGATCAAGCAAAGCACGCCAAACAAAGGTCGTGGGAAAGCTCAATGTATCCCTAATATCAATCATCCATTTTGGTGGATTTAGATTTTCACCTTATCGACACCCAAGTTCCATTGATATTAACGGTACATGAACCGGTTCAGACATTCTTAATATCAACCAGCCACTTTGATGGATTTTAGGTTTTACACCTGATCCGGGATCCATTGATATTAACAATGTTTGAACGATTCAACCACGAATCACGGGTTTGTTGAGAGTCACGAGCATGGAGTCTCGGTTAAGAACCACCCAAAGGGAGTGTACTAGGGTTTAAACCTGCCAGACATGTTCTATCAGGGGTTCCCATAGTCATCGTTCCATCTTTCGAATATTATCGGAGGAACGAATACTCGTATTCCAAGAATATTCTCAAGAGAAACTCTTATGAGTGTAGTATCGCGTAACAATCGTATCAGAACTGACATCTGAACGACCTCCGCACTACGGTCCTAAAAATAGGCCAAGATGGGTTTGGTAAACTAAGGTCCTTGGCTTCTGCGGAACATGATTGAAAGAATAATGCCTAACCACAAATAACTTGTGTGACATTATTAGTTCAACATGACCTCCACCAAGTGAATGGACTCGCAAGTCAACTGGCTAAGGACTACTCCACACCAGTCGACAAGACTATGCCATTCTCCTATCCTAGAGTGCACTCGAGTTCGGGTATAGAACTCATCTCACAGATCACCAAAGCAAACAGCAAATGTATATCAAGCAATTCACACATTACAATCAATACATTCATCCCAAATTGTACAAAAATATGTCAGAAATGACAAATAATAACATATATCACAACAAGGGTGAAAAGTAGGCAATACAACCAGGGATTCTGGTGAGAGCTCCCCAGCAGAGTCGCCACTTTTCTGTAGCGGTGTATTCGTCGCTATATGATCTATCGATTAAATCATAAGCTATGAGATACATTGAAAATTTTCGAGTCGCCACCGCACTTTTATTTATCCAAAGGATTGGCTAAAAAGCGAACAAAAGCCTAAGAAGTTTTACACGTAGAAAACTAATAAAAAGATCAGAGATTCTGGGTAAGGGGTAAATTACGCAATGGGAAGGTGTTAGGCACCCACTACGTCCTAGGTACTCCTAGGGAGCCCTTTTCACACTTGTTGTAAAATATTGTTATTTGTTATGACATATGTATTGTGCAAACATGATTGGGATGGTGAGAAAAGAATATACAATTTTTTATTTGTTATTGGGTATTGGGTTCGAACGGATGAACCCGTTGCCTACGTACCTTCCATCAAAGGTAAGGATCAGAACGCCGTAGTTCGGCTAAAAGATTTCCAAAAGTTGGTGGATTTGATTTTAAACACAAGCACTGAGGCTTTTCATTATCAATGGGAGAACACTCGACCAAAAACAACATCCACCATGCGAGGATAGCTTCGACGTACTAGAGGGGTTAGCCTTGTTTGAAGTACGGAAGTCTTACTGTCGACTCACTAAGGATAGGCAAGATTTACATCAACCACAAAGATAATTGAAGCCTATGGCTAATGCATGAAAAGATTAATAATGGACAAAGCCAAAACAAGTGAATAGGTGAAGTTAATTGATTGTGATTATGAAAAGTGAAGTCAAAGTATGATTAAGATTGATTTAGATAAAGTGTTATGAAAATGAGTTTAAAAAAGGTCAAGGACTTGAGTCCAGGTTTTTAGTTAGAAAAGCATGAAGATGTTTGCACAACACTTATGTCAAGTTTGAAAATTAAGAGTGTGAAAAGGTCTAGGACATAATGAATGATGAATGAATGAGGATGGAAAATAAAACTTCTTAGAAGGTTCACTTCTTGAGATCATATAGCAGATGATTCAAGTGTGTCCTTTGGAATAGCAATTAATAATAACAAACAAGCAGAACAAGCAAAAGCGGATATCGGATGCCAATCACTGGGCTTATACCAATCTCCTAAAACAAAACGGGATGTCAGAAGCCACTCAATGGTCTTACACTAATCTCCACAGGCAAAGAAATAAAAGCGGATACCGGATACCAATAGATGGATTTACACCAGTCTCCTAAAACAGAAATGAATATCAGATGCCACTCAATGGACTTACACTAATCTCCACAGAAGAAAAACAAAGATGAAATGTGGAAGTCAACTGCCAATCTGTCTGGACTTAGGTTAACCCCACAGTATGCTCACAGGAAATCCAATGCCACATCACAGGGACTTACAATGGATCCTCACATATAAGAACAAGAGCAACAATATGATCACAGGAATGCAAATGCCAACTTACAGGGACTTATAATTGCAACCTCTCACATAAACAGATGAACAAACTATGATCACAGGAAAGCAGATGCCAACTTACAGGGACTTATAACTGCAACCTCACATACACACAGATAAACAGAAGATATGAGTGACCAATGAGGTCTTACACTCTATCCTTCCATATCATAGGAGCAAATGCCAAAGCAATGGACTTACAATTGTCCTCAATGGGCAAACAACAATGGTAGCATCACAAAACAAATGAGATGATCATGCATTAATGGCAATTGATGATGATGATAAATGCATAGCATACAGGCAAGCAAGTGCATATGGAGCAATCAATCCATCAATGAATATCAAACAGCACACTCTATAGCCAAACAATGGGGGCTCACACAAGAGGGTTTGACTTTAAAAGTCCACTGTGATGGGTGAGAGTTGCTCTTAACCTGGCCATTGAGGGGCTCAGGTGAAGCAGATGAATAGGAAATGAGGGGTGTGCCTCATTGCTTCTATCTCAGATAAGAGAGAGCATCAAAGAAAGTGTGGGAGTTCAGAAGGTAGGAACTCTCTCCACATTGTTGACTCTATAGATCTTGGGTTTTTATCTCAATGCTTCAACCATGTAATGGGAGCAAAGAGAGGACACACTGAATAGTGGGGGATAGATTGCTTATCCCTACCTTCCACCAATTGCCTTACTTGAAGGACTTTTCCTGCTTGGGACAAATATAAACAAACACAGGCATTGCCTCTTAAGGAGGACTTCAGACAGTTTGCCCGGTCAAATAACAGACCGGGTCTCCAGACTACATGAAGAAGAAAGGTTTATACCTCAAAGCAAATGCTAAAAAGCAAAGCAAGCAAGTTCAGAGAACTTAGGCAACTAAAGTACCTGAAAAAGTCAAATTTATTAGCAAACAGCTCAACAGTCAAAATCAAAAGCAAAAGGATAAACAGAAGTCAACCACAGAGGGATCAATTGTGCAAGGCACAAAGACTCAAGCATATGAGTCACCTACAAAACAAAGGTTAGAACATCATATAATTCAACTCAAGCAAATATTTGAATGATCCTCAAGGCATTGGTGCTTAACCTGAAACAGATGAACTCAACATAAGCTCAGAAGACCACTAGGACTAGCCTAGGGTCAAAGATGGAAGAAAAGGTCAAGGCAGCAAGAAAAAGTCAACCCAAACCAAATTTAAACATTCAAGAAGCATTCTCAATTGGATTCATAATTATATCATGCATCATGGTCATTTCATATGCAAAAGGATGCAAAGCATAGCAAAGGAAGCATGCAAAAGTCATCAGCAAAGACTTCCTTCAAAAGTCAACTCAAGCAATCTCAAAAATCATGAAATAAATCACACTCAATCCTAACATCTAACATGGTAAGCATGTCAAATTTCAAGGCATTTGGATGAGAGGAAGGCAGTCAAATAAAATCATGAAGTCAAATCAAATTCAAGTAAGCATGGTGAAAGTCAACAAACATGGGTCAACTTCAAAAAATCATATCAATTTGAAAACAGAAGAGAAATGAATGAGATTAACACCAATGCAAAGCTTGAAGTGTCTAGTTATCACATATGAAATTTCATGGTCATACAATAAAATTTGAGAATTTCATAAAGGATTTGGCAAGGCATAGCACAAAAAGTCAACAAATGACCACATATGGAAGAAAATTCTCAATCAAATGGAAAACAGCAAGATTAATTCCCAGAAAATTCATACACAAACTAGACATGTAAAATATCATTCATGCAAAATTTGGGGTCATTTGGATGTAGGGAAGTGTGTGAACAAAATTTGTGAAAATACATGATCATGGTATGACACCAAATGCAACACACAACTTCAAAAAATCATAACTATCAATCCACAAATGATAAATGCACAAACTCTATATGGAAATGAAGATCAATGTGTCTAGTTTCACCACAAAAAATTTCAAGCTCATTGGATACAATATGAGAATTTCACAATAAGAATGGCACAATGTATCATTTTGGCATACATGTTGAAAAATCAATTATCATTAAAAATCCAGAACATGAAAAATTAATTAAAATTCACCATAAAATACTAGACACATTCATGAGTTTAATGCAAAAAATCTCACAATTTTTGGAGTTAAAATGAATTTAAAATGAATTGTGGAAGTTTGATGAATAATTGAACAAAGTATGAAACACATAGCATGATTAATGGTCAAACACAAGTCAACGGATGGCATTCTAGTAATTCTGCAGTCACTAATCAAAACTGCGGCGTTTTGAGGGAAGGGAATGAAATGTTCCTATTGGCTCTCAGCCAATGGAACAGTGTAATGCGCCAATCAGCTCAAAATCTGGTTTTTCAAAACCCTAAGGTTTCTAACAGCAAGATTAAGGCATTTCATCCAAACATCAGCACAAACTCGACCAACATAAAACGGCATAGCATTCAGCAATGTTCACCCATCAAGCAATCAACAGCATTCATCAGCATCAACAATCATCATGCAATCAACATGCAAACATAACCAATCAAAATCAACACAAAGCATGTGGAATTTCTGTTTTAGCTGGAAAATAGCAAAGTTCAACAGCATAGCAGCATAAATTCATCATCATGTAACCAAACAAAATGAACAACAACATTTAACAGAAACAAACATAACATGAATCAAGGTGGATTTCTGGACATGGCAGGTTTAAACAAACAGCAGCATGGTTCAGCAATAGCAGCATAGCATTCATCATCATGTAATCAAAACAACAGCACATAACAGCATAGCAGTTGTACTCAACAGCAACACAAAAATCGACCAGCCACAACAGCATTCAAACTCATGTATCATTAACCAACAACAGCATACAACCTATTTCTCATGGCATAAGTTTGAAAACAACAGCATCATGGAATTTCAAGCATGTTCATCATCTTTAATAAATAACATTCGAAACAAACACCATTCAAAAGCATGGCATAAATGGTTCATGTAGCAAGCAGGTCAACAGTATACAACATAATCGAATGGATTTTCAGGGCAAAATTCATGGAGTTTCAAAAATGCAGCATGGTCATATCAGCAATGGTATCAACATTTGGTCCACCAACATCATTATCAATTGAAATTCCAGCAAACCAACAACTAACAAGCATGTTCATGGGAAATTCTGGGCAGCTCATAAGTTTGGGGCAGCAGCAGCATTTGCTCATCATCATCATGTTATCAAACAAAACAAACAACAGCCAATGTTCATGCAGCATTAAGGTGGTAACAAGGTTAATCATGACATGAACAACAAGGCAAACACAAGCAGGAAAAGTTATGGGCATGGTTTGGTTGTAGCAGCATCAATTTCATCTTCATGTTCATCATTAGCATCAAACAGGTTTTGAGCAAAATCACTCAATGGCAAGGCATATGAACATCAAGCAAACATTAACCAATCAACCAAACAAACATAAATCATGGGAATCCTGGACAGGGTAAATTCAAGACATCAAGGCAATGGTTTCATCATCATTATGTACTCATCATAACAAACAACATGGTGCAGTAACAGTATGTTCATGCAATACCCAAAACAGCCAATAAACCAAACACAACAAGCACAATTCAATGTGGGTTTTTAGGACAAATGTTCAAGGAGGCTTCAAAAATGCAGCATGGTTAAGCATGGCATCATGTATTCATCACTAATCATCATTCAAACCACCAATCAAACAATCAGCATACATCATATTCAAGAGACTTCCTGGGCGGCTTATGGTTTAATAGCAGCAAAAAATTTATGTTGTCACCAACATCAAAACAAAATGTCTCGACCAAAACACACAATCAACATTATACTGATACAGGCCATGTCAATAAACAAACATAAACATGAAAATCTGGTTCAGGGCAAGGTTCAAGCACGACAGCATACATCAATGTGTAACTTGAAATTTCAAAATGTGCAGAAATCCAAATCAAGTAAGCCCATAGCATCAGCACATATCAAACAACAAGGATGTGGTATCATATTTCATTAACTCATCATGTCCAAGCCAACTCGAAGAAAAATGCATTTACACATGAAAATGAAAGTTCAGACTTAACACGATATAGTCAACCATTTCAAGCAAACTATCATCCATTAGAATCAGCATCAAACAAACTATTCAAAGCACATCATGGCATGGTAAAAGGAGGAAGTCGAATTGCTTACTTGTTTTGGAGGAAATCGTGCAACAGTGATGTTCTTGATGATCCTCCTTGAAACAGATAGTGTTTATGCTTGGAGATGTTGGATAGTGAAGTTCTCTCGACTCAAGGAAGCTTGGAAACCAACAAATAACCATCTGCCATTGGAAGGGACTGAGGAAAACAGAGCTTGAGGATGGAGTTCCAGCAGGGTTTTAATGGTTCAAAAAGCCTCTAAATGTTGTCTAAAGCAGGGAGGAACCAAGGGCATTCGAGCTTCTTTTGATGGTTCTGCAGAAATTCTCTTTTGGCCAATGTGCAAGAAAGGGAGAAAATGTCTTTTTCTGTGATGTAGGCTGCAAAAACTAGGTTTAGAAATGCTGAAAAGTCCCTTATAAGGGTCTGTTTAGAGTTGGATTAAGGAGTGCTAAGCTTGCTTAGCTTGAAAATGAAGCTTTTGCGTTTTGCTAATTTGGAAGCAAGTAAAAGAGGAGGTGTAGTGGCTGGTCGAGTGGGCTTGCAACAGGCTGGAAACAGACTGCATTTCTGCTGCTTTGGTTGTACAAGTGAAATGCTGTACTGATTTTTACTTTTGTGAAGCTTCTTTTGCCAAATTGCCAATTTTGCATTTTGATTCAAAATGATGGGAAAATGGTGGTATGATGATGGTTTTGGGATTGGAACAAGTCACAAATGTGATATGGAACATTTCCCAATTGACCAAATCAAGAAAAAGTCAAAAACTCAAAAAGTCAAAGTTTGGTCAAACTTTGAATTTAAATGCAAAAGGTCCAAAAATGCCATTTTGAATGGTAAGGTTTTAGGTCATGAAATTTATATTTTTGGAAAGAGGATGAAAAATGTGGTTTGTAGGAAAAAACCCCACCAAATTTGGCCTTATGGTTTGGGAGATATGGCCCTTTGAAGTTCAAAAATTGGTGAAAATGATTTGATCATATCTTGACAACCACACATGGGATTTGAGAGTTCTTGGACTTTTTGAAAATGGGAAGACAAGATCTTCAACTTTCATGTTGGGCAAAAATTCATTTGAAGCTTGTATCATGATGTAAGTTTAAGATCAAGAAGTTTCCATTTTTGGCAGTTGAAATTACAGGTCCACTTGCTATTTCTGGAAAATTTCTGATTCTACTTGATTTTCTTCCATGATGAGGTTGAACATGATAGATGAGGCTTATACAAGCATGAATGAGTTCCTTCAAATCAATTCTATCCATCAAATCTCTGATTAAATCCACAGTTGACCAAGTTTGACTTTTCTAGGGTTTTGGATGACTGATGCACTTCTGATGAATTCCAAACCCTAATTCCTTGAGAACTTGACTTCAAATGATGTCTCAAGTTGTATGAACTTTTGATTGTTGATCATGGTGCCCAAATTCTGCAAGAATGGCCACCATCCATTGCTTTGACTGACAGTTGACTGATTTTGACCTAATTGCTTCATCTGCAATCAACAAGGTTAAACAGACAATATTTTTGTACTTTTTGAATGATAAACATATGAAAAGCAAAGATATACAAATGCAAAGAATGCTTGGTGATCAAGAAACAAACCTACAAGGCAATCTACCCACTAGGAGGGGACAAAGGCATGCAATGATCCTTGAGGTTATGATATGAATGATATGGGCCATGAGGGATCTTAGGGCCCAAAATTGGGGTCTTACACGATCCACTATGAGTCACACCGATCTTCCAAACTCCTTTTGAGGACATGCACTATTGACATCAGCTTATACACTTAACCGTGTTCCATCGAAAAGGTTGAGAAGACACCATATGAGATATGGAGTGGTAAGAAACCACATATGTCTTACATGAAGATTTGGGGTTGCGAAGTTTATGTGAAACGAAAAATTTCAACTAAGCTTGAGCCCAAATCTGACAAATGCTTATTTGTGGGTTATCCTAAAGAAACAAGAGGGTATTACTTCTACAATCCTTCTGAGGGCAAAGTGTTTGTCGTTCGAACTGGAGTTTTCCTAGAAAAGGATTTTATTTCCAAAGGAACCAGTGGGAGGAAAGTAGAGCTTGAAGAAATTCAAGAATCACAAAGCATCGATACACCTATGGAGGAATTAGAGCAGGAAACACAAGTGGTTGTGGAAGAGCAACCTTCTCAAGTAGAACAAGACCAGCGTAGGTCAAGCAGGATACGTCACCTACCTGAGAGATATGGATATCTCATAACTGATCAAGGTGATGTATTACTCATAGATCAAGTACGAACATGAGCCCTGTGTCTACAAGAAGGTTAGTGGGAGCATGATCGTTTTCCTGGTATTATATGTAGATGACATATTACTCATTGGAAACGATATCCCTACCCTGCAACAAGTAAAGTCTTGGTTGGGGAAATGCTTTTCTATGAAGGACCTAGGTGAAGCAGCCTATATATTAGGAATCAGAATCTATAGAGATAGATCACAAAATTGCTTGGCCTAAGTCAGAGTACATAGACAAAGTGCTGAGACGCTTTACTATGAACGATTCCAATGGTTATGTGTTTTGCTTAAATGGTGGCGCTGTGAGCTAGAAAAGTTTAAAGCAAGATACGGATGCTGATTCTATTATTGAGGCCGAGTATATTGCTGCCTCAAGTGCAGCAAAGGAAGTTGTTTGGATCAAAAGTTCCTTAGTGAACTTGGCATAGTTCCTGGCATTGTGGATCCCATTGGTCTCTATTATGATAACAATGGTGCTATCGCACAAGCTAAGGAGCCTAGATCTCACCAACGATCCAAACAGATACTTAGGCATTATCACCTCATACGAGAGATAATAGATAGAGGAGATGTGAAAATATGTAGAGTACCGACACTTGACAATATTGCTGACCCACTAACAAAGCCTCTTGCGCAGCAGAAGCATGATGGCCATACTAGATCAATGGGCATTAGGGGTATGCTTGATTGGCTCTAGTGCTAGTGGGAGATTGTTGGTGTAAGCCCTAGAGGCCAATACTTTTGGTACTTGTATCGAATTATTTAAGGCTTTTTCTTTATTATGGTTGTTAAATAAAGTCCCTGGAATAGATAGTCCGTTTAATCTATCAAGTGTGACTTGATCATGAGAGCACATTAAACATAGGGACACTATTCTTAAAGTATCCGTAGTCGAGCTTTGTTGTGAAGTGGGATAACATTAAAGCATTAAGACTATTATGTTTGTAGACTGATGATCACATCTCATGGATCATGGATAAAGAGTTATCAAGTCTTAAACATAGGTATGAATATTAAGAGTAATATTTATACCGGATTGACCCGCTATGAGAATACTATATAGAAAGTTATGCAAAATGTCATAAGTTATTCTCATGGTGATAATAGTGTATACCACTCTTCGACCTGAAACCACTGTGGACCCTAGATGTAAAGTTGAGTGCTTTGTTGCTGATCCAACATTGTCCGTAACTGGATAACCATAAAGACAGTTGATGGGTACTCCACAAAGCATGCTGAGGGACATGAGTGACCTAGATGGAATTTGCCCATCCTGCGTAACAGGATAAATGTCTATGGGCCCAATATTGAACTGGACAAGGATGACACGGTCTATACCTTGTGTTCAATATAGACATAAGGGCAAAGGGGTAATTATACACATAATTATTATCACAGAAGGATTTGTCAGATCACATGACATTTTCGTGTCTTGGGTAGCAGTGATGTGTTGCTAGATACCGCTCACTGTTTATTATGTTAAATGTGTGATTTAATATAATTGCCAACGTCGCGAAAACCTACAGGGTCACACACAAAGGACAGATTGATGAGAAATATAGTAACTAAGGAACACCGTAAGGTACGATGCACTTAAGTGGAATACGAAATATGGTAAGGTACCAAATACTTAAGTGATTTTGGCATATTATGAGATATGGGCCAAAATACACTTAAGTGGGTTTTTTAGCTTGAAGCCCACACAAGTGGTTCGATAAATAGAACCCTTGGGTAGAAGCATTGTCACTCAGACTAACACTCAAGTGAAGACTTGGAATTTTGTTTCCCTCTCTCTCTCTCTCACTCAAAGCCTTCATTCGTACCAGCTAGCACTGAGATTGAAGGAACCCGTTCGTGTGGACTGAGTAGAGACGTTGTCATCGTTCAACGTTCGTGATCGCTCCATGGATTTGTATCCAAGGTTTTGATCGTTACAAGAGATCTGCACCAAAGGTTTGAATCGCCATAAGAGGTAACGATTCTATCACTGATCATGCCCATTCGTAAGGATCACTAAATGGAGAAATTTTTAAATTCCGCTGCGCCATGGATGGCAATTCTCCTTCAGGTCCATATTCAAAATATTTTTAGAATGATAAAATAAATAGGGTAAAAAAATAGTTCAAAGTTGGAAGTAAAATAGGGTAAACATAAAATAAAATAAAATGAAATAAAATAGAATAACCAAAGTTGCACATGTTAGGGGTTGAACTCTTGACCTTGGGGTCATGGGGGGATCAACCCCCTCTCCCACCGGGCCAAGCGTTTGGTGGTGTTAGCAAACACACCGAGACAAATAAATATTAAAAAACCAATATAAAAATTGGATGTGCACGCAGAAGGGCCAATCAAAACATGACAACACTTGTTTTTGAATTTGAAAGCGCGCGCCAACGGTCGTCTTCTACCTCGAGACAACTCAAAATCAAACTTCAATAAAATGTGTTTTCAATCAGATTCAAGCATGGTGATAACTTTTATGGTAAAAAACAAATAATCCTCCACACTCATGAGCCATTGATTGGCTTTAAGTGTGAACTATTTCACCATGATTCAGATGAACACAGTTGACCTAGTTTAAAAATTAAACTCGGAATAATGACTAATCAAAGCTACAAGTTTAGGGTTAATGATCGAAAGGAAGTTTCAAAGTGAACAAAAACTTTTTTAGATGATGGGGGTGAAGGGAACTACCTGATCAGAATCAACTCAGGGAGGTATTTCGATGACTTAGCTCAACTCAGATAAGGCTTGAAGAGGATGAGTTAGGGTTTTGGAAAGTTTGAATGGATGTTGGTGAAGGTTCCTGGGAGGATATTTGGGATTGAAATGCTATGGAAATGAAAACACGAATCTCTGTTCTTGGAGGTTTGGTTCAAGAGTGAAGTAGAGGTTTTAAGGCTTTTCAAGCTTAGCATATGAAGGGGACATCTTCCCCTATTTATAGGGAAGGTGCGTGGATGGTTAGGTGATAGGTTTGTGAGGTTTTGCTTTAGATTTTTTAGTGGCTCAAAGCATGCCTTGGATGGACTTGAGGAAGCATGAAATAGATGTGTTCTGGCCTTGCTTACAACTCAGACCACTTTGCCTTGGTCCCTTTATTTTGGCCGGCTATAAATTCCACTTTTTGCCAATTTGGGAAAAATCTATTTTTGCACATGGGGTCCGGTTTTGATCCTTGGGATGTTTAGGATTACAATTTGACTTATATTTGTACTATAATACCCTATGAAATATGATTGGGGGACATTGGGATCAGATCAAAGTAGTTTGGTGACTTGGAGAATGGATTTGCAAATTTTGAGTTGATCATGTCTGATTTGTGCATCAGGATGGTCACCAATGTTAGAACTAAGGCCAAATGAAATTGGCTCATGCATTTTGTCTTAAACTTTTGCCATTTTCTCCTTGTCATGTCCTTGGTTGAATGCAAAAATAACCAAGTCAAAAGGGTTTGTGGTTTGGAAATGGAAATGTGCTAAAGTAGTGGTCTTGGTCAGGTTTTAGGGCATGGTAGGCATGTTGGACCAACTTGGCCAATAGAAAAATTGAATTCCTTCCTTAATGAATTAGGTCTTGGACCTTGAAACAAAGTTGGAGAGGATTTTCCATTGGCCATTATTGCCAAAATGTGACCAACCAACATGACCTAAAAATGGGATTTTGTGATTTCTTGATTTCCAAGGCATAATGGTGAATGTTTTGAGTTCATATGATCATACCATGATGGGAAATAAGATTTGGATCTTTGTGGCATGATTTTTGGCCAAGTTGATGAGTGAATCAAGTCATTGAAAGTTGAAAAATCATGACCAAACCAAGTACTTGTAACATGGATTGAATGGATGTTTAAATAATGGATTTTGATTTAAATTTGCATGAAATGGTGTTGAATGAATGGTAGGGTGATTAGATGGTAAAAATTGAGCAAGTTCGATGATCAAGAGATGTCTAAATTAGGGTTTCTTGAGCCATAAGTTTTATTAAGAACCAAGGTCAGACAACTAGGGTTTGGTGATGCAAGGATCAAGTTGAGATGTTTAAAAGGTATGCAACATGAAAAAACTTTAGATTTTAGGGGTCCTCAATGGAATGGTCAAGATCCATGGTGAATAATTACTTGTACAAGCAAAATGAGGTCAAGAACATGGGTTTGGGTCCTTGGGTGACCAGATGAATCTTGAAGCTTCTTCAAAGGGGACTCACCACCCAAATTGGGTTAGGGGAGTGAGTGAGATGACTTGAGTGATCCTCCAAGATTTGTGGGATGTTTGGCGATGAAATTAGGGTTAAGGTGGCTTGGGCACACCTCAACATGGCCTGAGGGTCTTGAATCTTCGCAGATGAATCCCATGCCTTGAATTTGCGGATTAAGTATGAATGCATATGAGATGACATCTGTGGTATGTATGCTCAAGGAGTAGAGCTTAAGAAGGTGAAGTGGGGTAGGGTATATTTGAGGGTATGACAGAGATCACTTACTCAGGTTCATAAGGAAAGAATTCAAAAACCAAAGAAGCTGAAGCTAAAGACTCTGAATCTCCTCAACAAGTAGTTGTTGAAGCTCATACTCCTATGAGAAGGCACAAACAAATGTTTTCACATTCTGAAGAATTGATTTTGGGTGACAAGCCTGAAACACTTAGAACCATATCCTCTTTCAAGCCCTTTGAAGAAAATCTTATGGGTTTGGTGTCTCTGGTAGAGCCTACGTCAACTGATGAAGTATTTCAGGATACATAATGGATTTTTGCTATGCAAGAGGAACTCAATGAATTCTCCAAAAATAATATATGGGATATGGTGCCAAGACTCAAAGGAACTCATGTCATTAGAACCAAGTGGGTCTTTAGGAATAAGCTGAAAGAACAAGGAGATGTAGTTAGAAATAAGGCTCGACTGGTTGCACAAGGTTATAGTCAGCAAGAGGGGATTGACTACATAGAAACGTTTGCACCAGTTTCCAGGTTAGAGTCTATTTGTCTCTTAATCTCTTTTGTAGATAATTATAACATCATCTTATATTAGATGGATGTTAATATTGCATTTCTGAATGGTTACATTACCGAAGAAGTGTACGTACACCAACCCCCTCTGTTTTTGAAAATCCTAAAAATCAAGATTTTATTTTCAAACTGAATAAATCATTGTATGGTCTGAAACAAGCTCCTAGAGCATGGTATGAGAGACTACGCAATTTTATTTTAGAAAATAGTTTCACCAGAAGGAAAGTTGATACAAAATTATTTTATAAGTCATTCAAAAATGACATTATTGTTGTTCATATATATGTTGATGACATCATATTTGGTTTTGCTAATGCTACTTTGTGCACAGAAATTGTTAAGTCTATGCAGGAAGAGTTTGAGAAGAGTCTGATGGGAGAACTCAAGTTCTTTCTACGGATTCAGATCAATCAATGTTCAGAAGGAACTTACATCCATCAGAGCAAGTAGACCAAGGAACTTCTGAAGCAGTTTGACATGTCTGAATGCAAGATGTCAAAGACTCATATGCATCCTACATGCATCCTTGAGAATGACGAATGTATGTTTGTGTGCTCATTTCCAATCAGATCCTAGAGAGTCTCAGTTAATTGATGTTAAGAGGGTCTTCAGGTATCTGAAAGGAATGATTAACCTTGGCATGTGCTATAGAAAATCCAAAGACTACAAGCTAGTGGGTTATTGTGATGCTGACTATGCTGGAGACAAACTTGAGAGAAAAAGCACTTCCGAAAGCTATCAGTTTATGGGAGATTATTTGATCTCATGGTCCAGCAAAAGGCAATCAACAAATTCACTCACAACTGCTGAAGCTGAATATATAGTAACCTATAGATGCAACACTCAGATGCTTTGGATGAAAAGTTAGCTAGAAGATTTCCAGATATATGAAAGTAACATTCATATACTTTGTGATAATACTTATGGTATTGTTTATCTAAGAATCCCATTATGGATTCTAGAGAAAAACATATAGAAATAAAACATCACATTATATGTGACGATGTTCAGAAGGGTATTTTAAATCTAAAATTTATTAATACAGACCATCAATGGGATGATATATTTACAAAACCCCTTGCTAAAGATAACTTTGTTTTCATTCTAAAAAATTTAAATATGGACTTATGTCGAGAATGAAAAAGATGTTTTTTTTAGAAGGTTTATCTCTTAGAATGACAACATGAGACTTTGAGATTTGTTGGTACTTCTGAATGTGTGAGTCTTCTGAAGTGAGAAGATTTCATAAGCTCAAATGTATCCAGTCATAGTTTGTGTGTTTAAGCAAATCTACTTTATGTAACTGAACTGTTTTTTCATTAATAATTTTCAACCGTCTCGATAAATGGAGCAATTTTAAGACAATTGTATTAGAAAACTGAATCATTTCTGATAAGATGATGTGACACGTTAGGTGAATAAACCTTGGAATTTTTGCTTTCGTGTTTTAGAAGAAGATTATGATATATGAGAAGCTTATTGCCAAACTCATAGATCATGATGGATCTGGAATAAGATATGAACAAATGGTGGAAAAGGATTCAAATATTACTTAGATGTCTAAAATGATTTTCTCCTCTGGAAAACACTCTAGTAAAATCAAGGATTTGCTTCCTCATCTAAAGGTTTGGGCTAGGATACTTCTTTAATATGTGAATCCCATACCAGGAACCAACTCCTCTGACTACACCAATGGTGATCTATAGTATATCCTTTACTACATTGAATCTGGAAAGAAGGTGAATCTTCATGCACTTTTGTTTTAGAATCTAAGGGATACTTTGAGAGACACCATAAATGGTATCAAAAGGACCAAGAGATACATTCCTCTAGGTAAGATGATCTGAGACATTCTGATGGAGAGCCAACTGAAATATACTTTTGGAAAATGGCTCAACGATAATGGTCTAAAGAATCTGAAGATTATTGACGAGGTATTTAGCCCCCTGCTGAAGTATCTGATCAGTGCATTTTGATGCACATTCTTCTATTATTGTACTTGGGCATTTATCTAGTTTATTTTTCTTATTTTACTATTTTATTATGTTTTTAGATTTAAGTTCATGGTTGCCTTTAATCTATTTTCGTTTGCTATTTTCAGTTTTAGCGATTATTTGATATCTATCCACTGTTCAGATCATAATTTGAGCTAGGCGATTCCGTTTTGCAAGTTCTGACATGCGTTGGAAAGCTAAGAGAAAGAGATATAACTTTTATGTTGAAGTCAAAAGCTGATTCGGAGTGCAGACGTCTCAATTAATTCGTTGAAGTTTTGTACTTTAGGAAATATTTTCTTTTGGCCCATTTGTTGGGCCGAATTTAGGTTTTCCGATCCAGTTTGAATTATTAGTGAAACCCTTATTCTGTTTAAAAGGGAAGTCGTAGTACTGTAGCAAATACACATTATTCACGATAACTTTTTGCTTTTGTGCGATCATGAAGAGGAACTAAAATCCTAGAGTCAATATGCTGTAACCGAATTTCCAAGGCTTTGAGGTTTTTATTCTATCAATTTAATTTCGTTCTCTTTCAATTCTATTCTATGAAATTTCATTTGCCTAATCTGTATTTTATGGAATGGTTTTGATTAAATTCGTATGATTGCATTCCTAACTATTAATCGCCGTTTTCGTCGCTTTGTCGTTAAATTGCGTTTGTAAATCGTGTTTGCTTAATTCACGATTGTATTTATCCGTTTGCTTAATTCGGAATATAGGAACATAAATTGGTCATATATCTATTGCGCTTGTCAATCGAATTTGAATCGAATAGAGATCAAAGCCGCTTAGGGAATTGGTATGTAAAAACCAATGATTAGCCGAAAACTGAAAACAGTAGATTGGCTTATCTTATAATCTCTTATTTTAATCACTTTTTTTGCTTTGTTTTCTAAATCGACCACTAAAACATAAACCCCTCTTAAATCGATTTCATTAGGTTAAGAATAATATAAGAATCCTTGCGATACGATACTCGAGGTGTCGCTTCCCGTTTACTATATTTTATTACTCATTTTTCACCCGTGTGCGACATCAGATCAAATTGACGCCGTTGCCGGAGATTCTTGTAGATTTTAATTATTATTATAGTCTAACTATTATTATAGTCATATGTGTTGTGTTTTAACATTTTTTTGCCCTAACTTTCTTGTGTTATGGTGTTTTTGCGTTTTAGGATAAAAGAAATCTATTTTTTAAGAAAATCGTCTCAAATTATTCTGATTCTTTGTCGATTAACTAGAAAAGAATCAAGGATCAGAAGCCTCTATTTAGAAACTAAATAGTTAATGTCATCCTAAAAATCCGAAATTCCTTACTTTTTTATTTTTTATGATTTTTTTTTCTGTTTTGATAGTTTCATAAAATTCCGATAAAATTCTCAAAAATTTTAATTGACGTTATTAGATTAATTTTTGTGTTTTTGTATTTTTTTCCTTTTATTTCAATAGTTTTTTTTTACGTATTTCAATTGTTTGTTCTTAATAGGGACATTATCGGTATTTTCCTATTTGTTGTTGCATTGCTGAATTAGTTATGTGTGTTTCTCATTGTTTGTTGATTTTTTTTTCTATTGAGTTTAATATGGCTGACCAAAGAACTCTGAGAGAACTTGTTGCTCCTGATATGAATTACAATGGTTTAGATATTGAATATGCTGATGTTACTATTCCTTTTGAGTTGAAATCTGGTTTAATACACTTGTTGCCAAGGTTTAGTGGTCTTGCAAGTGAGGATCCACATAAGCATCTTAAGGAATTTCAGGTTGTTTGCTCTACAACATTGAGACCTGAAGGAATCACTGAAGATCACATCAAGCTAAGAGCCTTCCCGTTTTCACTACAGGGTGCTGCCAAGGATTGGTTATATTATCTTGAGCCGAATTCTGTCACGACTTGGAATGATTTGAAAAGAGTCTTCCTAGAGAGATACTTTCCTGCCTCTAGGGATACATCAATCCGAAAAGATATATGTGATATTAGACAGGGAAATGAGTCATTGACTGAGTATTGGGAGAGATTCAAACAATTAGTATCCAGCTGCCCTCAATATCAAATTACCGAACAACTGCTTATTCAGTATTTCTATGAGGGATTGTTACCAATGGATAGAAACATTCTTGATGTTGCTAGTGGTGGAGTACTTGTCGATAAAACTCCAGTTGCTGCCAAAGCCCTGATTGAGAACATGTCACTCAATTCCCAACAGTTCACAACCAAAAATAATTCTATGGTCCAAACAAAAGGTATGAATGACATTCAGGTTTCCTCTTCCAACAAGGCTTTAGAAACCAGAATTGAAGAGCTTACTTCTTTACTGAAACAAATGGCAGTGAGTAAACCTCAAACAGTAAAGTTGTGTGGTATTTGTACTTCTACTGAACATCCAACTGACACATGTCCTATTCTTCAAGATGAGTCGGTGACTCAGTTGCCTCAAGCATATGCAGCTAACTTTTTCAACCAAAGCAACAATCAGAAAGGGTACAACATTCCTGAATTGTCCACCAACAAATATCACCCCAATTGGAGGAACCATCCAAACCTTTGATATGGAAACCAGCAGCCCACCCAATAACAATTAGTCACACCCCTGCCACAGACCACTCCCCAAGTCTCCATCTCTGCACCTTTCGGACCTTCATTAGAGGATCTTGTCAAACAAATGGTTGTTAACAATCTCCAATTTCAACAACGAACAAATTCCAGTATTCAGACTTTGCAGACATAGATTGGACAGCTTGCCACTTCGATGAATGCCATGCAGTAAGCCCAAGGATCAAACCAAATTCCTTCCCAAATAGTTGTGAATCTAAAAGGCCCTAATGCTAATGTGAGTGCAATTTCCTTGAGATACGAGAAGGTAACAGAACCAACCCCAGAAAAAAATAAAAATATTCTTGAGGTAACACCTGAACCTTCTTCCGTTGTGATAGAAACTGAACCCTCTGTTACGGTAGAAACTGAAAAAGAAAAAGAAAAGAAGTATGTGCCACTAGTTCCCTTCCCACATAGAATACTGAAAAATAAAAGGACTGATGATGGAGAGAAGGAGAGAGAGAGATTTTAGATGCATTCAGAAAAGTGGTGGTAAACATTCCGCTTCTTGATGTTATTAAGCAGATTCCAAAGTATGCAAAATTTCTAAAAGACTTGTGCACAAGTAATAAAAGGTTGAAGGGAAATGAGAGAGTAAATTTGAGACAAAATATTTCAGCCCTTATCGAGCCTAAACATTCACCTGAAAAAGCTACTGTTTCATCCTTCAATCAGGCCATACCCCAAAAGTGCAAGGATCCAGGAACTTTTTTATATTCCATGTACCATTGGGGATAGTAAATTCGACAATTGCATGCTTGATTTGGGAGCAGGCACTAATGTTATGCCTACTTCTGTTTATAATAACCTTGATATTGGTCCTTTACAACATACAAGTTTAATCATTCAACTAGCGAACAAAAGTAATGCTCACCCTATTGGAGTAGTGGAAGATGTGATTGTTCAAGTTAATGACTTGATTTTTCTTGCAAATTTCTACATTCTGGACATGTATGGAGAAACAAATTCAAGCAGATCGCCTATCATTTTAGGCAGACCGTTCATGAAAACGGTGAAAACAAAAATTGATGTCGACATTGTCACAAAATTTAACATTTTCGATGCCATGAAACATCCCTTGGAGGAGCATTCTGTTTTTCATATTGAATTGATCTCTGAGTTGGTTGATAACACTTTTTCTAAAATTTTTTCACTTGATTTACCATCTCTATCTGGGTTTGATAATGTTTATTCATGTGATGATTGTATTGACACTTACCTTTGTGTTGTTTGTGCTGAGATTGATGCCGCCTTGCAGGGTGATAGTATAAATGAAGTAGTTTATGTGGCTGAAGCTCTTGACATTCCGACTACCCCAAACATACCATGCATTGAACAACCATATTCTTTAGAGCTTAAACCACTTCCCGAGGATTCATATTATTCATCAAAGCTTCAACTTAATCAAAAATATAAGAAGGGAATTGGATGGACCTTGGCTGACACTCGTGATATTAGCTCATCCATATGTATGCATAGGATCTCACTTAAAGATGAAACAAAAGTAGTGAGGCAGCCCCGTAATCCTTTAATTCTTGATGTTGTGAAAAAGGAGATCACTTTCACGTGCCCATTCAACACTTTTACTCATCGAAGATACTTTTTTGATCCTGGAATACAAGACAAATGCACTAATCAAAATTTCAAGGTCAATGGACACTCCCCAAAGCTATTCCATGAGAACCCGACTTTGGAAGAAGAGACTGTAGAAAAGTTCTCTTTGGGGAAGGCTGCTTATGCGATCATTTATCCGCCTTGACACCTCAGGTGTGTTCTTTCCTTTCTCTCACTCTTATTTTATATTTATGCTCTTTCATTGAGGACAATGTATGTTTTAAGTGTGGGGGAGGGAACCATTTATTTTTTTAGTTTTCTTTTTTTAGTTTTTATTTTTTCTCTGTTTTGGTTTTTGTTTGCTTTCTTAAAAAATATATAAAAAATGCACGCTTTTTCCTTTGGTTTTTGAGTTACAATTATGAGTATTTTTCTTAGTTCTCTTGACTAAAGTCTTGTGGTGTGATGTGAAAAATTTGTTGTGCATTTTTAGTATGATAGGTATGACTAAACTCTAAATTGTATATCTTTAGCAGTAGATCATGGACCCTAGTGAGCTTTGAGCCTTATATGGATAACATTCAAAAATCCATCTCTTTCTTTCTTGTGTGATTCACTCATGTCTATTAGTCTCTAGAACTTGAATTGACTCTTCTTGATGTTGTTGTTTACTTGTGCACACTGATATGATAAAGGCAATTTTGTTTTTGTTTTTTTTTTGTTTTTTAGCCAATTAGCCAAAAAGTCAACCCTGAAATAATTTCATCCCTTGTTTAAAACCCCCTTGAGCCTATTCTCCCTTTTTTGTTTAAAACTCATTACAAGTCGAGAAGTGAAAAACAATGTTATCACCCTATTCAAAGGGTTGAAAGAGTTTTGTTTGGAGTTGTGTGGGGTTGAATAATTATGTTTGTAATATTTCAGAAGTTGGCAGAAAAAGAAAAAAAATAGAAAAAGAAAATAGAAAAAAAAAGGAATGAAAAAATAGAAGGATAAGAGGAAGAAAAAAATAGAAGGCTAAGAGGAAGAAAAAAAAGGAATTATGTTTGTAATATTTCAATACATGTCAATACATACCCCTTCAAAAAAAATGAATAAAAAGAGGAAGGAGAAGAGAAAACAATTGCTATAGAGTTGTTCAAGTGAATGAAATATTTTGTAAATTCAACTCCCGCAGTTTCTTTCAAGTCTCTTTTATCTCTTTGAATTTTATCCTAGTACCCCTTAGGATTTATCTCACCCTTACCTTGGTCACGTTACAACCAAATAAAAGTCCTTTTGATCTTTGTGTGCATGTATTTCAATTGTGGATGTTAGAGTCCTTTCAAGCTTATGGCATTTCTAATTTTCATGTTGTGCTTTGAGTGTAAACAGTTAATCTAAACACTTGAGAGTTGAGTGGATTATATCCTGTGAGGATCTTACTGTTATTGATGTACTTTTTGGTAATCTGTTTTTCTATCTGCTTTAAATGTCACAAAAAGTTGCTTACAAACACCATATTCTTGAAGCTTAGACTTAGAATTATGCTTATACCTTGTATCTTGAAAACTTTTGGAAGTGCATGCTCTGTTTTCTTTCCTTTTGTTTTGAAATTATAATTTTGCTCGGAGTGCAAAAGTTCAAGTGTGGGGGAATTTGATCAGTGCATTTTGATGCACATTCTCCAATTATTGTACTTGGGCATTTATCTAGTTTATTTTGCTTATTTTACTATTTTATTATGTTTTTAGATTTAAGTTCAGTTTTAGCGATTATTTGACGTCTATCCTCTGTTCGGATCATAATTTGAGCTACGGGATTCCTTTTTGCAAGTTCTGACATGCGTTGGAAAGCTAAGAGAAAGAGATGCAACTTTTATGTAGACGTAAAAAGCTGATTCGGAGTGCAAACGTCTCAATTAATTCATTGAAGTTTCGTGCTTTAGGAAATGTTTTCTTTTGGCCCATTTGTTGGGCCGAATTTAGGTTTTCAGGCCCAATTTGAATTACTAGTGAAACCCTTATTCTGTTTAAAAGGGAAGCCGTGGTACTGTAGCAAATACACATTATTCACGATAACTTTTTGCTTTTGTGCGATCATGAAGAGGAACTAAAATCCTAGAGTCAATATGCTGTAACCGAATTTCCAAGGCTTTGAGGTTTTTATTCTATCAATTTAATTTCGTTCTCTTTCAATTATATTCTATGAAATTTCATTTGCTTAATCTGTATTTTCTGGAATGGTTTTAATTAAATTCGTATGATTGCATTCCTAACTATTAATCGCCGTTTTCATCGCTTTGTCGTTAAATTGCGTTTGTAAATCGTGTTTGCTTAATTCACGATTGTATTTATCCGTTTGCTTAATTCGGAATTTAGGAATATAAATTGGTCATATATCTATTGCGCTTGTCAATCGAATTTGAATCGAATAGAGATCGAAGGCGCTTAGGGAATTGGTAGGTAGAAACCAATGATTAGCCGAAAACCGAAAATAGTAGATTGGCTTATCTTATAATCGCTTATTTTAATCACTTTTTTTTTCTTTGTTTTCTAAATCGACCACTAAAATATAAACCCCCCTTAAATCGATTTCATTAGGTTAAGAATAGTACAAGAACCCTTGCGATACGATACTCGAGGTGTCGCTTCCCGTTTACTATATTTTATTACTCGTTTTTGACCCGTGTGCGGCAGCGGATCAGTATCCAAGGAAGAGATGTGCATCAGAAGGATACCTTTAATGGTTTTCCTACCTTCTGAAAGACATATTATTTGGATGATATGGTTAAGTTTATGGAGAACTGTCATGCTGATGCTCTTTTGGAAATTTCTAAATCTATTTCTTAGAAGAAGAAGAGGAAGACTGCTAATAAGCATTCTGAAAGGATGGCTAAGAAGTTTAAGGCCTCTAGAGAGCATCGAGATACTTCAGTTGAAGAACCTAAAGCTTCTAAAGCTACTTCTGCTGGAACTTCTGTTCCTTCTAATAATCGCCTTATTACTACTGTTAACAGTTCCTCAATTTCACCCCCACTATCACTTCATCCATCCTAACCACACTTAAATACACTTTTCCATTTGTTATAGAACACATGCCTAATTCTGCTCCCCAATCCAATAATCCAAATGTTACATATCCACCACCCTCCCCATTTATATCTGAACTTCTAACCTCCACTCTAATGCCACCATCTCACTCACATTTTACCGTCTTCTCTCCTATCCCAACTCATCCAACCAAGAAACCATTATTAGATCTTGAACCATCTTTACCCATTCACTTAGATGCTCCCATTGTCAAATCAAACTTTGATTCGAACACTGACTTTGATGTTGAGTACATAGCCCTTCCTGATAGAACTCATCAACCTTATTCTAATCAAACACCCTTTAAAACCAACATTCACCCTACACCCTTGGATGAATTGTTAACTCAGTTTAAAGGCCAGGCTACTAGAAGACTCCACTCTCACTCTCTAAGGATTGTGCTTCTAACACAAACCTTTCTGAGGTGTATGCTCTGACTAATAACTTCAGAAGTTGGATTGAAGTCAGTTCTAAAATGTTGGAGATTTCTTTCCTGAAGGAAGCAAAGAGGAACTTCCATTCAAGACTCTCTAGTATTATTGAACCCCTACTTCAGAAGGTTTCTCCAATGCTTCTACTTCCTGCTCCTGCTGTGAATCCACCTCCTTCTCCAGTTCAAGCTCCTTTGGTTTCTTCTGAGCCTACACTAGAAGTTGGAAGTGTCTCCAGTGAGAATAAGACTTTGAATTCTTAGGAGTTCATTTTGCAAGAAGGGATTCTTGGAGAGATCTTATCAAGACTACCAACCCCTCATAAACCCTAATTTTAAAAACTTTGTTGTTGTCTTTATTTTCTTGTTTTGTACTATGAATTCTCTTTCTATTGAATGAAATGAATTTTTTTGTTGGAATAATTATGTTTACTTTATATTTAATTTATTTTTGAATGATGACAAAAGGGGAGAAATAATGATTGATTTTGATATATCTAAATTCCAAAATTTGAAACCCAAACATGTTGTATATGTTTTTGACATTGATAACCTATCTGAGAACTTTGAAAAAGTTCATCATGTTAACCAAGTGTTTCAGGTACTAAAGCATTAACCAAGCTGAATTAAGTTCATGAATTACTAGCAACCAGGCCTATGGATTTAAAGAACTAGGCACTCTGATATGAACAAGGTGTTTGTTGAACCAAGTGCTTGAGTTGAACCAGGCGTATACTAGTTCTGAACTATACGAAATTTTGAACCAGATATATACAACAAAGCTATGAAACCAGACATCAATTCTCATGAACAATTCAACCAGGCTATTTAAGCTCTAACAAATCAAGCTCTGTGATGAGGTTGATAACTAGACTTTCTGACACTCAAGCATGACTCTGAATGAAATAATTTTGAACCCAAGTTGATGCTTTATGGGAAGCTACTTCATCCATTACAACTAGGCTTCTGCCTTATGGGAAGATAACAATCAGATAGTAACCAGGCGTCTGCCTTTCTGAAAGAGAGTAACAACCAAGCTTTTTCCTTATGGGAAGTTATTTCTTTCATGCTGATTGAAATTTTGATATGTGTTAAGATTATTTTTAGTCTTGAATTCAAGGGGAGATTGCAAACCTAACTCTAACATTCCAAGTTGAAAAATAATTTTTAATAGTATAAATTTCAGGGGGAGCTTACAAACCTCACTAGGATATTTTTATGTGATTAAAATAAGTAAAAATTATTCATAAAAAAACATGGTTTTGTCATCATCAAAAGGGGGGGAATGTTTAAAACTATTCATCAAAAACCATGGTTTTGTTATAACAATACATTATTTCTTAGAGAATAATTTTTTACACTACTAGTTTTTATCAAGTGTGTATCTTTTGCCAACAGGTTCTAACTCTGAAGCAATACTGTGTGACGTCATCAAATTCTAGAATCAACACACTCTGACTCTCAGGAGATACAAGTGCTTTACAAGATATTGTCAAGTTTTATAAATCTCTTAAACAACGATTCTGATGAACGTTTATGTTAAATCTTATGACTATGACTCTGATTGAAGAGCCTCTTAAGGTTTTTCTTCCTTCAAGATTTTACGCTCAAGCATCTAAAGATTCTGAAGAACAGGATATGAAGACTCTAAAAACCAGGTTCTGAGGAACTGAGTCAAGACTATAAAGACCAAGGCTCTGAAGATTCTGATAACATGTCTCTTGATCCTTTTAAGTATGCTTCAACATCATTTTATCAGAAGTCTCTGAAGATTAGAAGATAAGATCAAAAGGTTTTGCATCAGGAAAATAATACACAGTACAAGATCACCCTTCCCCCCACTACGCTGCTTCTGTGGGCTAAGAATAATACTATGGTACCATTTTGTATCCTATATGCAAACTGTTATGAAAGAGACAACTGCAATTCAGTAGTCCAATTCTACCCTCCAAAGGTTCATTTATATGCCTATATAAAGGAGACTTAAAGATTGGAAGAAGTTGCTAATGCTTTGATAACACTCACACTACTGAACATACACATGCTCTTTCTAAAGTAAACATTTTATGTGTATATTTATGTAAACACACAAGAGTTTCTGCTCGTTACTGCGTGATAAATATTCATTGTATTAACTTGTGTTAATCTACTTTCTTAGCAGCATTATTTGTAAACACAACTTATAAATCTCAATTTTTTTTGAGTGGTTTCCTTGAGTGATTTTATTTTAGTCAGATAGACTCAAGAAGACATTGACAATTTGTCTTTGTGGTGTCTATAATCATGTTTTAATTATATTGGATTAAGTCCTTCTTGAAAAGGCCAAATCACCTTGGTATGGTGGACTAAATGTAGATTCGTTAACATCCAACCATTATAAAAATAACTTTGTTATTTTTCTTGTACGTGTTTGTGCTTGATTGAGTTGGTTTTGAAAAAAGTTTTGTTTTTAAAAATCCAATTCAAACCCCCTCTTTCTTGTATTTCTTTCCACCTTCATATATATATATATATATATATATATATATATATATATATATATATATATATATATATATATATATATATATATATATATATATATATATATATATATATATATATATATATATATATATATTGTCGCAACCTGAAAAATACGGTGTGCGAAAAAACAACCTGCGAGAGAAAATGACAGAAGAGTCGCCACCGTGCGTTATTTATCTCAAAGGAGGGAAAGGAAACGCTCGAAGTAAACCTGAAAAGAGGAAAGGAAAAGACAAGGTCTCGCAACCAAATCTTGGGTTCGGGAGTCGGTTATGCGAAGGGAAGGTATTAGCACCCCTACGCATCCGTAGTACTCTACGGGATCCACTTTTGTAGTTCTTGTCTAAAGAGTGTGAGTTTATCTTGTGCTGTTTACTAAAAAAAGGGTTAAATGAAAATGACTCGCGCGGATGTCGCATCCACTGCATACGTATCTCATCTGAATATGAGAATCAGAGTCTTCGTAGCTCGGCTGACCTATGGGTTGGGGGGATGTGTGCTCGCCAAGACGTCGCGTCTTATGCCTACGTATCTCATCTGGAATGAGAATCAGAGCAAGTCGTAGTTCGGCTAACTACGGGGTTATGGATTGGGTTTTGGACGAACGACGTCACTACACAATCTACCGGATGCTCGACCTTTGGAGACTTACTCGCCTGTAGTAGAAGGAGTAAACGTGTTAGGAGAAGAAAAATCAATGGGTTTGTAGGGTTAGGGATGCTCATGCAAAAAGACAGTCCTTGACGAAGGAACCGCGCTACCTGCGGGGATACGAACACATACAACACAAACATGTATAAAGTAAATGAGCCAACAAGGCAATTAGAATAAATCTCCCAAATGGTATCCCACAAGCAAAGTTGAATCTCCAGCGAGCTATCCCTGCAAAAGTCATGTGAGCCTTCACAAAAACTCAACAAAAGGGTTAGTGAAACAAGATAAGGATTATGAGAAAACCTGCCATGACAAACGTAAGTCAGATTAGAGCAAAACAATATGGTTTTTCATGGATAAATGGTTTCAGAAACCTCAAACCCTGATTGGAGAGTTTGATTGAAATTGAGTTGCACCCGTGAGGTTTACAAAACAACCTTTAGGGCTTATGTGAGGCAGAGGTGATTCTGTGCAATTGAGTTCCCTTCAGGGTTTGGAGGTTGCTCTGAACTCTGTTAGCTCTTCTCTCACTATCTTTTTCCTCCAGCCAGGGTAATAGGAATGAAATTAAATTTTCTTTCACTGAAACTCTGAATTTATAACCTGATTTTTGTGGACCTATGGGCTCAGATGAGAGAGGCCCAAGTCCAAAATTTTTCATTTATTAATTAATTTATTTAATTATTTATTTATTTATTATTTATTATTATTATTATTATTATTTCGTTTTTCGTTTTTTTTTTTCGTTTTTTTTTTCATTTTTTTTATAAAAAAAAAACGATTGCCATGATGAAATGCAAATGCTAAATGACCTAAAAATGAATGCATGCATAAGGTGTAAAGCGTATGCTTCCAGAAAAAATGAAGGGTAAATTTTGGGGTATTATATATATATATATATATATATATATATATATATATATATATATATATATATATATATATATATATATATATATATATATATATATATATATATATATATATATATATATATATATATATATATATATATATATATATATATATATATATATATATATATATATATATATATATATATATATATATATATATATATATATATATATATATATATATATATATATATATATATATATATATATATATATATATATATATATATATATATATATATATATATTATATATATATATATATATATAACCAAACACATACAAGTAGCTAGGAACTTATATATGTAAATAAAACAATACATAATACAACAATCCAAACTAATATGTATGCATAAAATATAGCAGTACAATAAATAATAACAAAAGCAATATGAATTAGGACTGAAAATTAAAAGCAGTGAAATAAACAACAATGAAAATAATGGCAGTAGGAATAATAACAAGAAAAAATTAAAGCAGAAAATAAAACTTGTGAATAAAATAGAACTCATAAATAAAACTTGAAATAAAATTGATTATGTAATTAAAATTGCAAAATGAATCTCGGCAAGATTGTTGTAATGTTGATCCAAGCACACACATCAAATTCTTAATTCTAAGATACAGTAGTCCCTCAATATGAGAAACTACAACTTTTATAATTATAGAATTTCTCCCTAAAATAAATACAATAAAACTTGGATGATGAAAAACTAAGACTTATGGCTATTTATAAAGCTGGAAATTCATGAAAAGAGTCTGAAATCGTGTAGGAGGAGTGAGAGAGATATAAGTTGAAGTCGGAGAAGACTGAGTATGGTAGTTGCTATTTTTTCTAGCCTTAAAGTCTATGGCGAATGCCATGGCCTCATGGAAAATGCCCTGAGTGCTGAATATCACCGTTTTTGCTTTTCCTTTATGCTGAAGTGGCACCATCACTGCCACATCATGGAAACGCCACGGTGAACGCCATGAACGCAGAACTTGCCTTTTTTTTTCGTTCTTTGCCATTTTTGTCCCAATTTCACGCACGAATGCTCCTTCTTGGAAAATACCTGAAATATACACAATATACCAACATAAAACAACAAAAAGGAAATAAAATGGACTAAAATGACACATGTATCGAGTCAGAAACATGATTTGTTTCATGGTTTTCAAACTCTCTCATACTTAAACATTTGCTTGTCTTCAAGCAAGCAGCTACATACATGAAAATCTTTGAAAATGCAGCATTATAATGTAAATACTTAAAAACAATAACATTCAAATACTCATATTTGGCTAGAAATTCTATTTCGGTTAAAATTACCTTGATAGGTACTAATTGCACACTAAGGATATTGTAAAAACACTATTCCACAATTATGCGGTCACAAGCCTTCCTCCTATGCAAACCAATCTGAATCATGCTATTATGCCCAAACCTAACCTACTCATCCTCTTTTTCGTGCTTATTCATTCTAGTGCAATCACATTAAGCTCATTATCCTTTCACACTCTATCGCAACTGGTGCGAAAAAAACAACCGGCGAAGGAAAAGAAAACAGAAGAGTCGCCACCGTTCGTTATTTATCCCAAAGGAGGGAATGGAAACGATCGAAGAAAACTTGAAAAAAAATGGAAAAGACAAGGTCTCGCAACCAAATCTAGGGTTCGGGAGTCGATTATACGAAGGGAAGGTATTAGCACCCCTACGCATCCGTAGTACTCTACGGGATCCACTCTTGTTGTTCTAATCTAAAGGGTGTAGGTTTATCTAAGGTACTATATGCTAAAAGGAAGGTTAAAAGAAAATGACTCACAAAGATGTCGCATCCACTGCCTACGTATCTCATCTGAATATGAGAATCAGAGTCTTCGTAGCTCGACCACCTATGGGTTAAAGAGAAGTGTGCTCGGTAAGACATCACGTCTTATGCCTACGTATCTCATATGGAATGAGAATTAGAGCAAAACGTAGTTCAGCTAACTACGGGAACAAAGGTCTCGATTGCAACTAGGGCAAGAGAAAGGGAAGGTCTTGATCGCAACGAGGGCGAGAGAAAAGAATCGCAACAAGGGCGAAAGCAAGCAAGGATTAGTTGTTAGTTGTCAGTCAAAAACTCGGCAAGACATCGCATCTCGTGCCTACGTATCTCATCTGGACATAAGAATCAGAGTTGTCGTAGTTCGACTAACTAGGGGTTAAGGATTGCCATCTGAACATGGTCTTACAAAATAGGACACCAGCTGTGTCAAAGGAAAGTGGGCAATGTGTTCAACGTCCTAGCAGTAGGTGTCGCAGCTCGCTGAATTGAGTCTTAGGCAATTACCTCTTTGCAATAGAACGGATTGACATGCCACAAGATCGTAGACGCACAGAAGGTCTAAAAGTGGGGAAGCTCTGCTCTGGAATTGTCATGCAATGTGGGCCTATGTGTTAGGATTTACATAGGGGAACATCTACCTAATGTTAGCATGCAAAGGATAAGGGAATTCTACCTATGTTATCATACAAAGGGTTCTACCTAATGGGAGCTACCTAAACGGAACAAGAGTCGACGGATGGAGCAAGGAGAGGAGCCACAGATAAGGGTAGATGGCGATGCCTGAGGCAATCGACTTACATGTGGATGGCGATGCATGAAGCAATCGACTTACAAGAGGAATGGCGATGCATGAAGCAATCGACTTACAAGAGGATGGAGGAATGCGTGCTGGTTATGTTGAGTTTTGATCTTGTTTTGAAATGATTATCGAATGTTCGTTTTAATTCTTGTATTAACAGATGAATAAAGAATAAAAGAATAAACATTATACACTTCATAGGAGAGGGGTACATTTGTTATGAATGGGGATGGTCCATGGCAATCACACAATAAGAATATATGCCTCAATCATCATACAAGTAGGCAACAATTATCAATCAGATCAGATGTGTAAACAAGTGTATAATCAAATCAAAGAATCAAAGAATGAAATAAAGGTGAATTAAATAATGCATGAGAAGTATGAACATGTTAAACAATCAAGCAATGGTAAGCATGGATGAAAGAAACAAGTATAATAGATGATAGATGAATCAAATAGATGAAAAGATGCACAAGAAGGGTTCACTGAATAATTTAATCAGGAAATGAGGTAAGGATCAAATAAAATCAAGATGCAAGGCCTCTAATACATGGCATATGAGATGAACAAGGGAGGATCAAAAGATCTCTTCAATTGCCATAAGCAATCCCTAAGTCAAACATCGATCATAAGAAAGTCAACTGAAAATCCAAGTCAACTAAATAAATATCAAATAAATAGCAAATTAATCAAGAAAATTATGAAAAATTAAATTAAATGAGGTGGGGTCAAGACATCATCATCCCCCAAAAAGATTTCAAAAATAATGAAAATTAGTGTATGAATCAATTGAAACAAAATAGAGGTCAAAACAAAAGTCAACCTACCAAACTAGGTCAAAAATAAATCCAAAATAATTTGAAAATGGGAAATAAAATTCCAAGAAAAGGTCAGATTGACCATGGGAAAGTGGTCAACCTTCATCCCAAAAATCAAAAGCTAAAAATAATTTTAAGTTATAAAAATAAAATCAAGAAAAAAAGTGTGTTAAAATGGACCATTTAGGATAAATAATTAAAATAAAATAATAATATTAAATAAATACGAAAATAAAAATTAAATAAAATTAAATAAGGAATTAAGAAATATGGAAAATATTTTTGGGTATTTTTATGAATAAAGAAAATATTTTAATATAATTAAAAGCAAAATAGAAATTAAATGTGAATTAAAAAAAAAGATTGAAAATGGATGGATTAATGCTGATGGGCCATGAAGTGTGGGGTGCTGAAAGCGAAAAGTGCAGGCCCAATGTCCAAATCAGGTTAAGTCCAGCGTGACAAAATGAAATAACATTTAATTAGAATAAAATCATGTAACATTTATCAATTGGTCAAGGCAACTTAAGTGACTAAAAGACAAAACAAGTACGCGCGGCCAGGATTAAAACAAGAGCATTGGATCTAACGGTTCATAAGTTGACACGCCATCATCTTCTTCCACAAACCAAAACCCTAATGCCATGAATGCAGAAAACGTGAAAAACAATGGATTTTCTCAAACTTCCACTTAAGAATACGCATGCCATAGTGCACCAAATGACATGAAATAAAAACCAAAACTCAAGTACAAAATGTGTAGATTAACATGGTATCCTTGTTTGAATAAAATGATGACTTAATCATGGAGCAATGTTGTCAACAAGGTGACAACATGGGCACGGGCTAGGGCAAAAAATTCAGCATAAACCAATATGAATAACACAAGCATATGATTGGCCTTGTAAATAATCATGAAACAAACATGGGCATATGGTTAGCATGGCAAACAATGGTGATGATAATGATGGGCATGGTAAGCAAGCATAAGAATGAAGAAAACAATGGCCATGGAGATGAAGTAATGATTACCTAGTGGAGGTTAGGTCCACTGCCCTCTTGATTGTGGAGAGTATGGAAGAATATGATGCTTCCTTGATGCTTCAAGAATCTTCAACTTGAGAGCTTGATGAGAAGAATGGAATCTGATCTTGCCTTGCTTGCCACGAAATTCCAATGCCTCTTTTAGGTTTAGGGTTTTCAACTTTTAAATATGATGATCAAATGATCTAATGGGCTTAGAAATCCATGTTTTGTCCATAATCAAAATAATGCCAAGTGAGGTGTAGAAAGAATGGACAAATGAAGTTTGTGTTATTTTGGGCCAAACTTAAGTGAGTGAATATCCAATGCATGGCCAAATTGAGGTAACAAAATGTGGGCTGGTTTGCAGCATGGCTTGGAAAGCAAGAAATTCAATTCAAAGTGATGACTTTGAGGCCATGTAACTTGATGATCAAGTCACCAAATGATGAAATAATGCAAACAATAGCAAGACCTCATGGAGTATAGCATGTTTCATGTTGAGCACAAGTTGAAATGATGAGTGGAAAAAGGTGAAAAATGGCCTCAAAGTCATGTCACAACATTGCAAAACTGGTTGGGCCAACTAGGCCCAAAATCTGCCTAGAAAATCATGTCATGGTGCCCACTTTAGGTGAATGTATCTCTCAAACCATGGATCCAAATGAGATGATTCCAAAAGGATGTGAAAGAGGACATGGAAAGGTATAATTATTGTGAAGAAAGTATTTTCAACTAATGCCTTGAAGTGCAAGAAAACTGGCCAATAAGTCTTGATAAATTATGAAGATCTTTGGACTTAGAAATTTTTCTAAGTGTCCTAAAAATATGTCTCACTTTGACTAAGCATAACTTTCTAAATCTTGATCCAAATGGAGAAAACTTTATATTTCTAGAATGCTTGGAACAAAAGGAACAACTTTAATGTTGGAGAAATTTTCAAATGGAGCTTTTATCTTGATTGAAAATGGGCTTAAAGTGAGTGCAACAATCATGAAAACTTGCCCTAAATGGAAAGTCAACCATTTCCAAATTAAGTAACTTTTCAAATTCTTGATTAAATGATGAATCCATGATCCAAACTTGATCAAACTTCACATGTAGGCTCCCTTAGGCATGGATTTTGATATTCCACTCTCAAAATGTCAGGAGTTGACTTTTCTGGCCCCACAGTTGACTTTTCCCAAACTGTCTAATCCCCGATTCCAGTGATCAATTGAAGCACTTATGCCTCAAATAAAGAGCTGATTTTTTGTATGTAGACCCTTGTGGACATATGGAGGGCCATGGAAAAGCGTTCCACCCAAGGAATCAGAAATAAACTGATTTTATACCAAACCCTAGTTTAGGGCAAAATTGATCAGGAACTGATTGCACTGATTGCCAATGGATCTTTCTGAGATAATTGTGAGTCTTCCTAGGCCAAGATGCCTCTCTAATCATGACATGGATTAGCCCCTCTACTTCCAACCAAACATTGCCTATTGCAGGTAGCCATGAAACCCTAATTTCCTGATTAAATTCAAATGAACACTCTAATAACTCTGAATCCTTCACTGATGAACTGTAGACCATAATAAGATACCTGGAGCCCCCTGAGATCCTTGAGACTTGTATACATAGAGAATGAAGTCCAATTATTAATCTTGCTTTGTGTGGGCTCCTTCTGTTAAGGAGTGATCAATCAAAACCTGATTCCCAAATCACTAATGCAGTATGCAACGAGTATGACCTAGTATGATGCCAATGAGGTATGAAACATAATCCCATGCTCCCAAGAAAAATGAAGGGTAAATTTTGGGGTATTACAGCTGCCCCTATTCAATCAACTGGAAACCCGAAAGGAAGATAGCAACGACTTTCACACTTTCGAGGTATCAAGGGATTGAATATAATAAAAGCCCGAAAACTTACACTGAAGTGAAAAATGAAGTAATAGTGGTTGTCAGCATCGGCAAAGAGGTGGTCTTGATCTGAGCATCAACAAAAAATCCGTCTGGTACGGTGAGAGTCGGTCTGAACACCAAAAAAAGAATGTTAGCCTGAATACCAAAATAAATGGTAACATAGAAATAAACTTGGCCTGAATGCCGCTCATCAATCTGAATACTGGAAATGACTTCGATCTGAGCATCGGAAGATACTAGATTATCAAACATCGGTCTGAACACCGGGAAACTGGCCTGAACGCCACTTCGGTCTAAATACCGGAAACTGACCTGAATGCCACAAGTTGCGTCGACCTGAACGTCGGAAACTTCTTCGATCTGAATATCGGAAAATTGTCCTGAATGCCACTTCGGTCTGAATACTGGAAACCTGGCCTGAATGCCACAAGTTGCGTCGAACTGAACGTCGAAAACTTCTTCGATCTGAATATCGGAAAATTGGCCTGAATGCCACTTCGGTCTGAATACCGAAAAACTGGCCTGAATGCCACAAGTTGCGTCGACCTGAACGTCGGAAACTTCTTCGATCTGAACATCGGAAAATTGGCCTGAACGCCACTTCGGTCTGAATACCGGAAAACTTTCATGCCTGTCAGCATCGGCAGAAATAGGGAAAATGATATTTGAGGCGGCACGTGGGCCAACGACCCCTGCTGAGAATAATAAAGGATAAGTCATGAACAAACTTCAGTCTGAGTACTGGAAACAAACTTCTGGCTTATCACTTGGGGTACCGAGAATGTCTTATGATTCACATGCGTATGTTTGAATTTTTCAATGGCGTAATTCTCCATGAAAATGGAAATGCTACGCAATTTAGGAGGATGCAATGCAATATGATTCTACATGCAGGGATGCAGAATGCTAGGTTAGAGAGAAGGCCAAGCCGAGGCAAGGACTGCTGCTGGGGAAATGATCACAATCTTCTGGACCCTGGCAGTGCTGTTGAAGATACACAGCGCAATGAACTCTGTGGGGACAAGAACAACCATGCGGTGTTCTGGAAATAACAAAATACCGAGACTCTGACTGGGGAGAGAATAGCACTGAGAGCTTGCTGTTGAGGAAAGCGACAGTGGTTCTGGCAACCATAATCTGTGGGAGAGACGACTCAGCCAGGGAATCAAAACACTGATACGGTACCGAGGTTCTGCTTCAAGGAAAGAGACCATGGGTCTAGCGTCGAGATCATCGATCTGGCATCAAACTCTGAGGAGCAGTCGCTTCTACTGGGAAGATACAGTCTGGTACTGTCAACTCCGTTGGGGATATACAGTCTGACACTGTCGACTCTACTGGTGAGTGTATAGCCTGAAACAAACGCTTGGGGAAGTACAGTAGTGAGAATCTGCTGGGGATTGAAGAATCCAATGCTTGGACCAGCTTTGCAGGGATAAGATACCAAATACCAACTGTTGAGGAAAAACAATCGCGATCATCTGCTGAGAACTTTAAGGAAATGCCCCAAGTGTACCTGTTCTGAATAGACAATCCAAAGCACTTAAAATTTACAGCAATTTAAAATGTTTATTAAGCATGTACCTGTAAAGCTCTTATGTTTCATGATGCAATGTTTATCAAAAATTCGGACGATATTTTTGCAAACAAAACAGTAAAATGAAAATGAAAACAGAGATATACTGAATAGCATGATTTTATTGATTGAATGGCCTCTGAATAGGCGTTTACATCAGGAAGCAAACCCTGGGAAGAGGTAATTGCACAAAAGATAAAAAATAGAAATTAATCTAATGGCAATGCGAAATGGATTTCTATCGGGTTCCAATTCTGCTATGACTTGCTCGTCTTCAAGATCCTCTAGATGATCAGCTTTCTGAAAAAGGTGATTGGACTGTTTCCTATCCTTCGGAAGTTTCCGGTTATTGACACGAGATGAGATTCAGAACTACTCAGAACGCAGTCATTCGCTTAATCCCTAACTTTTGCCTGGATCGCCCTTTTGGGTTTTCAATCCACCGGGATACCCATTTTTGCCTAAGTTGCCTTTTCAGGTTTTCAACTTACCGGGTGTACAATCTTTTCATTTTTAATCCCTAACTTTTTCCCGAACCTTTTTTCATTTTTTTGGTTTGCCGGGATGCCCATTTGTTGCCTGGACTATTCTTTTTATTGTCCAGCGAGTCTATTTTATGCGAAGTATTTTTTAACTGCGTCTGAGTTCACAGGGGAAGTGAAGTCTTCACCATCCATAGTTGCAAGCATTAAGGCTCCACCATCAAAAACCTTGGTGACAATATATGGTACCTCATAATTAGGAGTCCACTTGCCCCTGTGATCTGTCTGAGGAGGAAGGATCCTTTTCAACACCAAATCTCCGACTTGGAAGCATCGAGGACACACTTTCTGATCAAAGGCTCTCTTCATCCGACTTTGATACAACTTCCCATGACAAATGGATTCCATCCGCTTCTCTTCGATAAGACTCAACTCATTGAACCTTGTCTAAATCCATTCAGCTTCATCTAGCTTGACATCCAGCAAGACTCTTAGAGAAGGAATCTCCACTTCAGCAGGTAGGACTGCTTCCATACCATACACAAGGGAGTAAGGGGTTGCCCCGGTCGATGTACGTACTGAAGTACGGTACCCATGCAAGGAGAAGGGTAGCATCTCATGCCAATCTCTGTACGTAACGACCATCTTCTGCACAATCTTCTTTATGTTCTTATTTGCTACCTCAACAACACCGTTCATCTTAGGACGATAAGGGGAAGAATTGTGATGCTTGATGTTGAAGTTCTTGCACAACTCCTTCATCACTTTATTATTGAGATTAGAACCATTATCAGTAATGATTATTTCGGGAATCCCATAACGACAAATGATCTCCTTCTTAATGAATCGGGCAACCACATGTCTGGTGACCTTTGCGAATGACGCTGCTTCGACCCACTTGGTGAAATAGTCGATGGCAACAAGGATGAAGCGGTGCCCATTGGAAGCAATCGGCTTAATTTTTCCAATCATATCAATGCCCCACATAGCAAACGGCCACGACAAAGACATCACATTCAGAGGATTTGGCGGCACATGTACCTTATCAGCATAAATCTGGCATTTATGACACTTCCGAGCATATCTGAAATAATCAGATTCCATGGTCATCCAGTAATAACCCGCTCTCAACAATTTATTATCTATTGCATGTCCGCCGGCATGAGTACCGAAGGAGCCTTCATGAACTTCCGGCATTAACATGTCCGCTTCATGTCTATCCACGCATCTGAGCAAAACCATGTCAAAGTTCCTCTTATACAGCACATCATCTTTGTTCAAGAAGAAACTGCCTGCCAATCTTCTCAAAGTCTTTCTATCATTGTTGGATGCCCCTGCAGGGTATTCTTGATTCTTCAGAAAGCACTTGATGTCGTGATACCAGGGCTTGTGATTAACTACCAGTTCAGCAGCAAACACATACGCGGCCCTATCAAGACGCATAACATCGATCCTGGGAACATAGTTCCACCGAATCACCTTGATCATGGAGGATAGAGTAGCAAGAGCGTCTGCCATCTGGTTCTCATCACGAGGTATATGATACAGCTTTACTGTTGTGAAGAAAGTCAACAATCTTCTCGTGTAATCTCTGTAGGGGACCAGATTAGGCTGAAGAGTGTTCCAATCACCATTCACTTGATTAATCACTAGAGCTGAATCTCCGAAGATGTCCAAAGTCTTGATTCTCAAATCAATGGCTTGCTCAATACCTAAGATACAAGCCTCATACTCAGCTTCATTATTGGTGCACTCAAAAGTCAGACGAGCGGTGAAAGGCATGTGGGCACCTTTCGGAGTGGTAATGACAACACCAATTCCACTTCCTTTGGCATTGACGGCCCATCAAACATTAAAGTCCACTTTTCATCTGGATCAGGTCCCTCCTCAACAACTGGCTCTTCACAATCTTTCATCTTGAGGAACATGATGTCTTCGTCCGGAAAATCAAACTTCATCGGCTCATAATCATCAATCGACTGCTGAGCAAGATAGTCTGACAGAATACTCCCTTTGATGGCTTTCTAGGATGTATACTGGATGTCGTACTCTGTCAGTACCATTTGCCAACGAGCAACCCTTCCGGTGAGAGCTGGCTTCTCAAATATATACTTGACTGGATCCATCTTGGAGATCAGTAAGGTTGTGTGAGTCATCATGTATTGTCTCAATCGCTTAGCAGCCTATGCAAGTGCACAACATGTCTTTTCAAGCATTGAGTATCTCGACTCGCAATCTGTGAATTTTTACTCAGGTAGTAGATGGCATGCTCTTTCCTACCTGTCTCGTCATGTTGACCGAGAATGCAACCCATGGAATTATCAAGTAATATCAAATACATAATCAGCGGTCTCCCTGGGACTGGAGGCATAAGGATTGGAGGATTCTGCAAATACTCTTTTATCTTCTCGAAAGCCCTTTGGCAATCATCATTCCATCTGATAGCCTGATCTTTTCTTAACAACTTGAATATTGGCTCACATGTGGCTGTTAGGTGAAAGATGAACCTTGCAATGTAGTTCAGCCTCCCTAAGAAATCATGGACTTGTTTTTCTATTCTCGGCACGGGCATTTTTTATATCGCTTTCACTTTAGCAGGATCCATCTCAATCCCTTTTTCGCTAACAATAAAACCCAACAGTTTTCCAGATCTCACCCCGAAAGTACACTTGTTCGGATTAAGCCTCAACTTGAATTTCCTCAAACGCTCAAACAGTTTCTGCGAATACACCAAATGTTCTTCTTCCGTCTGAGATTTGGCAATCATATCATCAACATAAACCTTGATTTCATGATGAATCATATCATGGAAAAGAGTTACCATAGCTCGTTGATATGTTGCCCCAGCATTTTTCAGACCAAACGGCATCACCTTGTAGTAGAAGGTGCCCCATGGGGTTATGAAAGTTGTCTTCTCCATGTCTTCTGGTGCCATCTTAATTTGATTATAGCCAGAAAAGCCATCCATGAAGGAGAATACCGAGAACTGAGTCGTGTTATCCACCAAAACGTCGATGTGAGGTAATGGGAAATCATCTTTAGGACTAGCTCTATTCAGATCCCGGTAGTCAACACACATCTGTACCTTTCCATCCTTCTTAGGTACTGGAACGATATTTGCAACCCATGGCGGATAATTTGTAACCGCTAGAAACCCTGCATCCAACTGTTTTTGCACTTCTTCGTTTATCTTGACAACCATCCCTGGTCTTGTTCTTCTGAGCTTCTGCTTGACCGGAGGACAATCCTCCTTGAGAGGCAAATGGTGTACCACAATGTCTGTGTCAAGTCCTGGCATGTCCTGATAAGACCAAGCGAAGATGTCAACATACTCTTGCAGCAATTCAATCAGTCCCTTCTTCACACTATCTACCAAAGTGGCCCCTACCTTGATTTCTCTCTTGACGTCCTCGGTGCCAAGATTAATCACTTCAATAGACTCTTGATGCGGTTGAATGACCCTTTCCTCCTGTTTTAACAACCCGACAAGTTCTTCAGGGAGTTCACAGTCTTCATCACCCTCTTCTTCAGCTTGAAAGATTGGATTGTCAAAGTCGACGCGAGCCATAGCAGAACTGTTATCAATAGGATCCGGTGACGTGCATCTGCATGAGTAATGGTATCTGCTTATGAGTGTGAACAAGGAGTGAAAACTAAACAAAGCATTGCCAAATATATTTTTTTGTTTTTGATTTTTTGAAAACTGCAAAAATAGAAAGACAGTGAACAAAATATTTGAATGCAAAAGACGTCCTTTATTTATGATAAAAAATACAGGTATTCACATAGATGAGCCCTGCAATGAGTCATTACGCCCTGGGCGGAACGTAAGACTTGGATATGCACAAATGAACAAAGAAAATTACTCTTCAAGAAGAGTGACTTGGATAATCTCTTCAGAAGACCAATTGCGGAGAACTTCACCCGGGACCCTTGGATGCACCCAGTTGTCAATGTAGCAATCACTATCCCCCTCTTCTTCGTTGATTGCAGAGATCTGGCCATACTGAATGATGCCAACATTGGAGAAAGTAATCGGCCCCTGACGAGTCTGAGGCGTTGAAGTTGTAGAAGTAAATATCGGTTGATACCCAATCCCAAACTTGTCTTCCTTCATAGGTAAATCCAACAGACGTCCCCAACCGGGAGCAACACCTGAATTTACCAAGGCATGTGCCTGCTTGAAGGACAAAATAGAGGCGCCTGCTTCAACCTCTTCCACTGGAGCTGCATCCTTGACTTGAACTGCCTCAAAAGCCTGACACAGGGTCTCATGAATCTCACCTTCTACCTCTACATACTTGAATGCAGACAGGTGACTGACCAGAATATCCTCCTCACCACAGACAGTGATAATTCTTCCATTGACCGGGAACTTGATCTTCTGATGCAAGGTCGAGGAGACTGCCCCAGCATTGTGGATCCAAGGACGACCCAACAAGCAGCTATACGAAGGACTGATATCCATCACATAAAAGACGGTGTTAAAGGTTTGTGATCCAATCTGAATTTGCAATTCTACCTCTCCGAACACCGACCTCTTAGAACCATCGAAGGCTCTCACCACAAGATCGGAAGGCTTCAAGATCAAACCTTCTACATCTAACTTTGACAGGGCTCTCTTGGGTAGCACATTGAGAGAGGAACCTCTATCCACCAGAACATGGGATAACACTGTGTCTTTACACTCCATCGAAATGTGCAAAGCCTTGTTATGATTGCGTCCAGCTGGCGTCAAGTCAGAATTAGTAAAACCCAACCCGTTGCTTGCATGAACATTTGCAACGATCCCTTCTAGTTGGTTCACTGAGATCTCCTGAGGCACATATGCAACATTAAGGACCTTCAGGAGTGCCTCCCTGTGTGCCTCCGAACACAGCAGGAGTGAGAGAATAGATATCTTAGACGACGTCTGAATCAACTGATCGACTACCTTGTAGTCGCTTCTCTTTATAATTCTCAAGAGCTCGTCCACATCTTTCGCGAAAGCAGGCTCAGAGCCAGCCTGTGGTGCAGAGGTACCCTCATTCACAACTTGTTTGCCTTTAGCCTTCGCCGCGGCATCATCACTATCAAGTTGGATAACCGGTGGTGAGAACAATCTACCACTTCTGGTGAATCGCCCGATTCCACCAACATTGTCCACTGCGGGATCTTTTACCTAAACTCCAGGTCCAGACTTCTGATCCTGTACCTCTTCTACTTTCAGTGGCTGCTCCACTCCATGATCATGCGTGTATACACTCCCCCCGTAATGCCAAGGAATGGCCCTTTCGCTGGTGAAAGGTAAAGGACCAGGGGTCGTGATGGTCATAGTGGATTGATGTGGTCGCACTGGTGATACCGGTTGCACTTCTGGCACACTGATCTGAGCAGTTGGGTAGAAAATTGTGATAGTGGCGACGTCACAGTCATACTTAGAACTCTTATTTGTTTAAGTATAAACATCCGAAACATCGGAATCAAGTTCAACAATTACGTCAGAATCCAGCACAATGTTTGGAGTATTAGCAACAACATCAGAAAAATTAATTACATCATCAGGAATTACAAGATCAACAGGAACAACATTTGTAAATTCATCAACGACAATGACATCTTCAGACAAGAGAGGATCAACATATGCATCCTCAACAACCCCTTCAATAGACCTTTGGCAGATAGGTCTTCAGCTTGAAGGACAACATCGTCAAGCAAGGCCTGGATACCCTGCTGCAGCTTCACACAACCCCCACTCTGTGCAACACAACCCAAACAACCGTTCCCACAACCGGGGAAAACATCTGCCTTTAGCAAGTATTCTTTGATTTTCAACAACAGAGTCTTCAGCTTCAACACCTCCTTGACTAATTTGACTTCTTCTTCAACCATGTTAACATTTGCTCTACCATGCTGCGACATAGGATTGTTGACAACATTAGGAGCCGGCGCAAAGTTAATGGCCTTTAAATCAATGAGATCCTGAACTACGTGCTTAAAAGCTTTGCAGTTCTCAATAGTATGACCAGGTGCCCTAGAGTGGAACTCACACCTAGCATTGGCGTCATAACCCACTGGAAGCCTGCCAACGGGAGGAGCCAAAGTGCGTAACTACACAAGTTGCAGCTGCTGAAGGTTGGGAAGCAATTGGGCGTACGACATTGGAAGAGTGTCGAAACACCTATCCATCATCCTCTGTCTCTGTTGATAAGCAGGTCTGTTACCCTGTTGTTAGTGGTATTGATTTTGTTGACGTTGAGGTTGTTGTTGTTGCACTGGTGCTGCAGCCGAATCCTGATGCAAAATACGGTATATATGATATACTGTTTCTGTTTCATTCATTCAAACACTTAATGGTTGTTTTCCTTTGAGCGATCAATGTTTGTTTGCTTCTTGATCCGACATTAGTATGGTGAAGCAATGACGTATTGATCAATCATACTGAATCAACAATCGATATGTGTTTGACGGTCTAAAATTGGTGCATTAGGGTTAATGACGGCACAAGGGTTATGTTGTCAAAGAGTTATGCATTAGGGTTAATGACGGCACAAGGGTTGTGTTGTCAAAGAGTTATGCATTAGGGTTAATGACGACACAAGGGTTGTGTTGTCAAAAAGTTAGGCGATTAGGGTTGTGACTGCGCAAGAGTTGTGCTTTAAATTATCAAGTGTTGATGCGAAAAACGACATCGATTTTAAATGAATTGTTCATTAAATTTTTTGGCCAGGGGCACTGCCCCTTCAACCCTGCAAGGGGCGTTTCCCCCTTGACCCCCGTCCCCGGACCGGGCAGCGGACCCCCGGTTAACTCTGCGTAGTGTGGCCCGTCGCCGAAATTTAATTTGGTTTTAATTAATTAAAAGAATTAAAATTAATACTATATAGAATGTTATGCAAAGTGTCATAAGTTATCTCCATGGTGATAATGGTGTATACCACCCTTCGACCTGAAACCACTATGGACCCTAGATGTAGAGTCGAGTGCCTTATTGCTGATCAAACATTGTCCGTAACTGGATGACCATAAAGACAGTTGATTTGTACTCCACGAAGCATGCTAAGGGACATGAGTGACCTAGATGGAATTTGCCCATCCTGCGTAACAGGATAAATGTCTATGGGCCCAATATTGAACTGGACAAGGATGACACGGTCTATGCCTTGTGTTCAATATAGACATAAGGGCAAAAGGGTAATTATACACATAATTATTATCACAAAAGGATTTGTCAGATCACACGACATCTTCGTGTCTTGGGTAGCAGTGATGTGTTGCTAGATACCACTCACTGTTTATTATGTTAAATACGCGATTTAATATAATTGCCAATGCCGCGAAAACCTATAGGGTCACACACAAAGGACGGATTGATGAGAGATAGAGTAATTAAGGAATACTGTAATGTACGGTGCCCTTAAGTGAATTATAGAACATCGTAAGGTACGGTGTACTTAAGTAGAATACGAAATATGGTAAGGTACCACGTGCTTAAGTGATTTTGGCATATTATAAGATATGGGCCATATACACTTGAGTGGGCTTTTTAGCTTGCAGCCCACACAAGTGGTTCTATCTTGTGTAGAAGCATTGTTACACTTGCAATTTCGTTTCTCTCTCTCTATCTCTCTCACTCAAAGTCTTCATTCGTAGCAGCTAGCACTGAGATTGAAGGAATCCGTTCGTGTGGACTGAGTAGAGGCGTTGTCATCGTTCAACGTTCGTGATCGCCACAAGAGGTAACGATTCTATCACTGATCATGCCCATTCGTAAGAATCATTAAAGGAGAAATTTTAAATTCTACTGCGTTTTGGATCGCCATTCTCCTTCAGTGGTATCAGAGCCACTTACGAAACCATGCATTTGATAGCTGTTTATTTTCTATATTTTCTGTATTAATACGATTAAAAGACATAATGAATCAAAGAATGAACGAGTAATTAAATTGAGATCGATCAGGTTATATATATGATATAAGTAATCCTGATGCAAAATACGGTATATATGATATACTGTTTCTGTTTCATTCATTCAAACACTTAATGGCTGTTTTCCTTTGAGCGATCAATGTTCGTTTGCTTCTTGATCCGACATTAGTATGGTGTAGCAATGACGTATTGATCAATCATACTGAATCAACAATCGAGATTTGTTTGACGGTCTGAAATTGGTGCATTAGGGTTAATGACGGCACAAGGGTTGTGTTGTCAAAGAGTTATGCATTAGGGTTAATGACGGCACAAGGGTTGTGTTGTCAAAGAGTTATGCATTAGGTTTAATGAAGGCACAAGGGTTGTGTTGTCAAAAAGTTATGCGATTAGGGTTGTGACTGCGCAAGAGTTGTGCTTTAAAGTATCAAGTGTTGATGCGAAAAACGACATCGATTTTAAATGAATTGTTCATTAAAAATTTTGGCCAGGGGCACTGCCCCTTCAACCCCGCAAGGGGCGCTGCCCCCTTGACCCCCGTCCGGTAACCGGGCAGCGGACCCCTAGCTAACTCTGCGTAGTGTGATCAGTCGCCGAAATTTAATTTGGTTTTAATTAATTAAAATAATTAAAATTAATAATAATAATAACAATGTGTTTACTATTATTGTCTTGTGGTGATCGGTTATGGCCTTAGTTTTCCTTTATTTTGTTTTGGGTTTTAAAATACGACCTGCGTATCGTGCCTCTCTTTTAATCTCTTAATGTAACTTATTTTCTCATCTCACTCCCTCGTATGTAAAACAAGTTTCTTTTATGTAATGTAATATTTGTTGGTGTAAGCCCTAGAGGCCAATACTTTTGGTACTTGTATCGAATTGTTTATTAATAATAAAAGGCGTTTTCTTTATTATGTTTGTTTAATAAAGTCCCTGGAATAGATAGTCCGTTTAATGTATCAAGTGTGACTTAATCACGAGATCACATTAAACATAAGGACATTATTCTTAAAGTATTTGTAGTCGAGCTTTATTGTGAAGTGGGATAACATTAAAGCATGAAGACTATTATGTTTATAGACTGATGATCACAACTCATGGATCATGGATAAAGAGTTATCAAGTCTCAAACATAGGTATGAATATTAAGAGTAATATTTATACTGGATTGACCTGCTATGAGAAAACTATATAGAATGTTATGCAAAGTGTCATAAGTTATCTCCATGGTGATAATGGTGTATACCACCCTTCGACCTGAAACCACTATGGACCCTAGATGTAGAGTCGAGTGCCTTATTTCTGATCAAACATTGTCCGTAACTGGATGACCATAAAGACAATTGATGGGTACTCCACGAAGCATGCTAAGGGACATGAGTGACCTAGATGGAATTTGCCCATCCTGCGTAACAGGATAAATGTCTATGGGCCCAATATTGAACTGGACAAGGATGACACGGTCTATGCCTTGTGTTCAATATAGACATAAGGGCAAAAGGGTAATTATACACATAATTATTATCACAAAAGGATTTGTCAGATCACATGACATCTTCGTGTCTTGGGTAGCAGTGATGTGTTGCTAGATACCACTCACTGTTTATAATGTTAAATACGTGATTTAATATAATTGCCAATGCCGCGAAAACCTATAGGGTCACACACAAAGGACGGATTGATGAGAGATAGAGTAATTAAGGAATACTGTAATGTACGGTGCCCTTAAGTGAGTTATAGAACATCGTAAGGTACGGCGTACTTAAGTAGAATACGAAATATGGTAAGGTACCACGTGCTTAAGTGATTTTGGCATATTATAAGATATGGGACATATACCCTTGAGTGGGCTTTTTAGCTTGCAGCCCACACAAGTGGTTCTATCTTGTGTAGAAGCATTGTTACACTTGCAATTTCGTTTCTCTCTCTCTCTCTCTCACTCAAAGTCTTCATTCGTAGCAGCTAGCACTGAGAATGAAGGAATCCGTTCGTGTGAACTGAGTAGAGGCGTTGTCATCGTTCAACGTTCGTGATCGCCACAAGAGGTAACGATTCTATCACTGATCATGCCCATTCGTAAGAATCATTAAAGGAGAAATTTTAAATTCCACTGCGTTTTGGATCACCATTCTCCTTCAGTGGTATCAGAGCCACTTACGAAACCATGCATTTGATAGCTGTTTATTTTCTATATTTTCTGTATTAATACGATTAAAAGACAGAATGAATCAAAGAATGAACGAGTAATTAAATTGAGATCGATCAAGTTATATATATGATATAAGTAATCCTGATGCAAAATACGGTATATATGATATACTGTTTCTGTTTCATTCATTCAAACACTTAATGGTTGTTTTCCTTTGAGCGATCAATGTTCGTTTGCTTCTTGATCCGACATTAGTATGGTGTAGCAATGACGTATTGATCAATCATACTGAATCAACAATCGAGATTTGTTTGATGGTCTGAATTTGGTGCATTAGGGTTAATGACGGCACAAGGGTTATGTTGTGAAAGAGTTATGCATTAGGGTTAATGACGGCACAAGGGTTGTGTTGTCAAAGAGTTATGCATTAGGGTTAATGAAGGCACAAGGGTTGTGTTGTCAAAAAGTTATGCGATTAGGGTTGTGACTGCGCAACAGTTGTGCTTTAGTGTATCAAGTGTTGATGCGAAAAACGACATCGATTTTAAATGAATTGTTCATTAAAATTTTTGGCCAGGGGCACTGCCCCTTCAACCCCGCAAGGGGCGCTGCCCCCTGACCCCCGTCCGCTAACCGGGCAGCGGACCCCCAGCTAACTCTGCGTAGTGTGATCGGTCGCCGAAATTTAATTTGGTTTTAATTAATTAAAATAATTATAATTAATAATAATAATAATAATAATAATAATGTGTTTACTATTATTGTCTTGTGGTGATCGGTTATGGCCTTAGTTTTGCTTTATTTTGTTTTGGGTTTTAAAATACGACCTGCGTATCGTGCCTCTCTTTTAATCTCTTAATGTAACTTATTTTCTCATCTCACTCCCTCGTATGTAAACCAAGTTTCTTTTATGTAATGTAATATTTGTTGGTGTAAGCCCTAGAGGCCAATACTTTTGGTACTTGTATCGAATTGTTTATTAATAATAAAAGGCTTTTTCTTTATTATGTTTGTTTAATAAAGTCCCTGGAATAGATAGTCCGTTTAATGTATCAAGTGTGACTTAATCATGAGATCACATTAAACATAAGGACATTATTCTTAAAGTATTCGTAGTCGAGCTTTATTGTGAAGTGGGATAACATTAAAGCATGAAGACTATTATGTTTATAGACTGATGATCACAACTCATGGATCATGGATAAAGAGTTATCAAGTCTCAAACATAGGTATGAATATTAAGAGTAATATTTATACTGGATTGACCCGCTATGAGAAAACTATATAGAATGTTATGCAAAGTGTCATAAGTTATCTCCATGGTGATAATGGTGTATACCACCCTTCGACCTGAAACCACTATGGACCCTAGATGTAGAGTCGAGTGCCTTATTTCTGATCAAACATTGTCCGTAACTGGATGACCATAAAGACAATTGATGGGTACTCCACGAAGCATGCTAAGGGACATGAGTGACCTAGATGGAATTTGCCCATCCTGCGTAACAGGATAAATGTCTATGGGCCCAATATTGAACTGGACAAGGATGACACGGTCTATGCCTTGTGTTCAATATAGACATAAGGGCAAAAGGGTAATTATACACATAATTATTATCACAAAAGGATTTGTCAGATCACATGACATCTTCGTGTCTTGGATAGCAGTGATGTGTTGCTAGATACCACTCATTGTTTATTATGTTAAATACATGATTTAATATAATTGTCAATGCCGCGAAAACCTATAGGGTCACACACAAAGGACGGATTGATGAGAGATAGAGTAATTAAGGAATACTGTAATGTACGGTGCCCTTAAGTGAATTATAGAACATCGTAAGGTACGGTGTACTTAAGTAGAATACGAAATATGGTAAGGTACCACGTGCTTAAGTGATTTTGGCATATTATAAGATATGGGCCATATACACTTGAGTGGGCTTTTTAGCTTGCAGCCCACACAAGTGGTTCTATCTTGTGTAGAAGCATTGTTACACTTGCAATTTCGTTTCTCTCTCTCTCTCTCTCACTCAAAGTCTTCATTCGTAGCAGCTAGCACTGAGAATGAAGGAATCCGTTCGTGTGGACTGAGTAGAGGCGTTGTCATCGTTCAACGTTCGTGATCGCCACAAGAGGTAACGATTCTATCACTGATCATGCCCATTTGTAAGAATCATTAAAGGAGAAATTTTAAATTCCGCTGCGTTTTGGATCGCCATTCTCCTTCAGTGGTATCAGAGCCACTTATGAAACCATGCATTTGATAGCTGTTTATTTTCTATATTTTCTGTATTAATACGATTAAAAGACAGAATCAATCAAAGAATGAACGAGTAATTAAATTGAGATCGATCAAGTTATATATATGATATAAGTAATCCTGATGCAAAATACGGTATATATGATATACTGTTTCTGTTTCATTCATTCAAACACTTAATGGTTGTTTTCCTTTGAGCGATCAATGTTCGTTTGCTTCTTGATCCGACATTAGTATGGTGTAGCAATGACGTATTGATCAATCATACTGAATCAACAATCGAGATTTGTTTGACGGTCTGAAATTGGTGCATTAGGGTTAATGACGGCACACGGGTTGTGTTGTGAAAGAGTTATGCATTAGGGTTAATGACGGCACAAGGGTTGTGTTGTCAAAGAGTTATGCATTAGGGTTAATGAAGGCACAAGGGTTGTGTTGTCAAAAAGTTATGCGATTAGGGTTGTGACTGCGCAAGAGTTGTGCTTTAAAGTATCAAGTGTTGATGCCAAAAACGACATCGATTTTAAATGAATTGTTCATTAAAATTTTTGGCCAGGGGCACTGCCCCTTCAACCCCGCAAGGGGCGCTGCCCCCTGACCCCCGTCCGCTAACCGGGCAGCGGACCCCCAGCTAACTCTGCGTAGTGTGATCGGTCGCCGAAATTTAATTTGGTTTTAATTAAATAAAAGAATTAATAATAATAATAATAATAATAATAATAATGTGTTTACTATTATTGTCTTGTGGTGATCGGTTATGGCCTTGGTTTTCCTTTATTTTGTTTTGGGTTTTAAAATACGACCTGCGTATCGTGCCTCTCTTTTAATCTCTTAATGTAACTTATTTTCTCATCTCACTCCCTCGTATGTAAACCAAGTTTCTTTTATGTAATGTAATATTTGTTGGTGTAAGCCCTAGAGGCCAATACTTTTGGTACTTGTATCGAATTGTTTATTAATAATAAAAGGCTTTTTCTTTATTATGTTTGTTTAATAAAGTCCCTGGAATAGATAGTCCGTTTAATGTATCAAGTGTGACTTAATCATGAGATCACATTAAACATAAGGACATTATTCTTAAAGTATTCGTAGTCGAGCTTTATTGTGAAGTGGGATAACATTAAAGCATGAAGACTATTATGTTTATAGACTGATGATCACAACTCATGGATCATGGATAAAGAGTTATCAAGTCTCAAACATAGGTATGAATATTAAGAGTAATATTTATACTGGATTGACCCGCTATGAGAAAACTATATAGAATGTTATGCAAAGTGTCATAAGTTATCTCCATGGTGATAATGGTGTATACCACCCTTCGACCTGAAACCACTATGGACCCTAGATGTAGAGTCGAGTGCCTTATTTCTGATCAAACATTGTCCGTAACTGGATGACCATAAAGACAATTGATGGGTACTCCACGAAGCATGCTAAGGGACATGAGTGACCTAGATGGAATTTGCCCATCCTGCGTAACAGGATAAATGTCTATGGGCCCAATATTGAACTGGACAAGGATGACACGGTCTATGCCTTGTGTTCAATATAGACATAAGGGCAAAAGGGTAATTATACACATAATTATTATCACAAAAGGATTTGTCAGATCACATGACATCTTCGTGTCTTGGGTAGCAGTGATGTGTTGCTAGATACCACTCATTGTTTATTATGTTAAATACATGATTTAATATAATTGTCAATGCCGCGAAAACCTATAGGGTCACACACAAAGGACGGATTGATGAGAGATAGAGTAATTAAGGAATACTGTAATGTACGGTGCCCTTAAGTGAATTATAGAACATCGTAAGGTACGGTGTACTTAAGTAGAATACGAAATATGGTAAGGTACCACGTGCTTAAGTGATTTTGGCATATTATAAGATATGGGCCATATACACTTGAGTGGGCTTTTTAGCTTGCAGCCCACACAAGTGGTTCTATCTTGTGTAGAAGCATTGTTACACTTGCAATTTCGTTTCTCTCTCTCTCTCTCTCACTCAAAGTCTTCATTCGTAGCAGCTAGCACTGAGAATGAAGGAATCCGTTCGTGTGGACTGAGTAGAGGCGTTGTCATCGTTCAACGTTCGTGATCGCCACAAGAGGTAACGATTCTATCACTGATCATGCCCATTTGTAAGAATCATTAAAGGAGAAATTTTAAATTCCGCTGCGTTTTGGATCGCCATTCTCCTTCAGTGGTATCAGAGCCACTTATGAAACCATGCATTTGATAGCTGTTTATTTTCTATATTTTCTGTATTAATACGATTAAAAGACAGAATCAATCAAAGAATGAACGAGTAATTAAATTGAGATCGATCAAGTTATATATATGATATAAGTAATCCTGATGCAAAATACGGTATATATGATATACTGTTTCTGTTTCATTCATTCAAACACTTAATGGTTGTTTTCCTTTGAGCGATCAATGTTCGTTTGCTTCTTGATCCGACATTAGTATGGTGTAGCAATGACGTATTGATCAATCATACTGAATCAACAATCGAGATTTGTTTGACGGTCTGAAATTGGTGCATTAGGGTTAATGACGGCACAAGGGTTGTGTTGTGAAAGAGTTATGCATTAGGGTTAATGACGGCACAAGGGTTGTGTTGTCAAAGAGTTATGCATTAGGGTTAATGAAGGCACAAGGGTTGTGTTGTCAAAAAGTTATGCGATTAGGGTTGTGACTGCGCAAGAGTTGTGCTTTAAAGTATCAAGTGTTGATGCGAAAAACGACATCGATTTTAAATGAATTGTTCATTAAAATTTTTGGCCAGGGGCACTGCCCCTTCAACCCCGCAAGGGGCGCTGCCCCCTTGACCCCCGTCCGCTAACCGGGCAGCGGACCCCCAGCTAACTCTGCGTAGTGTGATCGGTCGCCGAAATTTAATTTGGTTTTAATTAATTAAAATAATTAAAATTAATAATAATAATAATAATGTGTTTACTATTATTGTCTTGTGGTGATCGGTTATGGCCTTAGTTTTCCTTTATTTTGTTTTGGGTTTTAAAATACGACCTGCGTATCGTGCCTCTCTTTTAATCTCTTAATGTAACTTATTTTCTCATCTCACTCCCTCGTATGTAAACCAAGTTTCTTTTATGTAATGTAATATTTGTTGGTGTAAGCCCTAGAGGCCAATACTTTTGGTACTTGTATCGAATTGTTTATTAATAATAAAAGGCTTTTTCTTTATTATGTTTGTTTAATAAAGTCCCTGGAATAGATAGTCCGTTTAATGTATCAAGTGTGACTTAATCATGAGATCACATTAAACATAAGGACATTATTCTTAAAGTATTCGTAGTCGAGCTTTATTGTGAAGTGGGATAACATTAAAGCATGAAGACTATTATGTTTATAGACTGATGATCACAACTCATGGATCATGGATAAAGAGTTATCAAGTCTCAAACATAGGTATGAATATTAAGAGTAATATTTATACTGGATTGACCCGCTATGAGAAAACTATATAGAATGTTATGCAAAGTGTCATAAGTTATCTCCATGGTGATAATGGTGTATACCACCCTTCGACCTGAAACCACTATGGACCCTAGATGTAGAGTCGAGTGCCTTATTTCTGATCAAACATTGTCCGTAACTGGATGACCATAAAGACAATTGATGGGTACTCCACGAAGCATGCTAAGGGACATGAGTGACCTAGATGGAATTTGCCCATCCTGCGTAACAGGATAAATGTCTATGGGCCCAATATTGAACTGGACAAGGATGACACGGTCTATGCCTTGTGTTCAATATAGACATAAGGGCAAAAGGGTAATTATACACATAATTATTATCACAAAAGGATTTGTCAGATCACATGACATCTTCGTGTCTTGGGTAGCAGTGATGTGTTGCTAGATACCACTCACTGTTTATTATGTTAAATACGTGATTTAATATAATTGCCAATGCCGCGAAAACCTATAGGGTCACACACAAAGGACGGATTGATGAGAGATAGAGTAATTAAGGAATACTGTAATGTACGGTGCCCTTAAGTGAATTATAGAACATCGTAAGGTACGGTGTACTTAAGTAGAATACGAAATATGGTAAGGTACCACGTGCTTAAGTGATTTTGGCATATTATAAGATATGGGCCATATACACTTGAGTGGGCTTTTTAGCTTGCAGCCCACACAAGTGGTTCTATCTTGTGTAGAAGCATTGTTACACTTGCAATTTCGTTTCTCTCTCTCTCTCTCTCTCACTCAAAGTCTTCATTCGTAGCAGCTAGCACTGAGAATGAAGGAATCCATTCATGTGGACTGAGTAGAGGCGTTGTCATCGTTCACTGTTCGTGATCGCCACAAGATGTAACGATTCTATCACTGATCATGCCCATTCGTAAGAATCATTAAAGGAGAAATTTTAAATTCCACTGCGTTTTGGATCGCCATTCTCCTTCAGTGGTATCAGAGCCACTTACGAAACCATGCATTTGAAAGCTGTTTATTTTCTATATTTTCTGTATTAATACGATTAAAAGACAGAATGAATCAAAGAATGAACGAGTAATTAAATTGAGATCGATCAAGTTATATATATGATATAAGTAATCCTGATGCAAAATACGGTATATATGATATACTGTTTCTGTTTCATTCATTCAAACACTTAATGGTTGTTTTCCTTTGAGCGATCAATGTTCGTTTGCTTCTTGATCCGACATTAGTATGGTGTAGCAATGACGTATTGATCAATCATACTGAATCAACAATCGAGATTTGTTTGACGGTCTGAAATTGGTGCATTAGGGTTAATGACGGCACAAGGGTTGTGTTGTGAAAGAGTTATGCATTAGGGTTAATGACGGCACAAGGGTTGTGTTGTCAAAGAGTTATGCATTAGGGTTAATGAAGGCACAAGGGTTGTGTTGTCAAAAAGTTATGCGATTAGGGTTGTGACTGCGCAAGAGTTGTGCTTTAAAGTATCAAGTGTTGATGCGAAAAACGACATCGATTTTAAATGAATTGTTCATTAAATTTTTGGCCAGGGGCACTGCCCCTTCAACCCCGCAAGGGGCGCTGCCCCCTTGACCCCCGTCCGCTAACCGGGCAGCGGACCCCCAGCTAACTCTGCGTAGTGTGATCGGTCGCCGAAATTTAATTTGGTTTTAATTAATTAAAATAATTAAAATTAATAATAATAATAATAATGTGTTTACTATTATTGTCTTGTGGTGATCGGTTATGGCCTTAGTTTTCCTTTATTTTGTTTTGGGTTTTAAAATACGACCTGCGTATCGTGCCTCTCTTTTAATCTCTTAATGTAACTTATTTTCTCATCTCACTCCCTCGTATGTAAACCAAGTTTCTTTTATGTAATGTAATATTTGTTGGTGTAAGCCCTAGAGGCCAATACTTTTGGTACTTGTATCGAATTGTTTATTAATAATAAAAGGCTTTTTCTTTATTATGTTTGTTTAATAAAGTCCCTGGAATAGATAGTCCGTTTAATGTATCAAGTGTGACTTAATCATGAGATCACATTAAACATAAGGACATTATTCTTAAAGTATTCGTAGTCGAGCTTTATTGTGAAGTGGGATAACATTAAAGCATGAAGACTATTATGTTTATAGACTGATGATCACAACTCATGGATCATGGATAAAGAGTTATCAAGTCTCAAACATAGGTATGAATATTAAGAGTAATATTTATACTGGATTGACCCGCTATGAGAAAACTATATAGAATGTTATGCAAAGTGTCATAAGTTATCTCCATGGTGATAATGGTGTATACCACCCTTCGACCTGAAACCACTATGGACCCTAGATGTAGAGTCGAGTGCCTTATTTCTGATCAAACATTGTCCGTAACTGGATGACCATAAAGACAATTGATGGGTACTCCACGAAGCATGCTAAGGGACATGAGTGACCTAGATGGAATTTGCCCATCCTGCGTAACAGGATAAATGTCTATGGGCCCAATATTGAACTGGACAAGGATGACACGGTCTATGCCTTGTGTTCAATATAGACATAAGGGCAAAAGGGTAATTATACACATAATTATTATCACAAAAGGATTTGTCAGATCACATGACATCTTCGTGTCTTGGGTAGCAGTGATGTGTTGCTAGGTACCACTCATTGTTTATTATGTTAAATACGTGATTTAATATAATTGCCAATGCCGCGAAAACCTATAGGGTCACACACAAAGGACGGATTGATGAGAGATAGAGTAATTAAGGAATACTGTAATGTACGGTGCCCTTAAGCGAATTATAGAACATCGTAAGGTACGGTGTACTTAAGTAGAATACGAAATATGGTAAGGTACCACGTGCTTAAGTGATTTTGGCATATTATAAGATATGGGCCATATACACTTGAGTGGGCTTTTTAGCTTGCAGCCCACACAAGTGGTTCTATCTTGTGTAGAAGCATTGTTACACTTGCAATTTCGTTTCTCTCTCTCTCTCTCACTCAAAGTCTTCATTCGTAGCAGCTAGCACTGAGAATGAAGGAATCCATTCATGTGGACTGAGTAAAGGCGTTGTCATCGTTCAACGTTCGTGATCGCCACAAGAGGTAACGATTCTATCACTGATCATGCCCATTCGTAAGAATCATTAAAGGAGAAATTTTAAATTCCGCTGCGTTTTGGATCGCCATTCTCCTTCAGTGGTATCAGAGCCACTTACGAAACCATGCATTTGATAGCTGTTTATTTTCTATATTTTCTGTATTAATATGAATCAAAGAATGAACGAGTAATTAAATTGAGATCGATCAAGTTATATATATGACATAAGTAATCCTGATGCAAAATACGGTATATATGATATACTGTTTCTGTTTCATTCATTCAAACACTTAATGGTTGTTTTCCTTTGAGCGATCAATGTTCGTTTGCTTCTTGATCCGACATTAGTATGGTGTAGCAATGATGTATTGATCAATCATACTGAATCAACAATCGAGATTTGTTTGACGGTCTGAAATTGGTGCATTAGGGTTAATGACGGCACAAGGGTTGTGTTGTGAAAGAGTTATGCATTAGGGTTAATGACGGTACAAGGGTTGTGTTGTCAAAGAATTATGCATTAGGGTTAATGAAGGCACAAGGGTTGTGTTGTCAAAAAGTTATGCGATTAGGGTTGTGACTGTGCAAGAGTTGTGCTTTAAAGTATCAAGTGTTGATGCGAAAAACGACATCGATTTTAAATCAATTGTTCATTAAAAATTTTGGCCAGGGGCACTGCCCCTTCAACCCCGCAAGGGGCGCTGCCCCCTTGACCCCCGTCCGCTAACCGGGCAGCGGACCCCCAGCTAACTCTGCGTAGTGTGATCGGTCGCCGAAATTTAATTTGGTTTTAATTAATTAAAATAATTAAAATTAATAATAATAATAATAATGTGTTTACTATTATTGTCTTGTGGTGATCGGTTATGGCCTTAGTTTTCCTTTATTTTGTTTTGGGTTTTAAAATACGACCTGCTTATCGTGCCTCTCTTTTAATCTCTTAATGTAACTTATTTTCTCATCTCACTCCCTCGTATGTAAACCAAGTTTCTTTTATGTAATGTAATATTTGTTGGTGTAAGCCCTAGAGGCCAATACTTTTGGTACTTGTATCGAATTGTTTATTAATAATAAAAGGCTTTTTCTTTATTATGTTTGTTTAATAAAGTCCCTGGAATAGATAGTCCATTTAATGTATCAAGTGTGACTTAATCATGAGATCACATTAAACATAAGGACATTATTCTTAAAGTATTCGTAGTCGAGCTTTATTGTGAAGTGGGATAACATTAAAGCATGAAGACTATTATGTTTATAGACTGATGATCACAACTCATGGATCATGGATAAAGAGTTATCAAGTCTCAAACATAGGTATGAATATTAAGAGTAATATTTATACTGGATTGACCCGCTATGAGAAAACTATATAGAATGTTATGCAAAGTGTCATAAGTTATCTCCATGGTGATAATGGTGTATACCACCCTTCGACCTGAAACCACTATGGACCCTAGATGTAGAGTCGAGTGCCTTATTTCTGATCAAACATTGTCCGTAACTGGATGACCATAAAGACAATTGATGGGTACTCCACGAAGCATGCTAAGGGACATGAGTGACCTAGATGGAATTTGCCCATCCTGCGTAACAGGATAAATGTCTATGGGCCCAATATTGAACTGGACAAGGATGACACTGTCTATGCCTTGTGTTCAATATAGACATAAGGGCAAAAGGGTAATTATACACATAATTATTATCACAAAAGGATTTGTCAGATCACATGACATCTTCGTGTCTTGGGTAGCAGTGATGTGTTGCTAGATACCACTCACTGTTTATTATGTTAAATACGTGATTTAATATAATTGCCAATGCCGCGAAAACCTATAGGGTCACACACAAAGGACGGATTGATGAGAGATAGAGTAATTAAGGAATACTGTAATGTACGGTGCCCTTAAGTGAATTATAGAACATCGTAAGGTACGGTGTACTTAAGTAGAATACGAAATATGGTAAGGTACCACGTGCTTAAGTGATTTTGGCATATTATAAGATATGGGCCATATACACTTGAGTGGGCTTTTTAGCTTGCAGCCCACACAAGTGGTTCTATCTTGTGTAGAAGCATTGTTACACTTGCAATTTCGTTTCTCTCTCTCTCTCTGTCACTCAAAGTCTTCATTCGTAGCAGCTAGCACTGAGATTGAAGGAATCCGTTCGTGTGGACTGAGTAGAGGCGTTGTCATCGTTCAACGTTCGTGATCGCCACAAGAGGTAACGATTCTATCACTGATCATGCCCATTTGTAAGAATCATTAAAGGAGAAATTTTAAATTCCGCTGCGTTTTGGATCGCCATTCTCCTTCAGTGGTATCAGAGCCACTTACGAAACCATGCATTTAATAGCTGTTTATTTTCTGTATTTTCTGTATTAATACGATTAAAAGACAGAATGAATCAAAGAATGAACGAGTAATTAAATTGAGATCGATCAAGTTATATATATGATATAAGTAATCCTAATTCAAAATACGGTATATATGATATACTGTTTCTGTTTCATTCATTCAAACACTTAATGGTTGTTTTCCTTTGAGCGATCAATGTTCGTTTGCTTCTTGATCCGACATTAGTATGGTGAAGCAATGACGTATTGATCAAACATACTGAATCAACAATCGAGATTTGTTTGACGGTCTGAAATTGGGGCATTAGGGTTAATGACGGCACAAGGGTTGTGTTGTCAAAGAGTTATGCATTAGGGTTAATGACGGCACAAGGGTTATGTTGTCAAAGAGTTATGCATTAGGGTTAATGAAGGCACAAGGGTTGTGTTGTCAAAAAGTTATGCGATTAGGGTTGTGACTGCGCAAGAGTTGTGCTTTAAAGTTTCAAGTGTTGATGCGAAAAACAACATCGATTTTAAATGAATTGGTCATTAAAATTTTTGGCCAGGGGCACTGCCCCTTCAACCCCGCAAGGGGCGCTGCCCCCTTGACCCCCGTCCACTAACCGGGCAGCGGACCCCCAACTAACTCTGCGTAGTGTGATCGGTCGCCGAAATTTAATTTGGTTTTAATTAAATAAAAGAATAAAATTAATAATAATAATAATAATGTGTTTACTATTATTGTCTTGTGGTGATCGGTTATGGCCTTAGTTTTCCTTTATTTTATTTTGGATTTTAAAATACGACCTGCGTATCGTGCCTCTCTTTTAATCTCTTAATGTAACTTATTTTCTCATCTCACTCCCTCGTATGTAAAACAAGTTTCTTTTATGTAATGTAATATTTGTTGGTGTAAGCCCTAGAGGCCAATACTTTTGGTACTTGTATCGAATTGTTTATTAATAATAAAAGGCTTTTTCTTTATTATGTTTGTTTAATAAAGTCCCTGGAATAGATAGGCCGTTTAATGTATCAAGTGTGACTTAATCATGAGATCACATTAAACATAAGGACATTATTCTTAAAGTATTCGTAGTCGAGCTTTATTGTGAAGTGGGATAACATTAAAGCATGAAGACTATTATGTTTATAGACTGATGATCACAACTCATGGATCATGGATAAAGAGTTATCAAGTCTCAAACATAGGTATGAATATTAAGAGTAATATTTATACTGGATTGACCCGCTATGAGAAAACTATATAGAATGTTATGCAAAGTGTCATAAGTTATCTCCATGGTGATAATGGTGTATACCACCCTTCGACCTGAAACCACTATGGACCCTAGATGTAGAGTCGAGTGCCTTATTTCTGATCAAACATTGTCCGTAACTGGATGACCATAAAGACAATTGATGGGTACTCCACGAAGCATGCTAAGGGACATGAGTGACCTAGATGGAATTTGCCCATCCTGCGTAACAGGATAAATGTCTATGGGCCCAATATTGAACTGGACAAGGATGACACGGTCTATGCCTTGTGTTCAATATAGACATAAGGGCAAAAGGGTAATTATACACATAATTATTATCACAAAAGGATTTGTCAGATCACATGACATCTTCGTGTCTTGGGTAGCAGTGATGTGTTGCTAGATACCACTCACTGTTTATTATGTTAAATACGTGATTTAATATAATTGCCAATGCCGCGAAAACCTATAGGGTCACACACAAAGGACGGATTGATGAGAGATAGAGTAATTAAGGAATACTGTAATGTACGGTGCCCTTAAGCGAATTATAGAACATCGTAAGGTACGGTGTACTTAAGTAGAATACGAAATATGGTAAGGTACCACGTGCTTAAGTGATTTTGGCATATTATAAGATATGGGCCATATACACTTGAGTGGGCTTTTTAGCTTGCAGCCCACACAAGTGGTTCTATCTTGTGTAGAAGCATTGTTACACTTGCAATTTCGTTTCTCTCTCTCTCTCTCACTCAAAGTCTTCATTCGTAGCAGCTAGCACTGAGAATGAAGGAATCCGTTCGTGTGGACTGAGTAGAGGCGTTGTCATCGTTCAACGTTCGTGATCGCCACAAGAGGTAACGATTCTATCACTGATCATGCCCATTCGTAACAATCATTAATGGAGAAATTTTAAATTCCGCTGCGTTTTGGATCGCCATTCTCCTTCAGTGGTATCAGAGCCACTTACGAAACCATGCATTTGATAGTTATTTATTTTCTATATTTTCTGTATTAATATGAATCAAAGAATGAACGAGTAATTAAATTGAGATCGATCAAGTTATATATATGATATAAGTAATCCTGATGCAAAATACGGTATATATGATATACTGTTTCTGTTTCATTCATTCAAACACTTAATGGTTGTTTTCCTTTGAGCGATCAATGTTCGTTTGCTTCTTGATCCGACATTAGTATGGTGTAGCAATGATGTATTGATCAATCATACTGAATCAACAATCGAGATTTGTTTGACGGTCTGAAATTGGTGCATTAGGGTTAATGACGGCACAAGGGTTGTGTTGTGAAAGAGTTATGCATTAGGGTTAATGACGGTACAAGGGTTGTGTTGTCAAAGAATTATGCATTAGGGTTTATGAAGGCACAAGGTTTGTGTTGTCAAAAAGTTATGCGATTAGGGTTGTGACTGCGCAAGAGTTGTGCTTTAAAGTTTCAAGTGTTGATGCGAAAAACGACATCGATTTTAAATGAATTGTTCATTAAATTTTTTGGCCAGGGGCACTGCCCCTTCAACCCCGCAAGGGGCGCTGCCCCCTCGACCCCCGTCCACTAACCGAACAGCGGACCCCCAGCTAACTCTGCGTAGTGTGATCGGTCGCCGAAATTTAATTTGGTTTTAATTAATTAAAATAATTAAAATTAATAATCATAATAATAATGTGTTTACTATTATTGTCTTGTGGTGATCGGTTATGGCCTTAGTTTTCCTTTATTTTGTTTTGGGTTTTAAAATACGACCTGCTTATCGTGCCTCTCTTTTAATCTCTTAATGTAACTTATTTTCTCATCTCACTCCCTCGTATGTAAACCAAGTTTCTTTTATGTAATGTAATATTTGTTGGTGTAAGCCCTAGAGGCCAATACTTTTGGTACTTGTATCGAATTGTTTATTAATAATAAAAGGCTTTTTCTTTATTATGTTTGTTTAATAAAGTCCCTGGAATAGATAGTCCATTTAATGTATCAAGTGTGACTTAATCATGAGATCACATTAAACATAAGGACATTATTCTTAAAGTATTCGTAGTCGAGCTTTATTGTGAAGTGGGATAACATTAAAGCATGAAGACTATTATGTTTATAGACTGATGATCACAACTCATGGATCATGGATAAAGAGTTATCAAGTCTCAAACATAGGTATGAATATTAAGAGTAATATTTATACTGGATTGACCCGCTATGAGAAAACTATATAGAATGTTATGCAAAGTGTCATAAGTTATCTCCATGGTGATAATGGTGTATACCACCCTTCGACCTGAAACCACTATGGACCCTAGATGTAGAGTCGAGTGCCTTATTTCTGATCAAACATTGTCCGTAACTGGATGACCATAAAGACAATTGATGGGTACTCCACGAAGCATGCTAAGGGACATGAGTGACCTAGATGGAATTTGCCCATCCTGCGTAACAGGATAAATGTCTATGGGCCCAATATTGAACTGGACAAGGATGACACTGTCTATGCCTTGTGTTCAATATAGACATAAGGGCAAAAGGGTAATTATACACATAATTATTATCACAAAAGGATTTGTCAGATCACATGACATCTTCGTGTCTTGGGTAGCAGTGATGTGTTGCTAGATACCACTCACTGTTTATTATGTTAAATACGTGATTTAATATAATTGCCAATGCCGCGAAAACCTATAGGGTCACACACAAAGGACGGATTGATGAGAGATAGAGTAATTAAGGAATACTGTAATGTACGGTGCCCTTAAGTGAATTATAGAACATCGTAAGGTACGGTGTACTTAAGTAGAATACGAAATATGGTAAGGTACCACGTGCTTAAGTGATTTTGGCATATTATAAGATATGGGCCATATACACTTGAGTGGGCTTTTTAGCTTGCAGCCCACACAAGTGGTTCTATCTTGTGTAGAAGCATTGTTACACTTGCAATTTCGTTTCTCTCTCTCTCTCTGTCACTCAAAGTCTTCATTCGTAGCAGCTAGCACTGAGATTGAAGGAATCCGTTCGTGTGGACTGAGTAGAGGCGTTGTCATCGTTCAACGTTCGTGATCGCCACAAGAGGTAACGATTCTATCACTGATCATGCCCATTTGTAAGAATCATTAAAGGAGAAATTTTAAATTCCGCTGCGTTTTGGATCGCCATTCTCCTTCAGTGGTATCAGAGCCACTTACGAAACCATGCATTTAATAGCTGTTTATTTTCTGTATTTTCTGTATTAATACGATTAAAAGACAGAATGAATCAAAGAATGAACGAGTAATTAAATTGAGATCGATCAAGTTATATATATGATATAAGTAATCCTAATTCAAAATACGGTATATATGATATACTGTTTCTGTTTCATTCATTCAAACACTTAATGGTTGTTTTCCTTTGAGCGATCAATGTTCGTTTGCTTCTTGATCCGACATTAGTATGGTGAAGCAATGACGTATTGATCAAACATACTGAATCAACAATCGAGATTTGTTTGACGGTCTGAAATTGGGGCATTAGGGTTAATGACGGCACAAGGGTTGTGTTGTCAAAGAGTTATGCATTAGGGTTAATGACGGCACAAGGGTTATGTTGTCAAAGAGTTATGCATTAGGGTTAATGAAGGCACAAGGGTTGTGTTGTCAAAAAGTTATGCGATTAGGGTTGTGACTGCGCAAGAGTTGTGCTTTAAAGTTTCAAGTGTTGATGCGAAAAACAACATCGATTTTAAATGAATTGGTCATTAAAATTTTTGGCCAGGGGCACTGCCCCTTCAACCCCGCAAGGGGCGCTGCCCCCTTGACCCCCGTCCACTAACCGGGCAGCGGACCCCCAACTAACTCTGCGTAGTGTGATCGGTCGCCGAAATTTAATTTGGTTTTAATTAAATAAAAGAAATAAAATTAATAATAATAATAATAATGTGTTTACTATTATTGTCTTGTGGTGATCGGTTATGGCCTTAGTTTTCCTTTATTTTATTTTGGATTTTAAAATACGACCTGCGTATCGTGCCTCTCTTTTAATCTCTTAATGTAACTTATTTTCTCATCTCACTCCCTCGTATGTAAAACAAGTTTCTTTTATGTAATGTAATATTTGTTGGTGTAAGCCCTAGAGGCCAATACTTTTGGTACTTGTATCGAATTGTTTATTAATAATAAAAGGCTTTTTCTTTATTATGTTTGTTTAATAAAGTCCCTGGAATAGATAGGCCGTTTAATGTATCAAGTGTGACTTAATCATGAGATCACATTAAACATAAGGACATTATTCTTAAAGTATTCGTAGTCGAGCTTTATTGTGAAGTGGGATAACATTAAAGCATGAAGACTATTATGTTTATAGACTGATGATCACAACTCATGGATCATGGATAAAGAGTTATCAAGTCTCAAACATAGGTATGAATATTAAGAGTAATATTTATACTGGATTGACCCGCTATGAGAAAACTATATAGAATGTTATGCAAAGTGTCATAAGTTATCTCCATGGTGATAATGGTGTATACCACCCTTCGACCTGAAACCACTATGGACCCTAGATGTAGAGTCGAGTGCCTTATTTCTGATCAAACATTGTCCGTAACTGGATGACCATAAAGACAATTGATGGGTACTCCACGAAGCATGCTAAGGGACATGAGTGACCTAGATGGAATTTGCCCATCCTGCGTAACAGGATAAATGTCTATGGGCCCAATATTGAACTGGACAAGGATGACACGGTCTATGCCTTGTGTTCAATATAGACATAAGGGCAAAAGGGTAATTATACACATAATTATTATCACAAAAGGATTTGTCAGATCACATGACATCTTCGTGTCTTGGGTAGCAGTGATGTGTTGCTAGATACCACTCACTGTTTATTATGTTAAATACGTGATTTAATATAATTGCCAATGCCGCGAAAACCTATAGGGTCACACACAAAGGACGGATTGATGAGAGATAGAGTAATTAAGGAATACTGTAATGTACGGTGCCCTTAAGTGAATTATAGAACATCGTAAGGTACGGTGTACTTAAGTAGAATACGAAATATGGTAAGGTACCACGTGCTTAAGTGATTTTGGCATATTATAAGATATGGGCCATATACACTTGAGTGGGCTTTTTAGCTTGCAGCCCACACAAGTGGTTCTATCTTGTGTAGAAGCATTGTTACACTTGCAATTTCGTTTCTCTCTCTCTCTCTCACTCAAAGTCTTCATTCGTAGCAGCTAGCACTGAGATTGAAGGAATCCGTTCGTGTGGACTGAGTAGAGGCGTTGTCATCGTTCAACGTTCGTGATCGCCACAAGAGGTAACGATTCTATCACTGATCATGCCCATTTGTAAGAATCATTAAAGGAGAAATTTTAAATTCCGCTGCGTTTTGGATCGCCATTCTCCTTCAGTGGTATCAGAGCCACTTACGAAACCATGCATTTAATAGCTGTTTATTTTCTGTATTTTCTGTATTAATACGATTAAAAGACAGAATGAATCAAAGAATGAACGAGTAATTAAATTGAGATCGATCAAGTTATATGTATGATATAAGTAATCCTGATTCAAAATACGGTATATATGATATACTATTTCTGTTTCATTCATTCAAACACTTAATGGTTGTTTTCCTTTGAGCGATCAATGTTCGTTTGCTACTTGATCTGACATTAGTATGGTGAAGCAATGACGTATTGATCAAACATACTGAATCAACAATCGAGATTTATTTGACGGTCTGAAATTGGGGCATTAGGGTTAATGACGGCACAAGGGTTGTGTTGTCAAAGAGTTATGCATTAGGGTTAATGACGGCACAAGGGTTATGTTGTCAAAGAGTTATGCATTAGGGTTTATGAAGGCACAAGGTTTGTGTTGTCAAAAAGTTATGCGATTAGGGTTGTGACTGCGCAAGAGTTGTGCTTTAAAGTTTCAAGTGTTGATGCGAAAAACGACATCGATTTTAAATGAATTGTTCATTAAATTTTTTGGCCAGGGGCACTGCCCCTTCAACCCCGCAAGGGGCGCTGCCCCCTCGACCCCCGTCCACTAACCGAACAGCGGACCCCCAGCTAACTCTGCGTAGTGTGATCGGTCGCCGAAATTTAATTTGGTTTTAATTAATTAAAAGAATTAAAATTAATAATAATAATAATAATGTGTTTACTATTATTGTCTTGTGGTGATCGGTTATGGCCTTAGTTTTCCTTTATTTTGTTTTGGGTTTTAAAATACGACCTGCGTATCGTGCCTCTCTTTTAATCTCTTAATGTAACTTATTTTCTCATCTCACTCCCTCGTATGTAAAACAAGTTTCTTTTATGTAATGTAATATTTGTTGGTTTAAGCCCTAGAGGCCAATACTTTTGGTACTTGTATCGAATTGTTTATTAATAATAAAAGGCTTTTTCTTTATTATGTTTGTTTAATAAAGTCCCTGGAATAGATAGTCCGTTTAATGTATCAAGTGTGACTTAATCATGAGATCACATTAAACATAAGGACATTATTCTTAAAGTATTCGTAGTCGAGCTTTATTGTGAAGTGGGATAACATTAAAGCATGAAGACTATTATGTTTATAGACTGATGATCACAACTCATGGATCATGGATAAAGAGTTATCAAGTCTCAAACATAGGTATGAATATTAAGAGTAATATTTATACTGGATTGACCCGCTATGAGAAAACTATATAGAATGTTATGCAAAGTGTCATAAGTTATCTCCATGGTGATAATGGTGTATACCACCCTTCGACCTGAAACCACTATGGACCCTAGATGTAGAGTCGAGTGCCTTATTTCTGATCAAACATTGTCCGTAACTGGATGACCATAAAGACAATTGATGGGTACTCCACGAAGCATGCTAAGGGACATGAGTGACCTAGATGGAATTTGCCCATCCTGCGTAACAGGATAAATGTCTATGGGCCCAATATTGAACTGGACAAGGATGACACGGTCTATGCCTTGTGTTCAATATAGACATAAGGGCAAAAGGGTAATTATACACATAATTATTATCACAAAAGGATTTGTCAGATCACATGACATCTTCGTGTCTTGGGTAGCAGTGATGTGTTGCTAGATACCACTCACTGTTTATTATGTTAAATACGTGATTTAATATAATTGCCAATGCCGCGAAAACCTATAGGGTCACACACAAAGGACGGATTGATGAGAGATAGAGTAATTAAGGAATACTGTAATGTACGGTGCCCTTAAGTGAATTATAGAACATCGTAAGGTACGGTGTACTTAAGTAGAATACGAAATATGGTAAGGTACCACGTGCTTAAGTGATTTTGGCATATTATAAGATATGGGCCATATACACTTGAGTGGGCTTTTTAGCTTGCAGCCCACACAAGTGGTTCTATCTTGTGTAGAAGCATTGTTACACTTGCAATTTCGTTTCTCTCTCTCTCTCTGTCACTCAAAGTCTTCATTCGTAGCAGCTAGCACTGAGATTGAAGGAATCCGTTCGTGTGGACTGAGTAGAGGCGTTGTCATCGTTCAACGTTCGTGATCGCCACAAGAGGTAACGATTCTATCACTGATCATGCCCATTTGTAAGAATCATTAAAGGAGAAATTTTAAATTCCGCTGCGTTTTGGATCGCCATTCTCCTTCAGTGGTATCAGAGCCACTTACGAAACCATGCATTTAATAGCTGTTTATTTTCTGTATTTTCTGTATTAATACGATTAAAAGACAGAATGAATCAAAGAATGAACGAGTAATTAAATTGAGATCGATCAAGTTATATATATGATATAAGTAATCCTGATTCAAAATACGGTATATATGATATACTGTTTCTGTTTCATTCATTCAAACACTTAATGGTTGTTTTCCTTTGAGCGATCAATGTTCGTTTGCTTCTTGATCCGACATTAGTATGGTGAAGCAATGACGTATTGATCAAACATACTGAATCAACAATCGAGATTTGTTTGACGGTCTGAAATTGGGGCATTAGGGTTAATGACGGCACAAGGGTTGTGTTGTCAAAGAGTTATGCATTAGGGTTAATGACGGCACAAGGGTTATGTTGTCAAAGAGTTATGCATTAGGGTTAATGAAGGCACAAGGGTTGTGTTGTCAAAAAGTTATGCGATTAGGGTTGTGACTGCGCAAGAGTTGTGCTTTAAAGTTTCAAGTGTTGATGCGAAAAACGACATCGATTTTAAATGAATTGTCATTAAAATTTTTGGCCAGGGGCACTGCCCCTTCAACCCCGCAAGGGGCGCTGCCCCCTTGACCCCCGTCCACTAACCGGGCAGCGGACCCCCAGCTAACTCTGCGTAGTGTGATCGGTCGCCGAAATTTAATTTGGTTTTAATTAAATAAAAGAATTAAAATTAATAATACTAATAATAATGTGTTTACTATTATTGTCTTGTGGTGATCGGTTATGGCCTTAGTTTTCCTTTATTTTATTTTGGGTTTTAAAATACGACCTGCGTATCGTGCCTCTCTTTTAATCTCTTAATGTAACTTATTTTCTCATCTCACTCCCTCGTATGTAAAACAAGTTTCTTTTATGTAATGTAATATTTGTTGGTTTAAGCCCTAGAGGCCAATACTTTTGGTACTTGTATCGAATTGTTTATTAATAATAAAATACTTTTTCTTTATTATGTTTGTTTAATAAAGTCCCTGGAATAGATACTCCGTTTAATGTATCAAGTGTGACTTAATCATGAGATCACATTAAACATAAGGACATTATTCTTAAAGTATTCGTAGTCGAGCTTTATTGTGAAGTGGGATAACATTAAAGCATGAAGACTATTATGTTTATAGACTGATGATCACAACTCATGGATCATGGATAAAGAGTTATCAAGTCTCAAACATAGGTATGAATATTAAGAGTAATATTTATACTGGATTGACCCGCTATGAGAAAACTATATAGAATGTTATGCAAAGTGTCATAAGTTATCTCCATGGTGATAATGGTGTATACCACCCTTCGACCTGAAACCACTATGGACCCTAGATGTAGAGTCGAGTGCCTTATTTCTGATCAAACATTGTCCGTAACTGGATGACCATAAAGACAATTGATGGGTACTCCACGAAGCATGCTAAGGGACATGAGTGACCTAGATGGAATTTGCCCATCATGCGTAACAGGATAAATGTCTATGGGCCCAATATTGAACTGGACAAGGATGACACGGTCTATGCCTTGTGTTCAATATAGACATAAGGGCAAAAGGGTAATTATACACATAATTATTATCACAAAAGGATTTGTCAGATCACATGACATCTTCGTGTCTTGGGTAGCAGTGATGTGTTGCTAGATACCACTCACTGTTTATTATGTTAAATACATGATTTAATATAATTGCCAATGCCGCGAAAACCTATAGGGTCACACACAAAGGACGGATTGATGAGAGATAGAGTAATTAAGGAATACTGTAATGTACGGTGCCCTTAAGTGAATTATAGAACATCGTAAGGTACGGTGTACTTAAGTAGAATACGAAATATGGTAAGGTACCACGTGCTTAAGTGATTTTGGCATATTATAAGATATGGGCCATATACACTTGAGTGGGCTTTTTAGCTTGCAGCCCACACAAGTGGTTCTATCTTGTGTAGAAGCATTGTTACACTTGCAATTTCGTTTCTCTCTCTCTCTCTCTCACTCAAAGTCTTCATTCGTAGCAGCTAGCACTGAGATTGAAGGAATCCTGTCGTGTGGACTGAGTAGAGGCGTTGTCATCGTTCAACGTTCGTGATCGCCACAAGAGGTAATGATTCTATCACTGATCATGCCCATTCGTAAGAATCATTAAAGGAGAAATTTTAAATTCCACTGCGTTTTGGATCGCCATTCTCCTTCAGTGGTATCAGAGCCACTTACGAAACCATGCATTTAATAGCTATTTATTTTCTGTAATTTCTGTATTAATACGATTAAAAGACAGAATGAATCAAAGAATGAACGAGTAATTAAATTGAGATCGATCAAGTTATATATATGATATAAGTAATCCTGATTCAAAATACGGTATATATGATATACTGTTTCTGTTTCATTCATTCAAACACTTAATGGTTGTTTTCCTTTGAGCGATCAATGTTCGTTTGCTTCTTGATCCGACATTAGTATGGTGAAGCAATGACGTATTGATCAAACATACTGAATCAACGATCGAGATTTGTTTGACGGTCTGAAATTGGGACATTAGGGTTAATGACGGCACAAGGGTTGTGTTGTCAAAGAGTTATGCATTAGGGTTAATGACGCCACAAGGGTTGTGTTGTCAAAGAGTTATGCATTAGGGTTAATGAAGGAACAAGGGTTGTGTTGTCAAAAAGTTATGCGATTAGGGTTGTGACTGCGCAAGAGTTGTGCTTTAAAGTATCAAGTGTTGATGCGAAAAACGACATCGATTTTAAATGAATTGTTCATTAAAAGTTTTGGCCAGGGGCACCGCCCCTTCAACCCCGCAAGGGGCGCTGCCCGCTTTACCCCAGTCCGCTAACCGGGCAGCGGACCCCCAGCTAACTCTGCGTAGGGTGATCGGTCGCCGAAATTTAATTTGGTTTTAATTAAATAAAAGAATTAATAATAATAATAATAATAATAATAATAATGTGTTTACTATTATTGTCTTGTGGTGATCGGTTATGGCCTTGGTTTTCCTTTATTTTGTTTTGGGTTTTAAAATACGACCTGCGCATCGTGTCTCTCTTTTAATCTCTTAATGTAACTTATTTTCTCATCTCACTCCCTCGTATGTAAAACAAGTTTCTTTTATGTAATGTAATATTTGTTGGTGTAAGCCCTAGAGGCCAATACTTTTGGTACTTGTATCGAATTGTTTATTAATAATAAAGGCTTTTTCTTTATTATGTTTGTTTAATAAAGTCCCTGGAATAGATAGTCCGTTTAATGTATCAAGTGTGACTTAATCATGAGATCACATTAAACATAAGGACATTATTCTTAAAGTATTCGTAGTCGAGCTTTATTGTGAAGTGGGATAACATTAAAGCATGAAGACTATTATGTTTATAGACTGATGATCACATCTCATGGATCATGGATAAGGAGTTATCAAGTCTCAAACATAGGTATGAATATTAAGAGTAATATTTATACTGGATTGACCCGCTATGAGAATACTATATAGAATGTTATGCAAAGTGTCATAAGTTATTCTCATGGTGATAATGGTGTATACCACCCTTCGACCTGAAACCACTATGGACCCTAGATGTAGAGTCGAGTGCCTTATTGCTGATCAAACATTGTCCGTAACTGGATGACCATAAAGACAGTTGATGGGTACTCCACGAAGCATGCTAAGGGACATGAGTGACCTAGATGGAATTTGCCCATCCTGTGTAACAGGATAAATGTCTATGGGCCCAATATTGAACTGGACAAGGATGACACGGTCTATGCCTTGTGTTCAATATAGACATAAGGGTAAAAGGACAATTATAAACATAATTATTATCACAAAGGATTTGTCAGATCACATGACATTTTCGTGTCTTGGGTAGCAGTGATGTGTTGCTAGATACCGCTCACTGTTTATTATGTTAAATACATGATTTAATATAATTGCCAATGCCGCAAAAACCTATAGGGTCACACACAAAGGACGAATTGATGAGCGATAGAGTAGTTAAGGAATACTATAATGTACGGTGCCCTTAAGTGAATTATAGAACATCGTAAGGTATGGTGTACTTAAGTAGAATACGAAACATGGTAAGGTACCACGTGCTAAGTGATTTTGGCATATTATAAGATATGGGCCATATACACTTGAGTGAGCTTTTTAGCTTGCAGCCCACACAAGTGGTTCTATCTTGTGTAGAAGCATTGTTACACTTGCAATTTCGTTTCTCTCTCTCTCTCTCTCTCACTCAAAGTCTTCATTCGTAGCAGCTAGCACTGAGATTGAAGGAATCCTGTCGTGTGGACTGAGTAGAGGCGTTGTCATCGTTCAACGTTCGTGATCGCCACAAGAGGTAACGATTCTATCACTGATCATGCCCATTCGTAAGAATCATTAAAGGAGAAATTTTAAATTCCACTGCGTTTTGGATCGCCATTCTCCTTCAGTGGTATCAGAGCCACTTACGAAACCATGCATTTGATAGCTGTTTATTTTCTGTATTTTCTGTATTAATACGATTAAAAGACAGAATGAATCAAAGAATGAACGAGTAATTAAATTGAGATCGATCAAGTTATATATATGATATAAGTAATCCTGATGCAAAATACGGTATATATGATATACTGTTTCTGTTTCATTCATTCAAACACTTAATGGTTGTTTTCCTTTGAGCGATCAATGTTCGTTTGCTTCTTGATCCGACATTAGTATGGTGAAGCAATGACGTATTGATCAATCATACTGAATCAACAATCGAGATTTGTTTGACGGTCTGAAATTGGTGCATTAGGGTTAATGACGGCACAAGGGTTGTGTTGTCAAAGAGTTATGCATTAGGGTTAATGACGGCACAAGGGTTGTGTTGTCAAAGAGTTATGCATTAGGGTTAATGACGGCACAAGGGTTGTGTTGTCAAAAAGTTATGCGATTAGGGTTGTGACTGCGCAAGAGTTGTGCTTTAAAGTATCAAGTGTTGATGCGAAAAACGACATCGATTTTAAATGAATTGTTCATTAAAATTTTGGCCAGGGGCACTGCCCCTTCAACCCCGCAAGGGGCGCTGCCCCCTTGATCCCCGTCCGCTAACCGGGCAGCGGACCCCCGGCTAACTCTGCGTAGTGTGATCGGTCGCCGAAATTTAATTTGGTTTTAATTAATTAAAAGAATTAAAATTAATAATAATAATAATAATGTGTTTACTATTATTGTCTTGTGGTGATCGGTTATGGCCTTAGTTTTCCTTTATTTTGTTTTGGGTTTTAAAATACGACCTGCGTGTCGTGCCTCTCTTTTAATCTCTTAATGTAACTTATTTTCTCATCTCACTCCCTCGTATGTAAAACAAGTTTCTTTTATGTAATGTAATATTTTTTGGTGTAAGCCATAGAGGCCAATACTTTTGGTACTTGTATCGAATTGTTTATTAATAATAAAGGCTTTTTCTTTATTATGTTTGTTTAATAAAGTCCTGGAATAGATAGTCTGTTTAATGTATCAAGTGTGACTTAATCATGAGATCACATTAAACATAAGGACATTATTCTTAAAGTATTCGTAGTCGAGCTTTATTGTGAAGTGGGATAACATTAAAGCATGAAGACTATTATGTTTATAGACTGATGATCACAACTCATGGATCATGGATAAGGAGTTATCAAGTCTCAAACATAGGTATGAATATTAAGAGTAATATTTATACTGGATTGACCCGCTATGAGAATACTATATAGAATGTTATGCAAAGTGTCATAAGTTATTCTCATGGTGATAATGGTGTATACCACCCTTCGACCTGAAACCACTATGGACCCTAGATGTAGAGTCGAGTGCCTTATTGCTAATCAAACATTGTCCGTAACTGGATGACCATAAAGAAAGTTGATGGGTACTCCACGAAGCATGCTAAGGGACATGAGTGACCTAGATGGAATTTGCCCATCCTGTGTAACAGGATAAATGTCTATGGGCCCAATATTGAACTGGACAAGGATGACACGGTCTATGCCTTGTGTTCAATATAGACATAAGGGTAAAAGGGTAATTATACACATAATTATTATCACAGAAGGATTTGTCAGATCACATGACATTTGCGTGTCTTAGGTAGCAGTGATGTGTTGCTAGATACCGCTCACTGTTTATTATGTTAAATACATGATTTAATATAATTGCCAATGCCGCGAAAACCTATAGGGTCACACACAAAGGATGAATTGATGAGGGATAGAGTAATTAAGGAATACTATAATGTACGGTGCCCTTAAGTGAATTATAGAACATCGTAAGGTATGGTGTACTTAAGTAGAATACGAAATATGGTAAGGTACCACGTGCTTAAGTGATTTTGGCATATTATAAGATATGGGCCATATACACTTGAGTGGGCTCTTTAGCTTGCAGCCCACACAAGTGGTTCTATCTTGTGTAGAAGCATTGTTACACTTGCAATTTCGTTTCTCTCTCTCTCTCTCTCTCTCTCACTCAAAGTCTTCATTCTTAGCAACTAGCACTGAGATTGAAGGAATCCGTTCGTGTGGACTGAGTAGAGGCGTTGTCATCGTTCAACGTTCGTGATCGCCACAAGAGGTAACGATTCTATCACTGATCATGCCCATTCGTAAGAATCATTAAAGGAGAAATTTTAAATTCCACTGCCTTTTGGATCGCCATTCTCCTTCAGTGGTATCAGAGCCACTTACGAAACCATCCATTTGATAGCTGTTTATTTTCTGTATTTTCTGTATTAATACGATTAAAAGACAGAATGAATCAAAGAATGAACGAGTAATTAAATTGAGATCGATCAAGTTATATATATGATATAAGTAATCCTGATGCAAAATACGGTATATATGATATACTGTTTCTGTTTCATTCTTTCAAACACTTAATGGTTGTTTTCCTTTGAGCGATTAATGTTCGTTTGCTTCTTGATCCGAAATTAGTATGGTGAAGCAATGACGTATTGATCAATCATACTGAATCAACAATCGAGATGTGTTTGACGGTCTAAAATTGGTGCATTAGGGTTAATGACGGCACAAGGGTTGTGTTGTCAAAGAGTTATGCATTAGGGTTAATGACGGCACAAGGGTTGTGTTGTCAAAGAGTTATGCATTAGGGTTAATGACGGCACAAGGGTTGTGTTGTCAAAAAGTTATGCGATTAGGGTTGTGACTGCGCAAGAGTTGTGCTTTAAAGTATCAAGTGTTGATGCGAAAAACGACATCGATTTTAAATGAATTGTTAATTAAAATTTTCGGCCAGGGGCGCTGCCCCTTCAACCCCGCAAGGGGCGCTGCCCCCTTGATCCCCGTCCGCGGACCGGGCAGAAGAACCCCGGCTAACTCTGCGTAGTGTGATCGATCGCCGAAATTTAATTTGGTTTTAATTAATTAAAAGAATTAAAATTAATAATAATAATAATAATGTGTTTACTATTATTGTCTTGTGGTGATCGGTTATGGCCTTAGTTTTCCTTTATTTTGTTTTGGGTTTTAAAATACAACCTGCGTGTCGTGCCTCTCTTTTAATTTCTTAATGTAACTTATTTTCTCATCTCACTCCCTCGTATGTAAAACAAGTTTCTTTTATGTAATGTAATATTTTTTGGTGTAAGCCATAGAGGCCAATACTTTTGGTATTTGTATCGAATTGTTTATTAATAATAAAGGCTTTTTCTTTATTATGTTTGTTTAATAAAGTCCTTGGAATAGATAGTCTGTTTAATGTATCAAGTGTGACTTAATCATGAGATCACATTAAACATAAGGACATTATTCTTAAAGTATTCGTATTCGAGCTTTATAGTGAAGTGGGATAACATTAAAGCATGAAGACTATTATGTTTATAGACTGATGATCACAACTCATGGATCATGGATAAGGAGTTATCAAGTCTCAAACATAGGTATGAATATTAAGAGTAATATTTATACTGGATTGACCCGCTATGAGAATACTATATAGAATGTTATGCAAAGTGTCATAAGTTATTCTCATGGTGATAATGGTGTATACCACCCTTCAACCTGAAACCACTATGGACCCTAGATGTAGAGTCGAGTGCCTTATTGCTAATCAAACATTGTCCGTAACTCGATGACCATAAAGAAAGTTGATGGGTACTCCACGAAGCATGCTAAGGGACATGAGTGACCTAGATGGAATTTGCCCATCCTGTGTAACAGGATAAATGTCTATGGGCCCAATATTGAACTGGACAAGGATGACACGGTCTATGCCTTGCGTTCAATATAGACATAAGGGTAAAAGGGTAATTATACACATAATTATTATCACAAAGGATTTGTCAGATCACATGACATTTGCGTGTCTTAGGTAGCAGTGATGTGTTGCTAGATACCGCTCACTGTTTATTATGTTAAATACATGATTTAATATAATTGCCAATGCCGCGAAAACCTATAGGGTCACACACAAAGGATGAATTGATGAGGGATAGAGTAATTAAGGAATACTATAATGTACGGTGCCCTTAAGTGAATTATAGAACATCGTAAGGTATGGTGTACTTAAGTAGAATACGAAATATGGTAAGGTACCACGTGCTTAAGTGATTTTGGCATATTATAAGATATGGGCCATATACACTTGAGTGGGCTTTTTAGCTTGCAGCCCACACAAGTGGTTCTATCTTGTGTAGAAGCATTGTTACACTTGCAATTTCGTTTCTCTCTCTCTCTCTCTCTCTCACTCAAAGTCTTCATTCGTAGCAACTAGCACTGAGATTGAAGGAATCCGTTCGTGTGGACTGAGTAGAGGCGTTGTCATCGTTCAACGTTCGTGATCGCCACAAGAGGTAACGATTCTATCACTGATCATGCCCATTCGTAAGAATCATTAAAGGAGAAATTTTAAATTCCACTGCCTTTTGGATCGCCATTCTCCTTCAGTGGTATCAGAGCCACTTACGAAACCATCCATTTGATAGCTGTTTATTTTCTGTATTTTCTGTATTAATACGATTAAAAGACAGAATGAATCAAAGAATGAACGAGTAATTAAATTTAGATCGATCAAGTTATATATATATGATATAAGTAATCCTGATGCAAAATACGGTATATATGATATACTGTTTCTGTTTCATTCTTTCAAACACTTAATGGTTGTTTTCCTTTGAGCGATTAATGTTCGTTTGCTTCTTGATCCGAAATTAGTATGGTGAAGCAATGACGTATTGATCAATCATACTGAATCAACAATCGAGATGTGTTTGACGGTCTAAAATTGGTGCATTAGGGTAAATGACGGCACAAGGGTTGTGTTGTCAAAGAGTTATGCATTAGGGTTAATGACGGCACAAGGGTTGTGTTGTCAAAGAGTTATGCATTAGGGTTAATGACGGCACAAGGGTTGTGTTGTCAAAAAGTTATGCGATTAGGGTTGTGACTGCGCAAGAGTTGTGCTTTAAAGTATCAAGTGTTGATGCGAAAAACGACATCGATTTTAAATGAATTGTTAATTAAAATTTTCGGCCAGGGGCGCTGCCCCTTCAACCCCGCAAGGGGCGCTGCCCCCTTGATCCCCGTCCGTGGACCGGGCAGAAGAACCCCGGCTAACTCTGCGTAGTGTGATCGATCGCCGAAATTTAATTTGGTTTTAATTAATTAAAAGAATTAAAATTAATAATAATAATAATAATGTGTTTACTATTATTGTCTTGTGGTGATCGGTTATGGCCTTAGTTTTCCTTTATTTTGTTTTGGGTTTTAAAATACGACCTGCGTGTCGTGCCTCTCTTTTAATCTCTTAATGTAAGTTATTTTCTCATCTCACTCCCTCGTATGTAAAACAAGTTTCTTTTATGTAATGTAATATTTTTTGGTGAAAGCCATAGAGGCCAATACTTTTGGTATTTGTATCGAATTGTTTATTAATAATAAAGGCTTTTTCTTTATTATGTTTGTTTAATAAAGTCCTTGGAATAGATAGTCTGTTTAATGTATCAAGTGTGACTTAATCATGAGATCACATTAAACATAAGGACATTATTCTTAAAGTATTCGTATTCGAGCTTTATAGTGAAGTGGGATAACATTAAAGCATGAAGACTATTATGTTTATAGACTGATGATCACAACTCATGGATCATGGATAAGGAGTTATCAAGTCTCAAACATAGGTATGAATATTAAGAGTAATATTTATACTGGATTGACCCGCTATGAGAATACTATATAGAATGTTATGCAAAGTGTCATAAGTTATTCTCATGGTGATAATGGTGTATACCACCCTTCAACCTGAAACCACTATGGACCCTAGATGTAGAGTCGAGTGCCTTATTGCTAATCAAACATTGTCCGTAACTCGATGACCATAAAGAAAGTTGATGGGTACTCCACGAAGCATGCTAAGGGACATGAGTGACCTAGATGGAATTTGCCCATCCTGTGTAACAGGATAAATGTCTATGGGCCCAATATTGAACTGGACAAGGATGACACGGTCTATGCCTTGCGTTCAATATAGACATAAGGGTAAAAGGGTAATTATACACATAATTATTATCACAGAAGGATTTGTCAGATCACATGACATTTGCGTGTCTTAGGTAGCAGTGATGTGTTGCTAGATACCGCTCACTGTTTATTATGTTAAATACATGATTTAATATAATTGCCAATGCTGCGAAAACCTATAGGGTCACAGACAAAGGATGAATTGATGAGGGATAGAGTAATTAAGGAATACTATAATGTACGGTGCCCTTAAGTGAATTATAGAACATCGTAAGGTATGGTGTACTTAAGTAGAATACGAAATATGGTAAGGTACCACGTGCTTAAGTGATTTTGGCATATTATAAGATATGGGCCATATACACTTGAGTGGGCTTTTTAGCTTGCAGCCCACACAAGTGGTTCTATCTTGTGTAGAAGCATTGTTACACTTGCAATTTCGTTTCTCTCTCTCTCTCTCTCTCACTCAAAGTCTTCATTCGTAGCAACTAGCACTGAGATTGAAGGAATCCGTTCGTGTGGACTGAGTAGAGGCGTTGTCATCGTTCAACGTTCGTGATCGCCACAAGAGGTAACGATTCTATCACTGATCATGCCCATTCGTAAGAATCATTAAAGGAGAAATTTTAAATTCCACTGCCTTTTGGATCGCCATTCTCCTTCAGTGGTATCAGAGCCACTTACGAAACCATCCATTTGATAGCTGTTTATTTTCTGTATTTTCTGTATTAATACGATTAAAAGACAAAATGAATCAAAGAATGAACGAGTAATTAAATTTAGATCGATCAAGTTATATATATATGATATAAGTAATCCTGATGCAAAATACGGTATATATGATATACTGTTTCTGTTTCATTCTTTCAAACACTTAATGGTTGTTTTCCTTTGAGCGATTAATGTTCGTTTGCTTCTTGATCCCAAATTAGTATGGTGAAGCAATGACGTATTGATCAATCATACTGAATCAACAATCGAGATGTGTTTGACGGTCTAAAATTGGTGCATTAGGGTAAATGACGGCACAAGGGTTGTGTTGTCAAAGAGTTATGCATTAGGGTTAATGACGGCACAAGGGTTGTGTTGTCAAAGAGTTATGCATTAGGGTTAATGACGGCACAAGGGTTGTGTTGTCAAAAAGTTATGCGATTAGGGTTGTGACTGCGCAAGAGTTGTGCTTTAAAGTATCAAGTGTTGATGCGAAAAACGACATCGATTTTAAATGAATTGTTAATTAAAATTTTCGGCCAGGGGCGCTGCCCCTTCAACCCCGCAAGGGGCGCTGCCTCCTTGATCCCCGTCCGCGGACCGGGCAGAAGAACCCCGGCTAACTCTGCGTAGTGTGATCGATCGCCGAAATTTAATTTCGTTTTAATTAATTAAAAGAATTAAAATTAATAATAATAATAATAATGTGTTTACTATTATTGTCTTGTGGTGATCGGTTATGGCCTTAGTTTTCCTTTATTTTGTTTTGGGTTTTAAAATACGACCTGCGTGTCGTGCCTCTCTTTTAATCTCTTAATGTAACTTATTTTCTCATCTCACTCCCTCGTATGTAAAACAAGTTTCTTTTATGTAATGTAATATTTTTTGGTGTAAGCCAAAGAGGCCAATACATTTGGTATTTGTATCGAATTGTTTATTAATAATAAAGACAAGGATGACACGGTCTATGCCTTATGTTCAATATAAACATAAGGGCAAAAGGGTAATTATACACAAAATTATTATCAAAGAAAGATTTGTCAGATCACATGACATTTTCGTGTCTTGGGTAGCAGTGATGTGTTGCTAGATACCGCTCATTGTTTATTTTGTTAGATACGTGATTTAATATAATTGCCTATGCCACGAAAACCTATAGGGTCACACACAAATGACAGATTGATGAGAGATAAAGTAATTAAGGAATATTGTAATGTACGATGCCCTTAAGTGAATTATAGAACATCGTAAGGTACGGTGTACTTAAGTGGAATACGAAATATGGTAAGGTACCACGTGCTTAAGTGATTTTGGCATATTATAAGATATGGGCCATATACACTTGAGTGGGCTTTTTAGCTTGCAGCCCACACAAGTGGTTCTATCTTGTGTAGAAGCATTTTTACACTTGCAATTTCATTCTCTCTCTCTCTCTCTCTCTCTCTCTCTCTCTCTCTCTCTCTCTCACTCAAAGCCTTCATTCGTAGCAGCTAGCGCTGAGATTGAAGGAATCCGTTCGTGTGGACTTAGTAGAGGCGTTGTCATCGTTCAACTTTCGTAATCGCCACAAGAGGTAACGATTCTATCACTGATGATGCCTATTCTAAAGAATCATTAAAGAATAAACTTTAAATTCCACTGCATTTTGGATCGCCATTCTCCTTCAGTGGTATCAGAGCCACTCACGAAACCATGCATTTGATAGCTGTTTATTTTCTGTATTTTCTGTATTAATATGATTAAAAGACAGAATGAATCAAAGAATGGACGAGTAATTAAATTGAGATCGATCAAGTTATCTATATGATATAAGTAATCCTGATGCAAAATACGGTATATATGATATAATGTTTCTGTTTCATTCATTCAAACACTTAATGGTTGTTTTCCTTTGAGCGATCAATGTTCGTTTGCCTCTTGATCCAACATTAGTATTGTGAAGCAATGACGTATTGATCAATCATACTGAATAAACAATCGAGATGTGTTTGACGGTCTGAAATTGGTGCATTAGGGTTAATGACGGCACAAGGGTTGTGTTGTCAAAGAGTTATGCATTAGGGTTAATGACGGCACAAGGGTTGCGTTGTCAAAGAGTTATGCATTAGGGTTAATGAAGGCACAAGGGTTGTTTTGTCAAAAAGTTATGCGATTAGGGTTGTGACTGTGCAAGAGTTGTGCTTTAAAGTATCAAGTGTTGATGTGAAAAACGACATCGATTTTAAATGAATTGATCATTAAAATTTTCGGCCAGGGGCACTGCCCCTTCAACCCCGGAAGGGGCGCTGCCCCCTTTACCCCCGTCCGCGGACCGGGCAGCGGAACCCCGGCTAACTCTGCGTAGTGTGATCGGTCGCCGAAATTTAATTTGGTTTTAATTAATTAAAAGAATTAAAATTAATAATAATAATAATAATGTGTTTACTATTATTGTCTTGTGGTGATCGGTTATGGCCTTAGTGTTCCTTTATTTTGTTTTGGGTTTTAAAATACGACCTGCGTGTCGTGCCTCTCTTTTAATCTCTTAATGTAACTTATTTTCTCATCTCACTCCCTCGTATGTAAAACAAGTTTCTTTTATGTAATGTAAAATTTGTTGGTGTAAGCCATAGAGGCCAATACTTTTGGTACTTGTATCGAATTGTTTATTAATAATAAAAGGCATTTTCTTTATTATGTTTGTTTAATAAAGTCCCTGGAATAGATAGTCCGTTTAATGTATCAAGTGTGACTTAATCATGAGATCACATTAAACATAAGGACACTATTCTTAAAGTATCCGTAGTCGAGCTTTATTATGAAGTGGGATAACATTAAAGCATGAAGACTATTATTTTTATAGACTGATGATCACATCTCAGGGATCATGGATAAGGAGTTATCAAGTCTCAAACATAGGTATGAATATTAAGAGTAATATTTATACTGGATTGACCTGCTATGAGAATACTATATAGAATGTTATGCGAAGTGTCATAAGTAATTCTCATGGTGATAATGGTGTATACCACCCTTCGACCTGAAACCACTATGGACCCTAGATGTAGAGTCGAGTGCCTTATTGCTTATCAAACGTTGTCCGTAACTGGATGACCATAAAGACAGTTGATGGGTACTCCACGAAGCATGCTAAGGGACATGAGTGACCTATATGGAATTTGCCCATCCTGCATAACAGGATAAATGTCTATGGGCCCAATATTGAACTGGACAAGGATGACACGGTCTATGCCTTGTGTTCAATATAGACATAAGGGCAAAAGGGTAATTATACACATAATTATTATCATAGAAGGATTTGTCAGATCACATGACATTTTCGTGTCTTGTGTAGCAGTGATGTGTTGCTAGATACCGCTCACTGTTTATTATGTTAAATACGTGATTTAATATAATCGCCAATGCCGCGAAAACCTATAGGGTCACACACATAGGACGGATTGATGAGAGATAGAGTAATTAAGGAACACTATAATGTACGGTTCCCTTAAGTGAATTATAGAACATCGTAAGGTACGGTGTACTTAAGTAGAATACGAAATATGGTAAGGTACCACGCGCTTAAGTGATTTTGGCATATTATAAGATATGGGCCATATACACTTGAGTGGGCTTTTTAGCTTGCAACCCACACAAGTGGTTCTATAAATAGAACCCTTGTGTAGAAGCTTTATTACACTTGCAATTTCGTTTCTCTCTCTCTCTCACTCAAAGCCTTCATTCGTAGCAGCTAGCACTGAGATTGAAGGAATGCGTTCGTGTGGACTGAGTAGAGGCGTTGTCATCGTTCAACGTTCGTGATCGCCACAAGAGGTAACGATTCTATCACTGATCATGCCCCTTAGTAAGGATCATTAAAGGAGAAATTTTAAATTCCGCTGCGTTTTGGATCACCATTCTCCTTCAATGGTATCAGAGCCACTTATGAAACCATGCATTTGATAGCTGTTTATTTTCTGTATTTTCTGTATTAATACGATTAAAAGACAGAATGAATCAAAGAATGAACGAGTAACTAAATTGAGATTGATCAAGTTATATATATGATATAAGTAATCCTGATGCAAAATACGGTATATAGGATATACTGTTTCTGTTTCATTCATTCAAACACTTAATGGTTGTTTTCCTTTGAGCGATCAATGTTCGTTTGCTTCTTGATCCGACATTAGTATGGTGAAGCAATGACGTATTGATCAATCGTACTGAATCAACCATCGAGATGTGTTTGACGGTCTGAAATTGGTGCATTAGGGTTAATGATGGCACAAGGGTTGTGTTGTCAAAGAGTTATGCATTAGGGTTAATGACAGCACAAGGGTTGTGTTGTCAAAGAGTTATGCATTAGGGTTAATGACGACACAAGGGTTGTGTTGTCAAAATGTTATGCGATTAGGGTTGTGACTGCGCAAGAGTTGTGCTTTAAAGTATCAAGTGTTGATGCGAAAAACGACATCGATTTTAAATGAATTGTTCATTAAAATTTTCGGCCAGGGGCGCTGCCCCTTTAACCCCACAAGGGGCGCTGCCCCCTTGACTCCCGTCCGGGGACCGGGCAGCGGAACCCCGGCTAACTCAGCGTAGTGTGATCGGTCGCCGAAATTTAATTTGGTTTTAATTAATTAAAAGAATTAAAATTAATAATAATAATAATAATGTGTTTACTATTATTGTCTTGTGGTAATCGGTTATGGCCTTAGTTTTCCTTTATTTTGTTTTGGGTTTTGAAATACGACCTGCGTGTCGTGCCTCTCTTTTAATCTCTTAATGTAACTTATTTTCTCATCTCACTCCCTCGTATGTAAAACAAGTTTCTTTTATGTAATGTAATATTTATTGGTGTAAGCCCTAGAGGCCAATACTTTTGGTACTTGTATCAAATTATTTATTAATAATAAAAGGCTTTTTCTTTATTATGTTTGTTTAATAAAGTCCCTGGAATAGATAGTCCGTTTAATGTATCAAGTGTGACTTAATCATGAGATCACATTAAACATAAGGACACTATTCTTAAAGTATCCGTAGTCGAGCTTTATTGTGAAGTGGGATAACATTAAAGCATGAAGATTATTATGTTTATAGACTGATGATCACATCTCATGGATCATGGATAAGGAGTTATCAAATGTCAAACATAGGTATGAATATTAAGAGAAATATTTATACTGGATTGACCCGCTATGAGAATACTATATAGAATGTTATGCAAAGTGTCATAAGTTGTTCTCATGGTGATAATTGTGTATACCGCCCTTCGAACTGAAACCACTATGGACCCTAGATGTAGAGTCGAGTGCCTTAATGCTGATCAAACATTGTTCATAACTGGATGACCATAAAGACAGTTGATGGGCACTCCACGAAACATGCTAAGGGACATGAGTGACCTAGATTGAACTTGCCCATCCTGCGTAATAGGATAAATGTCTATGGGCCCAATATTGAACTGGACAAGGATGACACGGTCTATGCCTTGTGTTCAATATAGACATAAGGGCAAAACGGTAATTATACACATAATTATTATCACAAAAAGATTTGTCAGATCACATGACATTTTCATGTCTTGGGTAGCAGTGATGTGTTGCTAGATACCGCTCACTGTTTATTATGTTAAATACGTGATTTAATATAATCACCAATGCCGCGAAAACCTATAGGGTCACACAAAAAGGACGGATTGATGAGAGATAGAGTAATTAAGGAATACTATAATGTACGGTTCCCTTAAGTAAATTATAGAACATCGTAAGGTACGGTGTACTTAAGTAGAATACGAAATATGGTAAGGTAACACGCGCTTAAGTGATTTTGGCATAATATAAGATATGGGCCATATACACTTGAGTGGGCTTTTTAGCTTGCAGCCCACACAAGTGGTTCTATAAATAGAACCCTTGTGTAGAAGCATTGTTACACTTGCAATTTCGTTTCTCTCTCTCTCTCTCTCACTCAAAGCCTTCATTTGTAGCAGCTAGCACTGAGATTGAAGGAATCCATTCGTGTGGACTGAGTAGAGGCGTTGTCATCGTTCATCGAATATTTCTTTGTTGTCGGATAATTGCCGGATGCTTGCAATTTATCCCTTTGAGTTGTCTTTCGTTTACCCGGATGCTTGGTATCGATTGTCTCTCTGTTTTGGTTAGTCACCTATTATATACTTCGGTATCTCTGGTGTCTTTTCCTTTCGAGGATATTATTCACGGTCTGCCGGTAATGAATAATATTTCTCATGCGCTCTTTAGTTGGAATCCTTTGTTGATTTTCCCCAGCTGAGCAAGATTCGTATTCTTTGTAGAATCGAATGTCCATCCTTTAACCAGTTTGTATGTTGGATGATGTGTGTTTTGGCATATGTACCAATTCACGTTTTCGGTAGATCACCTATTATATACCTTGGTATCTCTGGTGTTTCTTACCATGCGAGTTTATTATCTACGTTCTGACGGTAATCGATAATATATCTCATGCGAGTTTCTTATCCACGGTCTGCCGGTAATGGATATTGTATCTCATGCACTCTTTGGGTTTGTGTCCCCAGTTGAGTAAGATTCGTTTTCCCGTTGTGGATTCGAATGTCCATCCTGTAAGTCGATTTGCTTTTTCAAGCCCTCCTTTCGGATGATGAGTGTTTTGGCATATATACCAATTCACGTCTTTGGTTAGTCACCTATTATATACTTCGGTATCTCTGGTGTCTTTTCCTTTCGAGTATATTATTCACGGTCTGCCGGTAATGAATAATATGTCTCATGCGCTCTTTGGTCGGAATCCTTTGTTGATCTTCCCCAGTCGAGTAAGTTTCATTTTCCCGTTGTGGAATCGAATGTCCATCCTATAAACAAGTCTGCTGTTCTAGCTTTCTTCAGGATGATGAGTGTTTTGGAACACAAACCAATTCACGCCTTCGGATTTTATCCTATAAACAACCTACAACCCGGTTCAGGATAATCTTCCATGTGAGTATTCTATCCATGTTCTGACGGTAATGGATATTATATCTCGTTCACTCTTGGGTCAATCTTTTGATTGTTTTCTCCGCAGAGTAAGTTTCGTATTCCTTGTGGAATCGAACGTCCGTCCTATAAACAAGTCTGCTGTTCTAGCTTTCTTCAGGATGATGAGTGTTTTGGAACACAAACCAATTCACGATTTCGGATCTTATCCTATAAACAACCTACAACCCGGTTCAGGATAACTTTCCATGCGAGTACATTATCTACGTTTTGACGGCTATAAATAATATATCTCATGCGCTCTTTTGTCGAACACTTTGTTTGTTTCCCCAACTGAGTAAGATTTGCATTCTTTACAGAATCAAATATCCATCCTATAAACAAGTTTGCTTTCGCTCTCTTCAGGATGATGAGTGTTTTGGAACACACACCAACTCACGCCTTGGTCGGTCACCTGTTACATACCTACAACCCGGTATCCTTGGTGTTCCTTCCTTTCTGCTCCCTATTATTGACCTCGGTCCCTTGTGGAGTCAGATTTTCCTGAGTTATGTACCTTTTTCAGGTCTTTCTCAGATGCTTGGATGATTGATATCTCTCACCCTTATACCGGTCTTAGATATTCATTCTTCCTGAGTTTGTTACCCTTATACCGGTAACACCTCATTTTCTTTGGCGCTTCCTCAGTGAAGTTTTCCTGTTGCTTCTCCCCCAGGAGTCAGTTTGTGTCTCTCCAATGGATTTATTCTCCTTTGGAATTTTCTTTTCCCCAGTGTGAGTCCTTCACTCCCCAGTGAGGTCTCCAATCTAATTTTTGTTCTTCTAATCAGGGTCGTGTATTGTTCACGCTGTGTCAGTTTTGTTTATCCCCAACTAGAATCTTGTTAGAGTCTCTGTTCCTGGTGAGTGTATCACTCCGATGGATCGTCTTTTCTTCTGTGTGAACCATATTCCCCACAGAATTTTTTTCTTTTGCATGCCTACATTTGCATCATGAGGTCTCTTAGGGACCAAAATTTGTCTCATTACTGTTATTTAAGCCCATTCTACCGCGTCGAGATGAAGATTTCTAAACTTCACTTCTCCGGCTAGAATGACCTTAAATAGGGGCATCTGTAAGACCCCAATTTTGGCCCTAAGATCCCTCATGGCCCATATCATATCATATCATGGCCTCAAGGATCATTGCATGCCCTAGCTTCCCTCCTAGTGGGTGGGTTATCTTGTGAGTGTGGTTCTTGATCACCAAGCATGTTTTGCATTTGTATATCTTTGCTTTTCATATGTCTACTAACCAAAAGTACAAAAATATTGTCAGCTAATCATGTTACTTGCAGCTGAAGCAATCATCAGTCAATCAGTCAAATCAGCCATTAAACAGTGGATGGTGGCCATTCTTGAAGAATTTGGGCACCATGACCAATAATCAAGAGTTCATATATGTTGTGATATCATTTGGAATCAAGATCTCAAGGAATTAGGGTTTGGAATTCATCAGAAGGTGGTTCAGTCAAGCAAAACCCTAGAAAGTCAACCTTTGGTCAACTGTGGATTTAATCAGTGATTTGATGGTGGGAATTGGTTTGAGGGAGTTCATTCATGTCCACATAAGCCTCATATATCATGTCAAACATCATCATGGAAGAATTTGAAGTCAAACAAGAAATTTCCAAAAATAGAAACTTGACCTGTAATTGGAATTTGCCAAAAATGGAAACTTCTTGATCCTAAACTTACATCATGATACAAGCTTCAAATGAATTTTTGCCCAACATGAAAGTTGAAGATCTTGTTCTCCCATTTCCAAAAAATCCAAGAACACTCAATCCCCATGTATGGTTGGCAAGTTATGATCAAATCATTCTCACAAATTTTTGAACTTCAAAAGGCCATATCTCTCAAACCATTTGGCCAATTTGGGTGGGGTTTTTTGCAACAAGTCACATTTGATCCCCTCTTTCCAAAAATGTCATCATCATTCACCAAAACATTACAAATCAAAATGGCATTTTTGAACTTGCATGATTTAATTTCAAGTGAGGTGAAAAAGTGAATCTTCAATTTAACCACTTCCAACCAATTCTACCAATCAAATAAGTTCTGAAATGATGTTTAAGACTTGTTGGAGGCCCATTTTCGTGCAGCACATACACCTCATGCAAGCTTGGTTGTTTTTTTAGCAATTTTGTCATTTTAACCAAATTGGAATTACCAAGTTCACTAATGATGCTTAGCTTGCTAAACAGAAGTATATAAGCTCATTTTCTGCCAAAAGAAACCCTGGAAGCCACATTTGACAAACAGAAAATCATTTCTCTCATTTGCTCATTTCTCCCATTTTTGAACTTTCTGCAAAAACCTTCAAAGAGCATAAACTTTGGTCGATGGTTTCATGATCTATCATCATCTTGGCACCATTTTTAAACCCCATTTCTCAACTGTAAGCAAAAGAGAAGAACTGTTTCACCAAGAACATATCCATGGCAGAGTTGATTTGGAGTTCCTTCAAGCATTCTTGAGCTAAAGTAACTTGAGCATTCATCATCTGGAGCTTGGAGCTTCATCTGTTTCGAACCAAAACCACCAAACAACAACTATATCATAGCTGCTCTTCACTTTTGGTAAGTTTTCGAGTTCCTTCATTTGCTAAGCTATGCCATGCTTATGATAGATCTCACTTTGCTGATTCTAATGAGCTTTAAATCACATGAAATGGTTGGCTATTTTGAAAGTTATGCTGTTTTAAAGTTTGATGTTGAAATAAGTTCTTGCTCGATTCATGTTGTTTAAGTTGATTTAGTGAAAATGATGTTTGGATTTGTAATGTGTGATGTTTGCTGAGTTGATTGGTATGCCCATTGCTTATTTCTGGGCGAAATTTTTCTTCACGATTTGGGGAAGATGATGAAGTGGTTACTGTACACTAAACCCTAGCCATTTCCGTTTCCTGTTCACGTGGTGTGCATGCGTTTTCACTGTTTCATTGCCTGGACCAATCAGGACATTTCGTTTGCCTGGCCAAAACGCAGTGTTTTATTAAGTGGCTTCAGTAATTACATAATTGCCATCGCCCGTGCCCCATGTCCCATTAAATCATGTCATTTTTAATATTTATTTCATTTTGATGCATCATCTTGCAAAATTCATAAGTCCTTCATTTTTAATCCAAAATTCATGAAATTTTTTGCATTGTGTTCATCTGGATCTCTAGTATTTAATCATGAATTTTCCTGATTTTTTGAATGAGTGGATTTTAAATGGTATTAGGGTTTGTGACATGTGTTCATTTTTTGTACCTTTTGCCAAAACATTTGTGAAATGATGATGCATTATCCAATGGCCTTGAAATTTTTTGTGCATAAACTAGACACATTCATGGTGATTTTGGTGTAGAGTTTATGAATTTATCATCTCTGGTTTTTGAGTTATGATTTTTTGAAGTAGGGTGTGACAATTTGTGTCACACCATTGATGTGCAATTTGATGATTTTCTATACCATGCTTCTTGAACTCCAATTGCTTTGAATTTTTGCATGAATGTACTTGAGTATGTCTAGTTTACATGTGATTTTTCTTGGAATTATTTGTGGCATTTTCCATTTGTTTGAGATTTTTCTCCCCTGTTTGGTCATATGTTCACTTTTTGTGACACACCATGCCATTTCATTTGTGAAATTCTCATACTTTATTGGATAAACTTGAAATTTGACATGTGATTAGTAGACATCTTAAGCTTTGCCATGGTGTTGATCCCGTTCATTTCTCATATGTTGTCACTGATTTGTGAATTTTTGAAGTTGATGCATGTTTGGTTGACTTCTTTGAGCATGCTTGAAATTGTTTTGACTTTCTGATTTTCATTGACCCTCTTCCCATGATCCAAATGAGCTGAAATTTGATATGCATGTCATGCTATGGATTATGATTGATCATGATTTATTTGGTGATTTTTGGAATTGTTTATGATTGTTTTTGAGTTAAGTCTTGCTGTTGACTTCTATGAGCTTTCATTTGCCATGCTTTGACTTCTTTTGCTTATGAAATCATGATGATGAATGATATGAACATGAAACCAATTGAGTTTGCTTCTTGATTGTTTAAACTTGATTTTGATTGGATATCACTTGCTGTTTTGACTTTCTCATTCCTTTTTGACCCTAGGCTTGTCCTAGTGGTCCTGTTGCTTATGTTTGAGTTCATGTTTTCAGGTTAAGCAACATTGCTTCAAAGAGATCATACAAATTTGATTAAGCTTGATTGTTTATCATGACTAACATGTTTGTTTTTGTAGGTTGCTTGGTTCACAAGCTTTGAGTCTTGTGCATTTCACCTTTTAATAAATTGTGTTGATTGTTGATCTTATCTCCTTTTGATTTAAACTTTGAGCTGTGTACTGATTCTGTTTGACTATTTCAGGTACCTTTAGTTGCTTAGTTCTTAAGAACTTGCTTTGCTTTGCTATATAGCAATTTGCATTGAGGTATAATCCCTTTTCTTCATGTAGTCTGGAAGACCTGGCCTGTTACTTGGCCAGGCAACTGTCTGAAGTCCTCCTTAAGAGGCGATGCTTGTGTGTGTTTACATTTGTCCCAAGCAGGAAAAGTCCTTCAAATAAGGCAATTGGTAGATCAAAGAGATATGTAACCTATCTCCTACTATTCTGTGAGTCTTCTCCTTGCTCCCATTACATGGTTGTAGCATTGAGATCCAAGCCCAAGATCTATAGAGTCTCATCTGTGGAGAGAGTTCCTACTTTCTGAACTCCCACACCTTCTGATATTCAAATGCTCTCCCTGACCATGGATAAGAGCAATGAGGCACACCCCTCATATCCTTTCATCTGCTTCACCTTAGCCCTTCAATGGCAAGGTTAAGAGCACCATTGACCCTATTCCAGTTGGCTTCAATGCCTAACCCTTTTGTATGAGCCTCATTGTTTGGTTATAGTGTGTGCTGAATGACTTCATTGATTGATTGTTTTCTTCATATGCACATGTTTGCTTGTATGCTTTGTGAACTCATCATCATTTATTGCTCACTAATGCATGATCATCTCATTTGTCTTTGTGACATTATCATTGTTGTTTACCCATTGAGGACAATTGTAAGACCATCCTTTGGCTACTGTTCCTATGATATGGAAGTGAGTATAAGACCATGTCATTGGCCACTCATTTTATCTTTGCTTGTTGCTTTGTTTGATTGTATGTGAGGATGCAATTATAAGTCCCTGTAAGTTGGCATTTGCTTTCCCATGATCACATGTTGCTTTCTTTGATTGTATGTGAGGATGCAACTGTAAGTCCCTGCAAGTTGGCATTTGCTTTCCTATGACCATAATGATGCATTTGTTTGTTGTATGTGAGGATGCAACTGTAAGTCCCTGCAAGTTGGCATTTGCTTTCCTATGATCATATGTTGGATATTAGTATAAGTCCAAACAGATTGGCATCTGGTATCCAAGTTTCATTTTGTTAGGAGATTAGTATAAGTCCATTGAGTGGCCTCTGATATCCCTTTCTGTTTTAGGAGATTGGTGTAAATCCATCTAGTGGTATCCGGTATCCGCTTTTGTTTGTGAGATTGGAGTAAGACCATTGAGTGGCATCCGGTATCATTTGCTTGCTTACATTATTATTGCTCATTGCCTATTCCAAAGGACACACTTGAATCATCTCCTATATGATTTCAAGAGGTGAACCTTCTAAGAAGTTTTACAATCCATCTTCATCCATTCATCCTCATTATGTCCTAAACCTTTTCACACTTTGATTTCAAACTTGAGATAGATATTGTGCAAACGTCTTCATGTTTTCAAACTAAAAACCTGGACCCCAAGTCCTTGACTTTTCAAACTCATTTTCATAATACGCCTTTCAAATCAATCTTAATCACACTTTGACCCTACTTTCATAATCACAATCAATTAACTTCACCCATTCAATTGTTTTGGCTTTGTCCATTGTTAATCTTTTCACACATTAGCCATAGGTGTCAATTATCATTGTGGTTGATGTAAACCTCACCCTATCCTTAGTGAGTCGACTATAAGACTTCCGTACTGAAAACAGGGTTAACCCCTCTAGTACGTCGAAGCTATCCTCGCATGGTGGATGTTGGTCTTGGTCGAGTTTTCTCTCATTGATAATGAAGAGCCTCAGTGCTATTGTTTAAAATTGAATTCACCAACTTTTGGAAATCTTTTAGCCGAACTACGGCGTTTTGATCCTTACCTTTGATGGAAGGTACGTAGGCAACGGGTTCATCCGTTCGAACACAAAAATAACTAACTTGTACATTCTTTTCTCATCATCCCAATCATGTTTGCACAATACTTATGTCATAACAAATAACAATTTTATACAACAAGTGTGAAAAGGGCTCCCTAGGAGTACCTAGGACGTAGTGGGTGCCTAACACCTTCCCATTGCGTAATTTACCCCTTACCCAGACTCTCTGATCTTTTTATTAGTTTTCTATGCGTAAAACTTCTTAGGCTTTTGTTCGCTTTTTAGCCAGTCCTTTGGATAAATAAAAGTGCGGAGGCGACTCGAAAATCATTGTATACCTTGCTTATGGTTTAATCGATAAATCATATAGCGACGAATACACCGCTACAGAAAAGTGGCGACTCTGCTGGGGAGATAAATCGACCCTTGGTGGTATTGCCTACTTTTCACCCTTGTTGTGCTATATTATTATTTGTTATATGACATATTTTTGTACAATTTGGGATCACTGTATTGATTGTAATGATTGAATTGCTTGATATACAATTACTGTTTGCTTTGGTGATCTGTGAGATGAGTTCTATACCCGAACTCGAGTGCACTCTAGGATAGGAGAATGGCATAGTCTTGTTGACTGGTGTGCAGTATTCCTTAGCCAGTTGACTTGCGAGTCCATTCACTTGGTGGAGGTCATGTTGGATTAATAATGTCACACAAGTTATTTGTGGTTAGGCATTATTCTTTCAATCATGTTCCGCAGAAGCCAAGGACCTTAGTTTACCAAACCCACCTTGGCCTATTTTTAGGAACGTAGTGCGGAGGTCGTTCAGATGTAAGTTCTGATACGATCGTTACGCGATACTACACTCATAAGAGTTTCTCTTGAGAATATTCTTGGAATACGAGTATTCGTTCCTCCGATAATATTCGAAAGATGGAACGATGATTATGGGAACCTCTGATAGAACATGTCTGGCAGGTTTAAACCCTAGTACACTCCCTTTGGGTGGTTCTTAACCGAGACTCCATGCTCGTGACTCTCAACAAACCCGTGATTCATGGTTGAGTCGTTCAGACACCGTTAATATCAATGGATCCCGGATCAGGTGTAAAACCTAAAATCCACCAAAGCGGCTGGTTGATATTAAGGGTGTTCGAGCCGGTTCATGTACCGTTAATATCAATGGAACTTGGGTGTTGATAAGGTGAAAACCTAAATTCACCAAAATGGATGATTGATATTAGGGATACATAGAGCTTTCCCATGACCTTTGTTTGGTGTGCTTTGCTTGATCCTTGAGTGTGTTTGTTGCATTCATGCATTCACGCATTCATCCGCATTCATGTCATCAGAAAAAGAAATTTTCAAGGAACTTAAAGGGTTTATTTGCAAAATTTTCAGACATGGAAAGACCAAAAAGGCATACAAAGAAGTACAGCTTTAAACAGCCCGATGTAAAAGAGTTAAGGAATCTGACATCGTATGTATTAGATCCCTTGGGTTTCAAAGCTCGCTATGGGAAGCTTCTGCCTCTGCTGACTACTCAGGTTGACGAAGGGTTGATGAGTACCTTGGCTCAGTTCTACGATCCGTTGCATCACTGCTTCTTATTTCCGGACTTCCAGTTGTTGCCAACTTTGGAGGAGTACTCTCATCTTATTGGGATTCCGATTCTGGATCAAGTGCCGTTCAGTGGCCTAGAGAGTATTCCATCTGCTCGAGAGATTGCTAGCTTGTTGCACATAGATGAAGATCTGATTAGAGCTAATCTGACTACCAAAGGCGGAATTCAGGGTTTTCCTTCCGAGTTCCTCATTGCCCAAGCTACCTTTTATGGGAAGGCCATGAGTGAGGATGCCTTTGAGGCTCTATTTGTGCTGCTCATCTATGGATTGGTGCTTTTTCCCAACTTCGACAAGTTCGTGGACATGAACGCTATTAGGATCTTCTTAGTTCTTAATCCCGTTCCGACTTTGTTGGGCGATGCCTATTTCTCTCTGCACCTGAGAAATATGAAGAATGGAGGAGTCATTGTCTGCTGTCTACCGTTGCTGTGCAAGTGGTTTATTTCGCACTTGCCGCAGACAGTTGCTTTCAAGGAGAACAAGGGATGTGTACGGTGGTCTCAGAGACTCATGTCTCTCACCAATGATGATATCACCTGGTATGATCGCGTGTATGATATCGTTCAGATCATCGATTATTGTGGTGAATTCCCTAATGTGCCTCTTCTTGGCACATGTGGTGGGATCAGCTACAATCCTATTCTTGCACGACGTCAGCTTGGGTTCCCCCTAAAGGATAAACCCCATAACCTTCTGTTAGAAGGTGTATTCTTTCTGGAGGGTAAAGATCCCCAAGGCCTGAAAGCCAGATTTGTCCGTGCTTGGCGCAGTATTCGCAAGAAAGGTAGGAACGAGTTGGGTCCAAAGAACTGCATTGCTTTGGAGCCTTACACCTCTTGGGTCAGACAGAGGGCTGCCACCTACCTGATGCCGTACGATCATCCGAGACCTACACCGTTGGATGTGGCTGGGCCTTCAACCCTCCCTACCCAACGTGTAGAGGAGTTGAGAGAAGAAGACCTTTCGCGTGCTTGGATCCGTGAAAGGGAGGAATTACTGCAGCAGCTCAAGGAGAAGGACGCTATGATTGAGTTCCTCGAGCACCGAGTGATCGACGATCCGAGCGACGCTTGGACATCTCTACTTCCTCAGTCATCCAAATTCTGGAAGAGGAGGTATGATCGACTTGCAAAGGAGAAAGCTGATATGGAGGCTGCCTATGAGAGAGAGATCAAGAAGTTGTGTACTTCTCGTCTTCCAGCATCCCGAGCTTCTAGGGATCCATAGGATGTCATTTACCTTTTCTCTTTGTAATGAATCAAAAATGCTGTACTTCTTTGTCTCAATATATTAAATGAAATATTTTCCATGAGGAATTAAAATGTTTAAATATTCAAAATATTGCAAATAATACCCTAAGGGTTCCTTGAAAACAAAGCATCTGCACAAGCATTCCATGCATCATTCTTTGCATAAACAGGTACTCCTTTTCTGGTCTTCTTGTCCTAACCTCTGTTCTTCATTTATTTTGAAGACAAGCTGACTCACCGGTATTATACGCGGGTCAATTCAGCAAGGGTCATGGAGCAATTAGAACAAGAGAACAGAGAACTAAAGGAAGAGGTCGCCAGACTTGGCGCTTTGATGGAGCAACTCCTTGCTGCTCAGAATCAGCCTGCTCAACAGCCAGCAACACCTGTTCAGAGGACAGTCATCTCCGAAGTAGCTACTTCAACGGTGCCAGTCAGTGCTCATCAGCCCAATGCTATGCCTCCCGGTTTTCCTTGGGGAATTCCTCCAGGTTTTATGCCTGATCTGCCAGCTCCAACATTTGCTCATATGCCGGCCTCTAGCCCGGTCCTTGTTCCCGCTCCTCCTGTCGTGCATACCATGCCCAGGGTAGACGACACCATCTATCACTCTGAGCCATCTGAGGGCTCAGACGTTCATGAAAAGATGGATGCCATGAACGACCAGTTCCTCGAGCTGAGAAAGGAATTGAGGACCCTCCGTGGTAAAGATCTCTTTGGCAAGTCTGCTGCCGAGTTGTGCTTAGTTCCCGGTGTGAAGATACCGATCAAATTCAAAGTGCCTGACTTTGAAAAGTACAAGGGGAACACCTGTCCACTTGCTCATCTGGTCATGTACGCCAGGAAGATGTCGACTCAGACAGATAATGATCAACTTCTGATTCATTATTTCCAAGACAGTTTATCTGGTGCCGCGCTCAGATGGTACATGAGCTTGGACAGTGCCAACATCAGATCCTTCAATGACCTTGGCGAAGCTTTCGTCAAGCAATATAAGTACAACGTCGATATGGCGCCTGACCGAGATCAACTCAGGTCCATGTCGCAGAAAGACAAGGAATCGTTCAAGGAGTACGCCCAGAGATGGCGAGAGCTGGCAGCTCAAATCACTCCACCGCTGGAAGAGAAAGAAATGACCAAGATCTTTCTGAAGACTCTTGGCTCATTTTATTATGAGCGGATGGTAGCGAGCGCTCCCTCTGATTTCACCGAGATGGTGAACATGGGGATGCGTCTCGAAGAAGGTGTCCGTGAAGGATGGTTGGCTAAAGATGATGGTCCTTCCTCTAAACGATATGGGGCGTTTAAGAGGAAAGAAGGCGAAGCACACGCTGTGCAGTCTCAGCCTAAACATAGAAGACCCTCTGTTCAGAGGAAGCCTGCACGTCGTGCCGGTCATCAGCACCAGGTGGCTCATATAGCACCTGTATTCAAAGATAGTGCTCAGCAATATCAACATCAACAGTATCAGCATCAGCAGCAATATCAACAACCGCAATACCAACAACAACAGCAACGTCCACAGCAACAGGCTTACCAGCCTCGTGGGAGTACGAGTAATCAAGCAAACATGGGTTATGAAAGGAAGAAGATCAGTTTTGATCCGATTCCCATGTCTTATGCAGAGTTATATCCCTCTCTAATAGAGCGGAAGTTGGTTTCTCCAAGAGATCCTCCGGCTATACCGGTCAACCCTCAGTGGTGGTATAAGCCCGATCTGCACTGTGTCTATCACTCTGGCGCTCCGGGCCATGACATAGAAAATTGCTTCCAACTGAAGACTAAGGTGCAAGACCTTATGAGAAGTGGAATTCTGAGTTTTGAGGACTCGAGCCCAAACGTCACCAAGAACCCATTGCCTGCGCATGGGAAATCTGTGAATATGATTCAGGAATGCCTTGGGAAGTACAAGGTCAAATATGTGAGCCATATCAGGCAGTCGTTGGTTGATTTACATCGGATGCTGTGTCAGTACAGCTACTTGGAGCATAACCACGACAAGTGCCGCGTCTGCTCGATTAACCGTTTGGGTTGCGATCAGGTCCGCAAAGAGCTTCAACAGTTGTTGAATGAGGGTACCATTGAGATTCTCCAGAATCGCAATGTTGATGAAGCCGAACCTGAGGTGAATGTCATATCACCAGTGTTCAAGCTGCCTGAGCCCGTTGTTATTCGCTACAATAGCAACAAGCCGAAGGCTTCCCCTTCTTTGATTATTAAACCAGCCGGCCCTGTGCCCTACTCATCTGATCGAGCTGTGCCATTCAGATATAATCCTGTTGCTGTCCAAGATGGGGTCGAAGTACCTTTGCCTTCAACTTCTGTGACCAATATAGCTGATGTCAGTGGGTTGACCCGAAGTGGTCGTGTGTTTTCCGCACCTGCTAAGGCTGTTGCTTCTGATACTGTTGAGCACCCTGTGGGGACCGCTGTGAATGTTCAGAATCCGGCACTTGATGTCGCCAAGCCATCCTCCTCCGTACAAAAGACTCCTGTTTCTTCAGTCGGCCCAAGCGGCATTGTTGATGAAGAATCTGATGAGATGCTAAGGCTCATCAGAAAGAGTGAGTACAACATTGTAGACCAGCTTCTACACACGCCCTCCAAGATTTCCATTCTTTCTCTGCTACTGAATTCAGAACCCCATAGGGAGTCTCTGCAAAAAGTCTTGGATCTGGCATATGTTGATCACGACGTCACCCTTGAGCAATTTGATAGTATTGTTGCAAACATTACCGCTTGCAACACTTTGAGCTTTTGTGACGCTGATCTCCCTGAGGAGGGAAGAGACCACAACATGGCTTTACATATCTCAATGAACTGCAAATCTGATGCAATGTCCAATGTGTTGGTGGACACTGGATCATCTCTTAATGTATTGCTAAAATCCACACTCTCTCGTCTGTCATATCAAGGTCCTCCTATGAGGCAGAGTGGGGTTGTTGTGAAAGCATTCGATGGGTCGCGTAAGACCGTGATTGGGGAAGTTGATCTCCCAATCAAGATAGGACCAAGTGATTTCCAAGTTACCTTCCAGGTAATGGATATCCACCCATCTTATAGCTGTCTCTTGGGCAGACCATGGATTCACGAGGCTGGCGCCGTGACATCCACCCTACACCAGAAGCTGAAATTTGTCAAGAACAAGAAATTGGTTGTAGTAGGGGGAGAAAAGGCTCTCCTGGTTAGCCATCTGTCTTCTTTCTCGTATATTGACGCAGAGGATGAAGTTGGAACTCCATTCAGCTTTATCTATTGATGAACCAATCGAGAAGAAGTCTCCTTCATTCACTTCCTACCGTGATGCTAAGCTGGCCATCGAATGTGGTGCAGTTGCTGGATTAGGGAAAGTGCTTGAACTTGAAGATAACCGATCCCGGGCTGGCATTGGCTACTGTTCTGGGGCATATAATGAGCAAGGTCTGTTCACGAGTGGAGGATTCATCCATGACGATCAACCTGAAGAAGAGGTTGCTGCTATCTTGGAAAAGGATGCAGAGGAACTGAACAATTTCATCATTCCTGGTGGTGTCTGCCACAATTGGGTCGCTGTGGATGTTCCTATGGTCATTCATAAGTCAGCGTGATTTGTTCACTTTGTTTGAAACCCTTCTCCCATGCCAAAAGGAGAAGTGATGACATTGTTGGCAGCATTTAATACAATGATGTTTTCATCCAATTAATGCATTGTTAAACATTTGTTTTTCCATTTGTTTTCACTTTTTGCTTTTGCATGAAATCAGTGATCACAAAAAACCCTGAAAAACAATAAAACAACATTTTTCATCTGCATAAATGATTTGCTTGTTAAAATATCAAAAGCTTTTCATTATCCAGAATCATTATGCAGGGATTTCTAAACCCATTGAACATAATGATCCAACGCCATCTCCCAATCTTGAATTCCTTGTATTTGAAGTAGAGGAAGATGATGTTGAGGGGGATTCCTGATGAGATTTCCTATCCTTCTTGAGCACCAAAAGAGGCTCATTCAGCTGTATCATGAGAATCAGCAAAACAGTCAAACTGGGGCATTGCAAATGCAATAAAAAAAAAAATAAAAAAAAAAGATGAAAAAATAAAAAATCAGGAAAAAAATTTCAAAATTTTTTCCAAAAAAAAGAAAAAAGAAAAATTATACCCTCAAGTCCCTAGTTGACTGATGCTGAATGGATTCAGAGTCGTTATGACCAATTGAATTTGATTGAAGAGAAGCGATTAACTGCCATGTGACATGGTCAGCTATATCAGCAGAGAATGAAGAAAGCATTCGATAAGAAGGTCAAGCCTCGTGTATTCCGAGAAGGTGACCTCGTGCTCAAGAAAGTTTTGTCTTTCGCGCCCGATTCCAGGGGCAAGTGGACTCCAAACTACGAGGGTCCACATGTTGTTAAGAGAGCCTTTTCAGGCGGTGCTTTGATGCTTACAACAATGGATGGGGAGGATTTCACTCGTCCTGTGAATTCAGATGCAGTCAAGAGATACTTTGCCTAAAAAAAAAAAAGTATATGCAAATGAAAAAACAGAATAGCTCGCTAAGTTGAAAACCCGAAAGGGCGGCTTAGGCAAAAATGAGCGTCTCGGTGGAGAACCCGCAAGGGTAATCCAGGCAAAAATTAGAGACTTGAAAAAAAAGAATATATTTGCATCCTGCTAGATTGAGTACCTCACCCTGGGGCAATCTAGGCAAAAATTAGGGATTTGGGCAAGTAACTGCATCCTGACAAGACTTTCTGTTCACCAGTCGTCATTTCGTCAGAAGATTCTCGATTCGTCGTCAACCGAAGCTTCGGATACATCGAGATTCAAATTGGTAGAGAAAGGATCATTATGTTCAATGTAGCGCTCTTCCAATATATATCACTGATTTCAAATTTGTACAGATCTATGGAGTCTTGCCATTTGCAGGCTACCATTCCATCAAATCAATTTGAGCTTTTTACCCAATTATTTGCACTCTTATTTGTTTCAATTCAACAAATGTTTTGCATGTTTTAAATTGATAAAATGTCATTGTTTTGAACAAATCAAATTTTTCAAAAATATTGTTTTAAACAAAGTGAACATTCACAATATTGAAAGGATACTCAAGAATATCTCAGTGCTCTCCCGAGGGTGGCATGATCTCCAACAGGTAAGACATTTGTTCATATTCCTGGTTGATCTTTGTTGGGGTTTGTTCTCCAGTATAGTCGCAAGCAGAGTGTTGTTGAAGATTTTGTTTTCTCCAGCAGCAATCTCCCCCCCAGCATGGGTGATTTTCTTGTGGAAGTTTCGGCGGTTGATAGTTTGTCATCTTGGTGCCCCGTCACTTTCTCCAGTGGGTCGACATTCCCAGACCTTATTTGTCTCCTCAGCACAGTCACGAGTAGAGCTGTTGTTGATATCCCCATCGGATTCGCGAGCAGAGTTGTTGTCACTCTTCCCAGTGCAGTTGCCAGCGGAGTTGTCTCAGCACGATCGCTTTCCTTTTTGAAGACTCGATAAGTCAGTGGTTTGATACCCGGTACTTTACCTTTTCCCCGGCGAAGTCGTCTGCGGAATTGTTGTTATCTCTCCATCAGAGTTGTTCTCTTCAGCAAAGCAGGATTTATTTTCCTACTCATTGGTTGATTGGGTTGATATCCCAATTTGCATCCATCTTTTCCTCAGCTTAGTCTGCAGAATGTTTGCTGTGGCAGTTTTGCCTGTTGAATACTCCTTCAATCCCCAATATGGTTGGATGATGGCTTTGGCCTCCAGTGACCGGATTGATTTTCTGACTGTTTGTGATCCCGAGTAGAGTGGCTCTTATTGCAGAATCTACTTGTTGCAATTAATTTGCTATGTGTATTCTCCCCAAGTGGAGTGGTTTGTTGCAGAATCTACTTGTTTGATCTGTCCTCCCTCAGTGGTTTGTTCCCCAAGAGAGTAGCCGACAGTTTTCCCCAGTAGAGTTGCTTATGCAATTAGATTCTATTTGGATGATATCATTCTCTCTCAGTGGGTTGTTCCCCAGTGGAGTTTTGTGGATTTGCTTCTACAGCAGTTCGTGTTTGTACAATGCACCCTTTGTTCGTCTCAGTTGACACTGGGATCCCCTGCAGATACTTTGGGACTTCTCTTATTCCCCTACAGATTTGTCTTGGTGGCTGCTTTGCCCGTTGTGACTTTCTGTTCCCTGATTGGGTTGTCTCCTGATATCTCTGATCCTCTGCTTCTTCAGCAGTACCCGCAGATCTTTGCTTTACAGCATGTAGATCTCCGCAGATTGGCTCTCCAGTTGGTTTTTCCCCTGGAAGTATAATACCGGGCGTTCAGTTCCTGGACCTGTTGTGTTAGAATTGTCTGTTTTGTCAGCATTCATCAAACATAAATCACGCATATTCATGCATACTCATAAACATTCCGATATTCATGTTGCATTTATTGCCATGTATCCTTTGTTGGTTATTCCCTGCTTTCGGGTGATACAGATCTCTTTACAGATCTCCCCCAAGTAGATGTCGGGTGTTTAAAATCTCTCCATATAGAGTCAACCCCATAAGCAGAAATGTTTGCCTTTCCTTCTGCAGTTCCCCACTGAGATATATCCTCGTGGATGACGGTTTCTTCCGTTTCCTTCCAACACATATATTGGGATGGATTTTTCTATTTGAGTTATATCCTCATTAGGACGTGTCTTGATTTAGTCTGTCTTTTCGGATTATTCCCGAATTGGCTATTTGTCAAATGTCTTGTGCTTCCCAGTGGGTTGTTCCCCAGCGGAGTAGTTTTGGGCCTCTACCCTCATACCGGTAGTTATAAGTCCTATTTTTCCTGGCTTCTCGGCAGAATTTGTGGTTATACACCTTTTATTCCCCAGCCAGAATTGTTGGTTTCTACCCTCAGTCGGTAGTTGTAAATCCTATTTTTCCTGCTCTCCAGCAGTTTGTGGTTTGTTATAAGCCCTATTCTGGTTTTCCCGTGCGGATTTGCGATTTGTTCTATCCCCACGCGGAGTTGTTGGTCTTCTACCCCGTATTCGGTAGATGTAAACCCTAATTTTGTGGTCACCTCCACCCTTTTGGCCTTCTGCCTACAAACCAGCAGTCGTAAGTCCTATCTTTGCGGTTTTTTTCTACCTACAAACCGGTAGTTGTAAACCCCGTTCTCTCCACTTGCAGAGTTAACTTTGTTGTTCATCCCAACCGATGACAATTTCCCCCTTGTGGTTATCTCCATCTAGTTCTTGATGTTGATTTTCCTTTGCTTGGATAAGTTGCTCAGATCAGCACTTATATCCCCAGCAAGTCTTTTGTGGATAATTGTCGTATGCTAGCAATTTTATCCCCAGTGGGTCCTTTCACCTTTTATCAGTGATTGTGTTCCCCGGATCATTGATTGTCATCAATGCATCCCAGCGAGTCTTCTTTCATTTACCCCCTTTGTTGGTAATGTCTGTTGCTCCCTTTGACTGGTCATCATTATATACCTAGTTTGGTATCCCGATGCCTTTCTTTTCGGTTGATTTATCCTTTATTAACCCTGTAACCGGTTGTGGATAATCTTCCATGCGAGTATGTTATTCACGGTCTGCCGGTAATGAATAATATATCTCATGCACTCTTCAGTCGAAGCCTTTCGTGTTTCCCTGGTCGAGTAAGATTCGTTATTTCCCTTTGTGGAATCGAATATTTCTTTGTTGTCGGATAATTGCCGGATGCTTGCAATTTATCCCTTTGAGTTCTCTTTCGTTTACCCGGATGCTTGGTATCGATTGTCTCTCTGTTTTGGTTAGTCACCTATTATATACTTCGGTATCTCTGGTGTCTTTTCCTTTCGAGGATATTATTCACGGTCTGCCGGTAATGAATAATATGTCTCATGCGCTCTTTAGTTGGAATCCTTTGTTGATTTTCCCCAGCTGAGCAAGATTCGTATTCTTTCTAGAATCGAATGTCCATCCTTTAACCAGTTTGTGTGTTGGATGATGTGTGTTTTGGCATATATACCAATTCACGTTTTCGGTAGATCACCTATTATATACCTTGGTATCTCTAGTGTTTCTTACCATGCGAGTTTATTATCTACGTTCTGACGGTAATAGATAATATATCTCATGCGAGTTTCTTATCCACGGTCTGCCGGTAATGGATATTGTATCTCATGCACTCTTTGGGTTTGTGTCCCCAGTTGAGTAAGATTCGTTTTCCCGTTGTGGATTCGAATGTCCATCCTGTAAGTCGATTTGCTTTTTCAAGCCCTCCTTTCGGATGATGAGTGTTTTGGCATATATACCAATTCACGTCTTTGGTTAGTCACCTATTATATACTTCGGTATCTCTGGTGTCTTTTCCTTTCGAGTATATTATTCACGGTCTGCCGGTAATGAATAATATGTCTCATGCGCTCTTTGGTCGGAATCCTTTGTTGATCTTCCCCAGTCGAGTAAGTTTCGTTTTCCCGTTGTGGAATCGAATGTCCATCCTATAAACAAGTCTGTTGTTCTAGCTTTCTTCAGGATGATGAGTGTTTTGGAACACAAACCAATTCACGCCTTCGGATTTTATCCTATAAACAACCTACAACCCGGTTCAGGATAATCTTCCATGTGAGTATTCTATCCACGTTCTGACGGTAATGGATATTATATCTCGTTCACTCTTGGGTCAATCTTTTGATTGTTTTCTCCGCAGAGTAAGTTTCGTATTCCTTGTGGAATCGAACGTCCGTCCTATAAACAAGTCTGCTGTTCTAGCTTTCTTCAGGATGATGAGTGTTTTGGAACACAAACCAATTCACGATTTCGGATCTTATCCTATAAACAACCTACAACCCGGTTCAGGATAACTTTCCATGCGAGTACATTATCTACGTTTTGACGGCTATAAATAATATATCTCATGCGCTCTTTTGTCGAACACTTTGTTTGTTTCCCCAACTGAGTAAGATTTGCATTCTTTACAGAATCAAATATCCATCCTATAAACAAGTTTGCTTTCGCTCTCTTCAGGATGATGAGTGTTTTGGAACACACACCAACTCACGCCTTGGTCGGTCACCTGTTACATACCTACAACCCGGTATCCTTGGTGTTCCTTCCTTTCTGCTCCCTATTATTGACCTCGGTCCCTTGTGGAGTCAGATTTTCCTGAGTTATGTACCTTTTTCAGGTCTTTCTCAGATGCTTGGATGATTGATATCTCTCACCCTTATACCGGTCTTAGATATTCATTCTTCCTGAGTTTGTTACCCTTATACCGGTAACACCTCATTTTCTTTGGCGCTTCCTTAGTGAAGTTTTCCTGTTGCTTCTCCCCCAGGAGTCAGTTTGTGTCTCTCCAATGGATTTATTCTCCTTTGGAATTTTCTTTTCCCCAGTGTGAGTCCTTCACTTCCCAGTGAGGTCTCCAATCTGTTTTCTGTTCTTCTAATCAGGGTCGTGTATTGTTCACGCTGTGTCAGTTTTGTTTATCCCCAACTAGAATCTTGTTAGAGTCTCTGTTCCTGGTGAGTGTATCACTCCGATGGATCGTCTTTTCTTCTGTGTGAACCATATTCCCCACAAAATTTTTGTCTTTTGCATGCCTACATTTGCATCATGAGGTCTCTTAGGGACCAAAATTTGTCTCATTACTGTTATTTAAGCCCATTCTACCGCGTCGAGATGAAGATTTCTAAACTTCACTTCTCCGGCTAGAATGACCTTAAATAGGGGCATCTGTAAGACCCCAATTTTGGCCCTAAGATCCCTCATGGCCCATATCATATCATATCATGGCCTCAAGGATCATTGCATGCCCTAGCTTCCCTCCTAGTGGGTGGGTTATCTTGTGAGTGTGGTTCTTGATCACCAAGCATGTTTTGCATTTGTATATCTTTGCTTTTCATATGTCTACTAACCAAAAGTACAAAAATATTGTCAGCTAATCATGTTACTTGCAGCTGAAGCAATCATCAGTCAATCAGTCAAATCAGCCATTAAACAGTGGATGGTGGCCATTCTTGAAGAATTTGGGCACCATGATCAATAATCAAGAGTTCATATATGTTGTGATATCATTTGGAATCAAGATCTCAAGGAATTAGGGTTTGGAATTCATCAGAAGGTGGTTCAGTCAAGCAAAACCCTAGAAAGTCAACCTTTGGTCAACTGTGGATTTAATCAGTGATTTGATGGTGGGAATTGGTTTGAGGGAGTTCATTCATGTCCACATAAGCCTCATATATCAGGTCAAACATCATCATGGAAGAATTTGAAGTCAAACAAGAAATTTCCAAAAATAGAAACTTGACCTGTAATTGGAATTTGCCAAAAATGGAAACTTCTTGATCCTAAACTTACATCATGATACAAGCTTCAAATGAATTTTTGCCCAACATGAAAGTTGAAGATCTTGTTCTCCCATTTCCAAAAAGTCCAAGAACACTCAATCCCCATGTATGGTTGGCAAGTTATGATCAAATCATTCTCACAAATTTTTAAACTTCAAAAGGCCATATCTCTCAAACCATTTGGCCAATTTGGGTGGGGTTTTTTGCAACAAGTCACATTTGATCCCCTCTTTCCAAAAATGTCATCATCATTCACCAAGACATTACAAATCAAAATGGCATTTTTGAACTTGCATGATTTAATTTCAAGTGAGGTGAAAAAGTGAATCTTCAATTTAACCACTTCCAACCAATTCTACCAATCAAATAAGTTCTGAAATGATGTTTAAGACTTGTTGGAGGCCCATTTTCGTGCAGCACATACACCTCATGCAAGCTTGGTTGTTTTTTTAGCAATTTTGTCATTTTAACCAAATTGGAATTACCAAGTTCACTAATGATGCTTAGCTTGCTAAACAGAAGTATATAAGCTCATTTTCTGCCAAAAGAAACCCTGGCAGCCACATTTGACAAACAGAAAATCATTTCTCTCATTTGCTCATTTCTCCCATTTTTGAACTTTTTGCAAAAACCTTCAAAGAGCATAAACTTTGGTCGATGGTTTAATGATCTATCATCATCTTGGCACCATTTTTAAACCCCATTTCTCAACTGTAAGCAAAAGAGAAGAACTGTTTCACCAAGAACATATCCATGGCAGAGTTGATTTGGAGTTCCTTCAAGCATTCATCATCTGGAGCTTGGAGCTTCATCTGTTTCGAACCAAAACCACCAAACAACAACTATATCACAGCTGCTCTTCACTTTTGGTAAGTTTTCGAGTTCCTTCATTTGCTAAGCTATGCCATGCTTATGATAGATCTCACTTTGCTGATTCTAATGAGCTTTAAATCACATGAAATGGTTGGCTATTTTGAAAGTTATGCTGTTTTAAAGTTTGATGTTGAAATAAGTTCTTGCTCGATTCATGTTGTTTAAGTTGATTTAGTGAAAATGATGTTTGGATTTGTAATGTGTGATGTTTGCTGAGTTGATTGGTATGCCCATTGCTTATTTCTGGGCGAAATTTTTCTTCACGATTTGGGGAAGATGATGAAGTGGTTACTGTACACTAAACCCTAGCCATTTCCGTTTCCTGTTCACGTGGTGTGCATGCGTTTTCACTGTTTCATTGCCTGGACCAATCAGGAAATTTCGTTTGCCTGGCCAAAACGCAGTGTTTTATTAAGTGGCTTCAGTAATTACATAATTGCCATCGCCCGTGCCCCATGTCCCATTAAATCATGTCATTTTTAATATTTATTTCATTTTGATGCATCACCTTGCAAAATTCATAAGTCCTTCATTTTTAATCCAAAATTCATGAAATTTTTTGCATTGTGTTCATCTGGATCTCTAGTATTTAATCATGAATTTTCCTGATTTTTTGGATGAGTGGATTTTAAATGGTATTAGGGTTTGTGACATGTGTTCATTTTTTGTACCTTTTGCCAAAACATTTGTGAAATGATGATGCATTATCCAATGGCCTTGAAATTTTTTGTGCATAAACTAGACACATTCATGGTGATTTTGGTGTAGAGTTTATGAATTTATCATCTCTGGTTTTTGAGTTATGATTTTTTGAAGTAGGGTGTGACAATTCGTGTCACACCATTGATGTGCAATTTGATGATTTTCTATACCATGCTTCTTGAACTCCAATTGCTTTGAATTTTTGCATGAATGTACTTGAGTATGTCTAGTTTACATGTGATTTTTCTTGGAATTATTTGTGGCATTTTCCATTTGGCTGAGATTTTTCTCCCCTGTTTGGTCATATGTTGACTTTTTGTGACACACCATGCCATTTCATTTGTGAAATTCTCATACTTTATTGGATAAACTTGAAATTTGACATGTGATTAATAGACATCTTAAGCTTTGCCATGATGTTGATCCCGTTCATTTCTCATATGTTGTCACTGATTTATGAATTTTTGAAGTTGATGCATGTTTGGTTGACTTCTTTGAGCATGCTTGAAATTGTTTTGACTTTCTGATTTTCATTGACCCTCTTCCCATGATCCAAATGAGCTGAAATTTGATATGCATGTCATGTTATGGATTATGATTGATCATGATTTATTTGGTGATTTTTGGAATTGTTTATGATTGTTTTTGAGTTAAGTCTTGCTGTTGACTTCTATGAGCTTTCATTTGCCATGCTTTGACTTCTTTTGCTTATGAAATCATGATGATGAATGATATGAACATGAAACCAATTGAGTTTGCTTCTTGATTGTTTAAACTTGATTTTGATTGGATATCACTTGCTGTTTTGACTTTCTCATTCCTTTTTGACCCTAGGCTTGTCCTAGTGGTCCTGTTGCTTATGTTTGAGTTCATGTTTTCAGGTTAAGCAACATTGCTTCAAAGAGATCATACAAATTTGATTAAGCTTGATTGTTTATCATGACTAACATGTTTGTTTTTGTAGGTTGCTTGGTTCACAAGCTTTGAGTCTTGTGCATTTCACCTTTTAATAAATTGTGTTGACTGTTGATCTTATCTCCTTTTGATTTAAACTTTGAGCTGTGTACTGATTCTGTTTGACTATTTCAGGTACCTTTAGTTGCTTAGTTCTTAAGAACTTGCTTTGCTTTGCTATATAGCAATTTGCATTGAGGTATAATCCCTTTTCTTCATGTAGTCTGGAAGACCTGGCCTGTTACTTGGCCAGGCAACTGTCTGAAGTCCTCCTTAAGAGGCGATGCTTGTGTGTGTTTACATTTGTCCCAAGCAGGAAAAGTCCTTCAAATAAGGCAATTGGTAGATCAAAGAGATATGTAACCTATCTCCTACTATTCTGTGAGTCTTCTCCTTGCTCCCATTACATGGTTGTAGCATTGAGATCCAAGCCCAAGATCTATAGAGTCTCATCTGTGGAGAGAGTTCCTACTTTCTGAACTCCCACACCTTCTGATATTCAAATGCTCTCCCTGACCAGGGATAAGAGCAATGAGGCACACCCCTCATATCCTTTCATCTGCTTCACCTTAGCCCTTCAATGGCAAGGTTAAGAGCACCATTGACCCTATTCCAGTTGGCTTCAATGCCTAACCCTTTTGTATGAGCCTCATTGTTTGGTTATAGTGTGTGCTGAATGACTTCATTGATTGATTGTTTTCTTCATATGCACATGTTTGCTTGTATGCTTTGTGCACTCATCATCATTTATTGCTCACTAATGCATGATCATCTCATTTGTCTTTGTGACATTATCATTGTTGTTTACCCATTGAGGACAATTGTAAGACCATCCTTTGGCTATTGTTCCTATGATATGGAAGTGAGTATAAGACCATGTCATTGGCCACTCATTTTATCTTTGCTTGTTGCTTTGTTTGATTGTATGTGAGGATGCAATTATAAGTCCCTGTAAGTTGGCATTTGCTTTCCCATGATCACATGTTGCTTTGTTTGATTGTATGTGAGGATGCAACTATAAGTCCCTGCAAGTTGGCATTTGCTTTCCTATGACCATAATGATGCATTTGTTTGTTGTATGTGAGGATGCAACTGTAAGTCCCTGCAAGTTGGCATTTGCTTTCCTATGATCATATGTTGGATATTAGTATAAGTCCAGACAGATTGGCATCCGGTATCCAAGTTTCATTTTGTTAGGAGATTAGTATAAGTCCATTGAGTGGCCTCTGATATCCCTTTCTGTTTTAGGAGATTGGTGTAAATCCATCTAGTGGTATCCGGTATCCGCTTTTGTTTGTGAGATTGGAGTAAGACCATTGAGTGGCATCCGGTATCATTTGCTTGCTTACATTATTATTGCTCATTGCCTATTCCAAAGGACACACTTGAATCATCTCCTATATGATTTCAAGAGGTGAACCTTCTAAGAAGTTTTACAATCCATCTTCATCCATTCATCCTCATTATGTCCTAAACCTTTTCACACTTTGATTTCAAACTTGAGATAGATATTATGCAAACGTCTTCATGTTTTCAAACTAAAAACCTGGACCCCAAGTCCTTGACTTTTCAAACTCATTTTCATAATACGTCTTTCAAATCAATCTTAATCACACTTTGACCCTACTTTCATAATCACAATCAATTAACTTCACCCATTCAATTGTTTTGGTTGTGTCCATTGTTAATCTTTTCACACATTAGCCATAGGTTTCAATTATCATTGTGGTTGATGTAAACCTCACCCTATCCTTAGTGAGTCGACTATAAGACTTCCGTACTGAAAACAGGGTTAACCCCTCTAGTACGTCGAAGCTATCCTCGCATGGTGGATGTTGGTCTTGGTCGAGTTTTCTCTCATTGATAATGAAGAGCCTCAGTGCTATTGTTTAAAATTGAATTCACCAACTTTTGGAAATCTTTTAGCCGAACTACGGCGTTTTGATCCTTACCTTTGATGGAAGGTACGTAGGCAACGGGTTCATCCGTTCGAACACAAAAATAACTAACTTGTACATTCTTTTCTCATCATCCCAATCATGTTTGCACAATACTTATGTCATAACAAATAACAATTTTATACAACAAGTGTGAAAAGGGCTCCCTAGGAGTACCTAGGACGTAGTGGGTGCCTAACACCTTCCCATTGCGTAATTTACCCCTTACCCAGACTCTCTGATCTTTTTATTAGTTTTCTATGCGTAAAACTTCTTAGGCTTTTGTTCGCTTTTTAGCCAGTCCTTTGGATAAATAAAAGTGCGGTGGCGACTCGAAAATCATTGTATACCTTGCTTATGGTTTAATCGATAAATCATATAGCGACGAATACACCGCTACAGTAAGGATCATTAAAGGAGAAACTTTAAATTCCGCTACATTTTAGATCACCATTCTCCTTCAATATTATGAAGAAAGAGAAGAATTCAATATCAAAGGAGGACAACCTTGAAGATCTTGCTTGGAGAAGCTTAGATTGTTATTAGGTTAGCTTAGGTTCTCTCATTGGCTTGGGAGAACAATTGTGCTAGGGGCCATAACTGTTTCATTATGTATGTCGATGCATGTGAATGTATGTTGATGCATGTGAGAGACGATTTATATGATAAATAAGACGATGAGATCGGAATAATTGCAAATTCCCTCAAATTAAATATTAAGTTTATGCTTTCTAAGTTTTAGCACTCATCAATACTCGTATCAGATAATGTAGGTTTCACCTACGCGAGGTGCATGTTCTATATTAGGAAGGTGCGATGGGATAATTGTAATATCCAATTGCTAAAACAATGGGTCAAACTTAACTAATCAAATTATAATAAGATTATATATGTTTAGAAGCAAGAGTTGGAATTGATCCATGTGATGGATTGGAATAAGGAGTTATTCACCCAACTAAAATATTCGAGAGTTGTATTAGATACAATTGGAAGGAGTTCCTACCTAAATAACCTAGTTTTGTGTAATCCGCCTACGCGGACTTAAAACAAAGTGAAATGTGGATCTCGACCCACTAGAAAATCTTCCAACGGGATTTTCCGAATCAAATGGCGAGGGTCATTTGTTTTGAGTAAAATAGTGGGAGCATATTTAATTAAAGGCCTAATTAAATATGTTATTGATACTTATATTTTCATTATTTTCATGTAGATTACCATGACAACAAACACCTCTAACAACATTTTACGATCAATCCTTGACAAGGAAAAATTGTCTGGGACAAATTTTCTAGATTGGCACCGAAATCAGAGGCTTGTCCTTAAACATGATAGAAAGTTGTATGTCTTGGAGAAACCTGTTCCTGAAGAGGAACCTCCTAGTTCTACACCTAAGGTAGAAAGAGATGCTTATAAGAAGCATGTCGATGATGCCAATGAAACTGCTTGTCTCATGCTAGCTACCATGAACTCAGAGTTGCAAAAGCAACATGAGAACATGGCAGCGTTCGATATGATCGAACACCTGAAGATGCTCTATCAAGAGCAAGCAAGGCATGAAAGGTTTGAAGTTTCAAAAGCCCTTTTTCAAGGCAAGTTAGCTGAGGGAGGCCCTATAGGTCCCCATGTGCTCAAGATGATTGGGTATGTGGAAAACCTTGAGAGGTTGGGTTTTCCCCTCGGAAAGGAACTTGCGACTAATTTGATGTTGCAATCGTTGCCAGATAGATTCAATCAATTTGTCCTAAATTTCAATATGAATGATATGGACAAATCTCTTCCTGAACTGCTAACCATGTTAATAACTGCTGAGCAGAATCTGAAGTCAAAAGGGAAGTCCATTCTGATGATCGGAAATGCAAAGAGACAGAACAAAAGACCCACCAAGCAGGGTGATAAAGGGAAAGGAAAGGAAGTTGCCAAACCCAAACCCACTGTTTCTGCTTTGAAGCCTAGTGGAGGCATAGCAAAGGAGGGCACCTGCTTCCATTGCGGTAAGACCGGACACTGGAAGAGAAACTGCCCAAAGTACCTAGAAGATAAGAAGAATGAAGTATAGACTTCAACTCCAGGTATTTTTGTTATTGAATTTAATTTATCTACTTCTGCATCATACGTATTAGATACTGGATGCGGTTCTCACATTTGTACCAATGTGCAGGGGCTAAAAAGGAGTAGAGATTTGGCAAAAGGTGAAGTTGACCTACGAGTTGGCAATGGAGCAAAGGTTGCTGCTTTAGCCGTAGGAACTTATGTATTGACTTTACCTAGTGGTTTAATAATTCAGTTAGAGAACTTTTATTTTGTACCTGCAATTAGCAGGAATATTATTTCCGTTTCTTGTTTGGACAAGTTTGGTTTTTCATTTATAATAAAGAACAATTGTTGCTCAATTTATTTGAAAGATATATTCTATGCCACTGCACAAATGAACAATGGACTATATGTCCTTGATCTTTAAATGCCTATTTATAAAATTAATACCAAAAGGATGAAACTGTCGCAACCTGAAAAATGGAATGCGAAAAAAAAATAACCGGCGAAGAAAGACAGGAGAGTCGCCACCGTGTGTTATTTATCCCAAAGGAGGGAAAGGAAACGCTCGAAGTAAACCTGGAAAAAGGAAAGGACAAGACAGGGTCTCGCAACGAAATCTTGGGTTCGGGAGTCGATTATGCGAAGGGAAGGTATTAAGACCCCTACGCATCCGTAGTACTCTACGCGATCCACTTTTGTAGTTCTTGTCTAAAGGGTGTGGGTTTATCTAATGTGTTATTTACTAAAAAAATGGGGTCAAAAGAAAATGACTCGCACGGATGTCGCATCCACTGCATACGTATCTCATCTGAATATGAGAATCAGAGTCTTCGTAGCTCGGCTACCTAGGGGTTAAGGGTAATTGTGCTCGCTAAGACATCGCGTCTTATGCCTACGTATCTCATCTGGAATGAGAATCAGAGCAAGCCGTAGTTCGGCTAACTACGGGGTTATGGATTGTGTTTTGAACGAACGATGTTACTACGCAATCTACCGGATGCTCGACCTTTGGAGACTTACTCGCCTATAGTAGAAGGAGTTAACGTGTTTTTAGGAGAAGAAAAATCAATGAGTTGGTAGGGTTATGGATGCTCATGCAAAAAGGAAGTCCTTGACGAAGGAACCGCGCTACCTGTGGGGATATGAACACATACAAAACAAACATGTATAAAGTAAACGTGCCAACAAGGCAATAAGAATAAATCTCCCAAATGGTATCCCACAAGCAAAGTGGAATATCCAGCGAGCTATCCCTGCAAAAGTCATGTGAGCCTTCACAAAAACTCAACAAAAGGGTTAGTGAAACACGATAAGGATTAGGAGAGAACATGCTATGACAAACGTAAGTCAGATTAGAGCAAAACAGAAAAAAGCAAATGCAACTGTCGCGATCGCTACTGTCTCGCCTAGCGAAGGCTTGGCGAAGCGTCGCTGCGTGCTCGCCTTGCGAAGGTGCTTAGCGAGCGCCTGCGGGTTTTGGATTTTTCATGGATAACAGTATGGTTTCAGAAACCTCAAACCCTGTGGCATACACTTCAGAAATTAAACGATTAAGCATTCAAGGCATTATTTATACATTCATACATAATTATGAACCCGTGGGCAAAAACCTAATGAAATTCATCCATCATACCTCAAACATTCAGAGTATTCAACTTCAAAGCACAAAGGTAATGGGAATAAGGGCAAACCTGATTGGAGAGATCGGTTGAAATCAAATGGCGCGGCTGGATTTGCAAACCAATGTTAGGGTTTGCTTGAGCTGAAAATGTGTGAGTCAGAATGAACCTTTCAGAGTTTCCTTGAGGATGCTGCAGATTAATTCTCACTCTCTCTGTCTAGGTTTCTCTCCAGGTTTTGTCCAGGGTTTTGTTTCAATGAAAACTCTAGTATTTATAGCCTAATATTGGTAGCTTAGTGGGCTTTTGAGAGAGGTCCAAGTCTGAGATTTTTTCTTTTATTTATTTATTATTATTATTATTATTTTTTTTTCAAAACACGTGGGCTTCGCCTAGCGAGCATGACAGCTCGTGAACAAACCTTTGCTCCTTTAAGATTAACATTTTGACTGACGAATAGACCCCTGTTGGAAGTAACTCAAGTCTTTCCCTTGTGTTGACTGATCATCTAAATAGAACCCACAAAGTGTCCTGGATGATGTTCAAGCTTCTTGGAGCTAATCCCGATTGACATGATGAAATGCAATGTATCTAATGTTAAATGACCTAAAATGAATGCGTGAATGCGTGAATGCGTGAATGAGCAGGGTAAATGACCTTTATTATGTACCTGCAATTAGCAGGAATATTACTTCCGTTTCTTGTTTGGACAAGTTTGGTTTTTCATTTATAATAAAGAACAATTGTTGCTCAAATTATTTGAATGATATATTCTATGCTACTGCACAAATGAACAATGGACTATATGTCCTTGATCTTGAAATGCCTATTTATAAAATTAATACTAAAAGGATGAAACCTAATGAGTTAAATCCAACTTACTTTTGGCATTGTCGATTAGGCCACATAAATGAGAAACGCATTTCCAAACTCCATAAAGATGGACTCTTGGACTCTTTTGATTATGAATCATATGAGACATGCAGATCTTGTTTAATTGAAAAGATGACAAAGTCTCCATTCACAGGAAAAGGTGAAAGAGCTAATCCCGATTGACATGATGAAATTCAATGTATCTAATGTTAAATGACCTAAAATGAATGCGTGAATGAGGAGGGTAAATATTGGGGTGTTACAGCTGCCCCTATTCAGTCATCAGCTAACCCGAGCAGGATGAAAGCGAATAGCTTATCAGACAAACAGGGTGAGCTGTGATTGAATACCAAAGACAGACCGAAAATTTGCGCTCCGAGAACACCACAAAAATGCTGAAATACACCGCGCTGTTTATTTCTCTTCCGATCCTCTGGCTGAATCTGAATCAGTCTTCTGACTTAATCTGGAGTTTCGATCCTCTGGCTGAATCTATACTCAATTTAGTCCTCTGGTTGGATGTTAATTTTGATCCTCGGGCTGGATACGATTTTGATCCTCGGCTAGATCTTCTTCGATCTTCTGGCTAGATCTCCTTTGTTTCGATTCTCTGGCTGAATCTATTTTCTTTGATTCTCTGGCTGAATCTACTTCGATCTTCTGGATAGATCTGAATTGTTTCGATTCTCTGGCTGAATCTATTTTCGGTCTTCGGGCTAGACCTGACTTCGATCTTCTGGCTAGATCTGGATTGATTTGATGATAAATTCCCATCATCAGGATCTCGCATCTGAGGCATGCGCTGGTTGACTCTCTTTTGAAATTTGCGCCCAATCTTCATGTTAGATATGAAGCTTCAAGAATATCCCACTCTTAGGCTTCGTACATATTCTTTAGGCTAGAACATGTTATGACGACTCTTCGATTAGACTTTGTTTTTTAAATGCGATTCGCGGGCTGGATCCTCTTGTAGGTTGATTTTCTGTTGAGCTGTCAATCTATTCCTCCAGCTGGCTTGCTGGGGAAATAACACTCGTAGTCGACTCTCTGGCTGAATATTCGAAATGACCCTCAGGCTGGATCTCTGGAAAACGATTCTCAGGATGAATCTTCGAAATGACCCTCAGGCTGGATCTCTGGAAAATGATTCTCAGGCTGAATCTTTGAAATGATCCTCATGTTGGGTCACACACACACTTGATCCTCTGGCCGAATCTCATGACTTTTGTTGTAAAGTAATTTTTCAGTCTGCTTTGAAGAACCTGTTTATCAGCTTATGTGTATGTTTGATATGCATGCAAATGCAAATGCAAATGTTATGCATGGTGCAAAAGAAAAAAGAAATCTGCTTGGGGAAGCAACTCTGGCAGGGAGCGGATCGCTGTATCAATCCTTGAATGCTCTGTGGGGAACGATCCGTCTGCCGGGACCGGGGAGCCACCGAAAATAAATCGGCCTTTTTTTAAAAGTTGACCTTGCTAGGGAAGTATCAACTATGGAAACTTTGCTTGGCGAGGCTCTGCGAGGAGAGTCTGTGAGGAAAGCACTTCCTGGGGAAATGTCGTATGAATCGACCTTTGCCGGGGATATGAACTTGCTAATCGTCCTCAAGCTGGGGATTAAAAAAATCAGTTAAAAAAAATAATCTGCGGGGGACGAGATGAACACTGGGAACACCACCCTCTTGTCTGTTGGGTATGCGACTACTCCGCTGTTCCTGGGAAGATACAGTCTGGCACTGTCGACTCTGCTGGGGATATACAGTCTGGACACTGTCAACTCTACTCGGGATATATAGTCTGGATACTGTCAACTCTACTGGGGAACCTGCTCTACAGAGGAGAGGCTTTGTCGACCGCTTGGGGGTGAGGATTCATGACTTGGCATTCGGTTCCTGTGACCTGTAACCAAAAAAATACACGTATGCCCCGGGGAATTACTCGGTTTGAATTCACCGTCCGGGATTAAGCACATTCAAAGCAATTTTGACTGTTTTCCTGCGCAAGTCATCTGCAAAAGCCACCATTACATTCAGTTGCAATATGTTTCCTCAAGAATTCAGACATCTTTTGCAAACAAACTGATAAATGAAAAGTAAAGAGGCTTTTTAACTGAATTATTCGACTTTTGTTGGTTGAAAAATTTGTGTCAGGAATAGGCGAGTACATCAGGAAGCTGATCCCTGGAAAGAGGCGATCGCTCTAAATTGAACAAGAGAAACTATCCTAATGGCAATGTGGAAACGGGGTCCCACCGAGTTTCGACTCTGCTATGGCTCGTATGTCCTCAAGACGCTCTGCTCATCTTGCTTTCTGAAGTGGATGATTAGTCGATCTTTTACCTTCGAAGATTGTCGGATTGAATGAAACGGTGATATAACACGGATGAACTCAGATCGCAGTTATTCGCTTATTCCCTAACTTTTGCGTGGACCGCCCTTTTGGGTTTTCAATCCACCGGGATACCCTTTTTGCCTGAGCCGCCCTTTCGGGTTTTCGACTCACCGGGTGTACATTTTTTTTTATATCCCTAATTTTTGCCCGAACCTCTTCATTCTTTTTTTGGTTCGTCGGGATGCCCCTTTTTTGCCTGGACTATTCTTTTTACTGTCCAGCGGGTCTATTTTATGCGAAGTATTTTTTAACTGCGTCTGAGTTGACAGGGGACGAGAAGTCTTCGCCATCCATGGTTGTTAGCATCAGAGCTCCGCCAGAGAAAACTCTTTTAACCACGTATGGACCCTCGTTGTTCGGTGTCCATTTGCCCCTGTGATCTGTGTTGGGAGGAAGAATTCTTTTGAGTACCAATTCACCGACTCGATACTCCCGAGGGCCCACTTTCTGATCAAACGCTCTCTTCGTCCGTCTCTGATATAGCTGGCCATGGCATATAGCTGCTAGTCTCTTTTCCTCAACTAGGCTTAGCTGATTGTATCGAGAACTGACCCATTCTGCTTCGTCCGGCTTCATTGTTGGTGCAGGGAAAAGTTATTCTGGCACAAAATGGCATATGAACCCCCTCCGGTATGATCAACACTGCACCAACTCCGCGACCATTGACGTTGACCGCCCGATCAAACATCATAATCCATTTTGGATTCAGGGTCAGGCCCCTCCTCCGGGAGTGGTTCCTCGCAATCTTTCGATTTGAGAAATATGATGTCCTCATCAGGAAAGTCGAACCTCATAGGTTGGTAATCATCAATCGGAGTATACCCCAATCCAAACTTGTCTTCTTTTATGATTGGCTCCACAAATTTTCCCCAGCCTTGGGCATTACTAGCCTTAACCACTTCAACAGCTTGCTTATATGAAGAGATAGAAGTCCCGACCTTATCAGACTCAGGTGAAAAGACAGTTTCGGGCGCGACCTCACTGATGTTTATGGCTTTGAAGCCCTGACACAGCATCTCATGCATCTCGCCATCCATCTCCACATACTTAAATGTAGACAGGTGGCTAACAAAAATATCCTCTTCACCACAGACGGTGACGATCTGACCTTCTAGTCCATATTTGAGCTTCTGGTGGAGAGTAAAAGTAACAGCACCGGCAGCATGAATCCAGGGTCACCCTAGCAGACAGCTATAAGCAGACTGGATATCCATCACATAAAAGGTACTCTTGAATACCTGCGGTCCAATCTTAACTGGCAACTCAACTTCGCCACAAACAGCTCGCTTAGAGCCATCAAAAGCCCTTACAACTAAATTACTCGGCCTTAGGGTGGCGTCATAGCAATCCAACTTCATTAAGGCTTTCTTTGGGAGAACATTCAGAGAAGAACCTATATCAACCAAAACATGGGAAAGCATCGTCCCTTTGCATTCCATTGTGATATGCAAGGCTTTGTTGTGATTTCTGCCCTCAGATGTTAGGTTATAATCGGTGAAACCTAGCGCATGGCTAGTGTGTACATTCGAAACTACCGACTCCAGCTGGTCAACAGTTATCTCTGGGGGAACATAAACCATATTCAGTACTTTCAGCAAGGCTGCTCTGTGTGCCTTAGAGCACATCAATAATGAGAGAATGGAGATCTTTGAGGGTGTCTGATTTAGTTGGTCGACTACCTTGTAGTCACTTTTCTTAATAATCCTCACAAACTCGTCCACTTCCTTCTCGAATGCGGTCTTAGGAGGAGCTTCCTCAATAGTAACCTCTTCGGTGGATACCTGTTTTCCTTTAGCCTTGGCAGCTGTCTCAGCTTCAGCATTCGTGCGCAATGTGTATGGTGCAAATAGGCGTCCACTGCGAGTGAAGCCACCAATTCCTCCAACATTGTCTACAACGGAGCTACCAATGTCAATGTCTTCTTCGTTAACTTTCTGCCCCTGGCAGTAGATATCAGCCCCATAGTGCCACGGGATAACACTGTCTTTCTCATACGGAACAGGTCCTGGTACCGTGATGGTGACCGGACCAATCAAAGTCGGTTGAGGGTTGTCAGAGTAAATTGGTGCTGGACATTTTGGGAAATATATTGTTGTCGGAGCGGGTCTCTCGGGAACATATATTTCTTCAGGAGTGAAATAAAACGTTATTATCGACACATCATTCTTCACTGGACGAGTCTGATCGAACTGAAGACAACCTTCATCTATCAGTTGCTGAATACCCCTTCTCAAACTATCACATCCATTCTCGGCGTCTTGACACTCTTCCCCACAACCCGGGAAAATCCGTCCTTTCAAGAGTCGGTCTTTGACCACCGATAGCGAAGTCTTCACTTTAGCCACATCAGAAACCAAATTCAAAGTTTCCCCACTATCAACAACATTAATCCTCTGCCCGCCGTGAGCTGGAATCGGGTTTTGGATAACATTAGGCACCGGAGAAAAATTGATGGCCTGGGCATCTCCAAAATCTTGTACCTTTAACTGGAGAGCCTTGCAATTATCTGTAGTATGGCCAGGTGCGTTGGAACGAAAAGCACATCTAGCGTTGACATCATAACCTCTAGGCAGATTGTTGGGATCGACCGGTGGGGCCAGAGTTCTCAACGTAACCAGATTCATGTCAATCAGCTTGGGAAGTAATACAGAATAAGGCATTGGGATTGGCTCAATGACCCGGTCCGCCTGCCTTGGACGTTGTTGATAGGGTCTCTGCTGACTCGGATTACCTCCTTATTGTTGTACCTGGGTTGCTGTTGCGGATGATACTGCGGTTGATGAACAGGTGTTGGAATAGTGACTACGGCCACTTGATCTTGATAATAATTAAGGCGTCCTCTGCCCTTGCCTCTGCCGGCATATACAACGCTCGTCTCACCTTCTCTTCTTCGCTGACCGTTACCAGCAAACGATTTCTTGGGAACTAATGAGTTGGAAGCACTGTTGTCTTAAATTCGGCCCATCTTCAACAGACTCTCGATCCTTTCTCCAGCAATCACTATCTCTGCAAAGCTGATTGACGGGCAAGCAGCCAATCTCTTGATATAATTGCCTTGAAGAGTGTTCATGAACATGTCCGTCATCTCCCTTTCAGACATAGGGGGTTGGACGGATGCAACAATCTGTCTCCAACGCTGAGCATATTCTCTAAAGGTTTCCTTGGCAGTCTGAGACATTCCTTGCAACAAGGTCCAATTTGGAGCCATGTCCAAGTTGTATTGATATTGCTTGACAAAGGCCTCTGCCAAGTCTTTCCAGCTCTTGATGGTAGTACGAGACAAATGAGAATACCATTCACGAGAAGCTCCACTTAAACTGTCTTCAAAATAGTACATCCACAGCTTTTGATCTTCAGTGTGAGCTCCCAACCTTCCCAGATAAGATTGGAGATGAGTGCGTGGGCAAGAAGCCCTGTTGTATTTCTCAAAAGTAGGGGGTTTGAACTTGTCAGGGATCCTTACTCCCTGAAGCAGACCAAGATTGGTGACATCAAAACCTAAGGAATTTTGAGACTCCAAAGATTTGAGCTTCTCAGCAAGCTCATCCATACGGCGAGTGGTCTCGAGGGCCTCGTCGTGCAAAGAAAATTGATCATACTGACAATCTTCAGTAACGGGGCGCCCGTTAATCCGAATCCATTGATTCACATTGTACCTTCCGCCAATACCATTCCCAACATTTCCCGTGTTGCCAACATTACCCGGGTTTCCATCAACATTTGCGTTACCCGCGTTTCCAGTGTTCACAGGGTTATCAGCGTTCCCAGGGTTACCAGGGTTCCCCTCAGCACTTGGTGTTTCCACCTCTGGATCAGGTCTCGGTTGCTCAACCAATTCCTTCAGCTTCGCCTGGCCTTCTACCATACCAGTCATCAATGTCATGAACTGATCCATCCTTTCACGCATATCAGCCAGTTCTTTCTGTATCTGGTCCATTGCTAGTCATGGACGGTTTTCCTTTGTCGGGTACCTGTGAACTCGCTTGGGACCAATAAATGCCTGAAATAGGGAACAAACATTAGACACTGCGGTGACACCTGCAAAACAAATAATGGTTAGTATGCAGGGTATGCGATGCACTGCTTATTCGATTTTAAGGCCCCCCCTTAAAAAGGGAATACCCTGCAAATGAATAAGCATGAGATGTTGGAAGCAAATATGCAGATGATGTTATGCAATGCAATGGCATGTCAATCAGAATTGCTGGATCCGCTTGAACATCTGTCAGGTTGCACTGCCTGGAGAGAAATTAAGAGGATCAAGCAAAGCACACCAAACAAAGGTCATGGGATGGATCATGTTATCCTTAATATCAACCATCCATTTTTGGTGGATTATGGTTTACACCTTATCAACACCCAAGTTTCATTGATATTAAGGATGCCTGAACGGATCAACCATGAATCAAGGGTTTGTTGCAAGTCACGAGCATGGAGTTTAGGTTAAGAACTACCCAAAGGGAATGTACTAAGGTTTAAACCTGCCAAACATGTTCTACAAAAGGTTCCCATAGTCATAATCCCATCTTTCGGATATTATCGGAGGAACGACTACTGGTATTCCAAAAATATTCTCAAGAGAGACTCTTATGAGTGTAGTATCGCGTAACAATCGTATCAAATCTTACACTTGAATGACTTTCGCACTACGTCCTACGAATAGGCCAAGATGGGTTTGGTAAACTAAGGTTCTTGGCTTCTAAGGTCTATATTGGAAAAATTAATGTCTAACCACAACTTACTTGTGTGACATTATTGATCCCAACATGACCTCCACCAAGTGAATGGGCTTGCAAGTCAACTTGCTAAGGAATAACTCCACACAAGTCAACAAGACTATGCCATTCTCCTATCCTAAGTGCGCTCGAGTTCGGGTATAGAACTCATCTCACAAACAGAACCAGCAGATACGGCAGTCATATGTACACAATGCAATAAAGTAGGTAAATGCTGAAAGATAAATAACTGTACAAAAGAATAAACACCCAATAAACAAACAACCTACAAAATCTAGGAGGGACTCGCTTAGGGAAACCGGTTCCCCAGCAAAGTCGCCAGCTATCGCAACCTGTAAAATGGAATGCGAAAAAAAACAACCGGCGAAGAAAGACAGGAGAGTTGCCACCGTGCGTTATTTATCCCAAAGGAGGGAAAGGAAACGCTCGAAGTAAACCTGGAAAAAGGAAAGGACAAGACAGGGTCTCGCAACCAAATCTTGGGTTCGGGAGTCGATTATGCGAAGGGAAGGTATTAGCACCCCTACGCATCCGTAGTACTCTACGGGATCCACTTTTGTAGTTCTTGTCTAAAGGGTGTGGGTTTATCTAATGTGTTCTTTACTAAAAAAAGGGGGTCAAAAGAAAATGACTTGCACGGATGTCGCATCCACTAGATACATATCTCATCTGAATATGAGAATCAGAGTCTTCGTAGCTCGGCTACCTAGGGGTTTAGGGTAATTGTGCTCGCTAAGACATCACGTCTTATGCCTACGTATCTCATTTGGAATGAGAATCAGAGCAAGCCGTAGTTCGGCTAACTACGGGGTTATGGATTGGGTTTTGGACGAACGACGTTACTACGCAATCTACCGGATGCTCGACCTTTGGAGACTTACTCGCCTGTAGTAGAAGGAGTTAACGTGTTTTTAGGAGAAGAAAAATCAATGAGTTGGTAGGGTTAGGGATGCTCATGCAAAAAGGCAGTCCTTGACGAAGGAACCGCGCTACCTGTGGGGATATGAACACATACAAAACAAACATGTATAAAGTAAACGTGCCAACAAGGAAATCAGAATAAATCTCCCAAATGGTATCCCACAAGCAAAGTGGAATATCCAGTGAGCTATCCCTGCAAAAGTCATGTGAGCCTTCACAAAAACTCAACAAAAGGGTTAGTGAAACACGATAAGGATTAGGAGAGAACATGCTATGACAAACGTAAGTCAAATTAGAGCAAAATAGAAAAAAGCAAATGCTACTGTCGCGATCGCTACTGTCTCGCCTAGCAAAGGCTTGGCGAAGCGTCGCTGCGTGCTCGCCTAGCGAAGGTGCTTAGCGAGCGCCTGCGGGTGTTGGATTTTTCATGGATAACAGTATGGTTTCAGAAACCTCAAACGCTGTAGCATACACTTCAGAAATTAAACGATTAAGCATTCAAGGCATTATTTATACATTCATACATAATTATGAACCCGTGGGCAAAAACCTAATGAAATTCATCCATCATACCTCAAACATTCAGAGTATTCAACTTCAAAGCACAAAGGTAATGGGAATAAGGGCAAACCTGATTGGAGAGATCGGTTGAAATCAAATGGCACGGCTGGATTTGCAAACCAATGTTAGGGTTTGCTTGAGCTGAAAGTGTGTGAGTCAGAATGAACCTTTCAGAGTTGCCTGGAAGTTGCTGCAGATTAATTCTCATACTCTCTATCTAGGTTTCTCTCCAGGTTTTGTCGAGGGTTTTGTTTCAATGAAAACTCTAGTATTTATAGCCTAATATTGGTAGCTTAGTGGGCTTTTGAGAGAGGTCCAAGTCTGAGATTTTTTCTTTTATTTATTTATTTATTTTATTATTATTATTATTATTAATTTTTTTTTTCAAAACACGTGGGCTTCGCCTAGCGAGCATGACAGCTCATGAACAAACCTTTGCCTTCAAGATTAACATTTTGACTGACGAATAGACCCCTGTTGGAAGTAACTCAAGTCTTTCCCTTGTGTTGACTGATCATCTAAATAGAACCCACAAAGTGTCCTGGATGATGTTCAAGCTTCTTGGAGCTAATCCCGATTGACATGATGAAATGCAATGTATCTAATGTTAAATGACCTAAAATGAATGCGTGAATGCGTGAATGAGGAGGGTAAATGACCTTTATTATGTACCTGCAATTAGCAGGAATATTATTTTTGTTTCTTGTTTGGACAAGTTTGGGTTTTCATTTATAATAAAGAACAATTGTTGCTCAATTTATTTGAATGATATATTCTATGCTACTGCACAAATGAACAATGGACTATATGTCCTTGATCTTGAAATGCCTATTTATAAAATTAATACTAAAAGGATGAAACCTAATGAGTTAAATCCAACTTACTTTTGGCATTGTCGATTAGGCCACGTAAATGAGAAACGCATTTCCAAACTCCATAAAGATGGACTCTTGGACTCTTTTGATTATGAATCATATGAGACATGCATATCTTGTTTAATTGGAAAGATGACAAAGTCTCCATTCACAGGAAAAGGTGAAAGAGCTAATGATCTTTTGGCCCTCATACATACTGATGTATGTGGACCACTAAACATACCAGCCAGAGGAGGTTTTCAGTACTTTATCACATTTATTGATGATTTCAGCAGATATGGTTATGTGTATTTAATGAAACACAAATCAGAGTCCTTTGAAAAGTTCAAGGAATTCAAGAATGAAGTACAAAACCAACTAATTAAGAATATTAAAACTCTTCGATCAGATCGAGCTGATGGGTATTTAAGCCTAGAGTTTGATGACCATCTGAAAGAGTGTGGGATCCTATCCCAACTTACTCCTCCTGGAACACCCCAATGGAATGGTGTATTTAAGAGAAGAAATCGAACCCTGTTAGACATAGTCCAATCCATGATGAGTCACGCCGATCTTCCAAACTCCTTTTGGGGACATGCACTATTGACAGCAACTTACACACTTAACCGTGTTCCATCCAAAAAGGTTGAGAAGACACCATATGAGATATGGAGTGGTAAGAAACCACATATGTCTTACATGAAGATTTGGGGTTGCGAAGTTTATGTGAAACGACAAATTTCAACTAAGCTTGAGCCCAAATCTGACAAATGCTTATTTATCGGGTATCCTAAAGAAACAAGAGGGTATTACTTCTACAATCCTTCTGAGAGCAAAGTGTTTGTCGCTCGAACTGGAGTTTTCCTAGAAAAGGATTTTATTTCCAAAGGAATCAGTGGGAGGAAAGTAGAGCTTGAAGAAATTCAAGAATCACAAAGCATTGATACACCTATGGAGGAATTAGAGTAGGAAACACAAGTAGTTGTGGAAGAGTAACCTGCTCAAGTAGGAACAAGACCAGCGTAGGTCAAGCAGGATACGTCACCTACCTGAGAGATATGGATATCTCATAACTGATCAAGGTGATGTATTACTCATGGATCAAGATGAGCCTGTGACCTACCAAGAGGCCATAACTGATCCCGAGTCTGAGAAGTGGCTAGAAGCCATGAAATCTGAAATGGATTCCATGTACACAAACCAAGTTTGGACCTTGGTAGAGCCTCCTGTAGGAGTTAACCCTATAGGATGCAAGTGGGTCTTCAAAAAGAAGACTGACATGGATGGTAAGGTACATACCTATAAGGCAAGACTGGTTACAAAAGGATATAAACAAATTCATGGGGTTGACTATGATGAAACCTTTTCACCAGTTGCAATGCTTAAATCTGTTCGGATTTTACTTGCTATCGCTGCATATCATGATTATGAAATATGGAAGATGGATGTCAAAATTGCTTTCCTTAATGGGAATCTTCTTGAGGATTTGCACATGACACAACCTGAAGGATTTGACATACCAGAAGAAGCCCAAAAGATATGTAAGTTACAAAGATCAATCTATGGATTGAAGCAAGCTTCCAGAAGCTGGAATCTTCGTTTTGATGAAACAGTAAAAAAATATGGATTCATCAAGAACGAATATGAGCCTTGTGTCTACAAGAAGGTTAATGGGAGCATGATCTTTTTCCTGGTATTATATGTAGATGACATGTTACTCATTGGAAATGATGTTCCTACCCTGCAACAAGTAAAGTCTTGGTTGGGGAAATGCTTTTCTATGAAGGACCTAGGTGAAGCAGCCTATATATTAGGAATCAGAATCTATAGAGATAAATCACAAAAACCGCTTGGCCTAAGTCAGAGTACGAACATAGACAAAGTGCTGAGACGCTTTAATATGCATGATTCTAATAAAGGATTCATACCTATGCAACATGGCCTGTGTCTATCAAAAACACAATCCCCTTCAACAAAGGAATAAAGGGATCGCATGAATAAGATTCCATATGCATCTGCAATAGGATCTATCATGTATGCCATGTTATGTACTCGACCAGATGTCTCGTATTCTTTAAGTGCAACAAGTAGGTACCAATCTGATCCTAGTGATGCTCATTGGGTAGTTGTCAAGAATATCCTTAAGTATTTGAGAAGGACTAAGGACTCATTCTTGATATATGGAGGTCAGGAAGAGCTAGCTGTAACTGGATACATCGATGCTAGCTTCCAGACAGATAAGGATAACTTTAGATCGCAATCTGGTTATGTGTTTTGCTTAAACGGTGGCATTGTGAGCTGGAAAAGTTCAAAGCAAGATACAATTGCTGATTCTACAACCAAGGCCGAGTATATTGCTGCCTCAAGTGCAGCAAAGGAAGATGTTTGGATCAAAAAGTTCATTAGTGAACTTGGCATAGTTCCTAGCATTGTGCATCCCATTGGTCTCTATTGTGATAACAATGGTGCTATCGCACAAGCTAAGGAACCTAGATCTCACCAACGATCCAAACAGATACTTAGGCGTTATCACCTCATTCGAGAGATAATAGATAGAGGAGATGCGAAAATATGCAGAGTACCTACACTTGACAATATTGCTGACCCACTAACAAAGCCTCTTGCGCAGTAAAAGCATGATGGCCATACTAGATCTATGGGCATTAGGGGTATGCCTGATTGGCTCTAGTGCTAGTGGGAGATTGTTGGTGTAAGCCCTAGAGGCCAATACTTTTGGTACTTGTATCGAATTATTTATTAATAATAAAAGGCTTTTTCTTTAATATGTTTGTCTAATAAAGTCTCTAGAATAGATAGTTCATTTAATGTATCAAGTGTGACTTAATTACGAGATCAGATTAAACATAAGAACACTATTCTTAAAGTATCCATAGTCGAGCTTTATTGTGAAGTGGGATAACATTAAAGCATTAAGACTATTATGTATATAGACTGATGATCACATCTCATGGATCATGGATAATGAGTTATCAGGTCTTAAACATAGGGATGAATATTAAGAGTAATATTTATACTGGATTGACCCGCTATGAGAATACTATATAGAATGTTATGCAAAGTGTCATAAGTTATTCTCATGGTGATAATTGTGTATACCACCCTTCAACCTGAAACCACTATGGACCCCAGATGTAGAGTCGAGTGCCTTATTGCTGATTAAACATTGTTCGTAACTGGATGAACATAAAGACAATTGATGGGCACTCCACAAAGCATGCTAAGGGACATGAGTGACCTAGATGGAATTTGCCCATCCTACGTAACAGGATAAATGTCTATCGGCCCAATATTGAACTGGACAAGGATGACACGGTCTATGCCTTGTGTTCAATATAGACATAAGGGAAAAAGGTTAATTGTACACATAAGTATTATCACAAAAGGATTTGTCAGATCACATGACATTTTCGTGTCTTGGGTAGCAGTGATGTGTTGCTAGATACCTCTCACTGTTTATTATATTAAATACGTGATTTAATATAATTGCCAATGCCGCGAAAACCTACAGGGTCAGACGCAAAAGGACGGATTGATGAGAGATAGGGTAACTAAGGAATACCATAATGTACGGTGCACTTAAGTGTATTGTAGAACATCGTAAGGTACGGTGTACTTAAGTAGAATACGAAATATGGTAAGGTACCACACGCTTAAGTGATTTTGGCATATTATAAGATATGGGCCACATATACTTGAGTGGGGTTTTTTAGCTTGCAGCCCACGCGAGTGGTTCTATAAATAGAACCCTTGTGTAGAAGCATTTGTGCAGTTGCAATTTTGTTTCCCTCTCTCTCTCTCACTCAAAGCCTTCATTCATAGTAGCTAGCACTGAGATTGAAGGAATCCGTTTGTGTGGATTGAGTAGAGGCGTTGTCATCGTTCAACGTTCGTGATCACTCTGTAGATCTGCATCAAAGGTTACAATCACCACAAGAGGTAACGATTCTATCACTGATCATGCCCATTCGTAAGGATCACTAAAGGAGAAATTTTAAATTCCGTTGCATTTTGGATCTCTCTTCTCCTTCAGGTGAGATGTCTATCAGACTAGACGATGTCTCGTGTTTGTTACATCTTCCAATCAGAGGGAGATTACTCGATCATGGGAGGATTACCAAAGACGAGGCAGTCAAGATGTTGGTAGAAAATCTGGGGGCTGATCCAGAGAAGGAGATGAAGGAGGTGGATAGGATAAAGGGTGCTCATGCTAGATTTGAGTTCCCGAGGAACATCTATGCGGCTGAGATCTAGAGAGTATAGTAGGTTGATGGTGATGTTTAGCATGTGGCGATCTATAGATCACATGCATTGAGAGTATACTTGTTGTTTTTGGTTGGAACTTCGATTTATATGGACAAGAGTTCCACTTATACTGACGTCGTCTACCTACGGTACTTCATGGATCTCTAACGGATCCATGAGTAAAACTAGGGGGAGAATTTCTTGGTATACCTTTATTTGAAGTTGAGAGATGGCTGTTTGTGGAAGACAAAACAGGTCATAGGCAGCGTCACACTACTTGTGGTAATAATTCTTGAACTTTGAATGTTTTTTTTATCATTTTCAGTTCATATTTGTAAAATCATTACCGATGATGGTGTGTTATAGACTTTTTTATTTTAGGCTTGAATCCTCCAGCACTTCTCGCGCATCGCTGGATAGTATGCCTGAGTACACTGAGGTTATACCGTGTGCTACTAATTTTATCCTGCTAAGAGGGAACCAGGTGGTCAAGCCTTTCAAAGTCTATCGTGACCATTTGGTTTTTAAGAACATGCACTTCAACAACTACTTTAATCACCGTTAGATGTGACCATTTGATGAGATAGTGTTATACTCTTGATGGTTGATCTGTGGATCGGGTCTCACCAAATACCTATCCTGATACACATATAAACATCTTATAGAATTAAATACTTGTTATGATACATTCCGGAGATGTATCTCAGGAATATCCATGGATATGCATCTTCAGTACAATTCAAATGTAAATGGCTTATGAGTTGGTTGTATTTAATGTCCGAAATTGTTCTGGAGATACATCTCTTGAATATTTCAATGTTTTATTCATAAATAGGTGTGTCCGAAGATGCATATCCAGAAACTGGGGTCATTTAAATAATTTTGCATGATGGCTAATAAGTATCTAGGATGCATTAATAAATTTTCAAATAAAATTTTATTTCTACACAATCAAATGGACCAACAAGTAGTTGCCCAAAACAAAGAACAAGATTTTATCTTTAATATATAATTAAGCATCAAACAAAAAATCTCGTATAAAAAGCAATCGAACTTGTTTTCTCCATTTCCTCAATGTCAATCTTGTCAAACTCCTTTTTTTAAACCTGGGTGTTGATTGCACAATCAATAAGTAGATGCATCAAGTTTTCTTTTGCATAAAACATAAGGGACAAGCCATGTTTTGGATTCCAAAGATCACACCTCTCCTAGCTAGTTCGATTCTAGTTGGCAGTTTGTTGAGCAGTAACCTCCAACCCAATACTTTCACTTTGCTAGGAACCTTTGATTTCCACAAACTGGCTAAGGCTTTCAACATTTCTTCACACTCGTACTTTATACATTGTAAATTTCATTCAGGCATAAGTGACTAGGTTTGGCAGAGAATCCTTTGATGCTCTTCCTTCATTTTTCCATCATCTTCCTCAGTAAGTTCCTGCACATTCAAGCCAAAATTCCAAGCCCATAGATCTTCATTCCATGAACCCATTTCCATCACTTTGGAATTCTAAGCAGAAGATCCCACATAAAATGATGAAAACAAATACATTACATGAGTAATTCCTATCCATTTATGCTTCCAAAATTCAATTGATTTACCATTCCTTAGTTTTCAATGTATAAATTTGGGGAAGCAATTATGCTCCTCAACATTTAACATACCCACTGATTACACGTCTTTCCTCCTCCTCCTTGGTCTTGCTTACATTTTCCAAACTCACCAAGTTAATATTCTCCTTCTCTTCGGCTCCCCCTACTCCCATAAAAAAGCACATGTAATTTTCACGATCTCATTAATAATAGCCTTTGGTGCTTTAAAAAAAGGAAAAGTAATATATTGGTATGTTGGTCAGCATTGCATTAATCTTCACCATCCTCCCTCAAATAGTTTCCTCCCTTTACACCATAGAAATCTTCTCTGAAGCTGGAAAATTCTAGGATCCAAGTGGCTTTTCTTCTTGGATTTTTCCACGCTGATATTCCAAAAAAGGTGAAATGAATTAATCCAATACCACGTGATAGAAACATATCAACCACTTGCTTGAATTCCTTTTTAAAATTGATGTCATATAACTTGCTCTTAAAGAGATTTATCCTTAGTCCAGATGCTAAATCAAAGTCCTTCAAGTTTGACTTAATAATCCATAAAATATTCCAAGATCATTCAGATATTATCAGTGAATCATTAGAAAATTGTATGAGTTCAAAGTGTATACATTCCTGGAATTGAAAACCTCGAGAATCTCCTAAAGTAGTTACATTATTCTTAAAACCAACCGATCCTTCAACAATCATTAGAAAAAGGAATGGGGAGAAAGGATCCCTTTGACGCCGTCCTCGCCACGCTTGAAAGTCCAAGGTTGGACTACCATTTACAAGAATTGACATTGTACATGTAAACACTAATGGTGCATTTTCCTTGCTAAAAAATGAGGGACTCGACATGACAATTTTGTGTACCATGTTTAATGCAGAAACTAATTATGGGAATAGACAAAATATATGGCAAGAGACTGAAAAAAATATGAATTCTTGTCCATTACTAAATCATGTGACAATTTGTTTTCTCAAGCACAAATTATCAAAATACTATTTCTAATTTTTACCTCTCTCTCTCTCTCTCTCTCTCTCTCTATATATATATATATATATATATATATATATATATATATATATATAATATTTTGATTCATAAATATAATATTAATATTTTATATATCAATAAATAATATTATAGTAAAAGTTATATAATTTTTGTACGGTACATCAATATATCAAACAAAGTAAAGCAAAAATAGATTTCTCTTAATCCTTTTTCTCATCCTTCTTCTTATTTGATATTTTGATTCATAAATATTAATAAAAAATATTATAATAAAAGTTATATTATTTTGTCTGGTGCATAAAGTTATCAAACAGGGAAGAGTAAAAATTTCCATCTCTTCATTATCATCCTTCTCCTTATTTAATATTTTGATGCATAAATATTGATATTTTACATATTAATAAAGAATATTATAGTAAAATTTATTTATTTTGGTCTGGTGCATAAATATATCAAACAAAATAGAGACAAAAAAATGTCCAATGCATCGATCATCAAACATAGTACAATACAAAAATTTATCTTATATTATTGTGTATGGTCTAGTACTGTTATGCCCAATACTTACTTTTGAAATCAAACACACCCTAATCCATTCATCCATTTTTGCCATTTGTTGCCAAAACTCATACTCCTTGTTACATACTTGATATAATCCCAAAACACACAATCATATGCTTTCTCGAAATCAACTTGTACCAACATACACTCCGTGTTTCTTTTAGGAATAGTCCACCAATTCATTGATCACTAAGACTCCATAAAGAATTTGCATCTGAAGATGAAAGAAAACTGACAAGGAGCTATCAAATTACCCATAATTTAAGGCTAGAAGTCAAGATTTTTGAAATTGTTAGGTATAAGTTGCCCACTAGACAAATATGTATAAATTATCCAATCCTTTAAGGATTATCTAATTTTGAGATTAGTGTTAAAAGTATAACACCTACATATAATATACATATAGAATTACATTATACATCATATAAATTGGTATTGACACAACATAAGTGCCTACCGACATCATTATACATGCATTTCCAAAAGAATAATCTATAATATATGAGACATGATATAAAAGAGTGCCTAAAAAAACTAGGATCTATGTACAAAATCGACAAAAGTACACAACAGAAAAAAATTCCTAAAACAACAGTCTTCAAAATTCTTCAAGCAATCTTGCTCTTGTCTTTAACCTACTCAGAACTACCTTAAAATCAACAATTACAATGGGTGAGATAATGATATCAGTGGGTTCCCATATCTTATGGGTCCACTAGGCTCTAAAAGGACTATAAACTGATAGCATAGCTTAAGCCAGTCGACTTTACAAAACATGTATATGCTTACACAATTGACTGGGACTTAAGTAGCCAAGGGTTTTTCATCTCCTATGAAAACAAATTAACTTGAGTTCACATAACTCAATAAATCACTATTTGGGAATACAACCAAAAAGTATCTTTTGTCGGCCGATCCCATGTCCGGGACTATGGATGCGGGGCATAGATCTCTGTCACGTTGGACAATTTTCTCCACCATATCCTAAATCTAGGAAATGGGATACGGGTCAGGAAGGTCAGCTCCATAAGGAACATATTTCCCCGACAAATACCACTTTCATAGGTCAAGACACGGGTATCAAACTTCCTATAATAATTAGAATACTTTCCCCAACAAGCACCTCTTAATGGGTCAAGAAGCAAGTCACATTATCCATCATTTAGAATACTTCCCCCGACAAGCACCTCTTACACGGGTCAAGACACATGTCACATTATCCATCATTTAGAATACTTTCCTGACAAGCACCTCTTACATGGGTCAATACATGGGTCACGATATCCATCTCAATGATTTGTCTATCCCGACCACTATTTCATATAAGATTCAGACTCGAGATAAACACGAATAAGGGTCATCCCCGAATGCAAGATTATTCTCAACAATCATAACATGATTATTCTCATCAATTACAATATCATAACATGTTCCCATACAAGACCCATTATCTCACAACTATACATCGCTCACCATCCTTTCCATATGGCATTCTCATAGATGGAACAATTCATCTTAAGTGATTACTCGTTTGTGGATACCACCAAGGTACCTATCATGTTCGAGTATCACAATCTAAGTTATAAATCATAACCTAGTCATCTTGTTAGTATTATTCACCTATATATGATTCTAGTTTTAATCTCACTCATCTTAATAGTATTAGATCAATTAATTTTATTTAATACAAACATGTCATACTATAAGTCATAAAGCATAAATGATAGTATCACATTAACAATAATGTAATATTTGACAGTTACATATGGTTTTTTTTCACCAAACAGGGAGCATTGAACTAATTCTCCAACACATCCAATCACACATCGATCTGAGTTACGAATCCCGTTTTATGGTGGAACTAGGGAAACAAACAATTTGCCAAAATATCAGAACCCTCGCTTAGCGAGCTTCAACAATGGATTCAAGAGAGCTCTCACCTAGCAAGCTCAAGCAAGGTTCAAGCAAGAGAAACATAATGTACCAACTTCTTAAAATTAGTTACCTCGCTTAGCGATGACAAAGTAAGCTTCAAGTGAGCCCTCGCCTGGAGAGTAACCCCCCTCGCATAACGACCATTACATGACAATAATTCAGGGAAAATACAAGCTCTCGCTTAGTGAGCAAACTCCCTCTCCTAGTGAAGTTGAAAGAACAAAACCAGTGGGAAAATGAAACAGGGAGAGTCTAAGACCCCAATTTTTACCCTAAGATCCCTCATGTTATCTCATCAATTGCATTGGCTTTGGGATCACACATTGGCATACTCCTTATCTCTCATTCATTGGATTTGCATTTGGAGAGATCACCAAGCATATTTGATTGTATCATACTTTATTTTTCTTTGTTTACTAACCAAAAATAAAAAAATATGTCTATGTATAACTTTGTTTCTTTTATAGGTAGTGTGTGCAACCACCAATGCCTCATCAAGTTCACAACTAGGGATTGAGACCCTCAATACAAGGAGATCAATCCAAAAATGGTCCATATTAGTTCAAAACATCATATATGGACCCATGATCTTTATTTATCATTTTAATCAAGAATTCATCAAGAGTTTGAAGCTTGTTTGCCTTGGAAGCCCTAATTCATCTAGGTATCTTGTGTGACTTCCTCAACAAGTTTCTTCAACACTTGGTCAAATATATAAAGGGATACTTCATTACACATCATATTATTCATATATTATCCTCCATGAGTCCCAAAGATCAAGAGAACCTCAATTTTTCAAGTTGGTTCAAAGAAGTTGACCAGAGAAATTGAACTGGTCAAAACTGGGGTTCCATAGACCCTATCTTCTATAATATTTGTCATATGCAACTGATTCCAAGAGAAAAGTTACTCTTTATGACATTACAAACAACTTTCATCTTGACATTAAGATCTAGTTTTGCTTTAAAAGTCATTTTTTATGGTGAAACATTATAGGTCATTTTGTTTATGCCCTAGTTAGGAGGTCAACTTCTAAGGACTATAACTTTCTCAATCTTTATGATATAAGGCCACCCAAGTTTCATGATCAATTTTAAGATGCCGTATCCAACTTTGATTCTTTGAGAAATGTCAAATTATACTTGCAAGGGCATGTGCCAAGAGGAAACATTATAGGTCATTTTGGGCCATTACCATTGAACCAGCAAAATTCCTCAACTTCTAAAATGCATAACTCCCTCATGCCAAATCCAAATGATGTCAAACTTATGACCAAATTGATCAGGTTTGAAAGATATATAACTTTGTTTAGGGAACCATTTTCATTTGAAGCTCTTGGAAAAAGTTATTCAAGGTGGAATAAGTGGTCATTTGACTTGGTACTTAGAAATATTTCAATTATGTTTGATTTCTCAAACTTCCACCTAAAAATTCATCATGATACAAGCTTCAAATGGAAAAGTGTTCAACATAAAAGTTGTTCCCCTTGATGTTACCTTTCCAAAAAGTCTAAGATAACTTAATTTGGACAACAATTGAGGGACTTGCGCACGGTTCCTTTCATAGGTTTATTTTGGCAAGTTTTGAATTCAAACAATCATTTTCTATTGCATGCTTACATGTTAATGTTTCAGTACTCATTATGCATGAATTGGAGTGATATCAAATCATGAATTGGGTCCAAATCATTGGCCATGCATCCATCCACCAATGTTAATAATTTTGGAAAATTTTCAAAGGGTGCAAAAATGAATCACATTGCATATATAAAAAAGTCCATTCCTTCAAAAAGGGGACACACACATTGCCCAAGCTTTGCCAAGAGATCCCAGAACCCTACACCATATAATACCTTGAGGATTTCTTTGAAATCGAGTTTGAATTTCACCTTCTGTTTTGGCGTTCAAACTCCAAGGATTCATTGTCTTTCTCGTCTCAATTGGTCACTGCAAGCAAGAGGAAGAAGAACCAAGTCAATTCAGATCAAGATCAAACCAATTTAAAACTACCCGAAGGTGATTTTTTCAGAAACTTTGAGCCTTCGATTCTTTCTCAATTCTTCATCATTCTCTTTGATTTTTGTCTAGATGAAGTCCTACCAATCTAGGCAACAAGATTGAGTTGCTTTAAGGACAAATCGAAGCAACTCAAATCATGAACCTCAAATTTCAAATCCATGTATCTTCCAATATACTTGGAATTGGATGAAATAGAGGTCAAATTTGAGCTCCTGAGCATTTTTCCTTTAAAACCATGTCCTTACTTTTCATTTTAGTGGTGGTTTGTGGTGGACCAGTCCGGTGAGGTCCACCGGAGAAGATGACCGGAGCTAGGGCTCTGGTGATGCGTTGGTAAGGTTCCAGCAATCTGATCTCACATCCATGTTAGAATCTCAATCATGTGATCTGATTACCTTTGGTGTTACATGTTGACAGGGATCTTTGGTGGAACATGCACGCTTGGCGATCAGATTTGCCACCTCAATTAATGAGGGAGATCTGATGGCCCTCGTTTTTTCCAATTTCTTTTTATTTTCTGAATTTTCATTTAATCCCTCTATTTTATTTAATTTATAGAAATTTTATTTTTAATCCAAAAAATATGGGACTTACACCAAAAATCTTAAAATATATTTCTCTTCCATATTTTGAATTAAAATTATTTTTTGGATTAATTTTGGTACTTTTCATGAGTTAAATGTTTTTGTGTATATTTTTAATCATTTTAAAATACTTCTAACTTTCAAAAAATCATGAAATTTTTTGTCTAAGGTCCTTTGACCTTGTTTGACCTAGGATAAATCCCTTGGCCATTTATTTAGTGTTTTGAAGGGGTTTGAGGTTTAGACCAAATTAAAATGCATTTTAATTTATTTTTAAATTGTTTTTTAATTGAATAATTGCTTAAAAATCATGTTAAGCCATTTCTGTGGTCTTGTAATGTTTAACTTTCTGTTTGGGCCTTGGTCATGGTTGATTTGACTTTTGTTTGATCAAAACCATTGGTTTTAGGGGATTGATAAAATGTACATTTCATTTCCCAAAATGAATGGATGGTATTGATCAGATGAAATTCCTTTCATGATCAATTTGTGTTTCTATTTCCCCTTCCATCTTTATCTTCATCCCTATTCTTCCCCAATCCATCATTGACCAATGAAATCTCTTCATGTCTAATGCTAGTTGATTCATCAATGACCTTGTGTTAGATGGATCAACATGATCTAGACTGAGATAGGTCCTTCCCTCATTTCTTTTAGTGTGTGGTATGTTTTAGGAGTTTGGTTCTTTATACCAAATCTCTAACATGCATTAACACCTATATTTTTATTACCCGGTCTCAGATAGTTGTGAATTCTACATAAGTCCAATTACAATTGCTTAACATAGAGCTAAATTTGACCCTAAAAGCATAGCATTCTAGTAAGTGAGATTGTAAGTCTCCCATTCTTCATGGCATTATGTGGAAACTTGACCTTTTTTCCTTTCATGAGAGCTAGTGGCATACTTGTTGAATTATCCAAGTTGGAGCCCTTCTCATGAAAGATGTCTTGGTTTAAGGATTCATACTTGTGAATGAATGGTTGAGTGTTCTCCAAAGAATGAATTAATCAATTAAAACTCAACACTAACATTTGACTAACCATTTACTTTCAAGTCATTTACTTTATGCAATTTAAATTTCAGTCATTTATCATTCATTTCCATTTACATTTCATGCAACCTGTTTATGTTCCAAGTCATTTTCACTTTGCTCACTTGAGCCATATCTTGTGATTGTACATATTTATTTGTATGTTTTGATTTTGTTTATGGTCTTGGGACCCTAAAACACCTAATAACAACAAAAACCCTAAAAAAAATTGGTGGGATGTTGGGACTTGATCTGAACTTTTGGATTTAGAACTAGGCAACATTCCTTGTGCTAAAGGACTTGACCAATGCCAACTCCTGAGACTGAACTATCTTTGACACTAACTTTCATCTTATGCAAGACCTTGGATCTCTTTGATTCATCTGCTACTTTGTCTATGTGCTTAATTATTATTTTTTATTGTCTATGTCTGATGTTTTATTCTGAGTTGATCAAGGAATATTTTATACATTAGAAGACACTGAAGACTACTAGCTATTGAAGTGTTTGCTTGGATATGGCTATCTTTCTTTGATGCTGTGATCTTCATGATGTATGGATATTGCTCATTGCTTATTGCTTATTGCTTGTCAACGTCCAAAGGAAAATGGGTTTCTATATGACATTCTTGTCTGTTGGATTGCATCGCATTAGTCAGATCTTTTTCAACTCTTAACTTTTAATTTCTGCTCAGGATAGTCCCTTCAGCTTCTCCCACTTATTAAATTTCAAAATCTCTCCCTCTTTTCAAAAACTTTATTTGTTTGTGTTTTTCAACTTACACATATTTTAATGATTAGAAACTTTGGCCTTATGCCATTGAATTTTCAAACTTTTTCTTAAATCAAACTTGTAAATAAACTTAACCACATTGACTTTAATTTCAAAAAGACAAAAAAGAATTAACAACTTTATTCAAATTTTTGGCCCTTTGTGCCTTTCCTATTAAACTTTTATAAAAATCAACTCACCAACTACTTTGAAATTTTTACCATGAACTACGAGGTTTTGATCCCTCATTTTTATGTTGGTACGTAGGCACAAGACCGAAGGCTTGTCAAACACAAAAATATAATTAATGAATTATTTTTCTTAACCCCCACTCTATATTTTATCAAACATCATTTTGACCAAATCATTTGCAAACAAAAAAGGGCTCCCTAGGAGTACCTAGGACACCTTGGGTGCTATCACCTTCCCTATGTGTAACCAACCCCCTTACCTGCAATCTCTGAGATTGTATTAGTTTTGATTTAAAAACTTCTTATCTTTGGGTTTTGTTCATACTTTTTCCATTTTCCTTTGGAAACAATAAAAGCGCGATGATCACTCTGGTTTTATACACGTCAAGTTTATCCATAGCTTGATGGTCATGAATTTACCGCTACAAAAATTAAGTGGAGACTCTGGTGGGGAGTAGTCCTCAGTGGGTTTAGCCTACTTTAATATGTGTATATATTTGTATATTTGATGTTTGTATATATTATTTGTGTGATATAATTTGTCTGTTATGCTTGGTGATATCTGTGTGGTGAGATAAGTTTTAACCCTAACTTGAGTGCAATCTAAGATAGGATGGTGGTATAGTCATGTTGACTTTTAAGGAGTAGTCCTGAAAGTGTCGGCATGAGATCCCCCACTTAGTGGAGACCTCTTTGGAGTTACTGATGTCACAGGAGTAAGTGGTGGATAGACATTACTTTCTCTAAATTTGGGGCCCGAGAAACTGGGGACCGTAGAACATTTAACCCAACTTGGCCTATTTAGGACATAGTGCAAAGATTGTTCAAGTGTAGACTTGATAATAGTTGTTACGCGATACTGCACTCAGGCGAGTTTCTCTTTAGAATGCTATGGGTTGATGAGTCAGTCATCCTAACCTGTAGTATCTGATAGATGAGATTAAGACTCTGGGAAATTTTTAAAACATGATCTGCAGGTTTTTACCCTTAGTACACTCCTTGGGGATGGTTCTTAACCCGACTACATACTCGTGACTCACAACAAACCCTTTGATTATTGGTTGATCCGATCAAGTCTTGTCAATATCAATGGAACTTAGGGGTTGATAAGGTGAAAACTATAAACCACAAAAATGGATGATTGATCTTGATAATGACTTGATCCATCCTTTGACCTTTGTTTGTGTTTGCCTTGTGTGTGATCCCTTGTGTGTAATTGTTACATTCATGCATACATACGCATCATGACATTCATCACAAAAAATAAATTTCAAGGAAACTAAGGTCTTATTTGCCAATATTTTCAGACCATGGATTATGGACGAAGGAACACTAAGAAGTACAGTTTCAGATGTTCTGATTTGAAAGAGTTAAGGAAGCTGTCATCCTTTCTATTAGACCCCTTAGATTTCAAGCAACGTCATGGGAAGCTCATGTCTGTGTTATCTAGTGATGTAATCGAAGGACTTCTGAGTGTTTTGGTTCAGTTTTATGACCTTCTCTACTGGTACTTCACTTTTCCTGATTATCATCTTGTGCTCACGTTGGAGGAGTATGCTCATCTTTTGGGTATACCCGTATCTGACAAGGTACCTTTCAGTGGATTGGAGGAGATCATGAGATCTCATGTCATAGCTGAATAAGAAAGGGGGTATTCTTGGGTTGACTTATGAGTTCCTCATTGGTAAAGCTACTATTCTTGCTCAAGCTGGTAGCATGGATGCTTTTGGAGCTATTTTTGTTCTACTCATCTATGGTTAAGCCTTGTTCCCTAATATTGACGATTTTGTTGATATTAATGCCATTAGAATTTTCTTGATTGGGAATCATGTTCTGACTCTGTTGGGTGACATGTATTTCTCTTTGCATTTGAGGAATTCTAAAGGTGTTGGGACTATTGTGTGTTGTGTTCCTCTACTGTACAAGTGGTTTATTTTGCACTTGCCTCAGACGCCTGCTTTCGTGGAGAACCGACAATGTTTACGGTGGTCCTAGAGACTTATGTCTCTCACTAATGATGATATTGTTTGGTATGATTCTACATTGGGTAGCTTGGATATTATTGACATTTGTGGTGAGTTCTCTAACGTGCCTCTCATTGGTACACAAGGAGGAATCAACTACAACCCGACATTGGCCCGTTGTCAACTTGGATTCCCCTTGAGAGATAAGCCTGATAACGTTCAGTTAGAAGGTCTATTTTATCAAGAGGGTAAAGATCCCCAACATTTGAAGAAAAGGATGATGCATGCTTGGCATAATGTGCATAGGAAGGGAAGATATGAGCTTGGTCCATGCAACTGTGTAGCTTTGGAAGCTTACACTATTTGGGTGAAGAAGAGAGCTTTGGAGCTGAAGCTGTCATACGCTTGTGAAAGGCCTATGTATTTGGTTATGGTTGAGCCATCAACTCTCCCTAACCAAGATGTAGAGGAGTTGGAAGACGCACTTGCCAAGATGAAGCAAGAGAGAGATATGTGGGAAGAGCGGTTCCATGTTTTGAACTGAAAGCATGATGACTTGCAACTTGAGTCGAAACACAAGGTCACACTTTTTGAGATTCTTGAAGACCGTGCAGTGAAGGGACATGGAGAGTCAGATGGTTTGATTTCCTCTAGTATGCCTCAACCTTCCAGTGATTGGAAGAAGATTGTTGATCATCTTGTCCTCGAGAAGGCTCAAATGAAAACATTCTTTGAGTCTGAGATTCGACGCATCCGAAGGAAGTATGCTCCCACAACCAGATCATCTGATGCAATTGCTAGGGATCCTTAGGATGATAGTTTCCTTTTCTCTTGTATTTGTACTTTAGTTTCTTAAAATTGTACTCAGTGTAATCCTTCCAAATTTTAGGAATAAAAAGAGATTTTATGGTAAATTGACTTGTTATTATTGTTATTACTAATTGAGAATATTTGTAAAAATGACTTCATATGTTCCTTGAAATTAAAATAAAAAACATTCTATTTCATGCGTCATTTGCATAACAGGTTTCTTCCTCCAGGTGTCTTATCAGTCATTCTTCTGTGTATTAGCCAAGCTGGCTCACCACTACAACACTCGTGCTAATCATTTGAGAGAACGAAGCATATAGATAAAGAGAATAGAGAGTTGGAGGATGGCATCACCAGACTTACGGCGTTGATGGAATCCGTGATTGCTGCTTAGAACCAGCCGTCACTATCTCCTACAACTCCTCCTCCTCAGAGGACTGTGATTTCAGAGATTGCTTTGCCGTCTGAAATTGTTGTTGCTGCCAGCCAGTCAGTTCCTACTATGCTAGCTGGGTTCCCGTGGGGAATGCTAACTAATTTTGTGCCTGAGGGGTATGCTCCCACTTTTGCTTCACTATCGGCATCTAGCCCGGTCAGGTTAGTGACTCCTCATATTGTTCACACTTTTCCTCATGTCGAGGACACCATATACCATTATGAGCCGTCTGAAGGTCCAGATGTCTATGAGAATATGGACGAAATGAAAGATCAGTTTATTGAATTACGCAAGGAATTGAAGACTCTGAGAGGAAAAGATCTGTTTGGAAAGAGTGTTGTTGAACTCTGTTTGGTTCCCAACGTCAAAATTTCGGTGAATGTCTACTCAAACCTCGATAAGGATCAGCTGGTCATTCACTACTTCCAAGGCAGTCTGACTAGAGCTGCCCTCAGATGGTACATAGGTCTGGATAATGCTAGCATCCATACTTTCAACGACTTAGGTGAGGCCTTTGTCAAGTAGTACAAGTATAATGTGGATATGGCGCCAGATAGGGACCAATTGTGGTCTATGTCTCATAAGGATAAGGAAACATTTAAAGAATATGCTCAGAGATGGAGAGAGCTTGCCGCTCAGATTAGTCCGCCTTTGGAGAAAAAAGGGATGACCAAGATATTCCTGAAGATGCTGAGTTCATTTTACTATGAACAAATGATCGCAAATTCCCCCAGTGATTTTATTGAGATGGTAAACATGGGGATGCGATTAGAGGAATGAGTCTGTGAAGGGAATCTGTCCAAAGAAGAAGCGTCAACCAACAAGATGTACGGTAGGAGTTTTCCTAAGAAGAAAGAAGGAGAGTCTAATGTAGTGTCAACTGGGAGGCAGAGGAGGCCTCATGTGAGGAAGAGTTCCTAATCCCATCATCATCAACACCAAATTTCTTCAGTGATTCCAGTTTTTTCCAACAATTCAACCAATCAATCAGTTCTAATTCGGTAACAACAACATCAACAACAACCGCAACAAAGAACCAACAACAATAACAATCGTCATCAGCAAAATTTTGAAAGGAAGAAGCTATATTTTGACCCTATTCCTATGACATATGCAGAGTTGTACCCGTCTTTGGTACTCAAGAATCTTATTTAGCCAAGAAACCCTTCACAAATTCCTGAGCCACTTCCATGGTGGTTCAAGCCTGATCTTCATTGTGCTTTTCACCAGGGATCCCCTGGTCATGATATAGAGAACTGTTATCCATTAAAATATGAAGTTCATAAGCTTGTGAAGAGTGGTATGGTGTCCTTGGAGGACATAACGCCAAATGTGAAAGCCAATCCATTGCCTGCTCATGGTAACGCTTCTGTCAACATGGTGAACGAATGTTCCGGGAATTCCAGAGTTGTTGATGTGAGGCGTCTCCGTAGATCCTTGGTGGAAATGCATAGACATCTGTGTTTGATAAGTGATTGTGAACATGACCATGATGGTTGTGTCATTTGCAGTGTGAACTCGTGTGGGTGTATTATTCTCAAAAGGGATATCAAGAAGTTGATGGATAAGAATGTAATCCAGATTCAACAGACAAGGGATATAGGGGATGATGTGAATGTCATTGTTCCGGTGTTCAAGATCCATGAGCTGGTAGTCATTCAGTGTGATAGCAGTAATGATATTAATGTCAACAGATCGGTATCACCGTTGGTAATACGATTAAAGGGCCTTATCCCCTATGCATCCGATAAAGCTATACCATATCAGTATAATTCCACTATAGAATGGTCAAGAGGTTTCCTTTTCCAGTTTCAGGCTCAGTGGTAAATATTGCAAATATTGCGAAGGTGACCCGTAGTGGTCGGGTGTTCAGTCCGGTTTTTCCTAAGATTATGGAAGATGTTTTCGTAGGGAAGAAGGCAGAGATTCCTGCAGTAAATCCGGTTAGTACTCCAATGTGTCAGTATGGTGAATCCAGCAAATTGAAGACTAATGATGATGATGAGGTGCTACGCTTGATAAAGAGGAGTTAATTTAACATTGTGGAGCAGCTGCTCCAAACGCTGTCAAAGATCTCTGTGTTGTCATTGTTGATGAATTCTGAAGCGCATAAAGAAGCATTGCAAAAAATGTTAGAACATGCTTATGTTGAACACGATGCTACTATGGATCAGTTTGACCACTGTAGCGGTGTATTCGTCGCTATATGATCTATCGATTAAACCATAAGCTAAGAGATACATTGAAAATTTTCGAGTCGCCACCGCACTTTTATTTATCCAAAGGACTGGCTAAAAAGCGAACAAAACCCTAAGAAGTTTTACACGTAGAAAACTAATAAAAAGATCAGAGATTCTGGGTAAGGGGTAAATTACGCAATGGGAAGGTGTTAGGCACCCACTACGTCCTAGGTACTCCTAGGGAGCCCTTTTCACACTTGTTGTAAAAGATTGTTATTTGTTATGACATAAAGATTGTGCAAACATGATTGGGATGATGAGAAAAGAATATACAATTTTTATTGGGTTTGAACGGATAAACCCGCTGCCTACGTACCTTCCATCAAAGGTAAGGATCAAAACGCCGTAGTTCGGCTAAAAGATTTCCAAAAGTTGGTGGATTCAGTTTTAAACACAAGCACTGAGGCTTTTCATTATCAATGGGAGAAAACTCGACCAAGACCAACATCCACCATGCGAGGATAGCTTCGACGTACTAGAGGGGTTAGCCCTGTTTTCAGTACGGAAGTCTTACTGTCGACTCACTAAGGATAGGCAAGATTTACATCAACCACAATGATAATTGAAACCTATGGCTAATGCATGAAAAGATTAACAATGGACAAAGCCAAAACAATTGAATGAGTGATGTTAATTGATTGTGATTATGAAAGTGAAGTCAAAGTATGATTAAGATTGATTTGAAAGAAGTATTATGAAATGGAGTTTTTGAAAAAAAGTCAAGGACTTGGGTCCAGGTTTTTAGTTTGAAAAGCATGAAGATGTTTGCACAATATCTATGTCAAGTTGAAATCAAAGTGTGAAAAGGTTTAGGACATAATGAGGATGAATGGATGAAGATGGATTGTAAAACTTCTTAGAAGGTTCACCTCTTGAAATCATATAGGGGATGATTCAAGTGTGTCCTTTGGAATAGCAATGAATAATAATAAACAAACAAAGCAAAGAAAAGGCGGATACCGGATGCCAATCACTGGGCTTATACCAATCTCCTAAAACAAAATGGGATATCATAAGCCACTCAATGGACTTACACTAATCTCCTTAAAAGAAAAACAAAGATGAGAAATGGAAGTTAACTGCCAATCTTTCTGGACTTAGGTTAACTCCACAGATGCTCATAGGAAAACCAATGCCACATTGCAGGGACTTACAATGGATCCTCACATACAAGAACAAAAGCAACACATGATCATAGGAATGCAAATGCCAACTTACAGGGACTTATAATTGCAACCTCTCATACAAACAGATAAACAAATTATGATCACAGGAAAGCAGATGCCAACTTACAGGGACTTATAACTGTATCCTCACATACAAACAGATAAAACAGAAGATATGAGTGACCAATGAGGTCTTACACTCTATCCTTCCATATCATAGGAGCAAATGCCAAAGTAATGGACTTACAATTGTCCTCAATGGGCAAACAACAATAATAAAAGTCTCACAGACAAATGATATGATCATGCACTAATGGCAATTGATGATGATGATAAATGCATAACATACAAGCAAACATGTGCATATGAAGCAATCAATCAATCAATAAATATCAAACAGCACACTCTATAGCCAAACAAGGGGGCTCACACAAGAGGGTTTGACTATGAAAGTCCACTGTGATAGGTAAGTGTCGCTCTTAACCTTGCCATTGAGAGGCTAAGGTGAAGCAGATGAAAAGGAGATGAGGGGTGTGCCTCATTGCTTCTATCTCAGATCAGAGAGAGCATCAAATAGAAAGTGGGGGAGTTCAGAAAGATGGAACTCTTTCCCCATTATTGACTCGATAGATCTTGGGTTTTTATCTCAATGCTTCAACCATGTAATGGGAGCAAAGAGAGGACACACTGAATAGTGGGGGATAGATTACTTATCCCTACCTTCCACCAATTGCCTTACTTGAAGGACTTTTCCTGCTTGGGACAATTTTAAACACACACAGGCATTGCCTCTTAAGGAGGACTTCAGACAGTTTGCCCGGTCAAATAACAGACCGGGTCTCCAGACTACAAGAAGAAGAAGGGTTTATACCTCAAAGCAAATGCTAAATAGCAAAGCAAGCAAGTTCAAAGAACTTAAGCAACTAAAGTACCTGAAAAAGTCAAATTTATTAGTAAACAAGTCAACAGTTCAAACCAAAAGAAATGGATAAATAACAGTCAACCATAAACAGAGGTGCCAAGGCACAAAGCCAAACTCATATGAGTCACACCTACAAAACAAGGGTTAGCACAATATATAATCCAACTCAATCAAATTTGAATGATCTTTGAGGCATTGGTGCTTAACCTGAAACAATAGCTCAATTGTAAGCTCAAAAGACCACTAGGACTAGCCTAGGGTCAAAGATGAAAGAAAAAAGTCAAACAGCAAAGAAAAGTCAACCCAATTCATGTTCAGACATTTAAGAAGCTATCACAATTGGATTCATAATCAAATCATGCATTATTATCATTTCATGAACATTTGAAGTCAAAGTAAGGCAAATGAAAGCACAAAAAAGTCAACAGAATGACTTGCATCAAAAGTCAACTCAAACAATCTCAAAAATCATCAAATAAATCACATTCAATCCTAACATCTAGCATGACAAGCATGTCAAATTTTATTGCATTTGGATGAGAGGAAGGCAGTCAATTAAAATCATGAAGTCAAACCAAATTCAAGCATGCATAATGAAGGTCAACAAACATGGGTCAACTTCAAAAAATCATATCAAATTGAAAACATAAGAGAAATGAATGAGATTAACACCAATGCAAAGCTTGAGATGTCTAGTTATCACATATGAAATTTCATGGACATACAATAAGATATGAGAATTTCACAAAGGATATGGCAATGTGTAGCACAAAAAGTCAACAAATGACAAAGCATGGAAGAAAATTCTCAAAATAAATGGAAAACAGCAAGATTAATTCCAAGAAAATTCATACACAAACTAGACATGTGATAGATGATTCATGCAAAATTTGGGGTCATTTGGATGTAAGGAAGCATGTGAACAAAAATTGGGAAAATGCATATCATTCATGTAGCACCAAATGCAACACATAACTTCAAAAATTTGTAACTCACAAACCACAAATGGGAAATGCATAAACTCTATATGGAAACAAAGGTCAATGTGTCTAGTTTCACCACAAAAAATTTCAAGCTCATTGGATACAACATGAGTATTTCACAATTGAAATGGCAAAGGGTGTCAAATATGCATACTTGTCAAGAAAATTCATGCCAATTAAAATCCAGTCAACCAAAAATTAATTAAAAATCAAAATCAAATACTAGACACATTCATGAACATGATGGAAAAAGAATCAGAATTTTTGGAGTTAAATTGAAAGAGAAATTAATTGTTGAAGTTGATGCACAAATTGATGAAACATGAAGAATTAACATGGTGAACAAGTCAACTAAGGGTCAACGCAGTGGCATAAGTGTAAATAGGCGTCCCACTTAACTAAACTGCAGCGTTTTGGCAAGGCAAATAAAATGTTCTGATTGGCTCTCAGCCAATAGAACAGTAACGTGGCCAATGAGCTTCAAATTTCTGGTTTTAGAAACCCTTAGGGTTTACAGCAGCCATGGCAAACTTATCTTCAAGCAATCCATCAAAACGAAATTCAACAAAAGCACACAAACAATATGGCATTGGTACAGCATCATGCAACATGTAACAAACAGCAACCAACACAACATGAATTGGAGTTCTGGAAAATATGAGAGTTCATGAACGGCAGGGCACATTCATGTAATCCACAAACAAAACTCGATCAAGCATCATACAATCATCATGGTAATGAGATACATCATGCAATCACAAGCAGAAATAATGGCCAACACACATGCACATGTACAGGATTCCTGGAAAATATGTTAGGGTTTATGAACAGCAGCATTCATCATCAACAATTAATCATGGAAATTGAAGTGTCCAGAATCACGAAATTAGGCATGGCAATCAACATATCAATCATCCAGCATGCTCATTCCAAAGTTCATTTGCATTTAAACACCCTAGATATCTTAACTCGAGCAGAAACATCCATGAGCATGAAACTTTAAAGCCAAATATCTTTCAGCATACACAAGCAAAACACACGATTCAAAGCACACAACACTCAATAATGTAGAGACTACACATGGCACAGCAAAGTTTTGAGAAAAGAGTTGGTCGAAAACCTTACTTGATTTGAAGAAATCGATGGTACAGTGTTGTTTTGGTGGTTACAAGCTCAAACAGTTGCTTCAGGTACTTGGAAATGATGAATG